>NC_138831.1:44761757-45361757 GCF_965183815.1 Platalea leucorodia
GTGGTACTCTCTGATCCCTTGGTCCATGCAGAGACTGGCAAGAGCATTCAGGAGAAGATGGAGGGCACCAAGCCTGCTGAATCAGCATCCTTCCTTCCTGCTAACAAACTTACTGAGGAGGAAAAGACACTTCATGCCCCTCGGGAGTTGCCTGACTTTCACAGGAGGGACTGAGGGTTTCATTGGAGAAAGCACCTAGAGGCAGGTTCGTTGCCAATAATGAGGCAATGAAATGTCGCAACCCTGGTTAATACAGGCTCCCATTTGTCATGCCCGTTCATCACATCAGAGTACTGTTTAGCTGTATAAAATGGGCTGTAAACTTTGTTCATTTTGGCTGACAGATATGATAAAGGTTACGTGTGTTTTGCAGCATTACGAATTTGATGGAGAAAGGTCCCCTGAGACCTCTCGCTGTACCAGGTCTTAACATTCGTCACACCGTGCCAAAGACCTCGTGGGTCATCTTCTCTGTCCCTCTGCTTGTTCAGGAGCCACCACCTTTTACAATAATGCTTCTCACATAGATTAAAAACATTTTAAATATGTATTATTTTTGTACTCTCTGTGTATCCGTGCCTTTCATACCCACATCTTAAATTCATCACCTCTCTGCCAGTTGTTTGTAAATGTCCCTAGGTGTTTAACTCTTATTCTCTGAATCCTCTGAGCTATTGTTGGTGAATATGGCTATTACATATTCCTGATATTTCTCAAAGGTCAAAAGAAAATGTAAAAATGTCATTTCTTTTCTTTTCTCCCTTCAAAGCAGCAAAATGCAATATTGTTCTGGTGCAGTTACTTTTGCCGTTATGCTAAGATTTTTTTTTTTCAGTACACCTTATTGTATTTACTGCAGATGTTCTGGATACAGAATTATTTCCTCAAATTATTAGGAACTAGAAGATATAATAGCCTTTTATTCTGTTTCAGAACATATTACTCTACCACAACAGTCTATTTGCGACAGTTTGCTCTCATCTTCCTGCAACCCATCTTACAAATGAGACATAAAATTGAGGCTCTGGATGCTTACGGACCCAATCCTGAAACATTTATGCACCTGGTTAAGCTGAATCATGTAAGGATTCACAGCGAATTGAATGTGCGGAATGACTAACACTTGAGGAACTATGGCAATTGCTCCAAAGCAGTTTGCAGTTCTTCAGGATAAAGAGGAATGCATGAAACTAGGGTTCATTATCTTCTCCTCCCCAAAATGTGGCCAGGATGCTCTAAAGGATGGGCTCGGAGCGAATGCAGAGTGAAATGTTCTCTCCTGCAGTCAGTACCTATTAAATTCATTTCTTTCTATCGCTACGTAAGACTCCTGAGCGTGCAGAATTTAGTCTTCAGCAATGCAACAAGATCTCCAGGTTTTCATCGGAGAGTCACACTTGGTGATGTTATACAGCCTCGTTAGTTGATTACAAAATAAGTCAGCAAGCTGCACTGTTCCTGCGTCTTCTATATAACTTGCTGCCTCCTCGTTCAAAGCCGGCTGTATTTCAAGGCCCTGGTCCCTGTGTTTGAAGCCTGATCAGCTGAAGAATGACCTTTCTCTCCAACCTACATCTTTCAGAGGAATAAAGCAACAGATGACACCAAGTACAGGTTTCACAGAGCTCTTTGTGCAAGCCCCAAGCAGTGGAGCTCTCCGAAGAAGGGCATCAAGCTGAACTCTCAGCTCACCCTGCAAGGAGGGGGCTTTTTCATTTCAGTTAATAGCAGCATTTCCATTGACTTATGCAAGAGCAGAGACAAATCCCAGCATGTCTTTTAAGACGAGCTACTCCTCAGCAGAAGCAGCATCTCAGCAGATAGGACATCCCTGCCCCTGAGAGAGTCCTCATCCAGGCAAACCGACTCCCACCAAGCACTGAACGATCCCCACTTATTGCTCAGCCTCCATCAAGATTTCTGTTCTTGCACATCGCCACCGTGATTGGCAACTGAAACGGAAAGATCAGACAAAAGAAGCTGAAACACCACCTGGGATGGAGCTGAAATCTCCATCTGTATTCTTGAGGATGCATAAGACAAGAAGCCAGCTGCAGTGTGGTGCTCCCGAACCACAGGGGACTGGTGCTCTGCCCCGCTGCATCTCGGGAAACCCCGATGTCAGTCCTTGCACCAGCAAGGTCACCTCAAAGCCTGTTTCCTCATCCTCAGGCCAGTCACACTGCTGTGAAACTCCAGAATAGGGTGAGCGAAAGGAGTCCAAGAAGAATAAAACTGAAGGAAAATGAGCCTTTTCTCAGATTTATGCAGAAGGTAAATTATAGGGCTACATACACTGCCTAAAATCACTTTCTCCCTAGGGGCCCGAATATGCTCTATTATAAAAGCTGTATACTGGACTGTAAATTTGCCATATATACTACGGTGTTATTGTACCAGACTCACCTATGTTGTATTTTTTACCTATAAATGTAACGGTGATTTGTTTGTCCCCTCTTTCTACAAGAGTTTCAGAATCCCCTGGAATGCACATCAGCCATAACGGGCTCCTGCCACCATTTAATCCAGATAAAGAGAAAAGTCTTCTGCTGAGTATGCCCGCCCGTGCACAATACCGGCGTTGTGCATCCCCATACATATGGACACGCTTACCCCGGTGCAAAGCCATCGTCGTCCTCAGTAGGAATCACACAACATTGACAGTGTATCACGCCCTGAGCAACGTTACTTTTGTATTGATGCAAAAAGCCGTGCACAGAAGGGAAAATGGCAGCTTTCCAAGTGGCCCCAGTTAATAGCTCTGTTTTGCTTAATGGTGCCTCCCATTCAGACTAAAGATGCTGTTTTAAATATGTAAGCAATTAGTATCTCTCTCTCTCAACACATCTGTGCTTCTTCTATCTGCTGCATTATAAATCCTCTGCATCCCCTTCCAGCTTGGCGGTGCATATATCACCAGCTATTCCGATTTTCAGCAACTTTCTGGTCCGAAAGAATTACGCTTGGATTTGGAGACACTCTGCCAGGCTGGCCTTGCCTAACACTCGGCACAGCCGGCCTCTCCTCTCCGGGGCTGGCGCTGGACTAACAGGTAACAGGGATGCAGGGAAAGGAGCTCTTGGTCTTTTTTTTAGCTGTTCTTTGGTCCAGCTAGTCTCTTTTTCCTTCTTCCCAACTTTCATACACTTTCACCTCCCTTTCTGGGTAGAAACTGCAGCCTTTTCTCTCCCCAATGAAATCTAAGGGTATGCCTGTAGCCCGCAGGAGGTTGCTTGCAGGGGTTGCATGTGTGACAGAGACGCATCCAGGTGCCTCAGAAGCGGAGCCCCTTGTGCGGTTTCTCTTAACGAATTCTGCCTGTTCCAACTCCAGCAGGATTGAAAGAGTCATGGTAGGACTGGTGTGGTTATGATGGTCAGTATTTATGGTAATGTAAAGAATTATAGTTACCAAAATGGGTATTAATAGTAACAGAGATAGGTGTGATGCGTTATTCATCACCTTTGTTTACAAAGTGCTTTTCATCCCGAAAGATCTGCTTTATGGCACGCACCTTGCAAGAGAGGGGAAGGTACAACCACCGCCATCGCAAGCAGTAGTTAGCTTTGTCTTATTTTATTACAGTTTTTGCCCTTTCGGGGAGAAGCCACCCGCCCGCGGGTACTGCCCCCCGCCAGGACCGGCCCCGCCGCACCGCGCCGCTGGGCGCAGGGGAGGGGACGCGACACGAAGCAGCCAAGCCCGGGGGCAGCGGGCACCTCCGCGGGCGGGGAGGCGGCGGTCCCCCGCTCCCCCCGCCCCGGGGCCGCGGGGCAGCCGCTCCCCGCCGCTCCCCGCCGCTCCCGGCCGCGGGGACCCGCCGCAAACTTTGGCGGCGGGGGGCGGCGGGGGCAGAGCCCGCCCCGTGCGCCCCCTCCCCGCGCCGGGCGGGGCGGGACGGGCGCTCCGCGGCTGCCGAGGGGCGGAGCGGCCCCGCCGGGCGGCGGCGGCGGCGCCGAGCCGGGACGCGGCGCCGGGCTCCGCACCCCGCGGAGCGGCGCGGAGCGGCCCAGCCCAGCCCAGCCCAGCCCAGCCCGGGAGCCATGCCGCTGCCGTGCCGGGGCTGGACGCTGGCGTTGCTCACGCTGCTCGTCGGTTTCCTCATCTTCGCCGATATCTCCGAGATCGAGGAGGAGAGCGGGTAAATACCCCCTTCCCCGCCGCGGAGGGGTGCGGAGGGGCGCGGAGGAGCGCGGAGGAGAGGGGTGCTGGAGGCGGAGGAGGCGGCGGCAGCGGCGGCCGCGGCGGCGGCGGTGGGGGGGCTCCCGGACAGTTTCTTTGTCTCCGGCGCTCCCGGTTTCTTGCCGTGCCGAAGTGGGAAGGGAGCTCGCTCCGCTCCCGCGCAGCGCCGCGGAGCCGGCGGCAGCCCCGGGCGGGACCGCCCCGCTGCCGGGCAGGACGGGGCGCGGCGGGGCACCGGGCCGGGGGCAGCCAGCCGGGCCGGGCAGGGCTGCGGGGGCTGGTACCGCTGCCGTCAGAGACGCTGAGGTACCGGTCCGGTAGGGATGCTGGAGCAGGTACCAGTCCCGTTAGAGGCATTGAGGTGCCGGTCGGGGTAGGGATGCTGGAGCGGGTACCAGTCTGATTAGAAATGTTGAAGCAGATACTGGAGAGAGGGGTTTGGGCACGGGCAGTGCTCAGGTGTTGGTGGACTGATGGAGCAGGTCCCTAAGCGGGATATTGGTGCAGGCAGTTTGCTGGCCAGGGATGGTGGAGCAAGTTGCAGCCCAGGGGGCTTGGGTGCCAGTGCTGGTCTGGATGGGCACGGCGGAGAGGGCTCCAGCCTGCGGGGATGACGGATAAGGGACCAGTGTGCAGGGTGCCGGAGCAAGGACCAGTCCACAGGGTGGGAGAGACTGAGAAGGAACCTGCTGGGTGGGAGCGATGGAGCAGGGTGGGAGAGCTCAACACACTCGCCTGTCCCCATGGGCAGTGTCAGGGGCTTCGTGATCACCCCTTCCCGGTTGCCTCCAGGGTGGGTGCTTACCGGCAGGTGCCCCGCATGGCAGGGGCTAAAGCAGCCCCTAAGTCTGAGGACAGGAGCGACACCCTGCCCACCCCATAAACCCCATCTCTGAGGGCTGCTTGGGAGCTCAGGGGGTGAGAGAAACAAATGCAGAGAGGAGGGTTTGCATTAACTTGGGGAACTCACTACAGCAGTGTGGGAAAACAAATCAAATAATTTAGTAATGTGGGGTGCGCTGACAGTGCCCAAATGGCACAAGGTCTGTCTGTTTGGGACCAGGCAGCATTGCTCACTGTCTTACATCAAAACAAATACCTCGCACTGGGGGCTGAAATCATAAATGAAATGCAGTGATGTTTGTCATTGTTTCATTGTTTATATTATATTGGGTGCCACAGGCAAGAAGTGCTTAAAGGTCAGTAGCCTTGTCCAGAAACATCTAGCACCGGACTGTAGGTTACCAGGCTCGATGAATTGTTGCTGTGCAATGAGCTAGCACTATCTATATAATAATAAAGGAAATGAAAAGCTTCTGAAGCATCCTCCCCATCAGACCGGCTGCTCTGATCCCCTTGTTTTCCTCCCATCTTCTTTTCCGGCTTCTGTTCTTTCTTCTCTCTCCTCGTCTATCTGCTAGATCTGTCCACTAGAACTTGCTGTGCCCTTATTGAAAATCTATTCTGTTTTGTTACTTACGTGTCCTGTTTTTCACCCTGGTTCATTAGGGATTCCCAGTGTTTGGGTTTTTTTTTTTCTCCTCTCTTTTCTGCACATTGTATGGAAATTGGATGTTTGCTGGCTGCTTATCTCCAAGCCCTGGCATCTGAGTTTGTTGCTGTAGTTCCTCCAAGGAAGTACTGCCAAGCAGTGCAGCAGCAGAGACGGCAACAGGGTCAGACGAGTTCTGTAGAAAGAGCAAGCAGCTTGTTTCATACAGCATTTCAGAAATAATAGTGCACAAGGTAACTAGCAAAGGAGAGGAGCAGCCTACACCCCAGGGAGCGAAGGGTGGGTCCTGCAATCTGGTGCCCTCTGATACGTGTTAGTCCCAGACTGTTTTTTCATAGGTAAGTTCCCACATCAGCTGTGCTTCGGATACAGGGATGCACAGAGCAAAGGTGTAACCCCGCTACATTAAGAAGTAATCACGAAGCAGGGCAAACTGACCCTTTCTCCTGCTTTGCCCTCTCCCATCCACTTCTTTTCCCCATTACATCTCCAAAGTGGTTCAGGTTTGATGAGCTCCTTCATCCCAAATGCAGCAAGGGGCCAAACACTGTTCATCTTACACCCTAGGCTCTTAGCACAGGAGCCTGGCACAAAGAGCACTTCATCCCCGTGTGCTGCCATGGTACCAGGGATGGTCAACACGATGCTCTGACCTGGCTGAAGTATGTTGCTGGGGAGGTGTGGAAGAGCTGAGTGCCTGATCTGCAGCAGTTCAGGGGATGATAAAGGGTTTTCAACTTTGAGGGCCACATGATAGCAGCATCTTTTGCAAACAGGTCCTTTAGGTAAAAGGGACCGTGTGACAGCAAAAGTGCACAACAGTGTAGAGAAAGAGACCCTTCCAAAGTTTTCCAGGAGCACTCTGTGTGTCCAGGAGGGAACATCTCCTCTCCATGAGAGGTTTAGGAGGTCCCAGATATTTGTGCAGCTCTTCCCCAGGTCAGGAATATTTAGCTAAGGGATCGTGTGGCTCAGCATCCTCCTCCACACCCCACAGACCACCTTCACTTTGGTCAGCGCAGCCCAAACATCAAGGAAAGCAAAGAGCCGGCCAGGCATCCCCTGGCAGGCTCGTGGCACCGAGGCGGGCTGGGAAATGCAGGCAGGTGCAACTCTTTTCTTCTTTTTCCTTGGCATCGAAACACTCTCTAATTATTGTGAGGAGCGAACAGCTTGCCCACTTTTACACATACCCTGCCCCCTGCCTGTGATTTGGATTGTCTTTGGAAGAATATGCCTCATACGGGTAGGAGCAGGGGGGAGCATATTTCTCTCACCTACAAATACTGAGAAATCGCAGAAAGAAGGAACAACGTGCTCATTAGGTACAAAGTAAGAGTATAATGTTACTGGCAAAAGGACAAAAAAAAAAATATCATGCTGTTTCCCCGGACAATAAGTTCCCAGCATCGCAGGTGAAGGGAGGTGGGAGCCGAGGGCGGCTGGAGCTGCTCTGCCTGCCGGGGGCTTCTGAGAAAGATGTTTGCTTCTTAAGCAGTCCTGTCTTGCACCTCCAGATATTCTTATACCACCTCCTGCAGACGGGAGATACTGAAACAAAGAGATGTCAGGGCAAGGATGAAAATTCAGCAGTTTCTTGCTCCCGATGCTGTGGTGCTCTTGTTAGCCTGTTTCTCTCTCCCTGCAGCCACCCCTGTGCGTGGGTTTTCATCCTGCTACATCCCTGACATTATATGTACATATCACCTGTACACGCATCGCTTGAACTGCGAGCTCGGCGGTGCTGCGGGATGTCAGCGGACGGGCAGGCACGCTCGTCCCGCTCGCCTTGGCTCGCTCCTCGCGTTCGCCGGCGTGTGCTGCCGTGGTGAAGTATTGCCGTTGCGAACAGTCTTGGCACTTTGTTTCCGAACAACCACCTGGTTCCAGGCTGCTGAACTTTTCCTGCAGCCCGGTGGCGCCTATGTTTCCCTCCATCACTCCTGCTCCGGCTCTTTGTTTCCCTGGAAGGAAACAAAAGACGCATTCACGTCTGTCTTGGGGAACACTAATGCAATCGCAGCCATTTCTTCATCCACCCCATGATAGGGGAGCGGGCCAGACCTCTCGCTGCGGAGGAAGACAAAGGACTCGGCGTCAAGTGGAATAATTATTGCCAGTGATGAGGAGGAAAATTCTGCTCCTTGGTGGCAGTTTAAAGGGACTCTTTGTTATTATGCGTCTGCTGTAGCAGTTCTGCAGGGGTCCGTCTGTGTCCTGATTGTCTGTAGAGGGAGCTGGTGACCCGCTGCCACCAGGTGACTTCTCAAATTAGCGTGTGAGCCATCTTAGGGAGCACTTGACACTTGGTAATGGGTTGGACTTAATATGAGTCAACCTGTTCTCTGCTAGTCCAGACCACATGCCTTTCCATCCTGATTACAAGAGGAATTATATTCTGCTCTTTTTAAGTGATGAATTGGAGTATCTAATATTGCTGGCCTGCCTGGAAGCTTGTCAGTAAATTGTCACTTTTTCCTCGTGCCCTTTTCTAACACCTGCCTTTCAAAGACTTGGGAATGCCACAAAGAGATTTGGAGTCCTTTATGGTGGCTGATGTGCTTGCTCTGAGTGGTCTGTAGTGCGCTGTAGTCGTAACGCTTCTTGTCAAGGTTGGTCCATGGAGTATAAATGTCCTGCTTAGGTCTTTTAGGCTGTGATTTACTGCGCCTGATCCAGAGTCAAAGACTTGCTCTCCACCAGAAAGGTTTGTTGAAAAAAGTGCTATATTCTACCAACATACACTTTCGTGCACTCACACAGCGAGTGCACACGAGCCAACAATTATCCAGGTTGGTCTGGAGGAATAATACCTCTCCGCAGGACAGAAGCCCACAGGCACCCTGTAACTATTCATGTCAGTGGAGCCAATGGAGAGACCTTTGTGCTCGTTGGGTATGGCAGGGCTCTAACAAAAGCCCCATGATGCATTGGGCTGGAAAATAAAAGCAATGTTGGAGCACTGATTTGAGTAAGAAAATACTTGGTGTAGGCTTTGATTGCAATTCTTCTGACGATAACTTGAGCTCAAGCAGCCAATTTCAGGTTGGCAGCAGAGCTCCCCTTCTTCCCTGCAAAGCACTCCTTCATCTCCTGCTGCCCTGCAGGGGCAGAGGTGGCTGCCACAAAGCCATATCCAAAACCCCTGTGCTCCTGCCTAGAGCAAGCTGAAGGAGATGAATCTCCATAGCTTGTTTCCTTGAGCTCTGAGGGAATGGCAGGAGCAGTGGTACCCGCAGGGAAGCGGTGTCTGGCAGGAGGGCTGGGAGCAGCAGGATGGAAAGCACTAGCAGACCCCCAGGCCAT
Source organism: Platalea leucorodia (assembly GCF_965183815.1). NCBI lineage: Eukaryota > Metazoa > Chordata > Aves > Pelecaniformes > Threskiornithidae > Platalea > Platalea leucorodia. The sequence continues at coordinate 44,770,759 of NC_138831.1, forward strand.
CCAGTGGAAAAAAAGAAAACCCAGTGCTGTGAACATAACCAGTCCCTCTAAGGGCTTTCCAGTACAGTTGGTGAAAAGTTACTCCTTGGTCCAGTCCTGATTGTCAGCAGCTTGCAAGACCCCCAAGGAGGGAATTTCTGAGCTTAGCAGTGAGGAGGGCAGTAGCTGTGGTAGGAGGATGGACTTCATCAGCCAGCACTTTTTTTAGTGCAGAGTTGCCAAAGCCATGGCCAGTCCCACCCCCAGAGCAATGCAGAGAGCAAAGCAGCTCTGACAAGTGCTCCAAGTTTCCCTTTTGCCCAGGTGTGCTTTCGGTTTCCCACCTCTAATGCCACAAATGCACTATTCCAGGCCGGAAAGCAAAGAAAACCTTTTTCTCCCTGCAGAGAACAAGGACTTGCAAATGTTGGTTCATTTAGCGAAGGCTTGTTGAGCAGCTAACGGTGAGGTTAAGTGATTCAGCCGTCAGCAGTACGCTGCCCGCTCCTCCGTGCTACTGCCGTACTCGTGGGCAGAGAGCGAAGCCCTGGGACCGCGGCCAGCAGTGACACAGCAGATCCTGCTGCCGCTGTGAGCCCTCCTGGCCTCTCCCGGACATGGAGAAAGGAATGAGGATTTTTTCTTGTATTCTCTGCAGCAACTGTGGTTATTCTGCTTGGGCATCTGTTCATCAGTGCCCACTTGCATGCCAGATGTGCTTTTGATCTTCCAGGAAAGCATTTAACAGGAGCTCCCTTATCTTTCCTTGGGCTTTCAGGCTACAGGTATTTTGTTTTTTCATTCCTGAGACCAGCGCTATTTAAATACATCTACAGGCACAATTGCTATAAAACCCAGTTGTTCCAAAGACAGGCTTCCTCTAATTGCCTCCATCATTTATTTTCCTTGGGCCTGGGTCATCCTCAGCAGCAAGAAATAAGCCCAAGCTACAATATTAGACAATAATTATTTTGCCATTTCTCTGGTTTCCATCCCCAGTTGCCTCTGGAAACAAGGGTGTTCCCTGACACGGTAATTTCACTGTGGGAGCAGAGTTTCAGGTGTCCAGCAAACACCATGGCAGAGCAGGCTGGTGTCAGCAGCTCCGCCCTTTGCAATGCAATAGAAAAAAGAAAAAAAGAAAAGAAAAAGAAAAAAAAAAGCATCTTTACAGCTCCTTTTTTTTTGTGTTCCCACTGTAAATCTAAACAACTTGTCTTGGCTCAGCAGGAGCCTTGATGGTGGTGGTGGCCTTGGGAGATGCATCCTCAGCAGCAGCAGCAGCGCTGGCTCCGATTGGGAAGCGAAAGGGCTGATGCAGGGAGATGGGCATGGTGCTGCCAAAACCCGCCAGGGTAGTGGCAATGGTGTGGGGTGAGAGAGCAGGCTGGGAGCAGGAAGGAAGATGAGCTGGGAGGGCAGCACATGGTAAAGGTGCTCGGTGTGTGGGTGGTGGGACCAAAAGGGTCCTCCTGAAGCAGTGAGTGATGCCGCAGCACAAATGCCATGTCCTGCTATCAGTTAACCCCATTAGGAGGAGTCCCTGCACCAGCCCAGGGACGATTGTCACCTTGGGGGTGACACTACAAGACAGAAATGCTGTCAGCTTTAGGGACGCTCCCCTTTGCCAGGCAGTCAGCATCTTCGTCGCCCTGATCCCGCTAACTCTGCTGGCCCCGCTGTTGACCCTTCTGAGGTTCCTTGTTTGCACAGTGTTTGATTCATCGAGCTGGCTGTTCGTGCACCGGGTCAACTCTTTCCAAATTTAAGCACTGGACTCTTTCTTATTGCTACTGCAAATAAAGTTCGTGTTATTGCATACAGAAATCCACTGGGAATATCACAAACACACACAAAAAAAAACCCAGGCTGGCCATCTGCATGCTGAGCACGACACCCCTCTGCATCCAGCGCTCTCCATGGGCAGGGCTGCTTTTAAAAGCACGTATTTTCACAGTCACGACACAGTTTTGAAGTGCTCTCTCAAGGCCTCCCCCAGTCAAACAGCATCGCAGTGGGCTCCAGGCATCACCCGTGCATCTGGCAGCTCTGAATCGAAGGATGGTTCTTCCACCATGACCCATCACCTTCCAGCCCAGGCTGTACCGGCATCCTCAGGAATATAACTCAGCTCTCAGCCAGCGGCTACAACAGCGGACATGTTTCCCCTGAGAAGGTTAAGCATCATCACAAGGCATCTCCAGCGCCTTTTCAGACACCCAGAAGCACACTCGACTGTCAACCAGCAGCTGCTCAGCTGGTAATTAAACTTCTCCTCCTTACTGCAACCTGGATTTCCACAGAGTAACTTTGTGAGCCAGGGGAGGAGAGAGGAGGCCAAGCTCTGAAACCACCTTTGGCTTTTCAATATTTGGCATCTGGACATTGTCATCTGGGGACTAAGTCCCTGCGAAGGTCCTGGGATGGCTCTGTTGCTGGTGAGTGCCTGTGATGGCGGGCAAATAGCTCAGGCAGTGGCTGGTTGCGGGGTGCAGCTCTCATCCAGGCATTCCCACTCCTCTTTGTGTAGGCACACGATGTTATTTTGAGGATGCTCATACAGAAGAACCACCCCAGGAGGATGTCACTGCCCAGGAGAGGTCCTCAGCATCCACGTCAACAGTGGAAGAAGAAACCACATGAGACCTCGAGAATTCCAAGGGGCTGCGCAGAGCAGTGGGACAAACAGGCAAGAGACGGGTGTGGGAGGATGAGCCCAAGGACCCACAGCCCTTCAGACGTGCTATCTTTTCATATTGCACCGTTCCCATTTCCCAAGGTACGTGGCATCCAAGACGCTGCAAGAGCCACTGGGATTTCTGCCTTTTGGGACACAAATGCTGAGGGTGACAGCATCTGCTGCAAGACTGATGCTCTGCTGTTTGCACTCCCTGATAACTCTGCTCAGTTGGCTGAAAAAATTATCTCAGGAAAAATGTATAGTGTAGACATGTTTTTTAAGCAGTGAGGCTTTTGTCTTAGCTCCTTTCTAGGTCTTTGCTGGGCTTTTGGGTTTTTTTCTTTCTCTCTTCCAGAAGGGGAAAGCTAAATAAATACACACCCCAATCCCAAGCCCCTCACTGCATCCCTTTTGCCTGCTTCAATGTCTTTTTCTTTGCTGGCTGTTTCATTAACACAGCCAAAGAAACTCAACAGATACCAGGAATAAAATTCTAATGGAAGACCTGAGATGAAGGAAGGAATAAGGTCCTGCCAGTACGCAGGATGGGAGAGGTAAAGTGTGTGACATTTGAGCCCGGCAAGCACATGAGTATTTTTGTCTTTAGAGCAGTGATAAAACAAGAACATCATGGGGTGATCAAGTCAGGCCCTGCTGACGCTATGGTGAATGCATGTGGATGTGAGACCTGACACTCTACAGGTGCAAGAGAGACTTTTCTGGCTCAGAGAAAGAGCATGCTGGCTTGGAGGCAGAGCCTCAAAGTCCCGGACTGTGGCTCCCTCGCAGGCAGCAGTAACCATCAGGCTGCTCCAAGCATCCTCCTGCCTCTTACAGGTCCTTCAGAGCAGGTAGCTCAAGGCAGAGACAGGGATTTGGTTGTGGTGCTGTGGTTACCCCAGCGCAGAGTGACCGCCAAGCAGCGTCCTGGTGGCAGGCTGCCGCGGGCATCCCTCCTGTTGCCTCGTGTCCTTTAGTTGTCAGAGCTGTGCCGTTCCTGCTGATTCTTCACTGGTTTTGTCACATAAGCGTTTCAGCCTAATTGGCTTATTCCCCATTAAGCAATAGGTGTCTGTTTTGCAAACTCGTGTGTCTTGATTCCTGCGTCCTCAGCATACGCTTGCAATGATTACGCACACTGATTTGCAGCCAGGCAGAAGTCTCGGGGCCAAACCCTGCTCTCATTTACACGGGTGTAATTGGCTGACAGGTAGGGATGCTGAGCGCCTCCGACCTTCCCATCCTGTTGTGGTCCCTGGGAAGGAGCTGGCAGGATGGGTGATGTGATGGAGGTGGGATTAGGCCATGGGAGGAAGTGACCAAATTAGCAAGGCTGGTTTGCATGAGGCTGACAGATCTGCATTTCCCATGGCGGGTCATAGCAAGTGCCGTGAGCAACAGCAAGGCTGCTGGCTGGTGCTTTTACACCGAGTCTCCTTGGCTTGCTGGAAGATGCTACACTGCCAGCCAGGCTGCACAAGCACTGCCCCTGCGGCTCATCTGCAGCGGGACCCCAGCGGGGCAAGGTGATTTTCCTGAAAGCCATTATATGGGCACACGCTCCCAAATGTGGTCTTATGTCTCGATAGAAAGAATGAAACTTGGAGTAGTAAAAATAGCACCCGATATTTAGGAAGTTTTTGACACTCAGGCTGCCAAGCTGTGACAATATGAACAAGTGAGATTTTAAACACATCAAAGTGCGATTTCAAACGTCTCATCAAGATATATTGCAGGATCTTTCATCCTAGCAGACAAATGCTTTAGAAATGTCTTCCAAATTAATCCCTACGGAAAGAACCTTGCTCACCAGGAGAGTGTGGGTATGCAGGGCTACTCAACGACCACCGTTTCTCTTAATCACAACCTCCTCCACACACCGGGATGAAAGCCTCGAAAGTGACTGGTGAAATGTCACGGGGAATGATCTGCAAGTGTCAGATGTCCTGGCTCCTCCTGGTGTGTTATGAAATGTGATGCAGGAAGGCGAGACAAGAACCGAGCCTGCAAGAGCTGCGTTTCTGGATGAGGAAGATAGGCATTAGGGAGGGTGCACAATGTTTTGTTCAAGAACCTGATCTCCAGGGACAAAAATGCATCTCAGATCCCATCGCTTCTCACCTGGCTTTGGCTTTTTTTTCTAATTTGCAAGTTGGTTTACGTGTGGGGCTAACCAGCAGTGAAGCCTTTCCTCTCCGTATTTTGTCTCTTCTGTGATAGCAGAGTGTTTTATGGATATGTGTGGGCTTTGACCACAGAAACCACTTGAGTGTCTAGTGAGAAGCCCACAAGGGGACTTGCTGATGAACGTAGCCGTCTCCCATCTTTTCAGCAAGACTCTGATGTGCAGATGGAGAGCCAGGATACGGTCCCTGGGTAATCCCAGTTTCCAGCCTCTGGGCTCGATTCCTGCTCAGTTTGGGCTCCTGGGACGCCTTTGCTTCTCTGTGGGACAGGCTGGACAAGCTGGCACTCGGAAACCAATTCTTACTCTTTCGTAGACAACTTGGAAATGTGGTAATTTTCCCCTAAAGCCCTGGAGTTGCGTTCGCTGCTCTGCTGGTCTCACCACAATCCCTGAATTTCAGGGAAGAGAAGGGAGGGTTGAAACCTGTATCCCGATCCACATTTCACAGCACTGGCCCGAGCGAATCCTGCCCATTCCTTGAGGACTTGGGGAGCACGTGGCTTAGCTTAATGACTGCACTGCTCTTAGTCAGCAAAATTAATTCACTTACTTAATAGGACAGTCAGTGCATCCAAGCCCATCTCTAACAAGGCAGCCTGCAGATGCCAGCTAGTCCCTGACGTTGCAAGGTCTGGCTTATGCCCGTAAATGCACACGGGATTATATATCACTGTGAGCGTCAGCAGGAGCAAGTCTATCAAGTTTGGGAGGAGGGGGGCTATCTATGTGTTTGTATTTCATTTTCCATGGCTGGGCAGCCTCTCCATTTCCCCAAAACTCTTAGTTACAGTGACTGGGTCCATCTGGCCACGAAGCAGCATCCTGCAGAGCATCTGTGAGCGTCCTGCTCTGTGTCCCCTCCCCACCCAGCTGCCTTGGGGACAGCCCGTGGGTTGGGAGGGCAGTGATTTTGGGAGGGTGGTCCCTGGCTGGGCCTGGCATCACACTTGTGTGCTCTTCAGATAGAAAACAACAATTCTGGTCTTGAGAAAAACAGCAGAGCAACCCTTGAAAAACAACGTAAATATAGCTGGTGATTTTTTTTTTTTTTAATAGATACGGCCTGCCTTACGGTTACGGCCTGCAGCCATTTCAGGAGACCAATGGCTACATGTGCTTTTCAGGCCAGTGAGACCTTTTCAGATCAATTCCTGTGGTCCTCTGAGTGGTGTGTCCTACCCTCTCACCCAGCAAGAGCTGTACTCACTTTCAGCAAGTAAAGAGCAGCATTTTCAAGAGGACAGGTCTGCTGTAAGCCCATAGTGCCTGCTCCTGTTCTGCTTGTGGAACTGTCATTTTTGGTGTTAAGGGCCAAGCCACTTCACCCCCACTTTGCCAGCCATAAAACAAGGATCATAAAATGCACCTAACACAAAAGCAGGTTGTGAAAACTTAATTAGTAGGTGTTAATCATTTGAGTTCCTCAGATAAAAATTGTGGCAGTCTGAACTCTCTTTCTGAGGAATTCACATGAATAAATTCTGTTTAACAATCCCCCAAGGGGCTACAGAGATGTTATTATCTCTCTTTTATGTGGAGGGAGAAGAGGAGGACTTGGGTTGCCTGAGGTCAGGAAGAAGCAGAGGTTTTGTTCCACTGGGAATGGGCTCCAGAAATGTGGCTAAATGGGTGACTGAGTACAGCTGAAATTTCTGGCTGGTTCATGCTTCTCGTAGACACTTCCCATGTGTATTCTCTGCTGCAGAGGCTGGGAGGAATCAGGAATTGGAGGTGAGCATCGTAAAATATCCATGGAAAACACATTTTTGAATTTGTAAGCCTGAGAATATGGATGCGTAAAGCCTGCTCTTAGAAATCCGCTCACCCAAAGAGGCTGTGTGACCTACTTGTTCAGTCAAAGCAGCTTTGATTTCATGTATCGAAATTGCTCGAAGCAAGACCGAACCGTACCTAGCAACAATTAAGAGAATCATTTCAGAAGTGGGAAATGATAAAAAGGGAAGCAAAAACCCTAAACAGCCCATTCATAGTGGGTGAAAGAAAAGTCTTCGCATACCTGATTTGTCAGAAATTATTCATCTGAGAAAATTTGGACCTGAACCATAAGACAATTTTTCTTCCTTATCCTCTGATATATGAATCAGTGTCACTTTACATCTGAGCACAGAATGTTTTGACCTATATAATATCTTAGACAGTGGAAATTCAGCTTGAAAATCTCAAAGCAAAAATGAGAAAGGATGGCATAAGCCCGTAATATGGCATTAGCACATATAGATGTGACTTATCACTGGAAAACATCCCAACAGAAGTCAAAAGAAGAGCGTTTTGTAAATAATAGGATTAGGAAGCAGGTTGATACTTTGTGGAGCTGGCTATACAATCAAACTGATAACAACTAGATTAATAAGGCAATTCAATCTAAACACAGTGTAGCACTAGAAAGCTTTTCAAAATCAATGCCTATCTGTGCAATTTTAATCGAGGTTGGTCTTTGCCTTTTGAAGCCAGGAGGTTTGAAACTCCAGGTCAGCAAGGTATAATAAAATGGGCTGACTTTTTTTTTTTCTTTTTTTTTTTTTAACATGTGCCTCTTAATTAGTGCCTTCCATTTCTTAATGTTTTCTTCTTCCCAGGTGGGGGAAGTGAAGCAGTACGGTGATATTGGCTTGCCTGTGTTGGTAATGAAGTATGGCAGACCTTGGAAAATACCATGCTTGGCTAAACTATGGGTGTTTTGAGCAGCTGGTTTGCCTGGCTGGTACCCACGGGTGGGCTGAGCTGAGCAGGGTGGCTGGACAGGGCAGTACACCCCACGGTGCCATATTCACAGCGCACATTGTCTTTGACTGTACAAAGGGAGATTATAGGAAAGGTGTCCAGAAGTTGCAGTGTAGGACACAAAGGGCCAAAAGGCCAATGGTTTTGTAGTTGCAGGAGCATTTGGGGATTCACTAAACCAGCTGAGACCTTCAGCCAAGTATCACGTCCCAGCTTTAGGCAACCTTCGTGGCTCAGAGAGAGAAACCAAGCCTGGTACAGAGAGCAGTGTCTCTGCCAGCATCTCAGGCGTCCACCAAGAGCATCCTGGATACTGCTGGGACGGATGCTGCCCTGCAGCAGTGGCTGTGGCCAGCAAAGCCCAGTGCCGTGGAGCAAGTCACGGGAAGATGGCTAGCAGAGCCCTGCTCTCTCCTCCACCGATGAGCCACCCCCTCCATGCTCATATATGACAGCAGAACACTTCGTGCTCTGTTTGCATTACAATATTTTGAAAAGTTTTGCTTTTCAAAGTGTGTGCAGGGGAAAGAGTAACCCCTGAAACAACCCTTGAGGGGCTGCTCAGCAGGGGCTCCAGGCAGCTGATCTCCTTCCCTACCACCTCTGCACGCAGCGAGCTAGGAGATGTGCTTACAACTCGTCTTCCTCAGGTCCAGCACCTCCAGGCCTGATGCCTGCCTTAATTTCAGGAGGAGACATGCACAGACCTGTCGCTGGGCGCATGTAAAGCTAGATTGGATAAATGCATTTGAATAATATGTTGTGATGCTTCGAATCAGCCCTACTGTAGATGCAAAGCATGGATGAGGTAGGAGCTAACAGGTCTTCTCCACTTCCTAATTTCTGGGATGTTGTTTTCCTTTCACAGAGATTGTGAACCAGCACTTATTCAAGGAGCAGCATTTCTTTTTCTAAGCCCTTAATCCAGTCCCTATCTGTCTCACAGCAAGTGTGAAGGAGTGTGAATCCCATTTGGAAGGCTCCTTCAGAGGAGACGTCTCTGAAAGGATGCATGGTTTGCACACTAATCCAGTCTGCTCCCACACCCTGCGGTGAACCCCATTACAGTGGAGGCTTGTTAAATGCCAGTAGACTCTAGGAATAAGCTAGACCTGCTGTTCCCTTGATGCACCAAAAAATGAAACAGCTCACTGACTCTCGGGTTTGTCAAAGGAAAGAGGAGAGTGTCGGGGCAAGAATCACTCTGACTTGGCTGTAGATGGTCTCCAGCAGGAGGGAGGAAAGGGACAACCGTTACGGCATTTCCAAGGGCTTGATGTTATGCAGTGCTGAGGGCTGTGCTCAGCCTAACAAAGGCATTTACATCATATCACGCAAGTCTGAAAAACTTTTTTGATGGCACCAAATGTTCACACACTCTATTTCTTTTTCATTTGTGTCTAATGCATTTGGGATTTTTTCAGGACTGGTAGAAATACATGCTCCTGAGATACATTTTCATTAAGGTATATATTTCCAGGTAACAATATTTCTGCTGGAAGAGGAATTGGCTCTCTTTATGAGTGCGTTCATTTGGATATCTGTGCAATGGAAACAGTAAAACAGAGCAATGAGCATGTGGCAGTTAAAATGTGTCTGACTAGGAGCCCAGCTCCCACTGAGCATCACAAAGTAGGCGACTGGTTCTTCGTGAGCCCTTTGAAAATAGCAAGCTAAAGCAAGAAGGGGCTCTGCAGCCAACTAGATGCAGACCAATACTTGTATGTATTTATTTTTAACTGAGGATTGAGAGGTTGTATGATGAGTGGCATTTGTTTCTGAAGGGGCTTGGCCCCACCTATTCTTCATTATAGCATTAGTCTAGCACCTGGTGCTGGAAACTTTGGCTCTCCATTCCCACAGGTCTTGCTCAGGCAGGTCTGGCACCCATCCTTATGCAGCTCTGTCAGGCCATGGGAGTGACAAGGCTGTCACTTGAGGTCTCAGCTCCAGCATGCAAGTGACTGCGCTGAGTTGGCCTCATAGCTTCAGCCAGGTTACACCAAACGTGGGGACAAGGGGCTTCAGGGTGCTCATGGGATCAGAGAGGGCTGGAACAGGGCGCCAGATCTGGCCTGGGTCAGTGGGAGAAGGGAGCACTGTGAGGACGAGGTCTCCACAAGTCACCCAGGAGGCTGGTGGCTCGGTCTGGATGAAATAGAGATGTTGGGTGGTCTCAACTGAAAGCCCAAGATGAAGACAGTGGTGGGAATCCTGTCCAGATCACTCAGCTCGGTCCCCACTTGAGAAGGACACGGGAGGTCCCTTGGCAACCTGGAGATGGAGGAGACCTTCTCTACACACTGCTAACACCTGACTCATAAAAAAAAGTAGAGATGTATTTAATGCAACCTGTAGGCTGCATGCTGCTTTGATGACAAGAGACCAGATGTCTTTGATGGCTGGTTAGATCGCGCAGGTATTATTAATTGGGTTGGTTAGGAGCTTTTTTGCCAGAATGATTTTACGGTCGTTGTAGGGCAGCAATGACGATGGATGTGAAAAGCCCTTCACAGGCATCAGGACGTCTCCCTTCTGGATGGGGCGGGATGCGAACAGTGCAGCAGCATCTCCTGAACAAGCCCTTCAGAGCAGGATCTCTTGACTGTTGAACAATGCTTGGCAAAGAGGAGCCAGGTTTATAAATAATGCATTTCCTTTGTCTTGCAGGAGTTCTGGAGGCAGAGGTACAATCAGATCAGCTGTGAACAGCTTACATAGCAAATCTAATAGGTTTGTAAATTAGATTTTGTGTTCATTTGTTTTTGCTGTAAGGCAGCTATTAATCTGCTTCTCCTCTTCACTGGATAGTGCTGTTCTTATTTAGCAAATGTATCTGTTTCTTTTCACTTCTGCTTTGCATTTTCTTAATCGTTTCTCCCCCTCCTTCCCCCAGCTCAGTGCAATAATCATTTGCAAATAACCAAGGATCTGCAAGTTGCGGTGATTGAGAGAATGAGAAAGAGAGAGTTACTTATTGTGAAAATAAGTCAGTGATAGAGTTGCCATTTTCGTAGTTTTACTATGTGCTATTAGAAGAACGATCACTGTCTTTGACATCAGAACTTCATTCGGTTTTATCTTAATGCACTTCAGTAACATTGCTCCATTGCAGAGTCATTTCATGGCATCTCAGCTTCATTCAGTGTCTGTCTGTGTTATTTTTACAATAATTTCATGTCAGCCGAGCATTACCAATTGACATGGTTGCAAAGCTTCTTGACACCACGCGAGAAAGGAAGGGTGATGTCATTCTGTGATGATGTCATCACAAATGATCAAAACACAGAAAATGGACAAAACCAAAAAAAATCGTAGTTATTCTCAAGATTTTTTTACCCTATTCCCTTTATGATTTTTGACACCTTATAAGTAAGCTTTGCAAGACACAAGGTGATATGGCAAAATGCAAGATGCAAACAAATCCAACAGCCTCGACTGGCAGCCTCTAGAAAGGTACTGTACAAACACACATAAGGACCCTGGCAGCCAGCATTTATACACACATTTCCTCACCTTTCTGAAGCATTACACAGTGTGAGCCACAGTGTGTCCTTGGGAGCTCCTTCCCTGGGCTGGAGATGTGCTCCCGGGATCTGTATGTTTTCCATGAACTTGGGCCGCCAGCTCTGCCCCAGCTCTCACTCTTCTCCCTCCTTGGCATTTACACACTTTTTATAAATGTATTTATTTACAAACCATTTCTCAGCTGGAAAAAGCCCTTTGCACTGGAGAGGGAGATTCCCTTCAGCTGATAGCAAGTGCTTTGGCTGTGTATTTTTCAGAGCGCTCTGAAGTGTGAAGGTTTTTTCGGGGCTGCAGACACATGCGCAGCTTCTTGATGAGATGCTTGGGTATTCTCTTTGGAGGGCATCTGGCTGGAATCAAATATTCAGAGGCTCCCTTAATTCATGCCATTTCATGTAAATGGCACTGGAGTGCTGGGGCTGATTTGCTTCTTAGAACAGGGAATAAAAGCTGGGGTCTCCCAGTGATCATCTCTAAACCGCAGCATCAGGCTGTTGCCCTGCTCATTTCTGGGTCTGGAGCAGGCAATACGGATGCTGAAATCCTCGTGCTCTCTTCTAACGAGGGGAAAAGTTATCAGTGAGCCAGCATGCCCCTGTTCGGTACGGGCTGCTCGTCGTCCGAGCTCACAAGCAGCGCCCAGAAGCTCAGCTAAATTAATTTCTCCTTTGGGTGCTGTGAAGGTTGCACTTCTCTGACGAGGATTTTAACCCGCTGCAGGAGCTGAGCTGGCTCCACATTGGGGTGCTCACGTGCGACCATGAGGCAGCAGGTCAGCAACCTTGGCTGCCCATGTAGGAAATGTCTCAGTGAATTTGGGGGGCTCTGGGGTGTCTTGTCTGTGAGTGTGCATCTGCCAGCCTGTCTTTGCAGAGCCTGCTTGTGTTTTTGTGTGCATGCATTTCAACAGCTAGATGTGTAAGACTGTTTTCTGTAGAGCTGTGCCTGGCTGTAAGTCTGTGTTTGTGTACGCAAGCAGGTATTTAAGGATTTGTGTCTGTCTGCTTGAATGTAGCAGGATACAAACAGGCTTTCAGTTCTTGTTTAGCTAATAACTACAATTTTGCTTTTCTGATGAAGTTTGAATTCCAGCAGCCAGAGCCAAAGACAATGATTAGAAGTGCTATTGGGATGCTAACGGATCCTGTCTCTCTCCCTCTCCCTGTCTTTCTTTTCTCTAGAGCTGAAGTAGTAATAAATGATTCTTCATCTCCAGCTGTTGTTGACAGAAGTAATGAAAGCATTAAGCACAACATTAAACCAGCCTCATCCAAATGGAGACACAACCAGACACTCTCTTTGAAGATCAGGTACTGGTAATTACCTATAGGACAAGAGACAGATTTGGTCCTCTCCAGTGCAAGCTGGCAAATTGCCTCTGTATATCATCTAAAGAAGTCGAGGAAGAAATAAAAGACTTATCTCCTGCTGAGCTAGGCTTCATATCTGTAAGCGATCGTTTGGAAATGAATTCCTGGCTGAACCAGCTGGCCTTGCAACGACGAAACAAGGAGCGCTTGAGCCCCCATTTTCCAGGCCAAGTGGAATTAGTGTGCACTGGTGGTGGGTCGTGGGGGGGGGAAGGAGACCCTCTCCCTGAGTCAAATGCAGGGAACCCCACTAATGGTGGGCTGGCTGTGCTGGCCTGCCCCAGGAGGGGATGGGTGGAGAAGGAGCAGGTGTTAAGATGGAGATATCTGTTTGAAAGCTGTTCCTGGAGAGCATCAGTTGGCTGGGACTGGCCACGGAGCGAGGGCAGGCAGGAGGCAAAAGTGCATCTTATGTATGACCCAAATTATCTGTGTACCTCACCTGATGGGGCTGTTTTCTTCCCTGTCCTCAGGAAACAGATCCTGAAGTTCCTGGATGCGGAGAAGGACATTTCGGTGCTGAAGGGGACGCTGAAGCCGGGGGACGTCATCCACTATGTCTTTGACAGGGATAGCACCATGAATGTCTCGCAGAACCTGTACGAGCTGCTGCCCCGCACCTCGCCCCTCAAGGGCAAGCAGTTCCCCACCTGCGCCATCGTGGGCAACTCGGGCGTCCTGCTCAGCAGCGGCTGCGGCCCCGAGATCGACGCACACAGCTTCGTGATAAGGTAGGGGCACACGCCCTGCCGCACAGTGGGGCTGGGGAAGTTTGAGAAGGGTTCGGAGAGGTGGAAAGGGGCTGGAGTCCCAATCGACGTGGTGCAGCGCAGCCTTGCAGCCCTGTGTGCGTGTATAGAGTTCACCGATGCAAACGTCCTGCTGCGAACTCTTCTGCCAACCACCATCTGCTCCCCCACTGTCCTTGCAGATGCACCCCGTGTGTTCTCACGGTGCACCGTTAACCTGCCAGGGCACCGCTAACCCCCAGCACCTCCAGACCCAAGCACTCACTCGTCTTTTCCCACATACATACCCCCTTGCAAATAAACCCTGTCCTGGACTCTCCCATGGACACAAGCATGATCCTTCCCCAAGTCACTTCTGCCCTCAAGCACCGGGTGCACCACGCGGTGGCCGGGCACCACGTTTGTTCACGCCCGGGTCTGACGTTCCCCTGTGATCACTCCACCCCCAGCACCGATGTCCCCGCAGACACACTGCCTCATGGACCTGCAGCAGCAGATCCTGACCCCCACTGGGGCACACACCGAATTTGCTACAGAAGATGCTTGGAGTGGAGAGGAGGAGCACGCCTGCCCTGCCATCCCCGACACCCATGTAGATCTGTTAGCTGAGGGGTTGTAGGAGTCCGCTGATGATTTATGTATGTGCAGACATTTGCTTTCTGGTGAGTCTATTATGAAGACAGCCCAATCCATCAGCGGCTCACAGAGGCGCTCCCCGGCGTGACGTGGGAGCGAGGATAATGTCACCTCTGCCCCCCGCTCAAGCCCAGCTGCTCCAGCCTGCCTGGCTGCTAGCAGCTCCGTCCTGTCCGCGGGGGACGGGGCGTTATCGTTTGCATCCTTAAGTGTAACCAGAGCGATCAAAAGGAAAAATTGCTTATTGCAGTTGTGGCAAAGTTTAGGGAGGGACTTTCATGTCAGACAGCAAAGTTGCAGGAGAAAAGCTTTTTGGGTGTCAGGACTGGGATTTTGAGCAACTTCTCCCCAGCCATGTATGCTGGTGCAGGTCTGGCGTGGACCTGCTCTTCTCACTGTAGGTTATCTGAGCCACCACGTGAACCTGCATCTTCCTGAGGAAGGCTTGCTCCATCCAGGCAGCCTTTTCAGTGGGGTTGGCCGTGACCAGTGATGGGCTCTGTGTCCAGGATACAGCTTCACTCTTCAGATCAAATGTTTATTTTCAGTGATTTTACTCCTGCGATGAGTGGATCAGAAGGGCCCCGCGTGCCAGTAGCTGGATTTTCTTTACACCATTCCTTTAGTTTCCCCATCTGTAAAGTAGGGAAAACAGCAGTAATGCTGATTATCGAGGCAGATGGTTAAGGATGCAATTCCTGCTCGTTAAGTACTGTGACTTCGCTGTAAAACGCCGCAGGAGAGCATGCAGTGTGCGAATGCACGGGTGCCCTCTGGTTTTCACCACGCCAGGGGAGCATCTCTCTGCATCCCCCCATCAGCTGGTCCCCGGTGCCATTTACCCAGTACCACGTGCATGGCATGGCCGCGGCTTAACAGCCACGGATCCCCTCTCGAAGAGCTGTAGGAAACCTCCATATAACGAGGGTGATTTGTTGGCAGTTTATCCCGCAGCCCCTCAGCCCTGTCGTGACACAGGAGCTCGTGGCACGGGAGCTCCTGGGGGAGCGTGTGTGCCCATATCCGCGTGCACAGCCTGAGAGGAGGCACCAATTAATACTACAGAAAGAGGTGGTTTTTGAAGGTCACAGCCTCCAGACAGCCAAACCCTGTGGAGACCATGTCCTGGCATCCACCTCCCACTGGTGTCATTATTGCCACTGTTGCCACCGGGTCTGCTGTTAGCAGAGACTCACCAGAAGGAGAAAAGGGACTTGGGATAATATTACCACAGCAGGACTAGAATTAAGAGTCGAGTGCTTTCCTTGCGTGGGAAAGGCCGTTTCATTTCAAATCTGCCGTGGCAGCAAAGATGGGAGGTTTGTTGCTAAGTGTTATTTTTGAACCGCACCAGAAGAGATACCGATCCATACAAACCCACCCACCAGACACCAAAGTTATGTCTGTTATTAGCATTGCCCTAGAGAAATATGTGCACACATGCCAGCATGTTGAGGAATGATGACCTGATATTAAGATAGCTCATCATTACCAGGTCAGAGCCTCTCTAATTTATTGCAGATACTCATTCTCCCTCCTTCTCCTCCCAAAAGCGAGGGCGAAGGGGCACATCTGTCACTGGCCCTGGCTTTTGGCATCAAACGCCCCTCACATTTGTCACTGCCCTCTCTCACGTCCATTGTAAAGGGCTGTTCAGTGTTTTCCATCGCAGGTGCAATCTGGCCCCTGTCCAAGAGTACTCACAGGACGTGGGCATGAAGACGGACCTGGTGACTATGAACCCCTCGGTCATCCAGCGGGCCTTCGAGGACCTGGTGAATGAGACTTGGAGGGAGAAGCTGCTGCAACGCCTCCACAGCCTCAATGGCAGCATCCTCTGGATCCCGGCGTTCATGGCCAAGGGGGGAAAGGAGCGAGTGGAGTGGGTGAATGAGCTCATCCTGAAGCATCACATCAACGTCAGGACTGCCTACCCCTCGCTGCGCCTGCTGCACGCTGTCCGAGGGTGAGAGCGTCTCTGGTGTGCTTGGAGCCAGGATTTCATGAGCTTCCTGAGGTGGAGAGAGATCGATGGGTTTGTGCTGGAGGCAAACGGCACGAGCTGTTTCTTTCTGCAGACTGTGAGGTGGACTCCATGGGCAGTGGCTGGTCCCTAGATGAGAATTGGAGACCACCTTGCTAGCAGGGACTCCCTGCTCTGCTCTTTGAGCGTGAGGTCTTTTAGCCATGCAATATAGTGAGCCTAGGTCTTCCAGCACTTTGCTGGCTCTAAGCCTGGGTGTCACCATGATAACTCCCCAGCCTATAGTCAGGGATCTCCTTGGAGAAATGTGTGTGCATCATGGTTTACTGAGCTAGTGGCAAGGTCTGTCAGCTTGTGCTTGAGTGACACGTGCAAATCTCACACATCTCTTCAGGTCAGGGAGTTCATGGCAGCCTGGACGGGCTCAGTGGTGGCAGAGGACCAAGGTTGTTCATGAGTAGCCTCGATACTCCTGTAATGGCACTAACTGCACGGCTCATCTTAAATAACCAGCTGAGGGAAAAGACTGACATGGTCTGGTCCTGCTGGTCAGATAAATAGGGCAGGGTGGTGGTGAATGGATTTATTGGGAGGGAGGGAAGGGGTCTTTTTACTCCCTTATTGCAACTTCAGGCATGTGAGAGACACGGGTGTGGTGGGGATGGGGAGGTTATAAAAGAAAGAGAGCTCCAGGGGTGAGACTTCCATGTTAATAGGTTGGGGATGGGGCAGGCTCTTGCTTTATTTCTCTGGAGAGAGTCATGATTCATTAGGCATGTAGGGAGTCTAGGCAGGTGGTGGCTTATGCTGGAGATGGCTTCGTGGCAGTAGGTGTCCTCTCCGATCCTGACTAGACTCTGTTGATCTCCTGGGATGGGAATTCACTCAGGTAGCTGGTGCTCCCACCTCTAAGCCTCAACAGTAATGTTTCTTGATCGCTTTGAGCACTTCTTCCCCGCCACACCTCTGAGCCTGAGCTCTTCTAGTCAGTTGGTCCATGCTGGGTGTTGCTCTGTCCCAGCTCGGGTTGCGTGTCAGTGCGGGGGGTGGGCACGGGACAGATTTTGGGGTCATTCCCCACATTTTCCTAAGGGGATGCTCCAGGGAGAGGGGTGTGAAGGGCAGCTCCGCAGGCAGGCTGGGAGGAGTGGAGGCTCTGGCGCCGCTGTGCGTTGCGGGCAGCGATAATGGGCAAGGAGAACCATGTCTGCCCTGCCCCAAGTGGCTGTGTTTGAGGCTTCTCTGGGCCAGAGAGGCGTCTTACAGAAAAAGCTGACTTTGAGGTAAAGAAAGGAAGGAAACGATACCACAACTCGCAGAAAGAGAGGGGGGGAGAAAAAAAAAACCCACAACCCAAATGCTGAGCTATTTCTAGCTGTAATTGACTTACTTTCATCTGTCAAAATAGAATTAAGCTCCTGTAATAAGCCCTTTAAATCAACAGGCTGCTAATCCTGTGCTGGCAACCATTCCCAGTGCCAGAAACTTCCTGTAGGAAGCTTTGCAGAGGGATTGGCAAGGGCTGGGCATCACTTTCCCACGGGAGAGGAGGAGGATGCCTTGATAAGCTGTGCTGCTGAGCTTATCTTCCAACTCACAGCACCTTCCTGGCCCTCCTGTGCTGCAGCCCTGCGGTCCAGCCGAGCTGGCTGGCATTCTGATTGCACAGAGCAGTGCTGGAGCCACCACCGGTGGCTGGCAGGTCCTGCCTGGCTGGAGGGGATGCAGGGTTTTTGGGACAAGCCCAAGGGTTCAGCGCTGTCTCTCAGCGCATGGAGTGATGCACCCCTCTCTCCCATGGCTTGAAGCAGTGTCTTTCTTTTGCACGTGTTAGTGGCTTGTGGGTTTTAATGGGGTCCTGTGCAAGGAACATGTGTTCAGGCTTCTGAAAACCTACTGGGGCTCAGAGGGATGCAACCAGTCAGACCAGCAAGCGAGTGAAGTGGCCACTGTTGGTGGGTGTCTGGGATGGATATAGTACCAGCACATGGTCGGGCACTAACTGATGCTGATGATGCTCTAAGTACCTGGTCTGAGCTACAGCCGAGACCTCGATCCTGTCCTTTCGGCTGGTCACCGTGCTGTGGGGCAATAGGGAAAGGTGGGTCGTGGCTGCACTGAGGCAGCACTAATTCAGTTATAACCACAGAAGCCAGTGCTAATCCTTGTCAGGGGTTGCCCTCTAAGCCAAGGGCGCTGCTGCCTGACCTGCCCTCCTGCTCTCACGCTTATCAGAAGGAAAACAAGGAAGCCTACTAATTAACGATTAATATAATTAAAACTGCAGTCCCCTCAGAAAGCCAGAACTGATGGGAGCACTTCAACACCTACCCAGTGTGTTGTGGCCTGGCCAAAGAGCCGTGCAGAGGGACCGCCCAGGGCTGGGGGCAAAGGGCTGTGCTGTTCTGGGGGAAGGCTAGAGTCAATGTTAACCCTCTCCTTGGTGCAGCCTCCTCAGGTTTGGACTTGGATGGATTTAAGAGAGATTCAGGCAGTATTGAATGAACTGGCCACAGCTGAGGGAGGGGGGTGTGCTGACGCTCTTGGTGCTATAGGAAGTCTCTCGGGTACCTATAGGGCTGTCTTGACCATCTGCTCAGGGTAATTGATAGATGTAGTTTGGGATAAAGAAGGAGTCTTTCCTCAGGTCAAACTGACCAGAATCACTAGGACCTTACTTGCTGATCTCCTGTGATACTATCTAATCCCTACGATCATCCTATATTTTTGCTTATGAGCTCCTTGCTGTTACAGGGATATGGTCTCCAATGACTCCCTCTGCCTCTCCAGCTCTCTCTGCGGAACATGCCGGTTCGCAGCATTACACTTTCCTTTGACAGATCCGAGATTTGTGAAATGAATACATTTTGTGGCATGTAGCATGCAGCAGAGAATCAATAATCCACAAAGCCCCACAGAACATCCCTCTGTGCTGCGGTGGGCTGCCATTGTGGAGATGTCCCGTCTTCTCCTTTGCTGGATAAAGTTACCCTTTATAATCTATCCTAAGTTGATTTGGAAATCACAAAGAAATGGGGGAAGTCTTTCACCCAAGACACTCTTTTATATATTTTATTTTTTCCAAGGAATAGCACTTTCTACAAAGGCTAACATCTCAGCCAACTTCAGTTTGGCTACAAAAGCTTTGCCTTTTCTCTTCTTCTTTCACTACCAGCGTAATACCTTTGTGAGTTCTTGACTCCTCCTTGAACCGCAGTATTTATTGTCCTGCTCTGCTTTCCCCCAGACTAGAATGCATTTCAGTGGCAATTGAGCATTTTTTCCTACAATTTTCAGTGCATTTGGGGCATTTGTAGAGTGTGCGTTCCTGTGATAAGTAAAAAGCATTTGGTTTTGTTGTCCTTAACAGCATCATTTGAGACATCACCTTCCTAGCTGTGAGGGTGCCTTAAATGTTTGCTGATAGCTTTCTGAGTTGATGATTCTGGATAATCTGTGCACTAGGATGGAGGCTCTTCGTACACAGTTAAACTCACCACCTTCATGCCAAGAGGGGAGAGAGGCATCGGCATTTCGATGGAGGAGCTCAGAAGGAAGCCAAGTCACGACCTAAGGCTGAGGAGGAAAGCTGTGCCATGGCAGGGGGCCAGCTCGCGGCGACGGGGATGGTGCCATGCATTTTGGGGGTGCGTGACTCACTTCAGAGTGATTCTGTAAAATGTCTCCTGAGCAATTCATCTGGCAAGTGCAGTGCTCGTCTCCTGGCTGGGAAGCAAGCAAGCCCCTTATAAGTCATCTGT
This sequence comes from Platalea leucorodia, assembly GCF_965183815.1. Taxonomy (NCBI): domain Eukaryota; kingdom Metazoa; phylum Chordata; class Aves; order Pelecaniformes; family Threskiornithidae; genus Platalea; species Platalea leucorodia. The sequence goes on from NC_138831.1 coordinate 44,790,376, forward strand.
TAGTGTCTCCAAAAAGCCTTGTAATCCCTATTGCCAAGCAGCTTTTGTCAGAGAAATAACATGAAATGCAGGAAGCAAGGGAAAATAATTGTGTCTGGAGGTTTGACTATCACTCCTTGCAGAGAAGTCATGGACATGTTTCAGTTTGCCTTGTATAATCTAGTCTAGCATTTCTCACTGTGTCCATCACAAGGGTCTCTTGGCAGTAACCAGTTCTAATCCCATAAGATTCTGTTAAGAGCTTCTAGAAAGAAAAAAATATTAAAAAATCAATAAATCTTCCAGCTCCTTGGCTAAGTCTCCTGTTAGGGTTAACATCCAAATAGCTATGACAGTTCGCGTGTGCTCTTCACCACAGTGATCGCCTTCCTCAGGATCGGTAGCTTGCATAGTGCAATTCTGCCACGTATCCTCAGAAGTACCACCTGGTGGGATTCAGCTTCGTCTCAGATGTCTCTCTGGGTTGTCATACCCAAACAATATCTAAGCCTTTGCTGATTTTTCAGGGCAATGCTGCTCAGATGCTGCCTTTCCCATCTCTGAGCCATGGTGGAAACCCTCCCCTGGTCCCTCCTCACCTGGCGTCCTGATTATGCCACATCCTTTCCCACAGCCTTGCCTTGCTTGTAGCCATGCAGGACACACGTGTGCAGGTTATTCTCTCTTTTGCATCCTTCCATGGGCTTCTTTTTCCTCTATCACATCAAACCTAAGCTGCTGCTTTTCCTTTTCACAGGTCTCCCAGCTCATCTTTTCTCACTCTCTTGTCTTAAGATTGGTTCTGCTGTTGATTAGCCAGTGTCACCCAGTTGTGGGGTTTCTAAACCAGCTGCTTCATGCTTCCTCCCTTGTGGTCCCTTACACTTACAGGGGTCTCCTCTGAAATATCTGCCCCCGAGGACTCGTGCCGTAAAGCTCGTCCTCTCTGGTCCCACAGAAGGTTTAAGGACAGTAGTCCTGCACTCAGGTGAAGGATGAAGATGGCCAAAGGGTGTAGGGGGTGGAAATAGCCATTCACAAGTGTGTGACTGGGGTAGGATTTGGGGGACTACGAACTCCCCGTAAAGCCACGTGTGGGTTAGATCAGTGGATATCCCACAAATGAATCCTTGTGTGATCAATTATTCTCACCCCTCCTGCACTTGAGGCACATTGAACCCAAGCTGTGGTGTGTTTGCACTAGGACCGCAAGACAGTTTATTTGTTCCGGTTAATCAAGAAGAAGATTTAGTCTTTTCTTGCCAAAAGAAGGGGAGGGGCATAGGAAGGAAAGGGGAAAGAAAAAGGGTAATCCTCTTCCCAGTTACTTTCCTCTTCTGTCTGTTTGGAAATGCTTTAACTTGTGGGTGTTGAGTACATGTGTGTTTGAAAGGGCATTGCAGAGCTCAAAACCTGGAGGAGAAAAGAGTTATTTATTCATGACTCAGCATTGATTTGCTTATGCCAAGTCACCAAAACCAGACCCAAGCCGCACGGTACAGATCCAGTCTGAATATAGAGGCTTGATTTGGTGTTTGGGCTTTGCCCCACCTGGCGATAAAGCCCTACTCTGACTCCAGATCCAGCTTTTGGAGTCAGCGTTAGCATGAATCTGGATGGGGACCTGCCATTCCTACCTCTCCGGCACAGATCTCATCACTGTACATGGCTCTCAGCTATTTTGGTGGAGGAGACTTGATACATGGACAGAAAAGGGCTGCAAGAAGCTGGACGGAGGATAGCGGTTGCTCCCTGGGCTCCAGCACTTCATCTCCATCCACCCAGCAGCCGGGATACATGCTGTGCCCTGCCAGCACCGGCAGGTCCTGTCCTTGCCCGCACCACTGTGAGTACGGAGCACTGTCGGGGCACTCGCTCTGATTATCTGTAGCTGTTTTTTCATGAGTATTAATGGGAGCAGGATGTGTGTGGCAGACTGATAATATGCTTCTGACAGTCAAGGACTAGCACCTCCACAACAGCTTGTGTTTGTATCACACTTTTATGAATAAGCTGTTTTAAAAGGGTCTGAAATTGCATTATTTCAGCTATTCTGATTTGTATCCCTAAATAATGCAGCTGATACTGCTGAAACTTGATTTCTTCATTGACCTGAGTTTTTTATTCATTTCATCAGGGCGATGGATTTTCTGTTCATTTTATTCTGCAGGTTAACCCTTACCTGGAGGGTACAAGTTACTTTAGGGTTTTCTCAGACATGTCAGGAGGTGATGGGTAAGCACAGAGCAGGACCCTGCCCTCGCAAGTGGTCTTCAAACACTGCCTGCAGGGAGGAGTTTTGCACCCACCCAGCATTTCAGCCCAAATCAAGGCCAAGCTCTGCTCCCTGAATTCGGTGGTGCCAGGGGAGGATGCCGTGCTGTCAGCACGGTGGGGTGCATGCTCCAGATGCGTGATGTGGAGGCTGCCGCTTTCCCTGGCTCAGGTGGGCGCTGTGGCTTCCTAGGGGCAGTTTCAGAGTGTTTTGTCTCCTGAAGGATTCCCACTGGGCTTTAAGGTCCAAATACAGCAGTCGCTTACCCTGGGGCTGCCCCCTTGCAGGAGGCATACACCGATGGTCGAGCAGCCGGCAGCAGTGCTACGCAGTTCTGCTTAGGAGACTTCTTAAGTTTCTTGGAAACCTTTTGGAAAATTGATGTTGCTGAGGAGCAACCAGAACCACCTACCAGCTAGGACGAGACTCTCTGAGCTGCTCTTCTTGAAGCCTCTGTCCTTGGCTACCATCAAGTATTAGTTCAAATACGTGCTAGGGCTTGTGTCTAGGCTGCCTCCTTACAAAAGATGGCCTTGAAGATCTGATGGCATTTTCCATCTGTGACTATCATGATCCGAAACAAGAGCTGTCTCGGACAATTTTTGCCTGACAGCATCACGGTTCCTGTTCATAGCTGCATCCCACTCAGGCACCAGCCTGTCTCTGTAGCTGCTTCCACCCCTGAGGGTTTATTTACAGAAATGACACAGCACCAGCTTTTGAAGGAGGTCCATGCTGTGAGAAAGGCTCTGAGAAAGGAGGTATTGGGTTTCAGGACTGCTCTTTGCTCTTCTCTTTTAATTGCTGTCTCTTTCCATAAAATGTTGCAGTTAATAGTTATGGTGATTGGTGTAGCCAATTTGAAAAATAATTACTGCCTGCTTCAAGATTATCTTTCCTCCTAATTAAAATCCCGGACCTCACATATTAAAGGTGTGCTGTTGACACAGCATCCCATGTGCACCCAGACAACCTCATTTGGATTTGCAGAATTAATTAGGTTTTATTTCCATCCCCAGCTGTTCTCTCTTGCACCAGCAATGTGGCCGCTGTCTCAGTTGGCCAGTGGTGGGAGAGATAAGAGGGAGATCTTCCTGCATATCTCCCACACTCCCATCACAAACCAGTCATTAAAAAGTATTCCCCAGACCTCACCGGAGGATTTCCCACCTTCACTGTCCAGGAAACAAATTGCAAGTGCTGTAGCATGGCCTATGTTATGGTTTGGGCATTATATATTATGTATGTCATCTGTGTGGGTGGGCTGGGACAGCCTGGAGTCCATCACCCCCTCTCAAAGCTGCAGCCAGGAGCGAGAATTTATGATGCTGTAGGAGCAAGGTTTGTCATCCTTCCCTTTTTTGCAATGCCATGCCTGCAATAGAGGGAAATACAGATAAAAAAGAGCCACGTTTTTAATTTTTATTATAAGAAACTGAATTGTCATTGTTCCCTACCCCGATATTATTGAGTGAGGGCTCACTAGCTGCGTGTGCAGAGGTGGATATGCCAGGTTGGTTTGGGTAGGGCCGCTTTTGGGTACTGGTTGTGCACACTTGTTGGTCCTGGTAAGGCTGTTGGTGCATGCTGGGTTGCGGAGGACGGCATGCTTCTGTAGGGCACTTCTGTAGGGCACTTCTGTGTTTGACCCAGGGCATTTTTGTCATCATTAATACACTTGAAACATTGGTGGTCACATGAATGACCTGTACCCGTGTGCACGGACCACTTCATCATGCTGTCAAGATTGTTGTACGTTCATAGAGTTTTTACAACCTCTCAACAAAACATGAAAGTTAATATTTTGGGCAGGTGTAACGTCACCAGTATCTTTCTGTGCTCCAGCTGGTAAATTGATAAAAGGAGAGTTTTAAGGCTAAAGTAGTTGCAGGACAAACCCAAACAGTTGTCTTCCCCCAAAGCCAGCCAGTTAATGTGGCTTGGCAGTTCTTCCCAGGTGGTTTCCCTGCTGCATGAGGATGCCCTAATTCACAGTGTTAAATGGTTGTGATAATCTCCCCATTTCTCCCTGGGAAACACGCCAGGGGTCTAATGTGTTTACCCATAAACTCATCAAGGAGACTGTTTTATGGCTACCTGTGGGAGAAGATTGCCTTGGCACCGCAGCAAGCTTTGCTGTGTCCCTATAGCACAACCCATATGGCCAGGCAAGCCCAGAAAATGCTGATGCTGTGCCTCTGAGATACTGGATCTCACCAGTTTTCCCCCAGTTTCTTGCACCTTTTTCATGCTGGATGCCGAGGAGATGAGTCAAGCAAGGAGGACCTCCCCAAAACATCGCATTTGTCTTTTGCTAAAGCTACAGGTGCTTGGACACCGCTGGGGCATGGGACCCCAGTAAACCCTGCCATGCCCTTCCTGCACCCCCCAAGGTGGTCACTCTGCTTCCAGAATTTGATTCACCATAAAAGTAATTTTTCTCTTATCTGGCTGAGAACAAGCAAGTACGTTTTGTGCCTTGGTTGCTAAATTTTAATGGCTTTCATGAAAAGCTAATTTGCAGGATTAAGGCTCAGCTCTCCCAAGGGTTCCCACTGTCTGAGTGCCAGACCCTCAGGAGCCCGGCAGAAAGTGTGTATGAGGAGCAAGACACTCTCCGTGGCTCCGCGGGCGACAGCAGGACCCGGCTCAGGATCCCAAACCTCTGGGTGAGCGCACAGAAATGCCACATGCTTTGCTACACTTCCTCAAGCTTTTTAACCAAAGTGCTGCCAGTCATTCAGTCGAGCTCAGGCCCTTTGAAATATCTTATTAAAAATAATCCCAGGGCTTGAATGGGCTGCAACACAGCGGGATGCACTGCCTGCACCATCCCTACCTGCTGTGGGGCAGCGCCGGCATCAAATGTGCTGAGGGAGAAAAGAGTGCACCCAGGGGGAAATCTTCTACCTCCCCCAGACCTTCTTCTTTCTGATTTTGCTCCTCTGACAGTGTCTTTCTGCTGAGCAAACCAGATAAATTGCCTGTGCAATAAATACTGGAAACATCTTCTTACAGGATGTTGATGCTGCAATAACTTTTATCGGCAGCACAAAATACAGCTGCTGATACCGTTTCTGCTCGTGCATCTCTACGGGGTGCCTCCTTCCCCTGGTCTTTTTGCCATCCCTCATAAAAACTAACGCACTTTTCAGCAGCAAGCACAGCTGACCTCCGTATCACCTATTATATATTGCGATATACCATATTGTGTATCTCAAGGACTAACGTTGCAGAGCATGGTGATGTATTTTGATCCAGGATCACAGCAGCAATCACTGGGTGTAACAGGAACACAGCAGTGTGTTTTAGCTCTTTCAGCCTGGTGACCCTTTATTCTAAGGCAAACATTTTTACAGCCCTGTTGTGTTTACTGTCAGAGTAAAAATCGTCATTCGTCAATGAAAATCATCAGCGTGTGTGTGTGAGAGTGTGCCTGCTTCGAGGGGCTGCTGGAGTCTACTTGACATGTGGATGGTTTGGTCGTATTGATCTCCTGGGTTGATTGGAAGATAATTGTAGGCTGAAGTACTGAAGGCCACCGTTGCAAGCAATTTGTTTTTCATAAAGGATTGCCGAGGCATGAGATGCTTCAATACCATAGCAACAAGTGTGATGTAACCGCCAGACAGAGAGCAGGAGGATGCTTATTCATGAAGCAATCCCTAGAGAGGCTTTTTCTTGGCATGGAGAACTCTTCTGCTAGTCAGAAACCTCTCACTTTGAATTACCAATATATCTCAGTCAGAGGCTGGAGAGAGAAAATGTGCAAGACATGAGCTTCATTGGCGGGGGGGAATAACACACTTTCTTCTACTCTCCTTTTGCAGGTACTGGCTAACGAACAAGGTGCACATCAAGCGACCCACCACTGGCCTCCTCATGTACACCTTAGCCACTCGATTCTGCAACCAGATCTATCTCTACGGCTTCTGGCCCTTTCCCCTGGACCAGAACCAGAACCCGGTCAAGTACCACTACTACGACAGCCTGAAGTATGGCTACACCTCGCAGGCCAGCCCGCACACCATGCCCTTGGAGTTCAAAGCCTTAAAGACGCTGCACCAGCAGGGAGCCTTGAAGCTGACTGTGGGGGAGTGCGATGGGGCCACGTAGGGTGGTCCCCGGCCGCGTTCCTGCACAGCCACGGGAGGAAGGGGAGGGGGCAGAAAGGACGAGTGGTGCCTGGTGGGGTTGGTTGTCTTTGTTAATGCGCAGAACAGCGACACAAATATATATACGTGGTACCTATATATATTGACCTGAGTATTATAACCGTTTGGTGTTCACCAAGGAAGGGGCAGGAGAGATGCGGGAGCATCTGGCATGACTGGCCTGGGCAAGACCCCTTGCCGTGGGCTTGCTGGGCTCGGAAGGGCGTTCGACCTACGTCCAAAAGGTGTGAAGATGGCCTTGGTTTTTGAGGGTATGTTAGGTGATGGGTAAACGTTAAGCCATTTGTCGTGACTGGTCCAAGGTTGGTAGTTAGTTTGTTTGGCCAAGGATGCTGGCGCTGGCACTTTTGCAGCGAGGCACGTTCTTGGCCCCGTGCTTGTGGCGGGGAGGGGAAGGGGCAGGGAGCGGGGTGGGCAGGGAAGGTTTGTTGGCGGCTCTCACAGCCGAGGGCCTGCCCGCGGCACCGAGCAGGACCCGTCTCCTGCCCAGCAGGGACCGGTGGCTGGCAGAGTCGCGCACAGATCCATCGAAACATGGACCACCAGGCTGAGCACAGCCTTGGGAGAGGCAAAGGAGAAGCCTCCTGGGCTGCAGCTTGATCTCCGGGAGGTGGTGGGGATCTGTGCTAAGCTGAGCCCGGTGACATTTGCTGGGAGACGAAATGTGAGGGCATCCAGAGAATGGGTGCACCAGTGTTGAGCCAGGCAGACGGTGAGGAGATGCTGAGCATGTATTTTCTCTTCCTTTCCTAAGGAGCAATTTAGAAAGGAGCAAAGATGCTGGAATGTGGCAGGAAGGAGGTTTGCTGCCGCAAACCGGCACCATTAGTATTAAGTGTCTTACTGTGCCACAGTCGAAGACACTCAACATCTGTCAGGGCTCGTGAAAACCATAAGTACATCTAGCTCTTAATTCCCAAATGCTACCTGCTAAGCAGCCTGCCTTCTCTCCCCCTCCAAAAATAAGCCCTGAAATATTGGTGATAGGCCTGAGACCCAGCCAAGCAGAAAGACCGCAGGACTTCAGGGGACTTTGTCAAGCCTAAATAATTTATTTTCACTTTCTCCACAAAGAACCAGCATACAGCGCTGTATGCCTGAAGTCCCGCTCTCTCCTTTCTTTCAAGCTCCGATTAGCTCTTGCTCTGAACAGTTAAATAGGATGTCGGATCTTGATGGGATGCTTGCCTAGTGATGAACATCAGATAAATGATCTTTGCCCGTTTTTTTTTTCCCGAAAGAACCCAAAATATAAAGAAGATTTTATAATCACATTTGCTTTTCTCCTAAATTTTGGGTTTTTTGAGGGAAGCAATTAGATTGGTCTGATTAGCCTGTTTAATTTTCTGCTTCTTTAGCCTACTCTATTGGTCTCCTAATTAGTGCTCAGTGCCAAAATGCGGCTGAGTCCGGGGTTCAGTGAGTGCAGTTTGGGTTTAATTTGTGGGAGACCAAATAACGCTCCACAGCCAAGCCTCGGACACCCGCTGCAATGCTTTCCTGGCTGGGTTTCATCACCTTTGTGCCTCCTCCTACTGCTGTGGTTTTTAAGTTAAAATGTGTACAGTTTGGGGCTGAAATACTTGACATTGTCTCTTTAAAAACTGAGTGCTTCAAGTGGTAAAAGGAGAAACTCGCTTTCATGTTTTGGGACGTAGAAGCTACTGTACCCACAGGAGCCTCCAGCCTGCTAATTAGTGTCAGATGAAGATGCCTAAGATTAAGGTATAAGCAACATTACACTGGATAAATGTGGGCTAATCTGCCACTGAGGGGATATTTCTTTCCACCTTCAGAAGATGATTTCTTTTATGTATTTTTTTTTAAACCTGTCTTTTTTTTTTTTTTTTAATTTTCACTTGAGTTTAGTTGCACGGTAAAGCTGGGAACCTTGCTGTGAACCGCAGCTTAAGTTGTTGGGGTTTCCTGAGATAGGAGGAGACAAAGAGTAAAATTGCAAGATGGAAGAAGTCTGCAATCCCAAGGAGCTTCCCGTGATTCAGGAGTGGTTGTTAAGCCGGATAATTCCCTGGTTTGTCCCCAGCACAGAGGAGGGACAGAGTAGGGATGAAGCCACAGAGTCTGCTAAAGCCAACTGTTGTATTGAGGGGCCTGGGCCACGGTACTGATTGCTGTTAGCAAACCTTCTTTTTAAATAAAAATACAAGAAATGAAATAAATGTGCAGGGGTTTTATTTTTATTTTTTATTTATTTTCATTGACTAGAAGGGTGAGAAGTGGGGCAAGACCATAAAATGCCATGTGAATTAAATGGGGAGACCCTGTAACCTTCTTTGCCAGGGAATGAGAGCGGAAGGCTGGGCTTATTTGCCCATCTGGGGTGGATGTTGGTGCTCTGCCAGGGGGACATCCAAAGCCACCAAGATGTCCCCACTGTGCCTACAGAGGTAACCGAGCTGAATCCAACAGTAGCACAACAGAGGTGTGCTGGGGGGCTAAGAGGGGATGGGAGAAGGGATTTCTGGTGCCCTTGAAACAGCTTCTGGGTCAAAGCACAGGCAAGTTATAGGCAAAATTATTCAGGGGGATGAAATTGCTAGTGATATTTCTATTCCCAGAATAGGTCCTGCTCACCCCAATTTTAAAAATACATTAAACCAAGAGTAAGACCCTGCAGCTATTGAAATCAATGGCTGAGCTCCCATTTCAGCTCGCTGCCATGCGGGTTGGTCCCTGCTGAGTTTATATGCACAAAAAAACATTGAGAATTTTTCCCTTGCTCTAGTGGGCTGTGAGAGGCTCCTCAGGTTGGAAACACGCTTTATCATCTCTCTTTCCAGCAAATAGCTGGGATCTGGCTCCACCAAGCCCCAGCCCCTGCAACACAGCAAGCCGTAAAACCCATGTGCTGTTTGTGAGCAGCAGGAGTAGAGTTTTGGGTTCACCTTCTGCTCCGCACAGGGAGCAGCGGTGCTTGCAGGAGGTGGATGCTATTTGGGCTATTTTGGGGCAGCTGCCAGCCGTCGAGCAGCCGCGGGGCTGCAGCAAGGCAGCTGCCAGATGCTATGGGGACCCGACAGCCGCACCAGGCTGCTGCTTGATGAATTTCTTCATGCCCAATTAAGGCTCTCCTGTCATCAAGAGTGAAACAAAAAAAAGAGTATTGATGCTATTCAGGCAGGGATGCAGGTGCATGTGTTGCATCATGAATGTACTTAACTGCCCTGAATGACAGCAGCAGCTCCCTTCGGTCTTCTCTCTGTCCCACTGCTCCCTCCAGCAGCAAGGCCAGCCCAAACCGGTGATGCTGGTGGCTCTGGGACAGGGACCTCCCTCTCATGGGTTAGGCACATATGTGCCAAAAGGCCTTTGGATGGTAACAAGTGACATGAACTTGTAAAATAGAGGTAAACTTGAGTCTCCACCCAGCTAAGCCCACAGTCTGGGGCTGTGTTTCTCAGCGTGTATTTTTTGGGGCAATAGTTTAATGGGTGCTCCTGGCCAAACCCAATGTCCTTTTCCTCGCCATGTGCCTCTGGTGCATTTTCCCCTTGCAGCAGCTTGGGGATAAGGGTCTGGTCTTGCCTGCTCAGCCAAGCCACAGCCAGAAGCACAGCTGCCTGAATTGCTTTTCTTTTTAATCACGGTTCGCTTGGTTACATCCCAGCCTTCAGATCTGCCACATGCTTCTTTGTCTCTCCAGGCTAACAGCCAGCCCAGCCATGAAACCTCACCGCACCCTCCAACGGTGCCGAGCATCGCGGCAAGCGCACGCTCACTCTTGTTTTCCTCTCCCCTTGATTACTCCGGTGATTTTGGTCCCTGGTGAAGAAAGCTCGAGGAGCAAACCTGTCATTAGAGACCTGTCCAGGCTGAACAAGAATCCTTCAGAGAAGAAGGTTAATTCGGCTCTTGCCACGCTCATTGCTCTCTGCATGTGCTGCAGAGCCATGCGGAGGAGGAATGCACTAGCACAGCACTTTTGTTCTTCCTATAAAAGTATATATACATATATATTGATGTGGCTGTTGCTCTCCTGGGGGAGATCTTGCCCGTATCTTGCACTGGCACGGAGTACAGCTCCTCTGGTCAAGCTGCAGAGTCCGCAGGCTCTGTGCTGCCAAGCTCTTCTATAATTAATGCAAGCGCTGCCTTATTTAAAGCTGACTTGGGTGAGTTGCAGTGGCTCCTCTGAACTGCGGTGCTGGACCCCGGCTGCCCCCGCACGCCCCAGCCCCTCGCCCGGGCAGGGCTGGCGGAGGCACGACATCGCTCCCGCCGAACGGGAGGGATGGAGGAGGGCCGATCACCTTCCCCTGAATGCCTCATCAGCCGGGGCTCTGGGCAGGGTCAGTCCTCTGCTTCTGTCACAGCCCAGATAATTAGTGAACAAAGTGCACATAGTCCTTGTGAATCAAATTACAAATTTTTTTTAACATTTTTTTCAAACTGCCTGAGGGTTTTTTTTAGTGCTAAGAAGCAAGTGATGGTGTTTGGGGGGTTGTTGATATACCAGCCTTGCAAACCAGAAAGACACAATATTTTGTTTTGAAGGTGTGATGAAAATGGTTTTCATTTTTACACTCCATTTTGGATACTTCTTGGGGATAACACTGAACACTGTGGACTTCAGTCAGGATCACTTAAATGACATAAATGGTTTCAGCTGATCCTAATACGAATTCATTTTTAATTTTGTGCAAAATACTCTCTAACAGGTTACACCACCTACGAATCTTGATATATAGATGTTATTTTTTGACCACCACTCCATTTAAAAATTTAAACGATGCAATTTCATGCTAGAGAGGCTTGAAACTATGGAAATTAAAGCTTAAAGCTTTGAGAGACTCACAGGGGACAGCAGGGAAGTGGTTTGCTCTGGAGTGCCCCTCAACGTCAGGAGGTAAAACCAGGCACATAACCATGGTCTCCAGAGTAATGCTTTGTTAAACCACATGGGTTTTAGCTCTTTCAGTGTTTTAGTTGCTTTCCTTGTTAGGTTTCTCACATTTATGAATGGTTTATTTATACATATTTTCATCTCTAAACATTATTCTATTGCCCTTGGCGCCAGACAGCAGAATTTCACTTTGGGGTTCCCCTTTTGACCACATCAAACACTTCCTACCTTTCCTTTTCTTCACCTCTACTTAATCTTATTTTTTCCGATGAAAACAACTGAGCACCCATGAGCTGGCAGGTCTCCTCTGCGACTCCAGTACCATCATGGGATGGCTCGTGTCCTAGCTCCACGTTGGGTCATCTCCTCACTGTGGATACTACAGCACTCCCCGCTTAAGCTCCAGGTTGGAGAGGCCACCACCAGCGGAGAATGGACTACATCTCTTATTGCTCCCCACCCCAGAGAGTTGCATGTCACCCACGTATGCAAAGAAAGACCTTGGACAGATGCCTGAATGATAACCAAAAAAATCATCATCCTCTCAAGAGGATGGACTTGTCTCCCAGTATTAGCAACATCAAGGCATTCAGCAATAAGCTCCTTTTCCAGCTGGGAATAACTCCTGTTCAGCTCTATCAAACCTAGCCCGATCCACGAGCAAAGCCGTCACATGCCAATTACATTCACAATCCAGCTGAAGGCAGATGCATTTAGCTGCTTAACATCATCTCCAAGCAAATCTACAAGCACTTGTACAAGAATGACAATCAGCACCCACCAACCCTTCCCACCGGGATGCTCTCACGACCTTGAGCGTGAGCTGAGAATAAACATGAAGTAACAGCATGGATGGAAATACCTCCCTCCTGGTTAGCATAGGAATCCCTAGCGCCCGGCCAGCAGCAGCTATTTCCAAACCCCTAAAAAGGGCACAGGGCAGGAGGAGGGCATTCACCCCGGCCCTGCATACCCCAGGGATGGCTGGGGAGACGCCATCTTAAAGGAGATACCTACCTCCTTTAAGACTGCACGGTGCAGGCACTGAATTGACTGCTCACGTGCTCCAAACAGGACCGAGCTGTATCTGTTGCATTGTATCAATGAGAAAAACACAGAGTTTGAGCAAGGATTAGGCACCAGGGCAAACAGTGTCCCTGAACTGAGGGTTTTGTCCCCCCACAAAGTGCGTGGCCAGAAAAAACCCACCGGTGCTGCCCGAGGAGTGCAGCCAGCACTAGAAGTTAAGCCCCTCTATGTTGAAATGGTGTCAGGCCATCTGATACTAATCCTGTGCCTCCAGCAAACAAAACCTCCCAGGCGTTGTGAAATATCCACAGCGATTTGCTGGTTTGGTTGCTGGGAGAAATTCCTCCAGCGAGGGCCGATGAAGCACTCTATGTTCTTGCCCGACCCAGGCAGCAAAGGTTAAAGCACATTATAGGAATGTAATGGGTTTTTTAACTAGCGCTCTGGAAAGCCTGACATGCCACTTTCTAGAAAATGTTGCAATTTAGGCTTCAGCAGGAACCACAGAGCAAGGAAAATATTATGCTTGGACCATCAGTCTTGTAGTGTCTTCCTGCACAGGTTCCAGATGAACTTGCTTAACTCAGCTTGTGTCTGAAAATGACTTTGGATTTGAGATTGCTAGAAAAGAGGAGAAGAGGCATGCTCTATTCCTGGACTGCATATTAGTGTTCCATATGGGTGCAGAGCCAAAGCATATGGACCTCCATCTGTTAGGCAGGCCTGGCCTGGCCCCATGGATGGTTTATAATGCGCGTAGATTCATCCAGATTTGGGATTCCTCCAAAGCAAGAGGCGAGCCAATGACTCAAATATTGTGTAAAGCCATTGAAACTAATGGCACTAAACAACAGTCATTTGTCTCCTGTTTGATTTTACTTGCTGTAAAATAATGAATTAGTTATGGGGGTGGGTGAATGTTGTGTTATGGATGGAAGCTTTGAAGGAAACATGGTTAAAAGAAAACAAAACAAAAATCATCCTAGTTATTCTGTATCAGCTTACTGCAATGTATTATTCCCCAGAAAGTAAGCTGTGTCCTTCAACTTCAATAACACGGCATTTATGCTCCATCTGTGATCAGACTTAAAGAGGTTTGCAAGCATAATTCACAAAACCTTCAATAACAAATTCAAGGAAGCTGGCGAAAGGACTCTTGAAGTTCTTCCATAACTAAGACAACTCTAGGAAAAATAAACTTTACTCCTACAAGGTTTACATTAACCACAAGCCCTGGACTTGGATCTTTTCTTTTCTTTAAAACAAATGATGAGCCCCAAAAGACTCCAGGTCTTAGCATGCAGTGCTGTTCCTTGCATCGAGAGGCCAGCGTGTGGTGGGACACATCCTGATCTCGCTGAAGTCAAGAGGCAGCTTCCACCACAGCCCAGCGGCACCACGATTTCATCCACCGCTTCAGAAGGTCACATCTCCATTTTGAAGGATGGACCTCGGCAGCTCAATTTCAGGCACCATGCTGGAAAAATTCCTGCTGAATTTTTCTGCAGAATTGTGTGGGACACATGATTAAAGCCATGGGATGACCGCCAAGGAGATGGGCTATTGTGTCAGCCCCTGGGAGAGTTCATAGCAGAAAAAAACCCTCTCTCCACTAAAAGAATTAATTACCATGCATGTTAGCTCTGTGGTTTGGGGAAATTTCTGTGGCCTGATTTCCTTCAGCGCTTTTATTCCTGGCTGGAGACCAGGGGAGTTGTTGAGGTTGCTGACTTAAGACACCGTAACAAATGCCCAGAAATGACTGGGCAGGCGTTATGATTTGTAACCTGTGTGTCTCACCTGCCTCGAGTATGGGCTTCACGGCATCTTTTCTCAGGATTTTATGGAAGGGGCTGATTTACAAGCATGCCAGCCTGCTCCCAGGCTTTCCAGGAGAGACCAGGAGGGCACAAATTTCTTGGCTGAAAACTGTCTGAGAAGCCATGCAGCTCTGAACATCCTGTGGTTTATTTTTGGAAGAAGTCATTTTGGTAATTGCATGTGTTAAATGAAATGCAATTAGGGATGGAGAGAAGGTGTTACACGTGTGTTGGAATAGGAGCCAGTTCCTAGCCAAAGGATCTGTTAAAAATACGGACCCCTGAGTGTGCTGCAGGGCAAAGGGGGCAGAGAGGAGGTGCGGCAGGGGTGCGCGGTTATTTATCAGTGTTTAATCTGAAATGGGGTATGGAAGCGCTCACATCTGTGATGTGTTTTTTATGGTCATCCCAAGGTTTTAATTAAAACCGCAATAAAAACATGTCTATAGGAAACCAGGATGTTTTAAAAATCATCTGCTATGAATTGTTTGGGGGGGGAGAAAATCAAAGAACAATTGTTTATATAAAAGGGTTCAGGACGCTGAGTTCACATGGAAAAATAAACCCTTTGGGAAAGGTTTTCCTGTTAGGAAGCATGTGCTGCACAAGACAATAAAGTGCAGGGGGACTGCTGTGCCACCACGGGGATCTGCCAAGCGACTGTTTCCCCATCGGACACACTGGCCGCCAGAAACGCAGGACACGCCAGAGGATGGGGAGTGGGACCACGCACCAGGAGGGGGGACGCAGAGGACATTGGGATTTGGGCTGGGATGATCTTTGGATGGCTCAGAGGGGTTTCAGCTGTAATTTCCGAGATGATCCAGCAGCATGAATTTTGTGCTTGGTGACAGACGCCCTAAAATAATTTTGTGCAGCACCTGTTGCCTCTGACAGAGGCCATGGGAGTGAAACGCTGGCGCGTGATGGAAGGGAGTTAATGAGGCCCGGAGAGGCTGCTGAGGGTGTGCAGGCATCGTCTTGGGCTGGTTTAAAGGGGTTATATGAGTCTGGGGTCGTTCGTGGCCTTGGAAGGGGTCAGGGGTTAGCTGCCTACTGCTATGGATGCCCAGTCCATGGAGATAAATGCAGTGGGCATCCCTGTAAGCTGGACCCCTTCCTCATGCCCCTGTCTATGCACATTTCTCAGCAGAGAAGGGAGCCCCGGGCGCACCCCCAATGCACACCGAGCCTGCTGACCGCCCCAGCACTCCCTGGCTCTTTCTCCATCACTCCCATGACCTGAGCGCCTTTAGATCTTAGTTTTTACTGTGCGTGCTACTTAGTTTTTTGCAAGAAAAGAACTGCCTATGCCCCAGAACGGTCCTTGTTGCTCTTGCAGAAGCATCCTACAGAAGCATGGGTTTTCTCTCTGCATTCCAGGTGAATTCAGTGAAAGCCCACAAGAGCCGTGGCTCCATGCAGCCCCCGAGGACCAAGGTTCCTTGAGCTTGTAGCTTAAACGGAGACTAGCTTCTAAAATTTAACGAGGATCTCTGTGAAAACAGAGTTCCAGGGATAAAACAACAACCGAAAAAAAGCCCATTGAATACCCATCCAATTAGGGCTTCCAACTGATCCTCATTAAACAGCCGCTCCTGACATTTGACAGTGCAGTTTAGATTAGAGCGGGGAAAAATCCCCTTGAAAAGGCAGATTGACATTTTGCAGAGGAGTGTTTTCATAGTAATACTAATGGCTTTAAACCCCCAGCTTTTACCCTAACATGGAAAAAAAAAAAAAAAAAAAAAGCCTTGGACTTGGGAAAGGGGTAAGGAGCAGCCACGCTGGCTGGCGGGGAAACTCCCGGTGACCAAACTCGTCGCGGCAGTGAACGCAGGCAGCCCCTGGCCTTGGATCTCCACGCGTAGGGTCCGCAAAAGGGAGCATTTAATAAGATACAGAAGCTGGATTTTTTTTGGCTGAGCTGAATATGAAATCACCATGGCAACCTTTCTTCTGAGGTGATCCGAGTCAGGTAGCAACAGCGGAGATGAGTTAAAGGTCATCCCTGCAGAGGAAGATGGGCACTGATGAAGCACTTTAACAAGTCCCAGGGGAGGTGGCATTTAAAAGCCACCCGAAGGGCTCAGCCAGATCCGTGAAGGGAGAGAAATCCGAGCACAGCAGTCATTTGGGATGCTTCTGGCCAAGAAGCCAGCAGCGTTTACCAGCCAGTCAGCGGTGCCCAGAGGTCACTGCCATGAGGGCACAAGGAGCCATGAGATGTGGGTCCAGCCCCAGGTCTCCAGGACCTGGAGAAGGGCTTGCTTAGCGGCTGGGTAGGAGCTGGAGAAAACATTTGCAAGGAAATGCTCCTGCTCCGGAGTGAAAGCAATAGCTACGTGCAAAAAATGAAACCTCGCACTCCAGTAGGCAGATACAGGGCAGAAATAATTCTTAAAATCGTCTAAGACTAATTGCAAACTGATTTTCACCAGGGCTTACACTTCCAAATGCCTGAGGTTCTTCAAGAAACATCCACTCCCTCCTCGAACGAAGGGCTCAATGCGATTTCTGACGATGAGCCAATGCTATTATCCTCACTCCACAGATAAGGAAAACGGAGGCATGGAGGGTTTTACCGTCATCTCCATAGCTAAAGCCAGGCATTTAAAAATATAGCTTGGTGTTCAGCGAAGGCGGGTACCTTGTATTTCTGCAAACCATTTACCCAAGTGCTCACTCACAGTGTTTTGGGCATTACAGGCTCAGGGTGGCTTTGTCTAAGTGACCCACCGCAGATCAGGCAGCAAGTTAGTGGCAGGGCCAGAGACAAAACCCCAGGTTTCCTGGCTCCTGGACCTCTGAGCTGCTCCTTTTATCATAGCAAAATATCCTTTCCAGGTGACAGCTGCCGGACAGAGGCGTGTGGCAGAGACAGCCCAGCCTCTGCCAGACCTGGGCGTGTGGCGGGTTTGGGGACACTCACCTCCACCCCGGCTGGGTCATCGTGACCCAGGGTATGGGTGGGAGGACAGGGCAAACACCCATGAAAGGCTCCTGCCATTTCAGGATGCTTCTCTCTCCTGGGAAGGAAGTACAAGCTCTGGAGCTGCTAATTCCAGAGTTCAATCTTCCTCCCAAATCACAACGTTTTTTCAGAATAATACCTGTGGGACTCTTTCTGTATGCCATCTATTTTAAATTTTGTTGTGTTTTGCTGGTTCTCAGGGTTTTTATTCAAGCTTTTTCCTTCTAACCATGAGGGCTAGAAACTCGCAGCTTTTATTGTATTAATGAAAGCTGAGCATCTCAAATAATCGCAAGTGCAAGAGCTGTGACTTCAAAAACCCCACATATCATATGACCAGTGAAAGAAGTTGTGCAAGCTCACAGCACACCTCTTCCCCATCCCTGCAGAGCTCAGCTTTTACCCAGAGCTCACCTCACACTCTCAGCCATAACTTTCATCTCCGCCATGGCTGCAGGTCCTGGGTCAGGACCTTCACTGTTAGAAATCAGGTAGGAAAATCTCCTTGGGGTAAATTCAATGACTAGGAGAGAAACCAGAGGTTCAGGAGATCTTAAGAGCTTGGTCTCGCTGCTGTACTACTGGGAGCAGAGACCTTAAGAGCCAAAGCCCCCACTGACAGTTTTAAGCAAGCCCCAAATGGAAACTCCTACCACCTCCAGCCCTGCTGTCTCTAAGCCCCTTTGCTTGCTGCACACATTTCAAAGCCTGCCTGCACACATGGCACCGGTGGATTTGTCCAACCCAATGTGTATTTACTTCCAACAAAAATGTCTCCCTAGCTCTATTTTGGAGGGAGGAGATCAAGAAAAGGTGGGTCTGGGAAGCCCCAAGAAAGTGCATTGGGGAGACTGTGGTCTGCAAAACACATGGAGGCTGCAACCTCCCCAGACCCCAGGAGTTTGCTGGTTCTTGCTGAGATTTCTGCTTCTCTAACCAAGGCCACGTGCTCGCTGCTGGCCCCAGACCTCCCGGCTGCAAACGCATCTGAACACAGCGTTATACAACCGCTTTGTGCCCGTTCCTCTTTTCAGAAATCGGGACAAAATAAACCATTCTGCTCTGCTTGTGAGAAGGGTCAGCCTGCACCTTCCTCAGCCATTAGAAGCTGGAGTTGCCATTCGACTTGTCATCAGAGCTGCTCTAATTTGAACTAATGATTGGGAAACTCATTGCTGATTACAGGGCACTGCCAGGCTCCTAGCTGCCAGCGTGCAACCGCAACAAAAAAACAATCTTCCCCCCCAACATAGTAGGATAGTATTTCATAGCATTGCCAAAATGGGCTTCAGCCATTTATTTTGACAGCTGTAGTTTTAATTATTTATGATAAGATTTTATAATGTACTGGTAAATGGACTGCAAGGCATTTCATAAAACAAGAATGAAGTCTTGTAATGGGCTTGTCTCAGGGCTGTAATAAACCAGGAGGGAGAAAGGGGGAAAGGCTGTACCAAAGGACGCAGACTAGCAATCTTCTACAGACCGAAGAGCTGTTTCCTTTTGGACACCTCAATAGTTATCCCAAAGCTGAGCATGTGGACAGTTCGAAACTTTGAGGCAGGACACAAATTTACTCTTTTTTAAGAGCACAGAC
The DNA here is from genome assembly GCF_965183815.1 of Platalea leucorodia. Taxonomy (NCBI): domain Eukaryota; kingdom Metazoa; phylum Chordata; class Aves; order Pelecaniformes; family Threskiornithidae; genus Platalea; species Platalea leucorodia. The sequence continues at coordinate 44,809,089 of NC_138831.1, forward strand.
TTGTTGCAGGAGGGAAGGGCTCTATCAGCAGGAAAATCAGTGTGCTGCATCCTTCTGCAGCTTTAATCCCACACTACCCCGCCGGGCAGGAGAAGAGCATTCCCACCCTGCAGAGAACTCCAGTCTCAGCATTCGCTTTCTTGGGGAATGAAGACAAAAGCCACCATTTTCACAGAAGAGAAAGCTACACAAGTGCACACACATGGGGATTTAGAAAGACTAAAAAGCTTTCAGCCTGTCCGACATTCACCCGTGTTGCTGAAATGCCCCACTGGCATCACAGTTTGGATGTAACGTGCCCTGCGCCCCTCCGCGAGCCGCAACACCGCACTGGGGGGCTGTGGGGTCCACGAGGCACCTCCCGGGTTAGATAAACGTGCCTGAAGTGTACAGGTTGGATCATCTTGATGTGACTTGGTTTTTCTCAGTCAAGAACATCTGTAAAAATCATGTCATTCCCATGGAAAACTTCAAGCACACAGAATTGAAAATTTCATCAGAAGTATATTTAATGGGAATTTTTTTTCCCGGTGGTACTAGGCAGGCCTTAAAATGTGTGAACTTGAGGAGATAATTTAGTATCTCTCCTGCACTTCTTCATTTTCTAAAGGAGGAGAGAAACAGTAGCCCACCTTGTTAAAGCTCTTGGAGATAGATTGCTGGAGAACATTAAATAAAAGCTCACTGTTACTGTTATACGAGGGAGCATTCGAGGTCTTGCCATTCTCTTGTGAGGGTGAATTTGCACCATAACTGGTGCTTGATTAATCTGTGCCCATCACAGAGGTTGTCCCAGAGATACTGCAATCATTACTTTAGTACTAGTCTGAGGGGACCCATCGCTTCAGAGATGATTTTAAAGAAGAACATGAATTGAGCTGAGATTTAACACCTGCACATCAAGAAAAGATAGATGTAAAAAATAAATCGGTATCTCAGGCAGGGGGTCAGGCTAATCACCCACAGGTTCTGTTTGCTTGGGTGTGTTTCTAACACAGCAACTGGACTAGATTTTGCCCGTGTTAAAAGTAAAAGCAAGTCAGCACGTCTGAATCTTTGAGATGGGATTCAGGAGAGATCCCTGCTCTGGCAAGTGCCTTCTGCCATGATTTTCCTCTCCTGAGCTAGCCCTTTGCAGCGAGACACGGCTGTACCATACCCGCGTGAAGGACAGCAGCTACGCTCCAACTCCGAGCCGACCAAACTTCAATAACCGGCTAAGCCATCCCTGAACAGTGTGTGCCCATCTCTGCTGGCCTCCATCTTCTGTGGTCATTTACAGCGGTTTAAAGTCCCACCAGGTCATTTCCGTGGTCAAACTGAATTGATATAAATGACTGCAGAATATGCAGGGCAGAGGAGAGAGACCGGCACTCGGCAGAGCATTTTGCAAAGAGGATTAGCAGCTGTGGGGGGATGATTATTATCATTAATGATGTCAGAAGGGAGGCAAGCGGAGAGTTCAGTATTTAGTATTTTGACAAAAGCCACAGGGTCCGGATTTGCAGTCAAATTCTACAAAATGTTCTGCGCTGAGGCTTAAAAAAACAAGGTGAAATGTTTATTATACTAATAATTCTTCAGTTAACGTCAAGACAGGTGAACAGGGTATCTAACACTTGATCCCCCGCTAAGGCTTTGGCAATTGCAAATGCTAAAAAGACTGATGAGACTACACAGGTTGCACAGAGGTAGCCACACACAGGCTGCTGGGGATTCAAAAAGGGCTGCTAATTGCCCAAACCTGCCAAGAAACTGCTTGTGCCCTGGCTCTTGACCTCCACGCAGACTGAAATCCAGCGTGCTCCATCTCTCCAACACCAAGCACGTCCCCAAGAGGATGTGTTTGGATCGGGCATGGCAGCTCCGGCTCTCGTGCGACGCATGAGCATGCCGCACTGACGACGTGAGCACACCTCTGCAGAAGACCGTGATCCTTCTCTGAACCTCATACTGCTTCAAAGGGTGTTTTTTTCTGCAGCTCCAGCTCCTGAATCTGAGCCCATGCTCAGTTTTCATTTTCAAAACCCTAACTAGAAGACCTTGCAGGTGGCAGGGTGTGCAGAGAAGTGTGCAAGCAGGTGTCTACTGAGACACCCAAATTAATTAGGAGACAACCCTATATAAAACACAATAAAATACCAATGAATAAACAAAGAAGCTTAATTTTGTATCTTTTCCAATCCCTTCAAGCCAGTGTTCTGGCTTTTGGGTGCTTGAGAGCCTGAGGAGGGGCAGGAGCAGCAGTAGTGCAGGACATGCGTCTGGAGGCAATAGGTGGAAGGGAAACTTAGAGCTGTGATTCAGAGCAGGGAGCAGGACTCATGCTCCCTAGAGAGAGATCCTGGTTCACTTTGCTCTGCTAAAAAATGGCCTGCTTGACCTAGGGCAAGCCAGTTAAATTTTTCCATAGTAGCAAGCCTTGAATGTTGCTGAAACGGTGAGATACACATCTCCCACTGGCACCCCGAGCATCCTTGATTCCTTACACAACAGCCACTCCTGGGTGCTCACAGCCCTTTCAGTGCAAGCATAATATTGGCTTACAAATTGTATTTCCAAGCCAGTCTAGTGCATCTCAACTTTCCTAAGACAGGCCATCTCCCCCCTATTCTGGACCTTTGAGGCTGGTTTCCCCCATCTCAGGGACAGCAGAAGGATGGTCACAAGGCTCAACAACTGTTACTTTACTCTGCAATTTCAAACCTGGGAAATATAGGTCCCTGATCTTCAGCATGACCTACATTCACAGCTCCAAATAAGCCCCTTTTTGCCAGCGTTGGTGTTTTCTAGCATCAGGTTGAATCTGGAACACACACACGAATGCCCTGTTTTGCCTGGGCGTCCAAGGAGGGAAGTTATGACCACGCACAAGCAGATGCTGCCTAGACCAGCCGTGTCCTGCACCCATGGCTGCAACGATGCCCTACCCAAGCTGACAGCAAACTTGGGTCTCAGTGTAAAGGTATCTACTCACACGGGACTGTATTTTTGCTTTACAGGAGACGGATGGATAACAAAAGGAATTGTATCATTCCTGTTGTCTTTCTAATATGTTGAACGGGGCTGGCAGGAGCAAACAAAGGCGCACCCACTGCACGGCAGCCCCTGGCAGAGGCACGGGCAGACTGCAGCTGCGGCAGCGATGTCCTGGCTTGGCTGCCATCACTGGCACTCCTGCCATTGGCTTCACTGGAGGCAGGTTTTTCACTCCAAGTTTCTTCTTCCTCCATGGGGGAGGAAAAAAAACCTGGCAGATGCTTTTTGTGAATAAGGGAATTCTTTGTATGCTTCATCCATCTTTTACGAAAGTGCCAATTTCACTGATCCTTTCAGACCTCATCTTCACTCCATCCATCATGTCACCTCAACACCTAGAATATCTTTAGTCTTGAGAAAATATGAGTAATACTGACTGGATTTTGTGCACAGGGAAAAAGGAAAAGCCCTCACAAGCCTGCTACATCCCCCACGTTTGGGAGGACATTTAAAATGGTGCTAGACTATTACTAGTAACTCCTTCCACAAGCTAAACATGAAAGAAAAGACAAAATAATCTGAAGGAAGAGGAACAGGGTGAGAAAAGGGGGAAAGGAGAAAAAGGAGCATCCTTTTACGCTCTGAGGACAAGGCATGGAAAAAAACACCATTCCTGGTGTCCACATACCCTAGGGAAGGCATGTAATAGCTAACAGCAGCCACCCAGGTCACCTAGCTGTGCTTGGTGGCCTTTGAGTGACACAGTAACATCAGAAAGAACAACAATGTTCACCCAGTGCATGTCTCCAAACCCAGGATAGCCTGGCATCAGGGACACAGCATGGCTTGAAGAGCGAGGGGAACACAAATAGCCCAAACTCTCTCCTGAACTATTATTTCAAGACTTAAGTGCATCGGACAAATCACCATCAATACTCCTCTTCTCTTCTTCCCATCAACAGCTTTCTGAGGCTGCCCAGATAGAGCTGTATTTGTCACTGATTTCATCTTGTTATCAGCTGACGGGAAACAGGTCAGGCACCTCGGTTTGATTTAGGACCAGCACACTTGGTGCAGCACTGATCCCAGCACCGAGGGTCCGGCTCTGACAAGCGCAGCCTCCCAGAGCCTTCCTGGGAACCACACACCACTTCTGCCCTTCCCCAGCTCTTTCATCATGTCTTGTTTATGTTTGGGCCCCATATATCATGTACGAATGTAGGTCATTGCAAAGACCGTGTCTCCGCACACTGTGAAATCTTGGCTTAGCCTCTTGTCTTACATGCAAGAGGATTTTCTCACCTCCTATTGCTCTGGGCTGCTGCTGCATTGAGTTCTTCCTTCTCAGTGAGTCCGTGCTCCCCAGTGTCAGGAAAACTCATTGCACCAGTGATGGTAAATACCCTCTGACAATGTAAACATTGCAGGCTGCAGGCCTCCTTGGGAAGAAAAGGAGGTTAAGTTGTGACAAACTCCAGCATCTCACCTGAATATCTTCCGTGCAACCACCTACGCACCAGCCCCAATGCCATTAAAACCTCTCTTCAGTGTGTCTCCTTTCTGTGCACTGGGGTGAAGAGAAAATCAATCTGTCTTGTATACATAAGGCATCGACATGATGATCTTAAAAGTCGTTTCCAACATAAACGATTCTATGATTCTATATTCTTGCAAGCAGTGGCATAGCTCCCCATTTGTGTTGGTGGCAGTGGGAGCAGGATCCGCCCTTCTGGCTCTTTATTGCTGGGGAGGCAAAGTCAAAAAAGCAAAACACCACATCGATGTACTGAGAATGAAATAAAGGGCTTGTCGGCTGGGAACTGGCAGCACACAAAATCCACCTCTACCGTTGTCTCGGCAGCACCACAGCTGAACTGGCTGTATTTTTGGCAGGAACCCTTCCTCCTTCTTTCACTCATGGTCAGTGTGCGCTTCACCGAAGCCTAATGCAGGCTGAATGACACCGAGCTGCGAAGCCCCCTGGGCGCTCAGAGGTGCCACACTGCATTTCCAAACACCCCACTGATGAGAGCCGGCCAGCAGGACGTGACGAAGAGATAGATGGAGCCATCAAGTGAGAGAATTTAATGTATTGGCCATGTTAAACATGTAGGGGTGGGTCTGAGCTGACCTCCACAACGGCCAGGGCAGGAGGAACAGATTCTTCCCCCGGCTCTTCAAGCCATGCACCCTGCACCTTCCTACCTCCATGCCACCGAGGCTTCTAAGCCAACAGGACGTGTTTTGCTCTGTGCTAAATAAAGGTAGCTCCTAACAAGGGCTCTTGGTCTCTCACCTAGCAGTTCATGCATTTTTGGGAGGGTCAAAGATGTGGGGTACAAAAGCTCAGTGCTGCAGTACCGCAACTGCTGACTAATGCCCCACCTGCTAAAAACTCGTTATTTGTATTCTGTATGCAGGTTTCCTCTGTTTGCACATATTTGTATTAGGCCTTAATAGGCTTCATTGAAGTACTTTCAGGTTCTGCAGAAAAACAAAATGCCAAAGGAAACCCAAAATGCCGGGTTCCTAATGTCCTTCCTCAGATTTCAGCTTTTTAGACAGCACGTCAAAAAAGGAACATAATGAAGCTGCTATTATTACTAATGCCTTTCACATTATTTGAGTTGCAGGGAACAATTAAACAGCATAAAAGACGTGCTGCTACACCTGGGTACGCTGCCAAACTGTGGCTCGTTTCACCTTCTCTCCTCCACTTCTGTTCTTCCCCACCTGCTCCCCGTCAGAAGGCAAGGCACAGCCGATTTGCTCTACTTCCTCTGAAATTCAAATCAAAGAAAACTCCAAACGCTACCAGTTCCTTTCAGAAAAATAAAATAAAATGAGTGCATAAAACGTCACCTTCCAGAGGCTTTTGCCCCGTAACAGTGGCAGCCCCTTGATGCCTCTGGTGCAGGACAAGTTGCACAGCAGCTCTCCGTGACGGGAGGAGACCCACCTTGCACCCGGCTGCCTGTTCTGCTGCTGAAGAGCCCGGCAGGTCTCCTCAGTTCTCTGTCCAAGCTTTTATGAGCCAGACTCATGAATCACCTCTCCCTTACCAAGAGAGACCTCGCTACATACTCCCTGCTTGCCAGCTCTGCATCGAAAAGAGATGGATGCAGTTCCCAGGCTTTTGACCTTAGGTTTCTTGGAGCTTTAGGTGTTGCAGCCCTTTGTGCAAGATGGTTATGTCCTGTCCAACCTGTGAAGCCCTGGTTAAGAGATGGAGCTCTGTGAGGTCTTTCCCATGGCTCAGGCTGCGCAGGTTGGCACAAGCTGCAAGCTCAGCCTTGCAGAAAGCCAGCCGGCCGCACAGCGGGTAGCGATGCCAAGCCCAGCCGCACAGTTAAATAGCTGAATAACACTGCCCTGGCACGGGGGTAGCAAGTGTCATTCCTTTTATGGCTGGAAGCAGCCAGGAGAAAGCATCTTCTGGGGCTAGGAAATGCACACGACACCACTGGGCTTCCAAAACCAGCATGTTGTACCAGTGCCCCAGGGTAAGCATGGCCACAGTGCAAGCACAGGGATAGCCTCAGCATACTTACAGTTAAAGGGCTGTGATTTAGGGAAGCCGCATAACTCAGAAACCTTCAGCCCACAACTGTGTCTTTACACAAGCTGCCAACTCTGTTTTGGATCTGTAGCCTTGTGTCATCTTCATTGAGGTTCCTCCTCCACCTGGCTCTGACAGATGAGGATTGGGGTGGGTGGAGTCTCTTTAGCAAGGAAGGCACCTGGCAGGCGTTGGGTCTCTTGATGGGGTGCTGGTCAAGACCAGAAAATTATGAAGGGCACAAGTGGAGTAATCACTGTAAGTGGTGCAAGGTGGTTGGAAGATGATTCATTAGCAAAGAGCTTGTGGAGACAAGAGGATGCTGGTATTTGCAACAAGGATAGATCTCCAGGGCTTCCTATAGGCAGGTAAGGTAGAAAAAGGAGCTCAGAAGGTTTTCAGAAGTTTTTTTTTCTGTGTATCTAGAGGGTGTTTTGGTTTTATCTTTAAGAGAAGCAACTATGGTATCAGAAAATATGTGTACGTGTGCTTGTTTGATGCTGGCACCCATTTCTGGGCAGTTTGGTAATGCACTGGGATGGAGGGGGGATGCCTGAAACGTTGAGCTTTGGTACTGCCAACGGATGCGTGGTCTGTGACTTCCAGCGTTAGCAGGGTGGGATGTGGGGAGGTGATGGGACACCTGTATCTGGTCTTTAGGCTTGAATCCACCAAGGAGGCATCGGCACTCCCTTCAAAACTCCTGAAGCTTAAAGTATCTGGAGATGAAGTGGCCAAGTGCAGTAATGGCAACTTGGAGAGCGAGCGCAGGGTGCGCTGGACCAGCGCTCTTATATGGCTGTAGGGCTGCGCTATGTTCTTGGGGGTTTATAGCAAGCAGAGCAGGGAATTGATACATCTCGAGTGCCGTGTTCTGTATGTGACATCTAATATGGGGTTTTTGAGCCATCTTGCGTGCGTGCATTCATTCTCGCAAAAGGCTCTTGCCTGTTTGCTTTCACACTAATGAGATACTCTCACTCATTTCTTTGTTGCGCCAGCTCTAATTTCCAACTCTTTGACATGAGCAACCATTTTTCTCTGAAAGGCTGAGCTCACATGGCAGGATTATAAATTTACTCCTGAAATGCGCCATTAATAAATAATAAAGTGTTTATAAATATGCAAAATAGATTATTAGTCAATTCTACAAAATCTTGGCTACAGGAGCATAAAAGTATGCCCTGCAGCTTGTATATCTATTATAAAAAAGAGGAAGAAACTAAAAAGAAATTCCGATTCTCTTTTTAACTTCCAAGCAGAAAATGCTGAATAATTTACTTCTTATAGTTAAAAGTAAATCATTTGTTTCCTTGGACAGTAGCAAACAATGCAGTGCAAATATGTGATTTTAAACATATTACATATACGCAGAGGGACAAGAGTAAGTTGTTCATTTGAACAGCTCATTACATAGCAGCTCTTCAGCAAAAACCTCATCCTGTCTGTAAGTATCCTGAGTGGTGCTATTATTTTATTTAAGCTTAGCAAGCTGCAGCAATGCTAATACCGCTTAAATAGACCTGACTTAACTATAGGAGCTCAGACTGGAACCTTGGATTAAGTCACATCGAAGCTTGCTCGTGACCAGGCAGTACCACCGAAGGGTGATCCGTGGCCATGCGAGAGGAGAAGCGAGCGTGCCTGGGTGACTTGGGGCCACGCTCGTTGCTCTGCACAGACCGTGGCGAATGTCACCTCGGCGTGTTTTCATTTGCGGCGTAGCACAGCCTCCACGTCCCACACCTGCAAACTCTGCACCCAAGCATATGGTGGTTTTCGGGACAGGGTTAGAGCCTGGAGCGCCAAACGCTTGACCTGTGCTGGGAGATAGACATTCATTGCTGCTGTACGGGCTGGGCACGTGGATTTTATTAGCTGGTGAGTTCATGTCATTGAGTCAGCCTTGGGGATTAGCGGGTCCTGAGGATCTCAGGAGCACTCTGGCCAACATCTGCTTTTCTAGCAAGACCCATCCTTGCCAGCAGGCTGTTGCAACAATATTTTGTCTCATTACTCTGAAAGAAACAGCCTTATTTCTCCTTTGCCATAGCTTTATCCGCAAGGGCATTGCTAAGCTGTAACTGCAGGTAACCCACAGCAGCTGGAGATGGGAGTAAGGTAACTGGGAAGTTGGTGGCAGAAATATCAGAGGAAGCTGGGTGGCATTCACTTCTGAGCTTGATAGCATTGCCTCACCATCAACAAGAGGAATTGGTGTGACCCAACAAAAAAATTTATCAGATGAAGCAAAGGAAACGGGAGCAATCACCTAAATAGACTGTGTTTTCTGTTTACCTGAGAACCATCTTGATGCCACGGGGATCTGTATTGTAGGAGTCCTTATGTGAGGAGAGGGAGAGAGCTGGGTGATTTCAGACACCGTCCAAAAGGCGCTGCTGAGACAACTCTGCTGACAGCCAGGCAGAAATGAAGTGGGGAAATGTCAAATGTTCTTGACCCGAGCTTAAACCTTTATGAATTGAGGGCAGGAGAAGAGAAAAGTGTCTGTAAAGAAGAGCTTCTCTTCAGCTAAATATATTTGCATCAGGGCAGAGGCAGTCTGGAAACTCACGGAGGGGGAAAAAACAGCTGGGGGGGAGGCAAAGGTTTTAGAAGTGATGCCTCAAGGAGCTGATGATGATTTGAAGCATTTTATTTATTTTTGCTCAGCAGCAGCACAGTGATTATTCGGGACTGGCATCAGAGCTGATGAGGACCAGGCACATCAACCCAGGCCCCCTTGTATCCCCTTAACAGACTTGTTACCTGGCAAGACATGCACAGCTGAAACTCACAGCTGAGGATTTACTGTGAGCAGGGCCAGCAAGTCTGGAGGAGTTTGGCTTCTGTGATCCTGTAGCCCGGAGCGAGTCGCTCTCCCGCCTGTCTGTAAGTGGGAGCGCTGCCAGAGTTATTTCCCTGGCTTTTAGACTGGGTGGAGGCGTCCCCAGGGATGCTCTGTGCTGCCTAGCGCAGGTCAGAGAAGATGGCCAAACTGGTTCATTTGGGTTTTGGAATTGGTGAAGGTCCTGAGCAGGTATCTGTTGCTAAACTGTTGCTAGGCCAGAATAACAACATGTACATGGGATTAAATTATTTGGAAAGAGCCAGAGGAGTCAGGAAGAGCTCTGAGTAAATGCTATGTCTTACTCTTCATATAAAAGCCTTAAATCGACCTGGCTGAAACAGTGCAGTAGGTCATCTAATCTTTATCGCTCCTCATCTTTCAAACGAACAGTCCCCCATCTGCAGAGCAGAGAGCTGAAACCCTGGCCAGGGAGTCCTAGTCCTTGCTTCACGTGCAGAGCAGTGGGTGCCCTCCGTCATCGGGAGGGACGGAGTGGGCAGCGACAGCTAACAGCGAGGAGTGTATTCTCAAGCCAGGGCTGGCAGCCTTTTGAAGGCTGGCATTTAAGATTGTAATTTCTTCCAAAATAGAGATTGAACATGCTGGCTGAAGCTGCAAAGCAGCTGTTCAAGCCCCTCAGGACCTGCCTGCCCCTGCCTCGTCCGCCCACAGCCTAAGCAGGTTCTCCCTCTGGAGCTGGGGGGTGCTGGGCTCCCCCGTGCTGCCGGTCCCCCAACGTGGAGGGAAGCGAGGGAACAAGATGGCTTATGAGAAACCAGCAGGAGGGGAGCAAAAAGCCTAGAAACCACCTTTATGATCATAACTCATCAAGAACTGCATCCAGATTTTTAAGACCCTTTACTTCTTAGCTTTAAAAGCAATGGCCACCCCTTCCATACTGCTTTCTTACCATAGAATCATAGAATTGTTAAGGTTGGAAAAGACTCTTAAGATCATAGCGTCCAACTACTAACACAGCACTGCCAAGCTCACCACTAAACCATGTCCCTAAGCACCACATCTATCCATCTTCTAAATACCTCCAGGGATGGAGACTCAACCACTTCCCTGGGCAGCCTGTTCCAATGCCTGACTACCCTTTTGGTGAAGAAGTTCTTCCTAATATCCAACCTAAACCTCCCCTGGCACAGCTTGAGGCCGTTTCCTCTCGTCCTATCGCTTGTTACTTGGAAGAAGAGACTGATCCCCACCTCACTACAGCCTCCTTTCAGGTAGTTGTAGAGAGCAATAAGGTCTCCCCTCAGCCTCCTCTTCTCCAGGCTAAACAACCCCAGCTCCCTCAGCCGCTCCCCATAAGACTTGTGCTCCAGACCCTTCACCAACTTCGTTGCCCTTCTCTGGCCACGCTCCAGCACCTCGATGTCCTTCTTGTAGTGAGGGGCCCAACACTGAACACAGCACTCGAGGTGGGGCCTCACCAGTGCTGAGTACAGGGGCACTGTCACCTCCCTGGTCCTGCTGGCCACACTAAACTGAGGAATTGTTTTTCATGAGATAAAAGTGCTGTTTTGAATTATATTCAGCTCATTTAACATGCCAGGAGCAAGCGGTCACTAGAGAAGTGAGCCAACCGGGAGCTTAGTTGGCTGAGCTCAGAGGAATAGATGTCTGTTAGAAATCAGAGCTAGAAGAGTTTCTGGTCTCTTAGAAATGGGTAATTGCCAGCTGATAGGGAGATGAACTATCTTCAATGGTGTTTTTGTGCAGCCTAGTTACAGACTACTTGGTCTTAAGCAATTAGAGCTATTCCTGTTTCATACTCTTAGAGCTCGTTGTCAGGCATAATTCGAATCATCTCAGTGTTAAGCTAACATTTCTCTGATAGCACTTGCCAAACATCGCTGACAACTTTGCAGTTATCAATATCAAGGCATCCAAATATCACTGAGACACACAAGAAAGGCACCCCCTCCCTTCCCCTGGGTTACAGATGTGTATTTGACAGCTCTCTTCAGTTAACCTCATACTTGTGCACAGACTTGCTAATAAAAGCAGCAGTTTGTACGAAGGTGGCGACAGCCACATACAGGAGAGAGGGAAGTTGTGTTGTACCCTGGCCCATGCAGAACTCTTCTAGATATTGCAGAAATAATCCTTTAATAGGATCCATTAAAAAAAGTATCATCTGCAGACTTGTCTGAAAAGATCTTTGTTGTGCAAGAACTTAGTTGTAGCTTCAGGCTTCCCCCATGTCAAAATTCAGAAAGGGCTAAACTGAGCCGCAGCCTTTCTGCCCAGAGCCCCAGCAGCAATCATCTTCATCAAGCTCTAGCTTTTCAGCTCTTCCTTAGCTAATAATTTACACCAGATTTTTGGTCATTTGCTCACCTTCCACTTGAGATCTCATCAGAAAGGTAAGTACACCCAGAGATTGCAGCTGCCGCCTTTCCATTACACAGCATCTTCACTTCTGCAGCCTATGCTAAGGGGAGCCTGTCCTATTTAGCCACAGCGCAGTGTTAGGTTGGGGCTAACCTTGATGGCTCTTGAGCTTCCTACACAAACCAGCTTTGCTGCACAACAGCTGCCTCATGCCTGAAGCCCGATAGTGTTTTTGAAGTATTTTGAATTAGATCGAGCTTTACTTTACTGGCAGGACATAATTTAAAAGGCAGCAGCTAGACAGCAGCTGCCTTTTGTCTACAGCACTGAATTATTCTTAGACTATTACTGAAGAGATGAAGACATCAGGGCAGGAGCAATCCTGTGGTGTGGGAGAGGACAGCAGCAGAGCCAATTCACGCACAGGGTACTGGCTCAGTCTGTCCTCTAGCTGCTCCAGGGTCTAGGAGTGTCTGTACTTCACCTAAAAATAGTGCAAGAGGGAAACAGTCTTCAGAGTATTGCTAAAATGCACACAACAACAAAGCAAGCCTCAGATTGCCCTGTTCCTTATCTCTAGCACTGCAGCATCTCACCATGCCCTGAAAGCCACAAGGCAAAATTGCTTCAGAGAGGGGGAGCTTGGTCAAGCCAGGCTGAAGTGGAAGGAAGGCTGCGTAAGAGCTGCGGCGTGGCCTGGACCCCCAGGGAGGGGATGGGGCTTGGTTCACACAACCGGGCTTGGAGTCTGGGACAAGAGGTCTGCGGTTTGTGGGCTCCAAGGTACCGAACGTGGTTGGAGTTGAAGGTACTTGAGAGAGCTTCCCTGTTGCAGAGTGGTTTTGCCTTTTGAACCCAGGTGTAAGCCTAGCTTCTTGGAGGGGACTTTGTGTGATTAAAGGTATTCCTCTTCTGTGCTGCTAAAACCAGTTTCTCTCCTTGTCAGGCTCTGGTTCAAGATTACAGGACAAAGGGATTTACACCGCAGGGACTCACAGCCCTCTAACGAGGGATCATGCAAGGCTCTCAGATTCACCAAACTTCAACAAGCAACAGCCCCTTTCCCATCCCCTCCCTAAACATAACACACAACACAAGGGGGATTTCAAGAACATGTTTAATGATGGCAGTTTCTGCTGAAACATCAGAAGTCCATTCAAACTAGTCTTACCAATTTTTTCTTAAAAAGAAGCTTTGGTCACAATGACAAATTCTCTTAAACATTTTTAAACAAAGTTCAAGCAATTGCACAAAACAAAACACATGGTCCTGATAACTCCTCACACAAAAACCGCAGCAGCAGAAACTCATCTAACAGAAGAAAAAAAGCTTAATGAAACCCATAGCCCCCCACCCGGCAGAGATTATACCACGTACAGTGAACTGGAGGGAACAGTTATGAACAAAATGTTCAAATGCATCAGTGCTTGTGTGTTCAAGCTTTGTTAGTGCTTGTAGACTTCTACAAGTCAGTTTGGGCTTAGGATAAGCATTAGGATAGCACAAGTTAGTGCTAGTTAGATGTTAATGTCCACATATTCCAGGGAGAAAAAGCAAAACACAAACAAAAAAAACCCCACCCCAACACAAAGCTACCTGTATACTTCTGACTTAATTCTGCAGGCAAGCATGGCACACCAACTTCTGGCTTCTCAAATCTAATCTCCAGTGACAGGGCTGTGGTTGGAGTAAAGAAGCTGCAATTCTGTGCAGGGTTTTTCCTCCACAGCACAGCATGCACAAATAGGAAAGCCTCTAATTTGCTTGCTCTGTTTGACTCTGCTACCAGTTGGTGGATTTTGTAAGCAGTGAGCGAGCAACAGGCAGACATCTGTAATAACATTTCTCTTTTCCTTTTCTGTAACAAAAAAATATGCCTTTAAAAATGCTCTTGAACAAAACAAGTTTGACTACGCAACACAAAATAGCAGCAGATACTACGACACATTACAGTCACAATGAGATTAAATCTGCAGTGTAAGATACACAGAACATTAAGGAAAAACATTCATGTAGTGGTTAATGGCTATTTCTTCTCCAATGAACTCCTAGAACTACCTGAACCAAACAGTCCAAATTATTAAAACTATGTTTTAAACAAATTCCTACCATTAAAAAAATATTCATATATATACTATTAGATGAGTCACATCAAGTGCTCTTAAAATCTTAACTAAATATAGCTATAGAATATTTAACCAGACACTTTAAATCACATACAGCAACTTTTGTAGAGGTAAACATTGCCTCACATTTGCAACAGCAATTGAGTATCAAACAAAGCATTTGGATTATTTTCATGACCATGAGCAACTGGTGAGGTTGGCCTTTTATTTCCACCAAGCAGCTGCTGCTTCCCTATAAGTACTTTTTAGCTTATGGCACACGGTTTGGGACCTCCTCGAGGAGCCAGAGCATCCCAGCGGCAGTTAGGCACCGCCATCTTCACCATCTTAAATGCCTGATCCCTGTCCACCACTGAATTTGGCTACATTATGGAAACAGTGGGATCTTTTAGCCACAAGCAAGGAAAGTGGATGGCCTTTGCCAACCTAACTCAGCAAGTGACCTGAAGTTGGTGGAAAAACTCCTGATTTCAAGAACTGACTCACCCTCAGAAAGGAGAAGTGTCCTTTATGCACCTTTTCCTCTCATCTCTCTCCTACATAACTTGGTCTCGCCTTTCTTTTGTGCGCAGAGGAGGTTTCATTCCCTCTCCACCACTCTTCCAGCGCGCCCGATGCTCAGCTTAATGAGTCTGGCAGAAGAGTGGACATGAACATGTTGCCATGGTGTCTGCTCAGACAGGGCAGCTACCTCACTCCATCGCCTCTTTCTGCAAATGCAAACAGAAGCTTTTAACCTCTCTCTCCTCTCAGCATCGCCACTTCTCTGACTTCAAAAGGACTCAGTCTGCCTAAGAAGTTCAATTCCCAGTCTTCAAAGTACTTTTGCCCTGCAGAGACACGATATTTCCTTCAGAATCATCCAGCCCAAGTCTGAAACCTGTTTTACCTAGGTGGGGAAAGAGCCCCAGATCTCATCTCAACCCACAGCATCATTCAACTTACTGGTCCCCGCAATTTCTACCAGCCAGAACACAACCCGCTCGGTCCCATCCTCACCTCGCAGCTGACACGTTAAATATTGCTTAGTAACAGTAATACGGAATGACTCAAATTCATTCCATGAATGAAAATAACATAGCATTTTTATATTGCCTTGATGACTAATATTAACACAACAGTCTGCTGTGGGATTTTTCCATCCAGGCTGAGTGGGCTGTTTGCAAAGTCTTTGCTGAGTCATGGCTAGGGAAAGCAAGCTGTGTTATGGAAGCTTCTTTGATGAAAGCACAAGGCTGCTGGAAAAGAAAAAAAAAAATTTCCCCTTCACCTCCTTTTACTGACTACAGGGCCCAAGGGAACCGCACAGAACTGGCGTAGGTCACGGTATCATGACAAAGCAGTTCAGTGTTCTCAGCAAGCCTCAAATCCCAATCGGCCTTCAAAAGAAACCCCAAAACTGGCAGCTTGCTGCAAGGATGGTGCTTTGCCAGATACTCTGCAGTCTCCTTGAGGGGTTGTAACTGCAGGAGGTTAGTAGAGGGTCAAGCAAACAGTGGGACAATCCTAAAACAATTGGAAAACATGCATTCCCCAAGAAAAGCAAGGTTCCAGCCAGCTTAAAAACCCAAAATAAAAGGTGTTAAGGGGTGCAGTAAACAGAGAATAAACATGTCAAAGAGAAGTCTGAACTGCATCTGTGGTTACTTTAAAGGAAAACCACAAAGTAAATAAACTAAACCAGTTAGGTTTGCCCTTTCTAAGATGGCCTGGAAAGTGTACATGCCTGCGGTCTCCTAAACCCAATCCATCCAGATGCAGCAATCTAATTCTCGTAGTGTCATCCCACAGCTCTGACCTCTGCAGCACAAAGCACAGCACGGAGCGATGGTTAAAAATGCATCCTTGAGTTAAATGGGATTTGTCAAGCAGGTGGTAGGGGAAAACTTCCAGTTTGATACAGATTAAGATCACTTACATGAAGCTTCCATGAAAAATAAGAGGTGTTCTTTCTGCAATCCGATCATTCCACATGAGGACTTATTTTGCTTAGAAAAAAGGTAATATAGATGAATTGTAGACAAGTTACAGTAAGCACAGGACAGTACAAAACACTGTTTTTACTCCCTGTGGAAGGGCAGAAAATTACAAAAATATATCTTCTTTAATCCAAGATTGTTGTAGTTTAGGGCATGTCTGATTCTTCCTATTTCCCTGTGGTCTCATTTATTCAAGTTAGTCTGATCAGAGCTCCTTGGGATGGTGAGAATGTCATCATGAAGGCTTAGTGCAATTGTTGTTTTAAAAAAAAAAAAAATCAGTAGCAAGTCAAGAAAATTTTCTACAGGAGTCAACCTCTTACCCCCTCCCCCCAAAAATCCTACACTAAACATACAGTGTGGCATTTCAGCATGGCTTACATTTTTACCACCTAAAGTTGTAAGTCACCTCTGTAAGGCCCAAAAAACACACTTCCTGATTTTTTTTTAAATACATGATCTGTTTAACAATGACCAAAGTTTAACAGTGACTGAAGTATTGAATTAGGATTTTAGAAAATAAGTCCTTGGGGCAGCTTGGTTCATTGTTCTTTGTCTTCTTTCTTCTGCAAAACTTATTTAGACCATAATGAGCTGCAAGTCAGTACACAGGGCTGCACCTTGTCATGCTTTAGTGACACCACAGCCCTCCTAAAGCAAGAGAGAGATGAGTTTGCAAAGAGGAACTCTGGTCATTCCAACGCAGTAGTTTGGAAACCAGGGAACTGAATGGTGACGTTTTGGTCAGAAGATCCATAGCCTGCTGTACAAACAGCACCTCGAGGAGGTGAGGCTTGGTTTGGTTGTAACGCTGCAGAGATGAAAGCCTCCCCTTTCACAGTTACGGCTTCAGCAGGTCCCTCAACAGCAGAATGACATCTTGCAGGGCTCCGTGTTGCTGCTTTACCTGGAAAGCAGGAAGAATTAGTACAGCTGTACATTTGCAATTAAATAGCTCACAGGCAGAGACGAGAACCCATGTGCAAAGTGGGAAAAAAAAAAAAAAACAAAACAAAACAAAAAGCCACAAAGGAAAAGGCAGCATTATTCACTGTGATTGCCAGCAGTTCCCTCCAGCAGTTGATTTCTATGGTGATGTTGGGCACTGACGTGATGTTAACACCATGCCAGGAGAAGCTAGATAGACCAAGCAAAGAAAAAGCAGAGCTATAGCAGACAAAACCCAGATGCTGAAAGATTCTATGACCAGCCACTGTGCAGACCAGAGAAGGGAGTGTGCACAGGAGGGCTACCATTTCACTGCACATGAAACGGCACCTTGGACCTCAGAGCTTTTTTCACACCAGTGCAGCCCCTTACTAACCAACACTATCCTCCCTGCTATGGATTCTCGTCCTGACACCCCACTGCTTTAACTGCTTCAGAGTTCAAAAAAAAGGTCTGAATACGAACGTGTTACACTCCATGAAGGAGGTGAGAGCCCTTCCACAGGACAGCACCGCCAGCGTATAATCGACTGAACGAGGCAGCAGAACGTGGTGTGCTCTGTAACGACTGTTACAGCCGAGTGAGGAAAGAACCTGGCTTTCAGAAACCAAAGAAAGAAATGCTTTTTGACCATCTCTTTCCTCCCCTGCTGTGGACCCACGGGAAGTCCTTAACAGCAGCACCAAAGCTTTGGTAATTTGTTGTATTTATAGTAAGCAGCTGACTGTTAGTGATCTGTACCCCCTTCAGACGAGGATAAATGGTACCCCTCCATTTATACACAACTTGTCACTGCTGTCTGCTGGGGGAAAAAAAAAAAATTAAGCTGCTACAAACCCCAGCACAATTCACCTAGCATCATCCAGAACGGCCTGCGGCTTTTGCTGGCAAAAAAATCCATTAGAGCTGCTCCCTTGAGAGTCAACACCTTGCTGTAACAAGCAGACAATACCATGCTCCATTCAGAGCTGCACACACAGTCAGGATCTGGAAAGGACGTATTCAAAGAGAAGACACCGATAGTGTAACTCTCATATTTTTACAGAGACTCCCAAAAGACTCGAGCACATCGAAGGCTGAGCCCTGCAGCTGTGATGAAGATGTTTCCACACAGTTCAATGCTATCGGCACCTGAAAAAGGGATGAATCCAGCCTTTACATATGGTGCATCTTTCCTCTGAAACATCCTGCAAGCTCTCAAAAGCCCTTTAGTCCCATGGTGGTTGAATAAATGTTACTGTCCTCTTCCCTCTGCCAGCCACTACTCCTTACACATAAATCTTCCTGCTTTCAAGAGCACTTTGGAAGATGCATTCCTAAAATGCTTCTGCATTTTGCTAGTGCTGCTGCTGTTAGAGGGAAAAATGACAATCAGTGTGGAAAACAAACCAAGAAATTTCACTTAGCTGACAGGAAGGATGGAAGCTTCAATCTGCCCCAAGAAAAACTTTCTTTCAGTACTTATTTAGGAGCCTGACATTGGGGTTGGGACAATTCCAGCTCTGGTATTTAAATTCCAAGTTATTCCCCAACCCCAGGCTCTCACGTGGCACGCATCACCCCGGACTCAAAATGCTCTGCAGAGATGGTTGTGAAATTCACCCAGCTGGGCTCAGCAAGCGTAGCAAGAGCAGAACGCACTGCCTCCAACAGCTGCAAGTCAGCAGGGAGAGGGACACTGCTGATATCCCAGATTACTGAAGTGCTTTCAAAGCCTTTCATGTGCAAGGCACCACAGAATTTATTCAGTGCTTGTTTTCAGTTTTCTATTGAAGCTGACAAGAAATCCCCCAATGAGCTACACGAGAGTTAATAAGCTTAATAAGCTAACAATTTTATTTACCTTTTCAGAAACTGGTTCTTTTTGCAGCTGTTTTAATCTCTTTTCTCTTATTACACAAAACAAGCAGAGTGCTCTATGATGGGGGATGGACGCTAACACCAGTTTGTCAGGGACATTTGCCTGTAACCTACTTTACTTCGCTCCTCTCTTCTTGAGTATCACACAGTGCCAACTGCCTGAGGAATCAATGGGTTAGCCCCATCAAGAAGATCGTGAAGCCTGTGCAATGTTCCCTTGCCTTCTTGAAAGAAAGTGCTAAAGTAGAAAAGAGGAGAGGGAAATCTTAAAATCAAGATGTATTGGTGGGATGAGAAAGAGCACACTTGGAGGATGGGATTAAGCTTTCCACTAACTCATTTTCCAAGATGTGCAGCAAGTGTAATCCCATCATAAAACATGAAAAAAATATCTGACATCTGGAAAATGATGACCAATACAGTTCATATGGTCCAAAAATCGATTGGACAGAGATACTTTTCAGCCTTCAGCAGCACAGATTGAACTGGCAATCAAGAAACAAACACCCTTTCCATGTCCAGTTTGCTTTCTTTGTGTAGCTCTATCATAATTTCAGAACAATTCCTGAACTTTTTATCCAAATGCCTCTTTCAATACCAGAGCAAATACACACAGAAAACAATCCTCCATATTAAAAAATGGTTTCCATGAAGCTTTTCAAGGAGGTGTTAATGTCTAAGCGATTTGGCATCTTTGCTCTGTGACAATCTTTGATTTAACTTTCAGCCTCTTGTCACACAGAAATTGTGCTTGCAGGATTAGAGAAGCCATTGACAGAACTGCTTCCCTGCTACTGAAATGAGATCGCAAAGCAGGTATCTAATCTGGTGCATGCACGCTTCTGCATTTGTCAGAGGCAGGCAGTGGGTGGCTTTTGCATCCATAGAAAGGACCGTGTTTGGTTAAGATTTTGAAGTTGTCTCATTAGCCTGCTTTACGGGAGGAAGGTGGTTATTTCTCATTGCTCCACAGCCCAAGGGAAGTCGGGGGTGGGATCTACTGGGAGCCCAAAACCTTAAAGCCTCCTGGAAAAAAAAAAAAAAAAGAAAAAAACTTTAAAAAAAAAAAAAAAAAAACAAAAAACAAACAAACCCAGAAACAACCTTCATCCAACAGCCCAATTTATAGTCTGCTGTTCTTTGATGCCTCTTGTAAGACTGGAAACAAATACACACAAGGACAAAGGACTAAAGGAAAGAAAATTAACTGCATGAGAACAATTGGAGAGCTATATGTCGCTTCTCCCCTGTTGCTGCTAGATACCAACTGCCTTTTAATTAGAGTGCTGTTTGCATTACATGGGGGAGACAGCACAGAATCTCAATTACTCCCCCAAACACAGATGCCAGTGCCGGTACAGATCTTTCAATGATGGGAGGGGGCCTCAAACAAACCAGCCCAGAGCCTACCCACATCATCCTCAGCAAAGACCTATGCTACAAACCCCAAACAAGACTATTTATGACCTGCATATCAGTCAGAGTAGGTTAATATTGGGGTAATGTACTTAGTATTATGCACAGGAGGTACCCAATGTCATGGCACTCCGAGCCAGCTCTTCAGATTTTTCCCTACTGCCATGCTGGTGGTAACCCTAGAGATGTGAAAGCACAGGATTGTCTTACAGTACATATAAGTCACGCTTGAATGGAATAATGCTTATAGTCCACCACAGCCAACATGCCCTGCTGTGTTGCTCTTTGGAAAACTGGTTCCCTTTCCACTCTGGTCTTTGTTTTCTCAGAAACCTGTATTTTAAAAATACGTTTGGTGCCTTTCTAGTGGAAAGCACTGACCAAATACCATTGCGAGTCATGACTTTATGAAGGATGGACCATTTTCCCCATAGTTTCACAGCCTTTAAATCAAAAATGAACAGGACAAAAGATTCTGGCTAATTTCATGCGGAATTCAGGAGCCAGGGAGACTTTGGAAATTCTAGGTTTAAACAGCTACGGAAAGTTAGTTTCTGATGTAGATATGGCAGCACGTATGTTACAACACTGAACAATGGGCAGTCCAGCCCACAGGCATATCTTTCAGTACCAGTAATGACTCTTGTCAGCCAAGGCACTGCACCAGTGGATCCTGCTGTAGCACAGGGCTGCATGAGGTTTAGCCTCTCTGAAAGGAATCCCAGTAACGGTACAGCCACCGAAGCAGCACCTGGTCAAAATCCCCTCGCCAAGACTTGGTAGCACAGATGGGCCAGAAGGCTGTCATGCCATAAGCCAAGTAAGCACCGCTGCTAGGAGGCTGCTTGAATAAATCCAAACAGCCGCCACAACTGATACTGACTGCTGGCAAGGATGCACCTTCATTTGAATTAAAAAATAAACAGATAAAAGAGAGAACATGGAATATTCTAGCCCATCTAGTACTTGTCAAGAAAAACCTGTCACTCCTCTGTCCCCATCACAACTGTTTCCAGGTTGGTGCAACTCATGATGTGTTCCTTTAGCTGGCTAACAAGCTGAAACAGCAGTATCATCCCATTCCTTATCCATCAGCCCTAGCGACACCTCTGCAAGTTCACCTGATGCACCTGCACAAATTTTTTTTTTTTTTGAGATAACAGAGAGGGGAAGTAGTTTTCCTGACTTAGCAATTAATGAAGGCTCTTTTAAAACTGTAGGCACTTGCTGAATATCAAAACAAACCTATTGCTCCAGTTGTGTAGCTACCTGCATGTATTTATAGCTTCCATTAACCTCAGAGATGGATAAAGTTACCTCTCCTCACCCTGTCTTCCTGGAATCTGCACCCAGCTGCAAAAAACAAAGGAAGCCTTAGATGGAACAAGGCAACTATTTCCTGAATGTCTATTTTTTTGCAGGGCTGGAGAAGGGACCCCAGCAGAAGACCTGGTAGGCATTAGTTCACTGACTTACTGCAGGCATGTCTGAGATGCCCTTTCTGCAGCTCTAGCCCTCTCTTCCCTATGAAGAACCTCCTGACTGGTTTAATGGGGACGTCAGTGGTCAAACTCAGCAATTCAAATTTGCAAAGAAGTATCTTTACTGGTGACAGGCGGTAGGAACTGTTTGGGAATGTAGTCTTCGAGCCGCACAAAGGGACCAAAGAGCTTGATACCTTTTACAGCAAATGTATCCTCAAAGCAGCTTTCCCAAAATCAGTTCTGCTAAGCAATTGTCTGTAAGATGATCTCTCCCTCTAAACTGAGGTAGTTCTGTTTGAGCTAAAAAATGTAGGTCTGAAACTGCAAGGACTTCAGAAAATGTGGAATTTAATAGCTGTTGCACTGTGGCAGAAAGGAAGAATTCCCACAGCTGACGAGAGGACTGGTTGGCTAAGAACCAAAAACCCCTACGGTCTCCGAACAGAACACCACACAAGGTGAAGAGCCATTTGTACTGCTAAGGAACCCACGAAGACCGAGTAACTTTTGTGAAAGCATCAGCACAGCATGTGCTCCAGGGAAGCAATGTCAGATAACACGACCACAGCTCTCAGGAGTCAGATGGTTTCCAGCAAGCTCTCTTCTTTCTTCATCTAGTATTTTACTATTAGACACCTTATCCTGAAGCACTGCCATGATTGAGAATCTTCTGTTCTGAGTGTTTGGAAACCCTCTCTGATCTCACTACCCAAAGTTCACAGAGAAAGCATTCAGTTAAGAGGAAAAGGGGCAAGAGGCACAGACTGTTAAAGCAGGCCATGGCGAGACAGATCTCTGCACACTGAGTTTAACAAAGCTCGGTCCCAAAGTAAAAGCTGCACAAGCTGAAACGATTAGTGCAAACACAGGGCAGCTACAGAGAATGGCAACAGTCATGCAAGGACTGATAGGAGTCTTTTAATTCAAGAACTAATTATTTACACGTAAAGGCACGACTCACACCCTTCATTGTTTCATGGCTTCCAACTATTGCCTAACTTTTATAGACAAACACCACAGTTATTTTGAAAACGACCAGCAGAGCGTGCGGTGGTGTGTGTTTTAGATGCTGGCACACATGTGCTTGGAGCAAATGTGTTGCTCCCCCTTTCCAAAGTTAGGAGATGGGCAACATGAGTAGTCTGTAAAATCTCCAGTTAGGAGTTGTCAAGATCTGTGTTTTTATAATTAGGAGAGCTTATTTCAGCCAAAGTGAGACAGATTTTAGAGTAGGCCTTATTTGGATGAGAATGCAACTCAAACGCTGTGGATGGCTTGATGCAAATAAAAATAAGAGATGCAGATACCCTGATGCCATAAATCAATGTGAAGCATCTTTATGTGCTGAGTGGTTGCTATAAATCTCAGGCCCAGAATAGGCACCAAAAGTTTTGGGTTGTCACACCGCTTCTATCTCGAAAAGACAAACATATTTAAGGAAAGTTTGTTGCTAAGGGATAACTGCTAACAACATCAGCAAGGGACCACAGTCCTCTCTTTGTCACAGAACAACATGAGAGCACCCTGGTACAAACCCAGAGGTTGGTGGAGATTCGCCATCGTTTCCCTCCCAGGCTCACAGCAGCGCCTGGGAAAGCAGCCCTTGATTCACAGCCCTCTGTCCGGTGCGTGTGTAGACACTGAGAGCGCAAAGGAACGAATGCCAACGGCTGCCCGAGAGGGGAAGTTCAGTCTGTTAAACCTTGTTAGCTATTTGGGGCATGGGTATTCCGTTGTGCTGCTCTGCAGAGGAAAGAGGAGGGCAGACAGTCTAGGAGTAGTGATATGGTTATTACAAGAGCAGGAGAGTACAGAGCAGTGTGTGCTGAGAAACCGGGCGGAGGGACTGTAAAGAGCGATAATGCTTGGGCAAAGTAAAAGAGAGACTGTGACTGCCTCATCTCTGCCAAGCTGGCCCAGCAGAGGAAAAAAGAGCTGTCTTCACTAACAAGAGTTCAGTGAGCAAGCCTAACGGGATGGGCTCGCAGCAGTACCTGTATTTCACATCAAACACTGTTGAGTCTTCATCCTCATCGTCTTCTTCATTCAGAGGAGCCATTTCTACCCGCTCGGCTGGAGTGGTGATTATGTCGTACTTCCTGGTCTTCTTAATCCTCTTGCCAGACCTGAAACACAGAGATGGGGAAGGAAGCGTCATCTTTATACAGTATTCCTTGGAGAGGCTGAAGCTGTTCCCACCAACACTGAATCACTGCCCTGTTTGATTCAGACCTCCCCAGACACGAAGGCTGTGGAGCCAGCCTGCGTCCCCTCCTGCTGCCTTTCCAAGGCCACCGTTTGTGCCCGACAGTGTAGAGCACAGTTTCTTGTCAACTGCAATCCAGATCAACATCAGTCTTTCAGCTGCTGACAAACCAAAGATCCTCTGGCATCCAGGGCAGGCATATGAGTGCAGCAGCCCACTACATCCTCCTGCTGCCACACTCAATAAGTGAGATGTGGGCTGAATCAGCTGAAGCAGCCTATGGTTTAGTGAACACGTTTAGATGAGAAAGCCCAGGTTAAGCCCTGCTGAGACAGGGGAATATTATAGGCAGGATTATAAGGAGCAAAGGGGTGGTGATGTTTGGGTACAAACAGCCTGTCCTCTTTTCTTGCTATCAGGCCACGCTCAGGACTCCCAGAGCAACAACCTTGAGCCTTGTCTGAGAAGTTTCATGCTCTATGCTGTTTTAGTGCTATAAAAGAATAATCAACTATCAAAGTTAACCATATCTACCACCTCTCCTCCTATAGACGCCAGCCTTACTTTCCTTTTGAGATGGCAATGCTCATGCGCCTGCATGTCCCATGGTTTTGAGAGATCTATTTTCTAATACTTACTTTCAATTAACAAACACTTGGTGTGTGGCTTTTCAACTAATTCTCTGCCTCTAGCTTGAATTGCGCGGGTCCTTTTTACTTCACCCACTCCTTTCGTTCACATTAGGAGGGTCATGCATGAATCCAGTTTTGTGATTATAAATTAAAGAAGGTGCTGATGTGTACGGCTAGGCTTCAGGGAGAAAAGTGGATGTTTTTGGTTCACAAACTGCAGAATTTTCCTCTTCACCTTTTATAAAACAAAACTGGCAACTGCCAAGCATGAGAAGGGAGCTGGTGCAGGCACAAGCAAGCAGCCCCTAATTTTTGGTAATCACAACTACCGCTCCAAGCGGACAGCACATCACGAGTACACTTTCACTGTCAAGAAGTCTTGCCCTGGCACGTCACGCAAGGTGTGCCAGATTCAACATTGCCATTTTTGCATCAAGAACGGATGCCTTTTAGAGTTACACGGCGGCAAGAACCAAGGTGAGAGCATTACAGAGAGACTGAGACGCAAGCCCTGCGTTTGCATCTCTACCGCAACGGTCCCTTCCAGGCTTAAAGTAAAGGGAATTTAAATCCATGAACAGCTCAGACGTGGAAGTCTCAGTGCCTCTGCTCAACGTTGCTTTTGGGCAGTAGTCCAAGGCGGAACAAAGAGGTCCTAGACCGTGGGATGGAGCAGTTTGCAATTCCTCCCTGTTCTGAAGGCTAAGGTTGTATCAGAAGCAAGAAGAAAGTCGTCTCCTGTTGTCTAATCTTTATAGCAATCTGTGCCGCTGTGTCACGTAGAGCACAGGGTGGTTTGTTCTATTACTGCTGTTGTTGAAACAAGCAATTTTATATCCAATACAGTAGGACTCTTAACCCAAACACTTGAAAATCCTTTTGAAAACACTTCTCTATATTATTCTGCTTCTCAGCCAAGACCTAGCAGCAAAGTGATGCAGGGAGGTCTCATCTGACAAGTAATGCATTGCTTTTACAAGAAACATTTACTCACGCTGTGAAGTCTAAACATAGACCAAAACTAACCTGTGTCTACCTGTCAGAACAAACCAAGCACATCTTACCACTTTGCCTCACACATACAGGCCACAGGGGGTTTCCATAGGTTCACCCATTTGAGACCCTACCTGCATATCAGGCCCACTTTCTTGAGAGACATCCTCCCTCAGTCCCTCCATTAGAAAACATAACTTATTCTACAGAGTTCATCTTACAGCAGTTAATATTGGAATGCTTGAAGCAATTACTGCAGAATACGTATTTTTAGAAATAGAAAACCAGAACCCTCTAGCCTCCAGCCATTAATTAGTCTATTTGGGCTACACTTTAAAGAGGACCTGGAGCAGAACTTGCTGCACAGTGATCTATTAATCCTCCACAACCCTCACTTAACCACAGCGCTCATTTAGAGAAGGGAGGAAGCTCATTTTGCTGCTGGTTTTTGGCTAAGCCGCTACAATCAGTTGTTCGCCATTGGCAGGGCAAAAGGGTCTTTCCTTGCCTCTTCTCCCTCAATTAATTCTACACCAGATTACCTAGCTAATTTGTCATTAATCTGTACTTTTCAGTGGTCTGTTTTCTCACGCTTGCTCATTTGAACGAGTCCCCTAGGGTTCATAAATACTAGAAGAATTACCCAAGCTAACTTTAAAGGAAAGCCTTGGGAGTGTCCCTACATCCACACAAAATAAGCCTGCCGTCAGGACACCACTGCACATTAAAACTCCCGAACCTCCATAGGATCCCTGTAATCATCAGTGACAACAACGCAAAAGGAAAAGCATTTTATCCAGCGGGTGGGACCAGGCAGCGTCTTTTGTTTGCAGGCAGACAGCGGAGTCAGCGGAGTAGCACAGGGCAGGAACTACAGAATACCAATGTTTCATGAACTTTGGAGACCTCTTGGACAGGATCAGGAGACGTTAGCCCTCATGGGCAAAGAGAGGATCTCCTTTCCAGCTGCATTCATTTTGTGTGGTTTTTTTTTTTTTTACAGCAAACAAGAGGCATGCTGGAAGCTGTGGTCAGATTATGCCCCTTGCATAACGACAAGCTGAAACGCTCCCCGAGTGGTTTAGCCAGGGTAGAAGTGGTCCTGGGTATTTCAGCACAGAAAACTGTCTTCAACTTCAAAAAAAAAAAAAAAAAAAAAAATCACATTGCTTCTGCTGTCTGACTTCAGCCATTCCCCGTAATTAGAAGGGGATGCTACAGGTCTTGCACTGAATCATGAGGAGGGAAAAAAAAAAAAAAGTTAACTGCAGCCAGGGATATTAACCTTTCACATTAGACCCAGTGCTGCTCCCACCAAAGCCAACTTGCTGGTGTTAACAGAAGGCAGGCGTAGCGAGCACAGCGCTTAATTGAGAGAAGATGAAGAATAACTTATTGGACGTGGGAGCCTGTTCCCAGTTCCTCCAGAGCTGTTCAGCCACAGTGGTGTTCGCACACTGGCACTGCCCTTGGGCTCCAATGCCTGCAGCACCGCACGCCACGCCAGGGTCAGGTCCATCAGAAATCAGATTTACTCCTTCCACCGCGCCACGCAGGGAGGGACAACATACAGAGATGGGCTGGAGCAGAACGCTGACTTTATGTCTCTGTATTTTGACCCGGGGCTATTTTGATCAAGCACCAGTCACATGCAGCACTTCACCCTCCTGTCTGAGGCATCACGTGGCAGAATAAATGCTCAAGTCAACTCACTGGTTCATTATATTATTTACGCCTCTAATCTATTTTAGTCAAGAACCCTGATAGTCAAAGATAATGCTTTTCTTGACCCAGAGAGAGGTCTCTGCATTTCGAATCTAGCATTAACACTCCCTGCCAAGGGATGCAGAGGGAGGCGACCATCCCCTGCAAAAAAAGTAAAATCAACAAAAACCCTATCCCTTCTTAGCAGAGTGCTTACTGGAAGTCTAATTAAACGAGCTACAACCTTCCTCCTAGAACTGCAGCAATGTTATATCGGGAATGGAACTGGGACTAGTTTATTTGCTGTTAATGGGCTGCCTTAGCAGTTAAAAAAAACCCAAACAACTACAGAAATATAAACCTAGGGAAACTCCAGGGTTATTACCAGATGATGAATTAGATCAGTGATATTCCATTACTGTTGATCCACCTGGGTATCTCTGCTCTCTGGATGGTGCTGTATACAATGAAGTTAAACCACAAAGCTAAGTCGTCACATGTTTTCTGGATATACACTTTGCTGTAGCAAACCGAAGGTGCTGTGTTTTCTACCAGTCAAGTCCTTAAGATGGAATATACGCGGCCACAAAAAGCAGAAGCATCCCCTTGTTTAACTGTGCTGCTAATAGGAGGGATGGATCAGAGGCTGCTACTGGGAATAACTTCAGGAACACCTAAATGGGATATTGTTGTGGTTCAATGAAGCAGTGATGTCTGTAAGTAATTAAAATACAGCCACTCGCATCTGGTGGTCAGTACCAGTGCCAGCATGCACTTCCAAACATCACAGCACAGTCAGACCAATATCATCTGGGATGTGCTCGAGAAGTATCCTTGCTTTACAGGGCAGAGCTACAGAAAACTTATGATTGACCCAAACTCTTCAAGGCAGTGACTCCTACAAGAAACAGCATTTGTCCTCTGTTGTGACTGCTCACATCAGAGCTGTAAAGAGCCCAACACAGATTCAGAAAGCGATCCCCTCTCCCTTCCTGCTGCCAATTTGCTGTCATGCTCACATCAAGACACTTCAGTCTTCCCAAAGACAGGACCTCTGAGACCCAGGACAAGTGTCCCATTTGTCATTCTCCGTGGCTCTAGTTAAACTACGTGCAGCTTAAATGAAGCTTTCAACGTTGGTCACAAATACATGTTTTGGGGGGTTTTTTGTTGTTGGGTTTTTTTTTTTCTTCTCCATTTAAAGTCATTTTAATGGTGAGTTTTTCTTTCCTGTTCCTGGCAGAGGTCTTGTCTTTGCTAGAGTACTCTAACTGGTTATAATACAATTAATTTTAGATCAGTCAAACTCTCTGGGGTTAAGCCTTGGATGGCCCGAAGCAATTGCCCAGCTCATAGAACAAAGGGTCTTGTATCCTATGATCATATGCTTGAACCTCTCTCCTCAATCTCAGTAATTTATACCAGTTTTGCAATTACTGGAAAACTAAGCTTAAAGTGGTTTTTGAGGAAGAAATCAAAACTGAACAACAAGCAACGTAACAAAGCAGTGAGTTGCAAAATAAGCAGGTAACTTCTCTCTAAAAATCTAGATAAACAGCAGCCATTTCTAGCCTGGGTTCTGTTCATTCAAGGACAGGTCAAGACACGTAGCAAACACTTACAGCACACAGTTTTCTGCAACTAAAGCTTTGGGTTGCTTTCAGCTGGCCCATTTGGGCAGAAGTAACTTACCCAGTTTCCCCAGAAGGCATGTGGTCTACCAGCACAGATAGCCACATCTGAAAAATTATGTTTCCTGGGAGCTGATCCCAAGAATTGCATTGCAATGAAATGAACTGAGCTGCACCAGGAGAGAGAAATAGGGCACAATAGGGGGGTAGAAAGGCAGTATCAAAAACGTAGATCAAGGAGATAATTTAGCTGCATGAACTGTTCATAAGCTGTTGCAAGACACTGTGTCTCTTGGTAACGCAACTTACCCAACTATTTGATTGAGACTAACATGAAATTTGGTCTGCTGTGGAAATGGTTTTAGTTTGGGAGCATACAGTGCCCAGGGGTATAGGAAAGAAAGCAAGCCCAGAACCGAGCTTGCCAAAAAAAACCCCAAACTATAACAAATTAGGCCTTGACACATAGAGACAAGTAGCAAACTCTTGGCTGGCCTTCATAGTCCCTAGTAGCCACCAGAGAGAAAGGAAATTCAGACCACTTAGGGTGATACCACATTCTGAATCACAGGACCATCAGATGGATTCAGAGCATAACATTCCCAAAAGGAATGATGAGGAATCTCTGAGCATTGTCTTAAAAACAGAGCTGGAAAGCTGGAGAAATATATCTATCCCTGCTCGAACAAAAAAAGGAAAATAATACATACATAAAAACATATAAAAATGAGATGTATTAAAAAAATTAAAAAAAAAAATCCAATGCCTGTGACAAGAATATCTGTCCACTCACTAGTTCATTTCATCTCTATAACCCATATCTAAAAGGATAATTTACTTCCAGCAACCCAGAACAATTTCACAGTGAATGTTTAATCAAAGATTGGATTTCAGCAAAATCTCTGTAATAGGAATCCATGACACTTCAGAAAAAAAAATCACAATGTTTTTGACTAAGTATGAACAAAGCTCTTATTCTGATGGAGAAAAGCTTTACATTTATTGAGGGTAAATCCCTTATCTCTTCTGCAACAGAATCTCCTCCGATCTATGCTGTCAGCTACAAGTGTGACACTGTACAAACATACCTGTTGGTATTCTTGTCTCATTTGCAGCTGGGATAACTGTTTACAAACAACTGCTCTGTCAGATAAAGAAACATACTCAGAACCTGAAAGCCTCATTTTCCATTTTCCTTGCAGGGTTCTATTAAAGATATAGGAGAGATCTCAGAGGGTGGTTTGGGTTTTTTTTGTTTTTTTGGTTTTTTTTGGTTTTTTTTTTTTAACATATATCTTTCATGCTGCATTAACTCTGATCAGTTGCATAACGATGACTTTGGCATGGGAGAATTAATCCATCATTCCCAAGGTGACTTTAACCTGGACCCGTTGTTGCTGATTATGGTATAGGGAAAGGTCTTTAAAGGCTATCCGTTTGCTTTCTTTGGCTAGAAATGTTCAGCCTTACGCCAGGTCTCCTTGACACAAGTTCTTGCTTTATACCCAGAAGAAACTGAGGCAGAGGAAATAAACTCTCCAGGATCAGAGAGACTTAGGAGTAGAAACTTAAGCTTTTCATTCTGCACGTAGTTATAGACTTCCTAATTCTAGCTCAAATACCTACTACCAACTCTGCTGTTTGTCCATGACAACTTTATACAGCTGCAAAGTGGTTATATTGA
This sequence comes from Platalea leucorodia, assembly GCF_965183815.1. NCBI lineage: Eukaryota > Metazoa > Chordata > Aves > Pelecaniformes > Threskiornithidae > Platalea > Platalea leucorodia. Next base: position 44,839,484 of record NC_138831.1, read on the forward strand.
TTAAAAAAAAATCTCTTCAATATTTTACTGGGTTCTCCGAAACCACCTCACTTTAATGAACAACTTTATTTGCATTGTCTTTTGCTGCTGCAACACATAAGAAGAGTTTAGTTAAATGTCAATTTCTTTAGAAAATATCAGTTCTTATCATTTCGGTCTTTAAGACCACACTTTATAATAGGACTGTTGTGAACACTGCCCTTCCTACATGGAATTAATTCAGAAGCAGGAGAAGCAGAGCATTCACCTGCAGCCATCATGTAAATGCAAAGGAGCTGCTTGAAGACAAAACAAGGAAGAATTCGCCAACTCCACTTGTTCAACGACTTCTGCCGCCACCCGAGCCGTGGCACACACCTCCTCCCTGCTGCTGAGAGCCTGCTGCTCCACTCTGCGGGCTCTTTCCCGCTGCCCCTACCTACAAATCAGGTGACTGTTAACTACTGAAAGTCTGCAATCTTCCCTGGCAAAACCGGGCACAAACAGGCAACAACTTTTTGTTTGTAGGCTGCGCGAGACAGGGACAGCCTCTAGTGCACCATAGGCACTCTCACCGCTACCCTGAAATAAACAATAATTAACGCTAACAGTGCCAAATGGAGCTTTAATATTTGCTTTTCTTCTGCGCTGGCAACGAGCCAAGAGGAAGACTGGCTTTCTAAAGGGGTTGAGTTTAATTTGCTCATGTCCCTCGCACTGGGAGACGATACCCGAGTTTCAAGGGCCGCCTGGGTAACTCAAGCACCGCCAGCACCACCTGACTTCAGCAGCACGAAGGGCAGTGAATGAACTGGCCCACGCCAGCTACGCCACGCTAAATGGGCGAGATAGAAGCACCAAGCAGATGCAAACCTCTGCCCAGCTTCCTGCTGCTCACCAGCGCTTCTCCTGGCTCTGCGAGCGACCGGGAGCGTTCTCCCTTCTGTGCTGGGGGCAGGAGCTTGCATCCATCAGCGATCTACCCGACTGAAATGTTGGGGAGTTTGGTTACACATCACAGTTCCAGTCAAATCAGGGCTGTGGTATAAACCAACATCTACTTTTGGCTATGCTGGACCTCCTCAAGCCTGTCTGCTTAAGCTTCATTAAAAGGAAAAAGAAAGATTTATCTTTTTTACCCAGCATGAGTTACTACGGCAGTGGCACCTGCATTATCCCATGGGCGCACACAATGCACATGGCTGAGACGAGACGGGACCTCTCGAGATCAAGCGGGGCCACCCGGAGCTGGCTGTCCAGTTGGGCTTTGAGTATCTCCACGTAGGAGACCCCACAACCTCCCTGGGCCACCTATCCCAGGGACCCACCTATCCCAGCGACCCACCACCCTCACAGCAAAAAAAAACCCCACATTTTCGTATGTTCAGGTGGAGCTTCAGATGTTTCGGTTTCTGCCCACTCCAGTCCCCAGCCATTGCCGTGGCCCCACGCACACAGCTGGGACCCGCGTACCCCACGCTTGAAAAAAGCCCCTCGAAGCCCAACTCCTGCCCTATTTTTCTGCAGAAGTGGAGGAAGATGCGGATTTTTGAGGCCGGCGACTCCCCAGCAGCTTCAGGAGGCATTTACACACGCTGTGCTTGAAGTCAGGCTTCAAAAATATTATGAACAGGCGAGGAGCCCGGTGCCGCCTGGGCTTCCCGCCTCTCCCGGGAGGCGCTGGGAGGTCGCGCCGCTGACGGGGCTTAACGGCTCCCGCCTGCCGGGGCCGGCGGGGAGGCCTCGGCCGGAGCCCACCCGACCCCCGGCCTCCCCCGCTCCTCCTCGGCCCCAGGCAAGGGGAGCCCCGAGGCCGCGGGCGGAGGCCTCGGCCCGCCAGCCGGCACCTGCCCGGGGAGGGCGCGGCGCGGCCCGGGCGGGCCCTACCTGAAGACGCGGAGCAGGAGGCAGGCGATGAGGGCGGCCGTGAGGGCGCAGGCCCCGATGACGGCGGCCTTCAGCGCGGAGAGGTCGCGGAGCAGCGCGGGCACGGGGCTGAGCTGGGCCCCGCTGTGGTTGCCGGGGGCGCCGGCCGGCTCGGCGGGCAGGCGGCTGCCGTTCACCACCACCCCCGCCGCCGGCTCCTGGCTGCCGCGGACGCCGGGCGCGGCCGGCAGCAGCAGCGGCAGCAGCAGGCAGGCCGAGAGCAGCAGCAGCGGGGCCGCGGAGCGCATCCTGCCCGGCTCCGGCCGCCGCCGCGCCGAGCCCCGGAAGGCAGCGCCGGCCGGCCCGGCCCGGCCCGCCTCCCCGAGAGGCGCCGCCTCCCGCGCCGGGGCCCCGCGGCCGGGGGCCGGGGCCGGGGCCGGCCGGAACCGCGGCCTTCAGCGCCTCCGCCCCGCCGTTCCTCCGCCCGCCGGCCCAGCGGGTTCCTCCGAGCCCCGGTGCCAACGCCATTTCCTCGCCGATAACGACCGCTTTTGATTACAACGCCCAGCATCTGCCCTGATGGAAAACGAAGCGATCCCAGGGTTCAGACCGCGGTCAGACGTGGCACAGACCCCCCTGTGCTGCCCGTCCAGCATGGCGTAGCTGCTAAACTCAAGAATTTCTAGATCAGATTTACTGGTTTTTTTCGCCTTACCGCTGGTCACCTAGCCTTTGCTTCCAGGTTAACTTATTCACCGATATTTCACTACTTTAAAATCTTAAGATCCGTGGAAATCATGACCGCAGTTCTGCAAACCGTCCCGGGTGTGCCGAGCATGTGAACGGTGCCATCAGCTAAGCCAGGCGGGGAGAATAAACAGGGGAGCCCACACTAGGGTACTGCTAAGATATAACTCAGTTTTGCTCTGCATGTTTTGTATGGGCATGAGCTTCACCCTTGCAAAATAATTGTGTCTCGGGAGAGGGGCATGTTGCCATCAAAATAAAGTCAATTGGAGAAAGGAGGGAAAGAAGAGCAAGCTGGTTTCCTTCCTATTAAACTCTATACTTCAGGGTTGGCATGGCAGGGTATAATCTATACGAACGCGTGATTAAACTGTGAAAAAGATTACAGAGATGTTTTCCTAATGGCCATGTCCCATTGGAAAGGTGGCGGTGAAACAATGCGTGGTTCATCGACTTTCCCAGCCAATTGGGCTGCCGTATCAAATGCCACCCACTCGGTAATAAAAGCATCCTGTGTTTTTTGCAGGAAATTCTTCAGGATGAGGAAATTTTGACGTGGACAATGTGCAGAAGGCCCCCTAGACTGAATTGGTCATTGTTCGGCTTTATTTCATTGCTTACTTTTGTGTAGCTTCCCAGTTTCCAACATGAGGCCCTAGTTTATTTCTGTTCAGGGGAAAAAAAAAAAAAATCCAGCTGGGCAGGAGGTCTGATTGGTGATGCAGACTCTTTCCCAAACATTGGTATGAGCGCAGCTCTACATGATTTATTATTTGTAAACACTGACCCTGATGTTGGCCCTGCCTGTTCCGAGATGTTTGCCAGCTGCTGCTCGGCCTCTATCAGATTTCACTTGGTTGTACCCTGCCATTCCTCTTGCAGTGCCGTGCTTTTCTGTAGGCTGAAGGAAGAGGTGTAAGGGGCTTCCAAAGTAAGAACCACCTCTGGCTGGTCACGGAGCTTAGGGCCCAAATCCACATCAACCCTTCACCATTACTTGTATATTGGAATCAGAGCTCCACAGTGCCGTGTACTGGGCACATACCCTGTTAAAGACACTCTTCACCCTCAAAAACTAATATTCGCAATCGCTGTATGGGAATCCTGGGTGTGAATCCACTCGGGATTCTACCTTAAGTGCTCAGCCGTTAGACAGGAGCGATGGGTAAACACTAGACGATGTCCCACGCTGATCCGCACGTCCGTTCCTTTGGTGTTCCTTGGGCAAGGAGAGATGAACGGCAAAGACTCCTGCTAAGCTTGCTCAGAGCTGAGTACTGCCAGCTTTGCCCTGGGGTGACGCAGGATGGGTGGGCAGCACAAAATCCTTCTTGAGCATGAAAAATGGACATTGCTGGACCTACAATTTTCCTGCAATCGTCTTTGATCTTATCTCGGCATTGCTGCTGTGGTGCTGAACTGGCAAAGGGGCACTGTAGGCTTTGTAAGCCAAGTAATTTTGTTTCACATCCATTTTTTAATAGAGCCAGACTTATTCCTGAAATAAATATTCTGCAAATTTGCAACAGTATTTGCTGTATTGTATGAGCGTATCAGTGTAATTTCCTCTGAAATGCACAGGCTGAAACATCTGTTACTTGACTAGCATAAACCAGGCGGTGGTGGATGCTGGATCTGGCACTTTTGTTTGACTTTTATTCCTACTTTGGCTTTTTTTGATGTTCCTGTGGCAGATATTTCAATCTACTAAGATTTAGGCTGAAAGCCAGCGCAGGGAATTAATATTTGTTGTCACTACAGAGTTCCTCTATTTGACAAGGTGCAATTGTACCAGGATGTGTGGTGTCAAACATATTCCAAGCAGTCTAGAAGTGATAAAGCTCAGGATTCTTCTGGCTTGTTTCTGATCCCCCTAAGAAGTAGGCTTATGCTGCTGGGATTTTTGGTGCTCAGGTGAGAAGCAGCACCAGAGAAGGAAGAAAAGGAAGGCGTTATCTACGTGCAAAGTGCAATTAGTTCTGTTTGTACCCTTGCTCTGTTCCCTGCCTTCTGAGGATCTTATTTATGCCCTCTTCTGCCTGGGTCTGAAGATAATTGGGTTTAACCAGCCTCTCTGCGATGGTGGTTAATGATTTGGATGCTTTTTATTGCATTCCTTGCATTCAGTTAGTTTCTGATCAGCAATGTCTAGACACACGTGGGGGTAGAGGCTTGACGGTGTTTGGAAATGGAACCTGCGGAGTGGGGGGTCCTGTAATTCATACCTCTGTGTGCCTCTTGCACGAACCCTGCGTGTCTTTTCCACTGGAAGATGTTGGAGAAATGCAGACGTGACCAAATGCAGAGTGTTTTGGGAGGCTGGTGCTAAGATTATACGTCAGCGGTGCTTGGAACCACATCTGAAGCTCTCTGAAAGAAAAAGGAATCTTCTTGGCGCAGGTGACCCTTCCACCAAACTCCGCGTTGCTTTGAGGAGTTGAGCATGTGCCTGGCGGTGTCTGTGACCTTCTGCGAGGAGATGGAGCAGAGCTGCTGGCTGGCACTCTGCGGCATTAGTCCCGTGGCTTACCAAGTGCACCGTAGAGAATGTCCCCTTCGCATGGACAACGTGGGGTGGGTGGGTGGGTGTTTAGCACCCAGCAATTCTGCTGCTCCTTTGGCAAAGGATTGCTTCCTTCTGTAGCTGCCCTTAAACGTTGTACTTGGAGCCTGGAGGACCTAGATTTATTCCATGGTGTCTCCACTCTGCAGTGCAATGGGACATTATATTCCACCCCGTTGTGTGGGATGCTGAGGAACTGCTCAATTACAATTTAATTTTGTTTTGTTCTTTAATTGGGCCAGATTGGGCTTTGTTCCCATCTGTTCAATAGAAATCTCAAGTGACTGATTCTTAAGAAAATAATATCTAAGCTCTGATCCATTTTTTTCTGAGCTATACAAGGTATTTAGTGTAGTCTCTTCCCCTTCAGATGTTAAAAAGACTGAACCAGTGGAAGATGGCTCAACTTGCTTGAGAACGAGGCATGAAGCCCCAGGAGGCGGTGCATCTCCTGAGGACTTCCCAGCATCCCAGCTAACTTTAGACAACATAAACTGATCCAGCTGTCCTTGCTGTCTTAACTTCCTTTGGAGCCAGAAGAGGGAAATTTTACCCCAGAAGTGCAAATACTAAACCAGCCTCAAGAAATGCTATACTGGAAAGGAATCCCAAAACTGTAATAGAGAGGGGAAAGAGCCCTCATCTCAGCGATGGTCATGGAGTAAGATCTTCCAGGTTTTCAACCTTGCAATAAACCGCAGCCATTCAAAGACTCAGCTTTCAGAATAACATGATACTTGCTTTTCATATTAACATTCAAACAAGTAAATAGGCTGTTGGAGCAGAGGAAGCTTGGAAGCTTTTTTACAGTCCCCCTCCTAAAAATGCCATTCAAGTGGGAAGGAAGACATCCAAAATCTCTGTCAAATGGCAGTATCCAAAGGAAATATTTGCAGATTGTTGTTATATAAATAATCTGTAAATATTGCTCCTGAATTTTAAATTAACTTTGCAGTCCTAGCTCCAGATTCTCAAGATACTGAGGACTTTTTGAGTAAATGTGTTTGAGGTGAAGAGTCATTAACATGACATTTTTGGAGAACATAATTTGTTTCATGTGGCTTTAGGTTTTTTTGGTGGGTTTTTTTTGTGGGTTTATTTTTTTTTCTTGTGGTTGCTTTACTGATATTTCACATGTCATTTGCCTAATTTGGGAATCATTCCTGGTTCCTGGTCTGGAATGTGGGATTTCGCAATTCTGTTCTTCAATGACATCATGTGGTTTGTTCTGAACAGAGCGGTAATAAATAAGAGCAAGGGGAGTTTACCAGCCCTTCTGTAATAAACATTTTATCTGAAGAGTCATCTTTTGGGGATCTAAACTAATTTGTGGGGTTTAGATTTTACCTAGTAAGTCACGTTTTCCATGTATACAGGACAAGGAGTCCCACTTGGATAACAAGGAAACTACATCTTGGTTTCTTCACCCCCTTAGCAGTGCTTGATGTGAAAGCCGGCGCTCCCGAGAGCTTGGGTAGAAGCACGGGGCTTTGAGAAGTCGAGAGGAAATTCACAGTCAGTGAAAAATGCAGAAAGTATTTGGTTTCTTTTCTGATGAGAGCTTGCTTTTCTTTCCTGCTACAAGCATGAACCTGGAGGAGAAGGCTTTGCTGATTGCAGGGGTGGGAGCTGGTGTAGCTTTTCTCCCTGCTGAGCTGTTCTTCCAGTTTACACCTGTTCAGTACCATTGTAAGTTTGAGCTCTCACTAGCAATTGCACTTTCTGTAGAAGAGTCTGGTGCTGGCTAAATAGAACGAGCCAGAGTGTTTCTATATGCAATTGCTTCTGGGAATGGCAGATTTCTGTGTTTATGGATGTCTGTTACAAGAGCATCCCCATTTGTGGGGAAGGCTCTTCATGTATTGCTTAGCAATGCATATGAAGCTCAGGCTGCCCTTTCCTTTGTGCTCTCTGATGGCCTCCGGGCAGCACCCAGATGTATTTTTAGCTCTCAGAATAGGGGAGAATTTGCAAGGAATTGTGCAGAGAAGAAATAAACAAAGGAGTTGAAGCTGGCTCAATCGCTGGATTTAGGCAAGCTGGATTTGCAGGAATGAATACATGTTTCTGTGTGAGAAATGAAATGTGTACAAAATGAGGCAAACTACCTTCCCAAGGATTTTCTGCAGAAGTAATAAACCTTCTGGACAAAGACCGGAGTTCCAGTAAGGAAGGAAATAAACTATAACATGTAAGGGATCAGTGCTACATGAGCACATCTCTGACGTCTCAAAACTAAAAACCCAGGCTACTAGCAGAGATATGAATTCAAGGAGCGACCAGGTCTCCATCAGAGAGTCTTTGAGCTTGGATGTCAGACAAGAGAGCACATGGTAATTGCAAGGATTAATCATTCTTCCAGTGACTATCGATAGATAACCTCAACCAGCAGCGCAGTAAAACTGCAATGCCTCATCTATCACGAGTGGTCTGAGGGCTGCTGTGAAGTCCTATCGCTAATTAAAGAGCAGTGATCTAGAGCAAGCAATAGCTTCAGATGTACTTGGACAAGTCTGACTCCTTTGCACATTCCTAGTTAGCACATCAGAGTAGCCTGTTATTCTTATAACCCTGTAAAGCATTTATGGCTTTTTACAGACACTTAAAAGCCAGTGTTATTGCTGCAAAAGGCTTGCAATTTAAGTCTATGATAAGCAGCAGATTTCTTTTAAACAAAGATTGGTGCAATCATTAAGCTGGGTTGCAGAGATTATCTCTTGAACAGGTTCCTACAATATTGCTAATACGCACAATGTCGCAGTGTAGCAGTTAATCTGAAAAAAAAAAAAAAGGAAAAGGAAGGACACCAATAAACCACAAATCTTTGTTTAGATTGGATAATAATAATCAAAGAACACAAATGCTGATTATGACTTTGCCTCCCACTGCTTCGCTGCCTATTCATGCAGTGCGTCCTGGCTGGCCCACTGAAGTGCAACCTGAAGGAAGCCAACAAATAATTCAAGTCATTTTTTTTTTAAAGATAATTTGCAGATTGTGTCCTTAGACTGTTTTTCTTCATCTCAGCTATATGAAATAAACTCATTGGGGTGGTAGCTGCTAATCTTGCAGCCTCAGATGGCTTTGGAGGTTTATTGATGATGTTAAAGTGACTGCCAAGTAGCAGGACTCCATCCAGAATTACAAGTGACCTGGATATGAAAAAAACAGAATTGGATTTTAACCCTTGCGTATACGATCTCCTGGTCCAGCTGAACTATTGTCACCCTCAGACATGGCACTTATTTTGTCATTGCAGGACAGAGAAGTCAGATCAGGTCAAAGGGGATGTATGTGTGCTGTAATAGTATTTCTCATCCATCAGTACCTGCTCACCTATGTCTTAAAAGTCCTGCAGAGGTATAAGAAGCAGAGAATCCACCTGAGCCCTTGTAGGATGCTGCACTCACACATCGTGGTCATTACCACTGTGAAAGCAGCTCTGGGATGTCTGCACACCGTTTGTCACGCAGACATCCCTTTGGAGGGCGTAGCTGGTCTCTAGAAAGCCTGAAGCTCACAGAGTTGCTCTGTGACTTCCCTGTCCATCCCGTGGTGGAACATCTCACCGTGAGGGGTGCCCTTGGAGGGGTTATGCACTCTCCCCGTGATGCACCGTGCCCGTGGATTGGAGTGACCCCGCTGGTCCTGGGTGCTCCTCGGTAAAGCACATACCATGTCAAAGTGCTACAGCAGAGCTAGTTACTGAGAGCAACACGCCTTGCCAAACATCTGCTTGCAGTTCACAGGAATCCTAACAGCCGATGGAGCGGGGATGAGGCAGACTGCCTCCTGGCTCTACGGAAACATTCCCCTTTAAGCAGCAGACAACTTCTTTAATTCTGGTTTAACAGAGCAATGCCTGTAACTGTCATCCCAGCACCAGCCTTTCCGCTGGAACGACAGTGATCTTGAGTTGCCTCGAATAACTCTCCGGGTGGAGCAGCTCCCCTGGAAGCTGTGAGATTAAACCCTTGTGGCATTTTGTTACAGGAATCAGCAGATAGAGGATTATAGATGTGCAAGTGGCACCCGCTCTCTGGGGAAGGTAGGGAAACATCTGTTAACATCTGCAGCCGGGCTTCCAAATCCCCCGTGTGAGCCAGGCCTAAGACTGTTTCATGGCAAGATGGATACCAGGAGGACGACGTCCCAAAAGGTGTACTGACAGGAAAATCCATGAGCTCTTGCTACAGTTTGTTGCTCTCAAAAAGGGCCAAACGCTGTGGCTCGTTGGCGGTGGTTTGGGTTTGTTGTTTTTGCTGATTTCCAGAGAAGGATTTCTCTGTTTTTACTTCAGAAACATGAAGCCTTATCTTTGTTTGGCTGGAGGGTCTCTAAGGATGAGTGGAGAAATAGCAGGATTATGACCTTACTAGATCAAAAGATAAAAGATAAGCAATCAGGAAAGGAAGGATTATTTCTTAAATTGCTAGAAACCTGCTGTTGCTTGTTATCATGTTTAATTCAAATATCAGAAAGACACCTGGGGTAAGAATCTAGATGTTCAGAAGATTCAGATATCTCATCACTTTAAAAAAGCCTCACACCTACTTTCCACTCTGTTTAAAAAGCAAAGCAGAAAGGGAAAATGTCTTGATAGTTCTCAAATAAGAAACACGTTTTTCCAACTAAATTTTTAAGCCTCTGTTACACATGAAGAGTAGGTGTAAAATGTATTTGTTTCCTTTACAGAGCACATTTAAATCAACCAAATAAATGTCGCTTCCCTCTACACAAATTGTCACTTAAGCCAGCCTTTGTGAGCTGCATTTTCTACCCATCTCTTGTTTTTGCTGCCTGAAACACCATTTAAAATATTTTCAGCATCACCCCAAATACAGCTGATGATTTTTGGAAGCAAGCATTTCAAATAAGGTTGGCTGTAAAGAATTTGCCTGGCACTAAACATCTGCTGTCAGTGCTGTTACAGCACGGTGCCACAAACCCTTCCTCACCTGTGGGATGCTAATAGGTTTATTGCAGTGGGAGATGAAAGATGCCTAGTCCATAAGCCTATCCTGTTTCTCCCCATTTTCTTTCCCCAATCCAAACACCTGTGAAAGAAGGTAGTGTTTATGCAGGTAGAAATCTAATAGCACTGTTTGGAGCCAAAGATAACATACAATCCTCCCTAAGGAGGCTAATTCACTGTGGTCCTAGCTATGAGGATTTGCTAATCTAGCCTCTACTCCAACTCCTGTCCCCTGCCAAATTTGCTGTGCCTCTAAATCCTGAGCACCAAGACCCCTACAAGCACTTCTCCTGAGCCAGATGTACTTAGTGTCTTCCAGTGTACCATAAACTTAATCTCAAATCAAACCCCTTAAAATTTCAGTCCTAAACTTTGAGCACATATCTACCCAGTGAATCCTTACTGGTAGGGTGAACCTTGTTAGTGCGTAAACCTTCACACAGTCCAGGGAACGGCATGCTCATTCTCTAGAAGAAGGGCTGATAGAAAAATCAACTCATTTGAATTCAGCTTGGAAAAATTTCCACTTTATGTCATGCTTCCTGCCAGCAGAATGCAAAGCCTTTTTATCAGACTAAACCTTCTCCAAATCCCTGGGCACTGGGTAATAATGTCTCCTTCTATAGTGTACTTCAAAGCATTTCTTCAAAGCCTTCACTACCTGCACAACACCATAACGACCTTTAATTTACAGGCAGATAAAGCCACGCTCAGGAGCAGTGTAGGCCAGTGGAGTACGGTGCGATGGCACAGTATGCTCTGCGTGCAGAGCTGTACATGGCGCTTCGGCTGAGCGAGGTCAGTGGTAAATTGGAAAGTGCTTCTAGGTCACAGAAAAATGAAATCATGCAGACAGTTGCTCCGCAGGCTGGTGGGCATTAGCTAATGCCAGACAGGGTGGGGACCTACAGGCAAAGGTCATTCCTCTGCTCCCACCTAATACAAACCCTTTAGCATTGGGTGCTCTGGGGCCACCTAAAGCAATCTGGCCTTGGGTTCTCTTGTGTTCCCTGGCTGCACTGCTCCATCCTGCCATTCGTCTGGAACATCCTTCCCTGGCTGTTTGCGTAGACTCTCGGAGGGAGGGATGCCACAGCACAGCAGCGAAACCTGCGCAGAAGAGCTGCTCTAGACTGGCTCAATTTGCCCAGTTTCCCTAGGGCTTGCAGATCGATGATCCATTTGCAGTTGAGAGTGTCCCTAGGACTCCTCCGCCTGCTCCTGGTCCCCTTCTCCTCCAGCCAAGAGGTGCTGGGCAATGGGTTGAGGGAACTGCAGACTACCTGCCAGGCCACAGCAGATTCCAAGTCCTAAACCCTGTTTGGGATCTCTAGAATCCCTCCTTAAATAGAGGTTGTAACTTCAAATCGAGCCCCAAACACCTAAAACAAAGGAAAGACAGGAGACATTTTCACTTGTGAATTTTCGTCTGCCAGCAGAGGAGCGAGTGTAGATTTCAGAGAAATAAGAGAGAGTTAGTTACACTTCCTTGAATAATCCACTCTTGTCAACAGAGGTTGCTAATAGAGGCTCTGCCTGGGCATTTGGATGGAAATTAATGCATTGAGGAGACAAAGCCTTGTGCAGTTTGCAGACATGACACTAGCTCAGTGAACGGAAATGATACATCGAGTTTTCTTATAGAAGATTCTTGATAGACGTGTTTATTAAATGGCTTGCCTGCCAAAAGTGCTAAAGGATTCTCTCTTGTTTTCATTCTGGCTTGCTGCATCACATATCTCTAGGGCTTCAGGTGGAGCATCTCCCCATACATTACACTTTTTAGGCTTTCCCCCCCATGGCATGATGTTAACGAGCATCGCCTTTAAAGCCTATAGGCATCAGCAGATACAAGACTTCCAATCTGCCTGGCTCTGAGGTTCACTGCACTGAGATATTTTCACTCTGAGTTTCTAGTCTATCCAGCTTCCTTTGCATTATCTTTCTGGTTTCCCTAGTGTTTGTGATCCCTTTCAACTTCATGTCACTTTAGTGAATGCCTGTCATCCTTTTGTCAATCCTTCTTTAGAGTCATCAATAAAAATGTCAGAAAAAACCAAAGACCTGATTTCTGTGATGCCCTAATAAACATAATTCTATAACACAATAACTCCCTGTTTAGTATTCCTCTTTGTTTGCAGCCGCTCAGCTGTGATTCGGTCCATGGACTATTGCATTCAGATCATCCAAAGAGCTACATTTTATGATATGATATCAAATGCTTTACCAAATCCAAACATGCTCACAGATTTTTAAGATCAGAAAGAAGCATGAGAGCATCAAATCTGCTCCTTTCAATCCTCAGTTGAGCATGCTAATGGGTATCACTAAAGCATCTCTTCCAGAATGTCTGGAGTTGAAGACCCCATGAGATGGGATATCAAATCTTTGCTTCATTAATCACACATATTGCTTTTTTTGTTTTAAAAACTTACTGTTAAATTTAATCAGGCTTTACCTTCTAGACATTGTTTTTGTGTCTTTTTTCCCTAGATTAAAGATTGTCTAGTACCCAGTTGTTTCTTGCTATGCTTATTGATGTTTCATGCAGTGATCTTTTGGGGTTTTTTTTCTTTTTCTTACTAACACTGCTCTTGATTCTGCAAACTCTTCTTTTCATACGTACCTGCGTGCAGAAGTCAGTCAGTCTCTGTGATGAGGAGAATCTGCTTTCACAGGGCAATTGGCAGACTTTGAACTAGCGTTCCTAATTCTACCCATAAACATCTATCTGTCAACTCTGGCAAGGCTCCCGTTCCTGCACATCTTGCTATTGCTTGTGGGTTCCCTGATGTACTTTCATTTTCATCTCTCCATACATAACTCACTTTCAATCATTTAAAAGCTTAGGTAAGGTTCAAGACTATGTTTAAACAATGGTCCTGATTCCCTGCTCACTCAAATGTGGGCAAAGGCAGAGTAACTGCTTTGAAGTCAGCGATGGAAAACAGGTATAAATGTCAGGGGAGACAGACACAATCTCTTTTGATATCTCCGGAGCAGGTCATGCAGAAATAGCATCCCAAAAAATATCTATGACCAGCTGTTCATCCTGTGCCTCCAGTCATTCTCCACATACCTTGGATCCCATCTCCCAGCTGACAAGAAAACCAACTAATCCAAAAATGGAATTACCTAATTTTCTTCCCCATTATCTGAGACTCATAATAGAAATGTGAAACGACTTGCTGTATTTCAGCAGCAGAACCGAAGATGCTAGTTGACTTTCAGGTCTCAATTCTCACTACATCATATTTCCATTTGCAAAGGTCAGGGTCAAGCCTGGCGGGGTTTTTTGTTCGGGAAAAGCTCCCTACAGATTAAGGGGATTTTTTTGGCGTTAAAGAGGGAAGGGTGGGAAACAGGAAAGAAAGAGCTGCAGGATTTATTTAATGGAAAAAGGCTACTTCTCAGGTGGTATAATTGAGGGTAGTTCTACTGACTTACACCAGTTGAAGACTGGGAGCATCCTGTGCCTGTGCTCCACTGCCTCACCCCATAAACTGTGGCCAGGATGATCCAGGCTTCACTCTGTCCTTTCATCTCAGCCAACAAGGGCTGCATCACACCTTTCTCCGGGGGAAGGACAGTGACTCACCTGCCATGATGTGGGATTCCCCAGAGCCACCGGTGGCAGAGAGACAGGCAGCTCTCTCCTCACACTCGTACCTGTGATGAATAGTAATCCCACAGGCAGGGAATAGAGAAGAGGGAGAGATATTTAAACATTGTCTTTACTTGCTCAACCTCTGAGTCCAAATATATGGGTTTCTAGGTCCGGGCTTCAGCTTGAGAGCTGTAAATAAGGACCTATAAGCTATCTGAAGCTTGTAAATCTCCCCATCATCCTGAGAAATCAACTGACGTCGTCAGTCAGACAGACAAGAACACACTCCGTTACGCTCATTACTCAGGGTTGAAAGCAAGCTCCAGTGCAGCCCGTAGAGCTCAGACCTCGCAGAGCAAACAGAAAGCGGGGCGAGCACAGCACCCGCAAGGAGCCCACGGACCTGGTGTCACTGCCAAGGCCATCAGCAGAGCTGAGATGCTCCCTCTCCGGGGCTGTAGCATTAGGTGAATGCGGCCCAGGAGCCAGCTGCGATGCCACGGAGAGCCGGCGGTGCGTTCGGTTCCCTGGCATTGAGGTTGCCAAGGAAGCAAAGCCACAGGATCTTCTCCACGACCATCTGCGTTGTCTCAAAAGGCATCAAACACGTCAAGGAGATTTCTCCCCTGGGCCATCATCTAGACGCTTGCCAGTGTGTTTGACTTGCATGGTAGTGAAATGCCATGAAGTTAAATGAATGATTCCAAAAGCGGAGAAGGTGGAAAAGCTCTGCTGTGAGCTCAGTGCCACAGCAGTAGGAAATTATTTTGCTCTTGGTTTTGGGTTTCACAGTGTTAGAAAGGCCCACATTTTATATCTGAGTACCAGACCTCTACATCCTTGTTCATGTGCCTAAACGAGTGTCAGCCCCAGGCTGTGAATTCAGGCCAGGGCATGTTTGCCAGGGCCCCGCAACAGCTTTTCGTAACGTGCTGCTCTTGGAGCAGCTTCCCCGGTTGCATGGCTTCCCACGCACGGCACCACTTCAGGGGCAGGCGGGTGATGGGGGGCACGGGACCTGCCTGCCGTTTAGTGACCACAGCAGTAAAGACATCCTTTCTTCCCTGGCCATCCTTTTGCAGTGGGACTGTGGAAGCGCAGGTTTCTCTGGGGACAGTGAAGCCAGAGGGATGAAAGGGAGCAGCTTCTGTGAAGTGAGGAAGGGGAGAGTGAGTCAGGTAGGAGCACTGGTCCACATCCTGCACTGTGAAGCTGCTGTACAGCACATCGGGGGCTTTTTGGAGACAGAGGCCAAGCCCTGGCTGGCAAAGTTACATCCAGACAGTTGCGGTGATGAATGGGATGTGATTCATGTAGCAAATGTGATCCCGTGATGGAAATCACTGCTGGAGAATTGATGATGCTCGGCATAGGTCAGTTCATCTCTCCCGGTTCCCTGCCTCTCTGCCCTAGATCCTGCAGGACACAGAGACCACAGCTCACCCTCCAGCAGCCCCAAGCATCGCTCAGGTTGTAGGAGTGACTGAAGGGATCTCAGGGGGTTGGATCTATTGGAAGGATGGACGGTTGTCCAGATCCATTTGTGGGCAGCTGAGAGTTGTTGGGGAGCTTTGGCAGCCTGGCTGAAAACAGCTTTGCAGCCCCCACTGAAAAGCTGCCCATGGCTGTAGGGAGGCTGCAGTGACTTTATGCTGCAGGCTGTGCAGTCTGGGCTAGATAAGCAGATTGTGAGGGAGAAAAGGGGTCTAGAAGAGCGTGTTTCTTGGTTCAGACCGCAAGTAAGAGTGGAAGTTGCAATAAGGCAAATCCTTGGTGGGAAACAGGAGGAGGAATGAAAGCTGGAGACTTCTGTGCTACCGTGCGAAAAGGTGTTTGGGACTCCAGGGCTACGGTAGTCCTTTTAAGCTCCTATTTCATTCTGCATCAGGGTGCAGTCAAGAAACAATATGAGAACAGTGATAGGACCTGGGGACAGGACTCCAGTTCTCAATGAATAAGAGGTTAAGTCCAAGAAATTTTGTGACTTTCTTTTCCCAAGTTCAGGTCCATCTTGCGGAACCTTTGGGGATAAGAGAAGGAAATTTTCCTCCTTGTCCGAAGCATCATTGCTGTGCGATGCAGGCAGGCTGGGAAGAACCGCGGAGCCGCATGTGGTGGATGAACAATGCCAGCTGCCTCGGAGATCGGTGTTGCTGCAGCTTTCCCTCCTGCTATATTTCAAGAGGTTTTTAGTAACTCTTGGGTCCTCTTAAAACAGATTGTCTGATTCTTGGCAGTATATTTTGAGCGCCCAATTTGTTTCATGGCACAGAAGCATTTGTGGACCATGATGTTTCTATGTCAACACGTGCTTGAGGAGGTAATTTTTTCAGCAGAAGTGGCAGGTGTTAGAATCCAGATCAGAGCTCTCTCTACATCATTATTTTTAGTAAAGGACTTTTTTAATAAGACATGTTGATATGTTTTCTCTATGTAAGATTAAAAGCACTTTAGGCTCATGCACGGAATTTTGCTTTATAAATCTGTGGGAGTGCAGATTTTCTCCACTCTTGTCCACTCTTGTTATATTGCCTTTGTGAAATGGGAATAATAAACCTTGTCTGCCTCCTGAAGGGGCAGAGAATTAACTCTTTGAAGTTTGTAAGACCATATAAATGCCTTGCTATTGTTAAAGTTACTACTACTCGGGGCTTTTAAGCAGCTGCCACATTTCACTTCAGAGGAGGTTGCCTTGAACTGGTAGGTGAAGCGAACACAGTATATCAGGGTGTTACGCTGAAAAAAAGCTTTGGGATCTGTTAGGTTGAAAGGCACTATATAAATATGAGTTATTTGTAGAAATGGATTTTATAACCCTATCATTCTCCTCTGGTGTACCTCTTAATCTAAGGGTTTCAGTGTCCTTTATGAAGGTTTAACAAGACCTATATTAAGCTTCAAGCCTCTTCAGTGCACATATTTTACATTTACATCAAGTCAATGCAGCAGGGACAGATCCATTTTTTTGCCCAGCTCACACAGCAGGTCAGCAATGGACCTGACTGGCCAGCTTTGGTAATTAGTAATTCATAATGAGCCGCTGCACAGAAAATGGCAAGGGAAATGCCGTAGCTTTAGGAAGAGTGGCTTCTCAACGCTGTCATGGTTTTGGAAGATTCGCTGCCTCTTTCTGGCCTTGCAGCTTTTCTAGGAACAGCTGAAGACCGATGGTCTCATTTAACAAATATAGGCTCCCACTCCGTGGTTTTGGATTACAGGCACAAGGGCCAGTCTCCAAGGCTGGTGTCTGTGTTTGATCTGCTGGTGTCTGTGTTTGATCTGCATACACCCGTTCCCACACCTTTCATAAATACCGGGACAAGAATAATAAATGAAAGCCTGTGAGTGTCCCAATTAATGCAGTTATGGAGACACAATGGGTAAATTATACAGACTGGGAAACTAAGGCAATGAGCTGGTATTTCAGACAATTCTGTATCCAGAGTGCCAGACTTTTGTTTGCTAGAAGATACAGGATTTAAGCCCAGATAAGCATTTCTTGAAGGAAGATGCTGAGGACTTCACTACTCCTAGTCCTTACATTTCTACACTGGGAACCTTTTCAATCTGCCTTGAATCTTTGTCAACGGAGCAAAACCAATTTTTCTAACCTTTGATTTAGTATTTCTGCTTGAGGAAGAAAGAATCAAATTTTGATCTGTGATACTTCGGCAGTGCAGAACGACACTGATGGACAGTCGCTGTTTCAGCCTGTGTCTGGTAACTCTCCCTGAGCTTTCAAAGCCGCAGAGCAACAACAGGGCAGTGCAGCTCTCTGGCCTCTTCTCAGGCAAAGGCTCTTCTTGTGATGTCCTCAAGACAGGGTGTATGGGAAGGTAGCAGTGTGTAATGTGGAGTGGAGGAAAGCCAAGAAATTAGTTGCTTGATTTTTCCAGTGTCAAGCTCAGACCAAGTTCTGTAAGCCAATAGAGGCCACAGGGATGCATGGGCAAGCCCACGGCGCTTCTCTGGGCACAAGGTTGCAGGGAGGTTCTCCGTCACCTGGTGACCCAGCCCCTTTCCATGGGAAGCTTCCACCTCCTAGTGCTGGAACAAGGTCTGTGTGCACCATCTGTCAGGGGATGGAAAGCAGCAGGGTCAGAGTCCGTCCAGTCATCTCTGCAACCTGCTTTCAGGCCTCCCAACCTTGTCTTTATCTCTGTAATACTTAAAAAAGAGCAAACATTATGTTTCCCCTGTGCTTGTTAATGAAGCCCATGTCCTTGGCCATACCAGATGGTAAATTTGTCCGGTCTTAACTCCAGTATCTCAACAGGTGCACGCAGACCACAAATGGGTACGTACAAAGGAGACTGTTATTGCAGGGAATGGACTCTAAACCGCCTTGCCAGGAAGGTGCAAAGCAGGCAGCCACAAGAGCCTCTGCAAGCTCATACTGACGTGCCGCGGAGTGTGCCAGCCTGCCCACCTCTCCTTTCTCCTGAGTGGGAACAGCACAGGGAGCAGGATGCTGCTGACCGACAGGGTTGTGTTTGGATCCCTCAGCCCTGGCCTGAAGGGACCTTACCCATGGCCAAGGGGAGAGTTCAGTTAACGAGCCTGTTTAATCATGGACAGCTTTTTTTTTTTGCCAGTGAAGTCTTCGCTGGCTGATACGTTACACATCAGGCAGCTGCAGACCGGCTCACTCTTGAATTGCAGCCATAGCCACCAGTTCTCACATGATGCCCAGGCCTGGGACAGTGTTTTAGCACCGAGTGGCTCTTGATCCTCCAGCTGCTTCCCAGGAGCCCGAGACATTCAGTCCTTCTCTCTCCTTCTGTTGTGCCTACTAAAACTTTTCCCACTGCGCTGGCTCACAGCTGCTACACACTGCATCCGCTGCTTGGAAGGGAGAAACTGCTTGAGGCAGGGAAGGCCCTGAGCCGGCCTGGGCTCTGGAGTGATCCACCCACCCCTCCCAAGCCCAGACAGCTTCAGGGCATGAACGGTCTGATGAGCCTCTTCCCTCATCTGGGAGAACTGCTGTTGTGTTCAAATTTATTATCTGTGTAGCAGAAGGCTGTACTAACATATTTTTTATCCTGCTGCAAGCAGCAGCGGGCACATTTGGAGGGGGGTGCAGGGGTACGCACGTGGACGTATGTGCTCTCCCCTGGGGGTCAGGACCAGGACGTGGGTATCCAAGCCCCTGTGTTCTTCCATGCCATCTGGGTGCCTTCGCTAGTTTCTTTGCCAAGTATCTATTGATTTCAGGCACACTAAATGCAGCCCCTTAAATGCATTTGTTGCTTTATGTCTTCAAAGTACTCAACAAGCATTAGCTAATTCATCTTTCTAGTGTGGCCTGTAAAATAGGTAAATATTATTCTTGCTCTGGAGCCAGAGAAGTGAAAACAAGAAGATACAGTGGCTCCACCAAGCTGTCCCAGAAAATTGTGTTGAAGCCAATAGCAAAGACTCCTGACTGTTGATGGCAGCCATCATTTGTGCTGCCACGGGCATCCGTATGTGTGGCATCCTTTTCTAGAGGAATTAACAGTACAGACCTCATTTGTCATCATGGTGATGTGCCGAGATGCTGCACGAATGCTGATTTCTAGCTTCACCAAGTACGGAGTTGCCAGAAGTGATGAAGTGGAGCATGGTCCCCGTTCTCAGCATCACTGTGTATTAGATGCTCAGCTGTCTATGCTCAGCTGCATTTACAGGTGCCATGTGAGTTAGAAAATGAAATACTGTGAGACAGCCTCTTCTTTTACAGCCACTTCATTTACAGCTGCCGAGTAAATTGGATTTTGAAGAGGCATCTGAATTTAGGATGTTTCTTTCCACCAAACCACTGAAATTCCCAGACAGGTGAACTGTGGAGGCGTGACGGTACCCTGGACATGAAAAATAAAGCAACTTCCTATTGCTGTTCTCTGTTTGATCTAAAATTTCCCTATGAAA
Source organism: Platalea leucorodia (assembly GCF_965183815.1). Taxonomy (NCBI): domain Eukaryota; kingdom Metazoa; phylum Chordata; class Aves; order Pelecaniformes; family Threskiornithidae; genus Platalea; species Platalea leucorodia. Next base: position 44,859,134 of record NC_138831.1, read on the forward strand.
AATATGTAGCTGCCAGCACTGTGGGTGGAAATTATTTGCCTTACTTTTTTGAATAACATAAGTCTTAATAAGGAAAAAATACAGCCTAAGAGCTTGACACCGTTTTGCCCAGTTTGATGATCAAAAATGCTTTTGTTCTTTCTGCTGCTCCTGTTGTTTTACACGCAGAAGACTTCAGTAAACAGAGAGCGAGGCTGCCCAGGCAGCGGACGAGAAGAGGATTAAACTCCAGGAGTGAGGCACAGATGATACCTGGAGGTGATGCGTTTTGTACTGAACATTTCATTACCTTCCACAAAGCTGTCTAGCTGACGCCTGTTCATGAGCCACATACATCCCAACCCAATTGCCCATGTAGCTCTGCAAGGGATCCCATTGCTCGATCCCAACTGTGCCGCATACAAAGCAGGAAAGCTCCAGATTTCAAGCTAGCCCCTCAGTAGGAGATATAATTAGGGAGTCTGGTCCATCAATATTTCACCGCATCTCTGCTCCATGAGGGAACGGGCTGTGGGATGTTTCTCTGTAGCTCATGTGCTTCTCAAACTTATCTCCTTGACAACTCTTTGGTTTAAACAAAGATTATTTTGGAACTGGAGCTGTCAAAAAACCCAGCAGCTCCAGGAAGTTTTCTTGTTAAAATATGTTGGCTCGGCAGCACCATCTTCTGTTCTGCCCTTTAAACAGCCTTAGATGTCACACTTTAAAAATGAGCGCATGTGCCTTGGCTAGCTTGGGGCAAAAGAACAGTTTGAATAAGATTGAGTTAATGTTTTCCATGCTGGGAGTCGAAGCCATAAAACAGACAGAGCACAAGTGTGAGTCCAGCTCTGCAGAACGATGGGGAGGCAGCGGGGTTGCGGCAGGGACCGGTAAACCCTGGCACCTTGCAACCATGGGCAAATCGCTCCGAGTCAAGTGGTTTCCCAGGTGAGGTACCTTCACTTTGGTGGTTGTACTCCTGCTTATAGGATTTTTCAACGACCGTGACTCCCTTTTTTCTGCAGTGGCTTCGGGGGAGTGGGAACTCAGCTCCTGCTCTGCACAATCCATCTTGCATGCTCGCTGAGCCCCGCTTTCCCCAGATTTTTGCTGTTTCATTTGCCAGGCTTTGAGGGGAAGACATTCCTCCTTGCCAGAAAAGTTGCCCGATGGTTGCTCTTTGGTGGTGCTGTGTAAATGCCAGGTCCCACCCGGCAGAACCCGGGGAGAGCCAGGGGCAGGAGAGGAGGCAGGGAGAGGGCAGAGGGGAGGAAGGACTCGGAGGAGCCAAGGCAGGCTGGGGAGTTCTCATACAACGGCGAAAAATCAGGAATTACAGGAGGAACTGCTTCTTGTCCCCATTCTCCACAGCACATTGGGATTCAGCCAGAGATTTGTGGCATGAAGGTTAAATTAGGAGGGCAGCTACAGTAATTTCTCATATCTTCTTCTGGCTGGCTGCTGCCTCTTCTCAACGTCCTGCATACATCTTCTGGGCTGGCAGCTCACCTCCTTTCCCTCCAAATACAGCTCTGCTTCTTCAGCCCACCATGTAGGCAACTGCCCATATGTATCACTGTAGTGCGTGTGTGAGAAAGAGAGACAATACTCATATTTACCTTTTACTTCAAAGTATTGTTGCAGGCCCTGAGTAATAAATATCTGAGCAGCTCAGATCCTTGGGTGGCAATCATCACACATGAGAAAGTGTTCTCATGAAAAATACAACAACAAAGCCCTTAAATCTAAAACACAGCAGCTTTCTTGTAAGAGACTCTCTGTGGCAGGATTCTGCAACACAGCAGTCTCACTTTAATATACAGATCAGGGTAATGTAAGAAATACTTGGAGAGCAGCCACAGCTTTCACAGCAGCTGATGCTACGTTTTTGTCAGGATTAAGTTCATTTCAATTATAGAAAGGCTTGTGATCACCTGCTAGGAGGTTTTCAGCAGTTCAGGAGGCCGAGGGTGTGTATACAGCTATATTTAAATACCAAATGCGTAGCATACTCTGGCACCATCCCATTTGCAGAGTACTCTGCAGACATCCCCTAATTAAGTGTTTAAGTATAGATTCCTTCTTCCTTTATGGCTTGATATGAGTGGATTTTTTTAAAGATCCACATAAATCCTCATTTAATTTGGAGACAATTTAAAGGAACTGAGGAGACTGAATAAAATGGACATCATGCCGTGCATCCCTTTGTTATTACTGCTGCATTGCTCAGGCTGTGCCAGAAGAGGGCTAAACATTGTACCTTTTGGTGCTGCTTCAACCCTTCACTTCGTACAATGAAACCATGAAATGCTCTGTCCCGATGTAAGTGCACAGGTGCCAAGGCAAACCTCAAAAAGGAGAATTTTATTTTGCACAGAGGTTGATGGACAATGCAGGCAGCAAAAGGCTGAGAAACCCATGTGGGAGCCTGGAGCCCCCCGTGCAGCCTCAGAAAGAGAAGAGGAGGACTGGGAGCTGGGACAGAAAATGAATGTCCAGGAATGTCCACCTCCTGCTTTGCCTCCTGCTCCCCATCGGGTGGCTGTGAGGGATGTCACCTTGCAGGGCTGGCCAGCAAGGTCACCACGGATGCTCCCCCTTCCTACTGTGCCTGTCTTGTCATCATGAGAGCCTGCAATCACTGTGAAGGTGGCAAAAAAGGGACAGAAAACAAAAAAGCCGGAGGAGTCTGGCAGCTCAGGCAGAAGGGAAACCTTTCAGGGCGACAACAGCGAGCGCTTGGCAGCTGTGGGATGTGACTTCTGGTGAGAAGGTCTGGCACCTCATCTTCCGATAGCGATGCTGGCAGGCAAGTCACAGCTATCATTTGACCTGGGGAACGATGTGGTTTGATTGTCCTTTTAAAAATAAATTAGGAAATGGCTAATGCCAATTTTTAAGAAGTGCCAGAACAACTGAAGCTCCCTAGCACTTTCCAAAGTGCTGCCAGAAGGTTGATCTCGAAGGAATTAATTTTGCCTAATTAAATATCTCCACAGAGCTCTCCAAGTATCAAACCAAAACATCAACATGCAGCACTTTGCAGACTAATCGGAATCACACTGGAGATTGGCGTCGTGTGCTGAAGTGTTAACAGATGGAGCGGATGGTCACGATGGAGGAGTGGGAAGACAAACCTCCCTTTCCACCTCTGCCCCAAACAACGCGCTTCATCCCCCGTCTCGGCTTACCCATCTGTTAAATGCATGGAAAATACTTCCTATAGCATAGATTTACCCGGAGGGCAAACTAGCTATGGTCACGGAGCAGTGCAGCAGAGGCTTCGAGGGAGCTGAGAGCTTTGGGTTTTTTGGACGAGGTTCAGATGAGCGGGCGTAGAAGCCCTGGTGGGATCTGGAGGGTTACATCTCGCTCTTCGCTACAGCAGCGGGACTTTCATTGCTTGTAAACCCTGAGGATTCAGGCCTGCCGGAGGCTGACTCCCGAATCTCTCCGTTTTGTAGTACGTTGAAGCAGAGACGCACCGGAGGGTTGAGCTGCATCCTGGAGGCAGAGGAATGCCGCCAAGTCCTGCCCTGGAGCACCTTCTTCTTGGATTCACACAAATTCACACACATTCACACAAAAAATCAAGCATATTTGCTTTCAGCCTGATTCAGTTACTGTGACGGGCTCCTTTTTAAGTCCCTAGAAAGCAGAAGCCTTACGTTATAGCCAGCTCTGTTGCTGCCCCCAAGTTGTTGTTCTCAACTCCTCCCCTTCATCGAAGAACAGTGCGTTTACATGCATGGCCATGTTTTGGAGAGCCAGAGGTATTTTTGACACTTGGAAAAGAGAGCTTTTTAGAATATTTCTTACCTCAACACCTTCCATTTTATAAAACCTGAACTATTCATTAAAAATCAGGTTAAATGAAAAGACATGGGAAATAGCAAAACCCTCAAAAACGTGTAAATAGTATATAATTGTTGAAATCGCCGGTGCAGGTTGGTACATGGTATAATACAGCCATTCAGTGCAGGCTCAATTATTTCTCAAACTGGTCTGAAAAGCCCAGTGGCTTTGCTACCTATTATGAGCATTTACCCTATTTATAGGAGACATTTCTACACAGTGCAGACTCTGGATGAGAATCGACGTGGTGGCCGCCCGGTGCCCCTGGAAAGTCATCCCTGAGACAGCTGCTGCCGTTCGCAAGGCAAACGGGGGGCCTTAGCACAGCACGGGATCATCTGCCTGCCAGGCAGGAGCAGCTCACCCTCTAAAAACTGTCAGATTACTGATCCCTTGCAGCAGATAACAAAATTATCTCAGAAGAGGGGGGTTTTTTGGCTTTTTTAGTGGAGTGACAGACACTAAGATGAATTGTTTGCATGCTGGATGATCTCCATTGACAGGGATAATCTTGCTTGAAAATCAAAAGATTACCTTTTGTTTTGTAAAGCCACTGCAAATAATAAAGGAGATGAACATAAATTATCAGTGCTGTGTATCTATAGCCCTTAAAAATTTTCTGTTTATAGCATCTCACGTTGCCATTGGCCTGATCCCCAGAAATGCTGGGTAATAGCGACAAGTCTCCCAAGGGTGGATAGGGGCTAAAGATGATTTTCAACAGGAGGGGGAGCTCTCTCTGCACCAGCTGCTGGGGAAACCCTGCTTGCTTCAGGCAGGAAAAAATGTCAGGGGAAAAGCCACGCTCACCATTTTGTTCCCTACGTGTTTTCTCATATGTTTGCAAGAATTTCACAGGCTATTTAACTGCAGTGATTTGGTTTTATATATATAGTAATGCTCCGTAAATCTAATAGTAGAACAAGCTTCCATGCAAAGTGTGTTTTCATTTGGTCCAAGAAGAAACAACACAGCTGCTTCAATGCAACAGCTTAGGTTTTTGGAGAAGTTTGGCACAGGAAGGAGAGAGTACACTTGTCACATCCCTTGGAGGTCTGCAGTGAGAACCTTTCCCTTATAATTTCAAGTTTACAGAATGCTAAAAGCTGTGCAAGACACAGACACACTCGATATCTGTATTTCCTATTAAAAAAAAAAAGGTCAGGTCAGATAAAGTATTGTTGCCCTTTTGACCTATATAATCATTTTTAAAAATCAAGGACTTACAATTTATTTGGAGAGAAGGGAAGAGAGAAAAGAGAGGAGAGGAGAGGAGAGGAGAGGAGAGGAGAGGAGAGGAGAGGAGAGGAGAGGAGAGGAGGGAGAGGAGAGGAGAGGAGAGGAGAGGAGAGGAGAGGAGAGGAGAGGAGAGGAGAGGAGAGGAGAGGAGAGGAGAGGAGAGGAGAGGAGAGGAGAGGAGAGGAGAGGAGAGGAGAGGAGAGGAGAGGAGGTGCTGAACGATTCATTTCTTTGACCCAGTTTTGTGCATTTACAAATGTACAAAATCCTTGTTTTCTGAACAGGAGGGCTCCAACACCTGGGGACAGTTTCCTTCTTCAGAGCTCCTGGCCCAGATCTTGCTCAGTTTTTTTCAGCGTCGCACACCATGTCTTGTTCAGGCTGTTCTGGAACCCTCTTATTTCTCACTTCCAGTAATGCTACTTCTTACTTTTCGGTTTGTTTCGCTTTCTTGTCTGCCTGCGGCATACACCGACCACCCGCACCCCCCACCCGCTGCCTGCAGTCCTGCGGCCGCCCGGGCGGTTTGAGTCCCCGCGCAGCCCGGCCTCGCCGTTCTGGCGGGGAGGGCGATGACTTCGTGCCCTGTCGCTGCCTGGAACCAAAGCCGGAGCCTGGGGATGCGGGTTTCGGCCGGGCTCAGCCCCGCCAGCACTGCGACACTGCGCTCGATGCTGCATGCTCCAGAGACGCAAAATGCTCTTTTTTTTTTTTTTTTTTTTCCTCTGGGAGATTTCCCTGAGTTTCTGGGTTCGTTTTTTCCCCATTCCCACCGCCCCCCCGGCTCGGCCGCAGCAGCCCCCGCCCGGGCCGCGGCCAGGCCACGAGGTGGCAGCAACCGGTTTCCAGCGGCTCCGCCGGGGCCGGGCGAGGCGGCAGCGGCGGGCGGTGGCCCCCGCAGCCCCCGCTGGCCCTGCCCTCGCCATCCGGCCGCTGCAGCGGTTCCTCTGCCCTAGAGAGAGATGCTTTCCCACTACAGCTCCCCCCCGGCCTCGGTATCCCCCGTGAGGGGCCCTGGCTGCGCCTTACAGCGGGCTGGGAAGGGGCACGGCGGGGCTCGGCTCCGGCGTCGCCATGAGGGCAATATCATGAACAACTGGCGGGGTGGGGGGGGGGTTAGGTTTGAGGTAGCAGCCCTGGGTTTAAGGACTCTCGCTGCTCCTGCCGCCTGGTGAAATATCTCTCTGCTCCCTCTGTCCTCTGGGATCCCTAACCGGATCTGTGGGACTTCACTTGTGTTTTCTCTCCTATTTTGCGCTTCAGTTCATCCTGTCCGTTTGAATATCAGACGTAGTTTAATTCCCCTGGCCGTTAACACGCTGAGCAAGTGTGGCAGATTCGCAGCCCTTTCATTCGGCTTCCTAATTACTACATTTTTTTTTTTCTTTGCTATAGGAATGTCTTAACTCATAAGTGAGAATTAGTTTCCAATTTACTGCTGCAGACAAAGCAGCGCGCAGCAGAACGTGTTTCCTTTTTGCACACTGTGTTGGTTTTGGCTGGATTTCAAGTCTGAGCTCTCCCTGTGTATATATAGGTATATACTAGATGTGTAGGCACTATTGTGGTTGGTGCTAGACACAAAGCATTGCCAGACAAGCAGACCTTCTTTTTGCTTCTTTTGCAAGGGCTTTATCTTCCGCCCAGAACAGGAGCGATTTAAGTCTGCTGGTATCAATTTGATTAAGAACACAGAACATTTTTCATTATTTCCTTTTTTTTTTGTTTCTTCTCTGTTGGGATATTCCCAAGCACGAGGAAATTAGGCAACCAAAATGACTGTTTAATTGCAACAACTCATCATTGCAACAGCCTTTGGAGTCAGCTTATACCTGACTGCTGAAATAGTTTTAGTCACTGATAGAATATTTCTGTGTTTAAAGAAGAAAGCCTGTGGTACGTACCCGTAAAGCCATGACTTACGCTTCAGTCTTACAAACAGATAGGGAAAACTATAGGGTTTGTTTTGTTTCTTAGCCTAGGAGAGCCATATTCACCTCTCAGCTTTGGTCACAAAATTCCTGGCAGAGTAATGGCATTTCAGGACTGATTTAATCTCTCTGTATTTCATCGTTACTTCCACGAGGCACACAGAGGACCTCAGCATTTCACAGTGACAACAGGACTGAGATGTGGACCTGCCTGTGCAAATCTCCCTCAGCCAGCAGCAGATAAGGGTCTTGGGGCTAGAGCAGTCCCAGACCCACCTAGAAGAAGTAAACGGGGCCCGTGTACCACATATTAACCAGTTTCTGGCAAACCCTTCTCAAGAGAGGTCCACCAGTTTCCAAAGGTTGCACAAGACCTGTATTTATGCACACAGGCGAGATGGCGAGGAGACACCACACATCTTCTCATCGTAGGCCAGGCTCCAAATGTATGTCGGGCAGCACCACGCTGAGTGACTGCCTTTCTCTTTAATGGTAGCTTTAACAGAAGCTGGAACAGCAGGGATGAAAATTGATGCAACTCTCCCAGCAGGTCAGTGGTCTCGTTAGGTACATATTTAACAGGAATAAATTCCAGCGCTGAGCCAAACCACAGCATTAGAGGTGAAGTCAAAGTCCCTGCAAAACCCAGTGTTCTCTGAGCACTGCTTTAATCTCTCACCTACCTTTGGTATTTACATTCACTTCTTCATCAAAGGTTTTGTGTTCACCCAGGGTAATGTGTCATTCTTCCCAGTGGAGCTCAAATTTTAGCCAGGTGCAAGTCATGGCAGAGCTTTGCCAGATGACCCGCGGCACTGCACTTGATGACACAGGGAAAACTGCAGGTCCTCGGTGAAAGAGGAGAAGCCCTGGTGCTGGTATTTACCGGCACGGCCACGCTAACAGCAGGACACAGGGATAAGGCTGGGATGCCGATCTTTGACCCAGCCTGCTGAGGGACCTCCCCATCTTCTAATGCCCTTGCGATGGAGGGCCTCAGCCAAAATACCAGTTACCCATTACAAGTGCTTTCGGGGGTGCTAGAGTGGTTTTATGTGTGTCCTGCAAAGGAATATGCATCCTCTAGCATATTCCTCCAGATTTCCCCCATAAAGCAGACAACTGGGAGGTGTTTCTCCATGAGCAGGAAGTAAAGCTTCATTTCCTGCAAATCTGTCTCCTGTATTACTGCAAAAATCCCGACTCCCTCCCCATGTTTCCCGTCACACCCACACCAAGCAGAGAGTATGTGTTGTGATGATATGCACGCTAATTAGCAGGCTAAAATGCACGTGCAGCCTGGCCGGGCAGCTGCCGCCGAGTGGGATGGCAGATGGCCACGCTTGCAGCCTTCGTACCCCCAGCTCGAGTGTTTGGAGGTCAGGTGGGGGAAGGGGTTTTCGGGAGACACACAGAAACTTCTCCTCGGTTCTTCTACGTGTCGTTCAAGTGTGGCTGGATTCAGCAACGCAGCTCAAAGCGTTGTAGGAGGCACTGCCAGATCGTGCAGCACAGTGTTTCCATAGGGAAGTGGGATAACAGGGCTGGGCTGAGCTGAGCTGGCTGCTGTCTCACGTGACTCTGCAAAATCTCTACCTTCTGCATCTCCTAAACATCCTCAGCAAGTCTGGAGTTGCAGATGTCGTCGCACCAGAACAAGCTCCTGTTGGCTAGAGCCGGTAGCGGTTTCCAAACTTCACAGAAATACATGCTGGAGTTAGAAAATGCATAAATATTGAAACCAGAAGTGAGGCAACTTCTTTGTAAGAGTGAAAGAGTTGGTAGGATCCCTCCTATAGTTCCTCTTCCTATAGTTCCTCTATACCTGCCTGCCCCCTTAGATGGTCGTTTACTCCTGCATGAAGGCAATGCAGAGTACGCTACAGGCTCCTTCTCTTCCCCTGCTGATTTTGCAGTGCACTCGGTGTGTGCCAGCTTCGGAGAGAGCAACCGGCCGAGCCAAGAGCTGTGGCACTACGGGGCTGTTTCGGGGTCAGCGTGCACCCGCCCAAGTCCTTGGTGCTGCTGGCAGGAGGCATCTGGCACTCCTCTGTCCCAGTCCCCCATTCCCACTCTCTATGCAACTCAGGGAACCGTCCCAGCTGAAAAGTAGAGAAAAAAGGAAAAAGATTGAGTTTGAGTCTGGATTAATTCATCGGTTTGGCTGGCAGCATGGCCACTCGATAGCAAGCATCTCCTGAAGAGAAGAGGCCGCTTTCTCTTCGAGCAGCAGCTGATATAGAAGCCAGTTATTAAAAAAACAGCCTGAGGCTGTAGCTAGACGAACATCTTCCATAGGCACAAGCGCTGGTGGCAAGAGCAATCCTGCTTTCCTCCAGCCCCGGCCGCTGTTTCCCAACACGGCAGTGCCCCCGACTCGTGCTGATGGGTGGCTTCAGCCAGATCCGAGCTGGCTGGGAGCTCCTGGTTAGTTGTCAGCTAAATTAGCTCCCTGACCCAGCACCCTGGGTGGTCGCGTGTGGCCAAGGGTGGCGAGAAGGACATCCGTCTCTCCCGTTCAACACCACCATGGATTTGTGCCCAATTAAAATGACTATTAACTGTGGCTTTCGTTAGTAGGCTTGACAATGGCAACTTTTAATCAAGCATTTGGCTTGCGGAAGAGGCGGAGGACAGAAAGGATCACTTCTCCATTTACCACAGATATGTTTTAAGAAAAAAAAACAACTAAAAAAAATTCCCCATGAGTAATTTGAGTGTGATACAGCTGGATTTTAAAATTCAGGATTTAGGCGTGGGAGGGATAAAATACATTTTAAATCCCTACTTTCTCTCCCTAGCCAGATGAATTTTAGCAAGGATCAGGTTAAGGTGGTGACTGTTTTCCATGTTGGCTCTTGAATGTTTCTGCCAGAACTGGATTTTTATGTCTCATTTATAACGGGGCTGGAGCAGGGGAAAGGTGCTGTAATGGAAGTGCTGACACCACTTCATCGCACGGCAGCCCTGCTAACGATGCCCACGGAGCTGGAGGAGCCAACTTGGCAGCTTATACAGGGCCAAGCCTGACAGAAAGGCTCTTTGAAAATAACTTACTGCTCTAAAAATAAACACAAAAAGACTAAACTTCTTTGCACTGAATGGGCGGCAAAATTGCTCTCAGGTTTATTGGAATCCCAGGACGTTGTCCAGGGCTTCCCCAGCCAGCGCTGCCACGGGATGGGGTTAATTGCTTGAGGTGTGGTGGGAATTGTTGTGTATGATTCATTAACACTCGTTATCTGATATAAGAGGTACCTGAAGGAGAGAAGAAAAACTAGCTAAGCCGGAATAGCTGCGGCCTTGCTGAGGGTGAAGTAGTGCACAAGACTAAAGGTGTCTTATCTACGCCGCGTCCTTCTGTCCCGGTGGGACCGCCGGAGGAGAGCCGCTGGCCTCCAAAGGTCACCCCAGCCCTCCAGGACCGTGCCAGGCTGGTGCGGTCCTGCTCTGGGCTTCTTCACGCATTTTTCATGACTGTGATCCCTTTTGCTTGTATGGAGTGGAAATCCGTTCGCAGCAAGGAGGAGCAAAGGCTGGGTGCTTTAAGCCACCATGCGGTGATCTTCAGGGAGTTTCTGATTACATTCTTTGAGGAGCCACCTTTCTCTTTTCTCCCGTTGAAATGCACGTTGTGCCACAAACCACAGGGCAAACAGTCGGCAGAGCAAACCGACGGCAGGTGTAGGCAGCAACCGCTCTGCTTGGCGCAGGGCACACAGACCCGGGCAAGGTGGTACTACGGAAAAGAAGTTGCTATGTAACACCATGTGAAAGTGCTTCAGCTGGGGACACCACCATTTATCTTGATTTTTCAAGAAACCAAGTCCAAAGCTGAGTTTTGAGCAGAGCTGAACTCAGTTGTTTGCAGCAGGGAGAACTGTGCAAAAATCAGGAAGTTCTGAGGCTCGCTGAAGCAGAAACGCTTGTTCAAACCGCAAAATCTAAAGGGAAATTTAAGGGAGCCTGGGGCTTTTAACAAGAAATTGTTCATTTTACATAATGAGAGTTTCTCTTAGCCATGCACCAGTGTTTAGGCAGGGAGGTGACACCTAGCCAGCAGGACCCAGATCATGGGTAATGCAAGGGACGCTCAGGAGATGGGAGGCAATGGGGGCACCACGAGAGCTGGCAAAATTAATTCAAAATATGTATTTCAAGTGGACTTCTGTGGTTTGGAAAAGCATAAGGGTTACTTGAAAAGCAGGCTATGAACAGATGTTTTAAACTCAAAACACGTTAAGGTGAAAAGCCCCAACGCAGCCATGCTCAGTGAAGCCCCTGGCACGGTGCGGCACATCCCTCACTGCAGTGCACTGCCTGGCTTCGGAAAATGTATTTATTTAGTGGCAACCAGTGGTTGTGTTTACCCATTCCCCTGTGACAACGGTGCCCACTGCGTGGAAACCCAGGTTGCATTAGTAAAGCTAGAAAGCTAACAAAGCTGGGACATCTTTGCATTCACTCCTTCGTGCATGTTTACTGAGCTCAAACCCTTTTGCTTTCTTTGTCTCAGACCACGGCCTTGGAAATGCAATAGAAAATTCCAGCAATTCCCTCCAGCCGAGCAGAGGCTGCCGTGTGGGCAGGTCCATGCACGGCCACTGGTCCTCTCCACCATCAGACGTCTTCATGTAGCTCCAGACTCAGCTCTCACCCGGAATGCACGTTTGCAGTTCTTCCAGGGAGTCTCTGTAGGAAGCCTTGTGTTCTGTTGAAGGGTTTAATTTCATTTCTCTGTACAGCTTGTAAAAGGCTTCTTGGAAACCAGATCTTTGCATTTTACTTGAGTTTGCTTATCTGCCAAAAGCTGTTTCAAGTTACTCTTTCCAAGCCATGTTAAATGAATCCTTAGGTAAGAAGGAGGCAGCAACAACAAGTACTGTATGTCTTTGTTGAGAAGTCACCGCTTCTAATTACGTTCCCTCCTTATAAGCTTTAATATCAAGGACTACAAAATGAGGTCAACCTCTATTAAATGTAATGACTTTCCTTGTGGAGCTTGCAATGAAAGCAGCTTCACAACAAAGGTTTCTGTTTAAGGGGGGGGAGCTTCTGTTACAAAGAAGTCCCCTAACTCGGCGCAGGGGCTTCATTTCCACTTGCTGGCTACAACAAAATAAAAAGATTTGGGTTGAGACTTTAACCAGTGCTTGTGTGAGAAAAACACATAGGAGAAGATGAATTAAAACATGAAGATGGGGAAGAGCAAAAGCTACCTTGCTGCAGGAGCTGACCTAGAACCGGTCTGGCAAGCAACACCTTAAATTGCAGGCAGCTCCAGAGAGGGTAGAAAGCACAGCTGCATCCTTGAACCCAAGCAGGGCCATCATAAGCTGCAGCTGCAGCAGTGAGCAAAAGGAGCTTATAGAAGAGGAGCAGGTTTGCTTCATGTTTCCCTGCAGGTTAGACGCAGTTGGTTCCCTATAGGTGTCCTGAGGAACAGGCAGTGTTGCCTGCTCCTTGAGGAGATGAAATGAAACTTGTAATGGATACAGGAGCTAATTTTGAACCTGCAAAGAGCACTGTTTGTGCAGCAGCGCTGTGACCCTCTTGCTGGGCAGCTCCTGTGTCTGTGTGCCTGTCAGGCAGATGTTGCCCTGCCCAACCGGTAAGTCTGCAAATCTGATTTTCACATGGCAAAACTGCAGTAGCTTGAGTGGGCTGTTTAGTGCCTCTATAGCTATTTGTGTGGCTCTTTAGCTTGGTATTTTAAGTTAGGTAGGCACAGTGCTGTCTAAAGAAATAAGTTCTCTTTTACACTAGAAACTAGAGGTAAACATGGCTATAATTTTTAAAAATTGCTGTTGCCCCAATAATAGTCTAACAACTGGCAAAGTAAGTTTGCTCTTTCTTTAAAGGCATTTTTTTCTTCCTGCAGCCTTGCAGGCAGAAATTTGCCAGGCAGTTGTTAAAACATCGCGCCTGCCAAGTGCAAGAGGATTATTTTGGCATCAGCGCTCGGCTAACATTAACTGCGCTGTGTTAAGGTCGCCATGTTTGAGGCTGTGTTGAAAGCAGTTCTAGAAGGTGGCTGCCGGCTTGTTCGCCTCCTGCCTCTGGCTGCTCAGCTCTTCTCCCCCCCCACCCTCGCTGCTTAGCTCTCTGCTTTACATTTTTTATCACCGAAGTCAGCTGAAATATCATGCAAATGCTATCTGCCTTTATTAACGCCCCAGCGTGCTTGTGACGCACTGCAGCCTTTCTTGCAGGAAGCAAAAATCACCCTGGGGCGCGCTGGGAAGCGGGACGCGGACCAGCCCTCTCCGCCAGTGGAGATTCTCGCCCTTTAAGAAAAAGCCTGCAGTAATTTTCCATTACCCTGCACGGTCTTGTCTACGTGGCAAGAATTGTTTGTGGAGGCTGGAGCATCATGGGTGAGGCGCAAGCCCCGATCTGGCTGCCGTTGCTTGGCTACGCGCTCGGCATGCCGGCAGCACGCCAGGCTCCTGGGAAGCACCTTTGTTCCCAAGGAGGGATTTGAGTTGTGTTTTCATGCTGAAGGCAGGGGACAAATGCTGCCTTTCTCAAGCAGCCTGGCAGAACTGGGATTTCCAAATAGCACGAGCCAGCCAAAATACTCAGTAATAATAATATGTTCGGGGGTCCATCTCCTGTGATGGTTTCTCTGCCTTTGCACAAGGAAATGTCTTGTAATGAGCTTGTGTTGTTTGTTTGCTGTTGCACTGCAACAGTCACTTAATCAAGGCAGCGTGTTGAATCGGGGAGAAATAATGTCAGCAAAATCTCCCCCTGCTTTTGTTGTTTCCATCTAATAAACTAGATGGATAGTTGTTGTTCTGCAACTTGATAAACAGATTTTTTTTTTTTTTTTTTAATGTAAGCTCTGGAGTCCGGATGGGCAAGTCCGCTCTAGTCTGCGGAGGGTTGTCTGAAGTGCCTGAAATATTTCAAATGCCACTGGCAAAATCTGCAGCAGCATGGAGGATCGGGTTTGCATGCTTTCCCTGCTCGCTGGGGCTAGGCTTCACATACAGCAGCAGTGTTAGTGCAACAAGCATTTCCATGATGACTTGGGCATGGCTTCAGCTCCAGGATAGCTTATTTTATTTGTGTGAGGCTTGATATATCCATTAATAACACAGCTTTGTTTTCCTCTGCTAGCAGCCTGCGTTGTCAAGGACTCTCCTTACACCAGCAGCCAAGGCTACACTGATAACTGTTAAGCGAACAAGTCCTCCCCGTTAGGTAACGCTGCCATTTGCTTTCTGCAGCAGCTCCAGGTGCCCTCGGGAGCTGGTTCCCAGGAGGAATGAATGAACGTGTTGGTTTGGGGTGTCTGGAAATCTGAGAATTGAAAAACTTGGTATAGGTTGAACCCATTGAGCATCAGCCTTAATTTTGCTTCACGGCGTATGAAGCCAGAGGGGAATTTTATGCTCATAATCTGGCATCCTCCATCACACAGAGGAATGAACCGCAGCCAGCAGAGCCCTGGCCCAGCTGCAGAGGGGACCACCTACCCAGCCCCGCTCCCTGGGGGGCTCCAGATGAATCGTGGCTTTGAGGCATTGCTCCCTGGGCGCAGGTACAGCCCTCCCTGCAGCCCTCCCTGTAGCCCCGTCACCCAGCAACGTTTGCCTCCTAACCGCAGCCTCTCTGAGGTTTATAGTTTAAAGATGTTGGCTTCCTGGAGTTTCTCTAGAAAATTAGCAATGTACTCTACTTTCAGTGCTCCTTTTTGGTCCTGTTTCCTCACATCCAGCCTCTCTACCACCTCCTCCTCATCCCTGCTGCCGATGGCTCCGGTGCTGCCACCCAGCCGCTCAGCTGATGCCCCGGCCATCTGGGGACCCCACAGCGCTCCCCATGTCCCAGAGAGCCGCGCAGGAAGGGTGGAGCTGGGCATGTTTAGCAGCTTTGCTGTGTGCTGTCTCTCACCTGGAACTTGTCCTTCATCAGTGAAGTCTGCTTTGTATGTTGGGAATGACTGAGCTGATGTTTAGGATGGTGAGTTTCCATATCCCTCGGTCAAATCTTCCCATATGGATAACTTGATGGTTAGAAGCAGCACCTTATCCACCTTACACACTGCTTGGCTCTCTGTTCAGTTAACTTTTCTACTTGTCTTATCTGTCCTTGGATTGTTTAAAAAACAAAAGTCAACTACTGCCTCTTAGCAATTTTAGAAAACTTTGGTATTGAAGAAAAGATGAGTCTGGCTCTTGAAAAGCAATCGTTAGTAGTAGCCCTTTTTCTTTTCGTTGTGTTTTCAGATGTGAAAAGCAAAACTTCTGAACTCTTGAATTTTTTTCACAAAGGCAAGCTAATACAGAGGCTTGCAAGGGAGGGTCCCTTTCTGAAATACATTTGGCCCTGCGCTGTGTCTGCTATGATGTGCCACCCCCACGGCTTGCCTTTGCTTGGGATTTGCTCCGCACGATAAAACGCAGAGGATCTGGTCTGCCAGGAGGAGGGTTTGCCTCCCTTGTTTGAGCAGTTGGGAATGTGGGCGAGTCACTGCCTTGTGTGAGGAATGAAACCTTCCATCCCAGTTTCTTATGCCTTTGTTTGCTTTTAGAACTGCAGTGTTGCTGAAGGTAACTCGCACTCCCGTGGCTTCTCTGTGGCTGTCTTAACATCTGGTTTCACATTTTGTAATTCCTTCTTAAATGCACATAGATGAGATTACATCTTTCTATGCGCGCTCGGAAATCCATAGGATCCAGCAGACCTTATGCGATCAGAGCAGGCAAACCCACTTCTGTCCCCAGCGAACAACGCTTGTTTTCAGTATAACCGGTGCAGCAGGGTGTAGTTCTTCTACAGCAACGAAGCTAATTAAAATAGTGGCAATTTCCAAATACAAAATTAGAACGGTCTTTGAGGACAATTTGTTTCAAGAAGGCAAGAAAAGCAGAGAAGGAGAGAATTTGTAGGAAAGACAAAAAACACAGCACAATTTTCTAACTTTTCTAGCTTTCAACTATTTGATTAAGCTTAGGGACCTGTGGTCATTTTGGGAATGAATTATCTGATTTCAAAGGTTTTAAATACCTCAAATGATAGTACTACCTTTGAAAATAAGGTCCTTACCTTATGTGGATGCTTAAGGATGAGTTTAGGTTCGTTCTTTTATATTTTGCAGATTGAAAAAAGGAGATATTAAAAGACTCTTCATACATACGTTGTACCATTTTTTCCTTTACTGCAATTTGACATCTAAAACTGATCTTTTTTCCTTATGTAATGGATAGCTTTCGTTCTTGGGGCTTTTTTTTACATTTCCATTTAAGTCTGGCAGTTATTCCCAAAAGCTCAGTATTTATATTTATTCCACAGCAAGCATGTGACTTGTGTGACTGCATAATTATATCAAAATGAATTTGGGTTCCTTTTGTTGCAAAATGTTCTAGGGCTACAGATATGATTTGAATGCATGATAAGCTCTGAGTATTGAGATTACAAGAAAAACTATCTACAAAATCCTACGGATTAAGGTCATGCATGAGATATTTAATTCTCCCCCCTGTGAGGTTTGATTGCAAGATGTAGTCTGCTCCTGCTGACTTCTTACAATGAGAAAGCTTGAAAAATCGACCAGATTCTGTCAAATTTGCTTTGCTGCTAGAGGAGCTGGAGGTGTTGAAGAAATAGGGAACTGTGAGGAAAGAAGGGACCAGGAGGGTCAAAATCCCTGCTGGCTCACAGCTTGAAAGCGAGGAAAGCCACCAAGATGATCAAATTCTGGCAGAAAAAGAGTCCACTATAGAATTAACTATATCAGAAGGGGAAGCTTGTCTTTGTTGCTGTTATTGCAGCAGTGTTTCAAGGCTGCAGGTAGGACCAAGGCTCCATTGTGCTGGGCCAAAGAATTTGTGTCCTTGGAAGTAGAAGATGTAAGGTGAGGACGGGAGATATGTGGAGAGCAGAACAGAGATGAAGGGGGAAGCGCCTTGGCCCTATGGAAATTTAGTCATAGGGTTTTTCCCCCCCCCCAGAGGCAGATATATGATCAGACAATATGCCACAGAGCCTTGACTTGATGGAAGGCAAAATTGGGATTGCTCTCTGTTGGCCAGCCAGTCCCCAAGGCACTGAAGACCATTGCTCGCCTCCTAAATCTGCCAGTAGCTGAACTTTTTTTTTTTATAGAGGTGACAATTCTTCTGCTTGAATTTGCTCTGAGATCACCAGTTCTTTTCCACAAGCTATTGACAATCATCCGATGGGAATAACTTCCAGTAACTGATTCTAACATACAAATGGAGTGTATCCTTATGGAGAACAAGCCACCCTGTTTTTAACAGTTAAATATCTATCAGCTGCACACAATCCCTCTCAAAATAACCTGTGGATCTAACAGTTTCACCCTGTTGCAGGCATCAGTAGTCTCTTCTGTCCTTCATGACGCCTGTAACTAGGGCATCGCTGCTGCCTGACTGCATGTCCCAAGGGAGCCTGGCGGTGTTTGTGCAAGCCTGATTGGGCTGAGAAAGGGGTGGAGAAATGCAGTTCTCTGCCCAGGATATATTTAGTGAATGCAGCTGTGGGAGGCAACAGGAACAGAGAGCTCTTGTATTGCCAGAGCTCTGACAGCTCACATGCCTAAATAATCTGCTGTTTTCTTAGCAATACGTTTCCCCCCCTCTACAGTGTTTTTAATTTGAATGTAAACTTATACTTTAATGTAGCCAGAATTCTTCCTGGAGCTTAAAAGTGGTATGCGTTACAGTGCCAGCCTTGCTATAGCCCTGCCCGGGGAGCAGCAGGCACCTTTCACATGCACTGGACCTTCTCCATGGCAAGGAGGGAGATTTGACTTCATTTTCACTCATTAGAGAGGCTAGTGGTATAGGAATATGCCTTTCATGTACACTGCAGCACTTGCTTGGGCTGGAAGCAGCCCTGCAGCACTAGTACAGCCTCTCCCAAGCAAATAAACTCTGCTTTTTTGCTAGGGCTGATAAGCTGGGGTGGAGAGATTTGCTTTCAGTATGCCAGGGCACTTCATCGTGCTATGCAAACTCTGCTGGTCTTCCTGGCATCCCTGAGAGTCTGATCCAATATTCTCTGGTATGTCATGGAATAAAAAAAGAACACAAAAATAGGTTTACTGACCCGCTGGGTCAAGTGGGAGCGTGTTGCTGTTGCTCTGCATTAGGACTAATTTGTCTGTACTCCCTGGCCATGTTCAGACTTGCCCCTGGAGAAAAAGACCAAGGCTGGGAATTCCCTGTGCATCTTCTTCCCTGGCTTGTTCAGTAGTGCATAACAAGCCATGAGCTAGTCTGCCTCAGGCATTAAAAGTTTATGACAAATTAAACGGCAGCATATAAAAAGAACAATTTTTTCCATCTTGTTCTAATGCAGTTAAGGGGTTAGAAAAACAAGACTGGTTCAGGGAGGTCCAAAGTATGTCTTTGTGTCTGGGCGCAGCCCAGGGATGATGGAGACATACGTTTAGAGGGAGACGGACTACGCCATTGCTTTCTCAGAGCTTGCCCCAGCTTAGGGTGTTTTTCTGTCCGCGGCGGCATTGCTGGGAGCTGCTGCAGTGACACAGCCAGGTTCCCTCTGCCAGGGCAGCACCCGGACCCTTCCCACCCCACGGCATGGGTTCGCTCTTCCTGTGGCAGGGGCTTGTACCCACCCGAAATCCGTATGGGAAATGCAGCTCCTGTGGGTGGCTTCCATGGCTCCACCACAGGCTGGCACAGAGCCTGAAACAAATCCAGCTTTTGTTAAAATTGTGCGGTATATGTGTTCTGGACATAGCTGTCCCACCTTTGCGTGCTGTGGTCAAAGGGAGTTTCAGTGGTCGGTTTGTATATGGAAAGTATTTACTGAAGTGTAGAAAAATGCATCTGTGAACAAATCTGCACTGAGCTCGATGTCCTGGGTACCCACACAGTCTTCTCTGTCCCTAATCTCACTGAGACTGTGTCTGAGACTTGAGTTTTTCAGCAGTTAAATGGTTAACTTCAGGACTAATTGGCTCTGAGAGCTCCAGTCCTTTGCAACAGATTATTGGCATGCTGGTAAGAGCAGCTCCCTTCCTTCCCTTCCCCCATCATTATAAAAACATGTACTGTAGCGAGAAACCAAATACCACATGGCGTCCTACACGGAGCCCATCAGTGCTCCAGCTCGGTATTTAGCACAAAAGTCCCTTTATATTTGGGAAGCGGAGGGAGAAAATTCTGGAAACGCAAGATCCCGGTGATACTGGCTGAATCAGCAGATTTATTTGCAGAGTACAGGGCGCTGGAGCCCAGAGCCCAGCGTAGCAGCCCAGGCTGCGTGCACCCACTCGCCCCACGCCAGCGTGGGGAAGGGTCCCGGGTGTTCTCCGGAGGCTGAAGGCGGTTGGGAAGGGCTGGTCCCCGCGCAAGGAGAGCTCTGTGCGCTCCCCATCGCTTGTCAGAGCGGCTTTGCGGAGGGCTCTGAGGAGTCCCTGAGGGACTGGATGTAAAGAGAGAAAAATGAAAGCTTTAAAAAAAAAAAAAAAAAAAGTTGCATTTCTGGTTTCCTGCGGGAACGCCTGTGTTTTTAGGCAGCTGTCTACAGAGGCAGTCGCCATTTTGTGAAGCGGCGTTAATGCATCGGGAGGAGACATGTTGTGTTCATGGGAGTTTGTATTTTAAGGTTTTTCTCCTTGGTTTTAATCAAGAGACTCCACCTTCACCTTCTTTCAGTCCAAAGGCTTTAATTTTTAAACTTAAGGTAAAAAAGTAATAACAAGAAGTAAGAAAAACAAGGAAAAAGGGGAAAAGTTCTCCTGAGGGGCTCAGAGTGTACAACCAAAATCAGGTCTCTCTCTCTCCAGGAGACTTAAAAAATTTTAGAGGTGTAATGTGGTTCCAAAAATGCCAGCGAGCCCGTGGCGAGGATAACCGGGATGATAACGTGGCCGCACACCCAGCATTGCGGAGGCATAGCTGAGGTGTTCGGGGACAATGTAGTACATCAGGTACGTTTTAAATAGAGTATTTGTTTCTAGTATAAAAAGATGTCTGACTGGTCTGTGCACACACGCATCTGGCCCTTTTTGACTTGCATGGGCTGACTTGACTTCCAGGTATTGAGTTTTGATCTAAAATCTCAGGCTACCGCTAGTGCTGCAGAACCGCTCATTTGATCAAGAGAGAAAATACTGATTGCGGCAGGAGCAAGGTCAGACTGAACCCCTGTCCATGCAAAACTCTTAAAACAAGCAACAGCATTTTTGTTAAGGGTCTTCGGTGTTGGAGCTTACTTTTTCCACTCTGGGATCTTTCACATGCAAAATACATCATAAGGCTCATTTGTTTAACAAGTCGCTGGGAGCTGGGAGAGCGGGCACTAAGGCTGGTGTTTGGGAATACAAGCGATATTGTTGCATTGGATTTTGGTTTTGTGTCATTATTTTCTGGTTTCAGAGTCAGGAAAAGCTGCTCATTTATTTTTCATGTAGCTGTATTTTTATCCCGGCTTCTCAAGGAGGCAGGGCTTATGAAATCATGCTATTAGAGGCCTTGAGCTTTTGATCTGATGTTCAGTTTCAACAAATTTCCGTTCTAGAGTTTCTGCGCTTTGGGGGAGGCTGCAGGTTATAGAGACAAATTAGTGCTTCCGCTAAAGAACGAACTACAAAATGAGTGCAAAGGCTATCTTTTCTGCTTTCCGCGCTGACCAAGCAATCAGCATCTATGTGCCAGTTGACCGGTCAGTAATGTGTAGCTCAGAAATATCGCAGCCTCCACCTGAATATGGGACAGGAGCGGGGACGCTGCAGCAATGCAGTGCTAGTTGGGTACGCAGCTGTCGGCTATCAGAAAAGCAGGCCTCGTTATTTCAGCTGCTCAGAAAAGACTTGATAACTTCTATCAGTGATATTCAAATCCAAACCGGGATTGCAAAAAGTATTAGTCATATTTAAGACCAAGAGTACGTCAGATTCTGCCATGTTAACTGCAGTTGAATTTTGCAAGGTCTTTGATCTCCTCGCTCTGGGTCTAAAAGAGCATTTCCTTTGAAAGCCTGTCACCTGCAAAGATTTCTCTGAGACAGTGATTCCTTCATTACAGAAAAGCAATGTAAAGAAACCTTTTTGCCACCTCAAGATCATTATTTTCTTGATTGCCCTCTTGTAACTCTGCTAAGGTTACATTAAATCTGCAGGTCAAATGTAACTTGAATGCAGTGTGCACTGATGGCCAGCAACACAAGCAGTACAGAGCTCTAGTGTGAAGTTCATGCACATCTTTGATTTGTGCATGTAAGACTGTGCATTATAATGATAATATAAAGCATAAAATAATTTTCATATATAAAAATTACTTTTCCAGCATGTACTAATATGCCTTTCTGAACTTCTTAATTAGGTTATATTTTCTCCTACGCTTAATTCCATTTTATTAACAACACTTGAGTAGACTTTCTGCATTTAAATAATTGTTCTTCAACTTTAGCTTTGGTTCCAATTTTCATTATCTTTTGTGTGTGTGTGTATATATATATATAGTAATCCTTTATTAATCTTTTGAACAGTTTTCCTTCATGCAGCAAAAGTACTGTCCCTGAATATTCATTATCAGCATTTGATATGCTAGCCAGGAGCACAATATCTTAATAATTGGAGTTTAAGAAAAAAAAAGCCAGTTATTAAAGTCCCAGTGTTTCGGTTTTGTTCATGCTATGATTCTAAATTATTCAAGCATTTGACTTTATCTCCTACACATACAAACTCATGTTCCCCATACATTTTTTCCTCTAAGGTGTTCTGTGGTCTCCTTTATCTTCTACACTAGGTCAGAGTGTTCAAATGTAGTGTTTAATACCAGTAACATGTGTGGCTTGTTACAAGAAAATTTTAGATAGTTTCCAAATTAAATGCATTTTAGTTTGACCTATTTGCTTCTACTTAAGTCTAACACTTGGTCTCTTGATATTCTGTTTTATGGAAAGGTTTTAAAGGTATACTGAAGGAGATGAATAAGAGATGAAGTACCTAGCACAATTTAATTTGTTATTCCTTTTGCCATTGTTAATAAAAATAGGCAAGAAAAAGAAATATTGGGGAAAATACAAAGAATAATGATGCATTTATACCTGCATATACATTCTTGCTCTTACACTTGAAATTCAGACCTCTGCTTTATGTTCTCTTTCCCTTCTACAGATTGGGTTAATTCATGGTAGTTACATTTTCCAAGTATTGACATACACGTTCATTCCTAAATTCACTTCATATGCTTCCAAATCCTTAGGACAACGTTCCGTTTAGACACAGCAAGAAAAACCTGGAGTGATTCCACTGACCTAAATGTAATTACTCAGTGCTGAATTAAAGGCACAGGTACATGATTTAATACCCTTATGTTTGGAGGAACAAGAAGAGGCCAAAATCCTAGCTTTTGTTATTCATCTAAATGCTTCTAGACCTTAAAACAAGACACCTTTGTAGCGAGAGGTAATAACTTCTTGTTAAATCCACTATTAAATCTTGAAGCAAATAAGTCATCTTTTGGGCACATAGAATCTTTTTCGGGTCTTCTGCTGGGTGAAATTGCAATGAAAGTTGCAGTCAGATTTTTCAGACAGTGAAGTGCTGTGGGTGTCTCACCCAAGACGTCCTGTGTTCCCTTTGCTGCTTTAATTGTACAAAAAGCCATTGACCTCATTTTGCGACAGGACTGTACCAACAGGGTTGTCTTGGGCTGCTTACATTTTCTTACCAGCTCACCTTCTAATACTAATCTTTGACTAAATTTAAAAAAAATACACTGTGAATGATTTCAAGCTGAGACAAGATCATCACCGTTAATGGCTTGGTCAGAGAGAAAGAGTATTTGTTTCAGCATGCAAATCTGTTGCCTGCAACAGTTAAAGCTGCTAATTCTGGAGTTTAGATGGACGACATGCCCGACATGCACAAAACTGCTCTAGTCCCTAGGCTGATGAGTTCTCCTAGCTGGATAAAGCTCTGGCAGGAGCGAGTTTATAGCGAATCGACTGTAGGAAGAAAATATAAAAGCTCACGGGAAACATCAGTCTGACACAGAAGCTATTTCTGTTCAGGTGACATTCTAATCCAAGAGTGTCCCTGATATAGTATCACTACATCAAAAATTGATTGGACTCCACATCTAACAAGTATTGACAAATGTGAAGAAGTTTGTTTTGAGTTACAAATATAAGGGGTCTTCTCTTTTTTTTATATATATGTACGGTACATTACAACAAGGTGATTCAGTGCTTCATCAGGCTGTCTATAAAATAAAAAAAGTATATGCTTGTAAGATTTCAGAAAGAAAGGAACGGTTTCTTTTCACTGCATGTGGCAATTTGCTGAATAATGCATCATTTTGTCAACTATTATATAGCAATCAATAAAATGCCCTATGGTGCTACCTGCACACAAGAGACAAGAATGAAGATCGTTATGGAAACAGGCTTGAAACTTGCTTGAAATAAAAATCCCTTTTCTGTACTTGTGGTTTTGGAGGCCTGGGTTGTTTTTCTTTTCATTCTAGAGTAGCTGTAATTCATCTTCTTCAATTTGAGTGAAATTCATCATGTTTGCAAGCCTAGTATGAAGCCCTTTGCTTCCAAACCTCCAAGGAAATTTCCCAAGAAAGTACACTTGCTGTTATGCTCATCATCTAAACTTTCCAAAGTCTCCACTAGAACTCAAATGGAGAGTTAGTAAAAAATAAAAATTGGAGCTTATAGTTAGGGGGGAGGGTGTCCTTGATTTTGATATGTAAACACATATTTGTGCTAAGTCTGTTTTCCCTTTTCTGATCATATTCCTCAAACACTTAAGCAATCAAGCTTTGCTGGCTCATGTTTGCAACAAATGAATTTCAAGGATGGACAGACGAATGACTTTGGAAAATGAACTTTAAACCTGCACAAGGCTGTAATCATGCTAGGATTTCAAATTATCTACGTTTAAAACAAAACCCAATTATTATTAATTTCACTGTCTAGATCTTCTAAAATGTATTTTTTCCCAGCTACATTTAAAATCCAAATATTCTGAAGATTTTGCTTAAAAGTTATAAAATGTTCTCTTCTGACTCTTTACGCAACAATTGTGTGATACGTTGGAAAACGGGAGAACAATATCCTTATTTTGAAACATAAGATTGGGTATGGCTCTCTTAATCTTGCCAATGTGTTTGGTTTTTTTTTTTTCACAGACTCTTGATAAAACGATGACCACCTCCCAGCTCAGCAGAACGCTCCTATGACTCTGCAGACCGTATTTACAGCCAGAATGGTAAGATAACGAGCACTGTTTGCAGCTTCCACCTTTTAAAGAGATTTAAAACCCTACCAATATGTCTAATCCTTGCATGTTTCCAGTCCTGCAAGCTTCCAAGCAGCAAACTTCATCAGTACAGAGAGGTTAGTGTGTAAGTCAAGTCACAGAACCTGCCTTTGCATGCTGTAGCTATAGGTATTAAAGTTCCTGGGAAGGTGCACGTTAGTTTACTTGCTTTCAAAGGTGATTTCGGTAACAAGAAAAGTTGCATCATTCTTTTTTCATGTAAGGAGACGTGATACCTTGTTAGCAGTTGTATAAATTCTAGTGTCTAAGTAGGTACGGGCAAAATGGTCAATCAGTATTTTTTCTACCATGTCCAAGTCCTCTTATAAAAGTTTGTCAAGCCAAGCAGAGTAGTTTGTTACCTAAAAGCTGACCTTAAAAAAAACCCAGGTCATTTCATACAAGTACCAGGGGTTAAAAAAAGAGGTAGAGAAACAGGTTTGTTATTTCAAGCTCCAGTGGCTTACTTTGAGGCAATTAAACATATTATCAAACAATCACCCAAATTCTTTAAATTCGAAACAGTCTGGAGTTTTAAACTGTCATAAGATTTCATCAAAATAAGAGCTACTGTATCATTCCCACTCTTCTTAGACCTCTAAGACTGCTGTTTAAGGCAATCACTGTATGTTAAATGTTGACCAAATACAGCATAAGTACCTTGACTGAGATGGTTACTATATCTTGCAGTTAAGATGGCAACACGGGATACTTTGAAGACGATCTGTAATAATAACAAAGAACTTCAAGCTTCAAACCTCCTTAAGAAAAGTGGACTTGATTTCTCAAGAAAAAAAATATATATATTCCTTAGTCAAGTTAATATACAGCACAATAATTAATCCTCTCACTAGACAACAGTTACTGGTCTTTTATTTGCCTTATTGTATAGAGGAACTCATGCAAAACTGAAATAGCGAGGTGGGTAGGTTGTTCAGGAGCTCTTAGATCTAAAATTTGAGCTCAAGCCACAAGATCACGTGTACAGAAACATACTGATTCTTTGATGTGTTGTGACCAACAAGTTAAAAATTTGCTTAGGAACAACAGTTAAATTCCACAAAAGATATTGGTTCCATTTTTCACTTCCATTACGTCTTTATACTTTTTACTGATAACTTATTTTTCTTTGAAAACAGGAATAAAGAGAGCTGAATCTTGATTAAAATTTCTTCATTTTGAATAAACCGAAAAAGCGCTGGAGTTTGACTTAGCAGACTGAAAGATTTTTTTTTTCTTTACCATATGTTTATGAGACTGATAGGAATTTGTTTCTAATTATTCGTGGTAATAAATCTTTTTCTTGCTGCTCACAAGGTTCATCATTCTAAACATAAGCACCATAAAAGTGCGAGCAAACCCACCATATTAACATAATCTTAGTTTTCAGTGTTAAATCCTAGAAACAAAAAGGGCGTATGTAAAAGTTCTCTCTCTGTGTGTAGATGTGTTTGCAATTATTCATTACAGGCTGGAACAAAAGTCTGGATTTGAATTCCAGTTCTAGACCCAGAGCAGAATGAATAGCACGAGCCAACTGTAGAATTGGTTTTGATCCTTGCTGCTGCCGTTGTTATTGCTTGTCTTGTGACAGCAGCAAAAAGCTTTAGCTAGGATCAATATACCATAACCATCTTCACCAGTTGTAGAGGGAAGTTGGTTCCATGCTTGGAAGAACTTTGTCTTTATTTACATTTCTGTCTGTTGATGTTCCTCTCTGTCACTGCTAAGGAAAGCCTACAGGTGACAGCAGCGCAGGCACAGCCGTACTTTTACAGCGTCTTTGTGCACGCTGCTCCAAAATCCCAGGTTTTCAGAGTGTGATAGAAGGTAATTTGTATCTGCCTGTACAATTACTGTGATTTTAATAGTGAATTACTGAGGAAGGAAGCAGAAGGAAAAAAAAAAAAGGCAGATTGTTTGTTTTAGCAACATATTACAGGTTACCTACAAAAATAGAAAATAGAGCTATACTATATTCAGGACAAAGTGACAATTTCTGTGAACACCCAGTTCGGAGGAAGTTAAATGCCTACCACAAAACAGCTTGCTGTGTTCAAAGGGCATTTGATATCCTGTTTGCATATTCTCTATCGAAATTGGCCTAGGGCCTAGAAAATTGTTATTGATTTCTACTGAAAAGTGGTAGAGTTTTGGTGGAAGAAAAGTTTGGTGACACTGCACATCTCTCTGTCTTGTTTAGACTCCTGTTTTCCACTTCAAAAGGCAGATACAATACATAACTTTTGTCAAATACTGGTGTCAGATCTCTGGCCTTTCCATTATATTTGTGTCTCCGAAGAGCTGTATGCTACATTTGCACCTCATGTGTCGCAAAGAACAAGCTTCTTCACCAATCTTTTGGTATCCTCGGGTACAGAAGGCATGTTGGGGCAGGCAGGGAAGGGACACTGCCCTGTGAAATTACAGTGTGCTTTTGCATGTTGTCCCTAAGGGATAATAACAATCTTCACGGGAGCTGGGGGGAAGGAAGAAAGGTTGTAGAAGAAAACAGTTCGGGCGAGTACCAAAAGTGAGGTTGTGTGCCTTTATCTGGAATTCTAGCCACAGATGCAGTCTCAGAAAATAGTTCCCAAATTAGTAATGGAAACATTAAGTTGTCTCATTATTATCAGACATGTGGTTCATAAAACATGGCTGAAGTATTTGGTCTGATGATACGCAAAGCAAGAAAATGTGTTGTCTAAAACAGAAAAAATAAACTGTATGGAGGAATTTGCAGTTGTGTAGAAATGCTGAATTTAGAAGGAAAAAACTGGTGTAACCACAGAGGCAGTAGGAATGAGAATTTTGTGTTTATACAGAGCTGACCCTGGGAGATAAAAATGTATAAAAGGAGACTAGCACTGTTCTACTGTTTCACCGGGAAAGAAGAATGCAAACAGATCAACTGTTACCGGTTCACGAACAGCAAAGTTGTCCGAGTGCCGTGGCTCCGGAGAGAGTGACTGTACTTACGTTCACATACATATGTAACTCACTTGAAGCCAAGAAGCACAAGAGGTAACGGATACTTGTGTAAGCTTTCTTGGAGCTGCTTTAGGCCTTGGTGGCCAGGAAGCAGAAGAGCAGCACTGAATATATTTAATGAGGATATTAGACTTCCAGTAATTTTTTTGGTTATATGTAGCAGCAATACAGTAAGTGACTTTCAAAAACATTTCTGTCTGTAAATGTACATGAAAAATTTTTTTTTAAGAGAAATAGTCTATTATACTAGACAGTCTGGTATAGTTAGAGAAAATCAGATAACAGTGTGAGCATACAAGTTAGGTCTTGTTCAGTTGCAATCTGAAACTATTCTGGCTGGAATCACACTACTCTTACACAGTGCGATTATGTCTTGAATGCCTGATCTCTTTTCTCTCTCTCATATGGTTATTGCAAGTGATCACACCTTATATATTTTTCTAGAAATGTACTTGTATTCTGGGAAGAAACAATAGAAAGGCTGGAAATTGTACATTGAACTTCTCATCTTGGTCCTTGCTGCGAAGTCATACCTTGTAGTGTCAACTGAAAATGCCGACATAAGTAGAAGTGCTTTTGCTGCACCCTGCTTTTATCTAGTTCCTGCCTTATCCTTGGTTGCCTTTCCCCTTCCTTTACTGTTGGTAGTTTTCCAAGGAGGCCAGCATCTGGGTTCTGGCCATGCAAACACCTTTCCCTGCAGTTAAGCATGAGCAGCTCCACTGAGAGCAAGAGGATTAGCCTTCACAAGAATCTGAATGGGAATGAAGTTGCAGAACAGGCTTCTGGCTCTCCATAGTCTCTGTAGACCAGAACTTCAGTTCTTCTTGGGGGGGGGGGGAAGGCCTTTTTCCCTCCTCCAGTGAGACGCAGTGTCTGCTGTTTTGCTCCACCATTGATTCCTTGGCTGGAGGCTCCCATGGTGTGTTTATGCAGGCCACCACCATCCCTTCTTTGAAGTCTGTAACCACCTTATTGCCACTGTCCACAAGCCAGTAGATTTGTGCGTTCCTATCCCTGCTATCCTATACAGGGAGGTCAGCTTTTCTCTCTGTTTTTAAAGGAAATGCATAGCTCAGCTCAAAATCATTTCTCCTCAGGGACATTAGTGAGTGATTCTTTTCAGCTGACCACTACTTCTGGCTTTTCCAGGACCCAGCTCAGGAGATGGCTACTAAAGTCCAACTGCATGATTTCAAGTGCCAGACTAGCTCCTGAGACCTTCCATAATCATTTTAAGCATTGTTGGTTTAATTGCTGCTATAAGTACCCACGTTATTAGTATAAAAAAAGGAAGAATGGGACAGCTTTCTCTCTGCTTTTCATGGAGTAAGCTGTGCAGATAAAAGGAGGAGAAAGGCATGCATATCAGTCAAAGTGACTGCTGAAGTATGTAAATATTAATTATGCTGTTCTGTCAGGTTTGCTGGGTGAGCCTGTTGCAGAGGAACATCATAACCGATGGGCTGGGTTATGACAGGGGTTTATGATGGTGACCAAGAATGAGGGGGATGCCCCTCTATTGTGCCGATACCTGAAGTGGTTTCCATGGCAGTAGTCAAAATAGGAGACAGTGTCCTGGTGAGGTTGGCATACGAGACAGTTTCTATGGTGTTGGCTAAAAAAAGCTTGATAACTAGTTTTATTTGGGTGTCTGTGGTGTTTTTGGGAGGTGCTAATGAGGACTGGGGTTGATGCTGCAGACAGGCAGGTGATGTGGTCGCGCTGGCTCTTTCCACCGGCGGGGCTTAGGAGCGGGTTGAGGGTGTACAACGCAGAGGACGCCCAGGGCAGCTGGCTGTCCCCGGGTCGAGAGAACCAAGGCTTTTGTGGCACTGCTTTCTGTGGTGAGGCGGAGCCGGTGCCCGGGCCTGGCCGGCAGGTGGGCTCTGCCACGGCCCAGGCTGGGCTGCTGCCTACCAAGGGCCAAGGAGAAAACGGAGGTGCTTTTTGTGGGGATGGCAGTACAGGGCGCGGTGGCACGCTGGGCCGTTGGGTGAGGGGTTCTCGCAAGCCAAGTTCCCTAACTTGAAGGCTGAACCTCGCTGTGGATCGGTGCAGGCTGGGGAAAGGCGCCTTGGGCAGGCTGAGGTATGGAGGGATTTCTGAAGCCTGGGCTAGAAGAGAAGGCGGTGCCCAGCCCAAGCGGGGTCACGGCTGAGCTGAGGCGGGGTGGAGCCGGGGACGCCCCGGCCAGGTGGGGCTGGGGCGCGGGAGGCAGCAGGGCCCAGGGCCGCCGGCGGGGCGGGCGCTGCCGGCCGCCTCCCGCTGAGGGGAGGCTGCTGCGGACGGGGCGCGAGCCCGCGGCGGGCGGGGCGGGGGCGCGAGGAGGCGGGCAGGAGCCAATGGGGAGCGGCCGGCGCCGCTCGCCAATACTCGGCGGCGGGGAGCGCGGCCAATGGGAGGCCGGCGGCCGCCGTGCGCGCGGGCCCGGGGTGGGGAGGTCGAAGGAGGGCGCGGGGCGGCCAATGGGAGCGGTGCGCGCGCTCGGGGCTGGCGGGGAGGGCGCGGCGCGGCCAATGGGGAGCGGCGCTGGGAGCGCGCGCAGCCGGGGGCGGGGCGGAGGAGGAGGGGGGGCGGCTGCGCGCCGTGGGTAGGGGGCAGGGGCGCGGCCCCGCCCCTTCCTCGCCGCAGTGAGTAGGGAGCGGGCGGCCATGTTGTGCGGGGGGGAGGGGAGGAAGGAGTTGAGAGGAGACGGGAGAGACTCCCTCACACACACGGCACAAGATGGCCGGGGAAGCAGCCGCAGCTGCAGCCGGGCTCCCGGGCGACTTCCCCGCCGCTCGGAGCGGGGAGGCCCGGCGAGCGCCCCCGGGTGCCGGTCTCGGGGGCTAAGCCGGGCCCGGCGCTCGGGGGGTTCCGGGGCGACGGAGGGCTGCGAGCCGGGCTGCCGTGCGGGGCTGCCGACGGGCGGAGGGCAATGGCGCCGGGCTCCGCAGCTCTGCCCGCGCCTCTGCCTCGCCGGGCGGGCGCGGGGCCGTCCTTCGCCGCGGGCAGGGCGAGGAGGGGAGCGGCGCCCCGTTCTCGGGGCCCCCGTCGCCCGCCAGCGGGCTGCTCTTCGCCGGGTAAGTGCCTGGGTCTCCTGGCTTCTCATTGTCCTTTGTCCTTGGGAGGAAAAACAAAATGTCCTTGGAGCCGGGAGGGGGAGGGGGCGCCCGCCGCTCCCTGCCCCCCCCGCCGCTCCCTGAGGGGAGCCTCGGGGACCCCCCTCGGTCTCCGTGACCCCTTTCGGGTGAGGGGGGAGCCGGGCAGCTTGGGGAGGGAGCGGCGGGGGAAGGGGGTGCCGCAGCGGGAGCCCGGCTGGGCGGCCGCCCCGGTGACACCGGTCGGCTGCCGGGCTGCAGAGCGCTCCCCCTCCCCCCCGCTCCTGCAGCAGCGAGGGGGCTCCGCACGCCCCGTCCCCCGGTGCAGCACGGAGGAGGACGGGGGCAGCGGCAGGCGGGTTCCCCAATGCAGCAGCGAGGGGGGGGGGGCTGCAGACCTGTTCCCCTCCAGTGCAGCGTGGAAGGGGGGCATCTGCAAACCAGCTTAGAACTCCAATGCAGCAGTGGAGGGAGGGGGGAGAGGTGAAGACTGTACTACATCATCAGTTAAATGTTTAGCCCCGAGCCCGTCTCTGTTTAAAGAGCGTTTGTTGCCCGTTGCTGCTCAGATGGGGATATGTTTTCGTAGTTTGTAAGAACAAAGACGCCATGTCCTTTTCTCTTAAAAATAAAACTTGGTGTTTTTTTCGTGGGGTGTTGGCTTTTAACTCTTTCTAAACCAGTAAGAAAAAACAGGCTGCAGATGAGACAGCTTAGTACTTTGCTGAAACAATAGATAGAAATTTACTTCACTTGAAAAACAGCAGTTCAGGTGCAGAACTTTAAACAAAACTCTTAAGAATTACGTGCAATATGATTTTGCAATTAAAACGGCAATGCAAAAACTTACAAGCTTAAAAAAAAACAAAGCTCGGTCATGCCAAGTCTACAGTTTAAAGTTGGCAAAATACTACAGTTGTGATTTAGACGACGCTACGAGAAGAAAAGGTAGTTACTTAAATATAAATTACATGATAAGGAAACGAATGGGTTTGTGTGTGACATTAGAAGCTTTTAAAAAGCACTTACTGGGTGTCAGTTTTGTTTTTAGTATTCAGTTTATACATTTTTGGGGGGCTCGCAGTCATTTCTGTTTACGTAGCATTTTTATCGTTGTTTCGATGGTTAATAATTTAGAAGTTGTACAACACCTATTGCAAGACTTTCTAAAAATGCAAGTTTAAATGGGATGCCTGATGTTTGTTTTACGTTGGCTCGCATTCAGCAATTGCCAATTTAAGGGTAAAATTGTAATTCCAAATGTAGAAAAAGTCACTGTAGTAGAGCAAGAGGTAAATGTTAAGAACTTTAGTTTTAATTGGAGATTGTGTATAGCCATATTTGTCGGATTTATCTGGTGTACACTTGTAGAGGATTATAAAACACCGTGCAGGTTTTAAATTTTTCAGTTGGAGGTAAATCTACATTTTTCGATACTTCCTCTGCAAATACAAATCCGTCATTACAACAATGAAAGCTGGCTTTTTGGGGAAATATAAATACAAGTTTCAGAAACCATTGGACTTCTGTCACCTTTATGCAAAGTGTTCGGTATCTTTATTTTAGATTTGGATTATGGTGGTTTTATAACCCCAGCAACAGTTCTGCAGTGTAGAACAGGTTCTGACATATACACTTTGCTGAAAAGAAAGTTCTAGCTTTAGGTGGGTGTCTGCTGTATTTTTCTTTTTTTTTAATATATTAGGGGATAATTTTTTAAATAGCTTTAACTTGTTTCTTCCAGCGACTGAAATAAAATAGCAGTCTCTGAAAATAAATTGCTCTTAATTCTTAACGTAGCTTATTTAATGGTTCTGTATTTTTTGTATATATAAGGTGTAGGAGTTTTAATTTATATTTAGATATCTTCTTAATGTAACATTAAAATGTTTTTTTAAATTACCCACACATTTACAGAATGACTCCAGACTTCTTCTAGAGTATGAAATAGTGGTGATAAATATAACTGCTGCAAAATAAAATGTTAAGCCTTTTCACAAAAGGCGAGAAAAGTTGGCTAGAGGTAGTGCAAATATGGTGTTCCTTGTGTTGAAGAGCATAGTTTGGGATCTGATTAAAGGTTAAAGAAGCTGAAGGTTTTAAAACTGTATTCTGAAAGGCAAAAAAGATAATCTTTTTTGGGGAGATCAAGTAACTTATGACTTAAAATTCAGAGAAGCTGATGACAGAAGCCATTTTAAAATTACTTTGCTATCACTAGAGGTTTTATTTAATTTTGCATAGCCTTCTAAAGACTTTAATGTGGAAAAAAAAGTACAAGGACTGAGAAGTACTGTGTGATAAATTACTCTTAAGAAAAAAAAAATCTTAAATTGGCTAGATATTTGATCTTTAAGTCATTCAAAATTAAAGCAATGGGAGAAAAAGAGCAGATTGCAGTTATTCATGCAAAAATATAGATCATGCGTGTTGTATGTCAGTCACTCTTCATCTCCAGTGTTTTTCTTCAGCCAAGTATGTACAGCCACCCGTACTTTTATTTTTAGAGTTGAGTTCTAAAGATACAGTTACTGCTATCATAAGTTTTTCCTAACTTAATTACCTAAAGATCAATAAATTTCAAGCATCTGACTTGTTCTGCTTTTCTAAAGCAAAATGCTGAAAATTTCCATACTTTCTTTTTTTAGGTAGAATTCCATGAACAATACCTTATTTCCAGACTGGCTTCCAGAAGAATTGTTCATACCTTATTTCCTTAGGTAAGAGTGGTTATAACTTGTGGTAGTATGTTCATTTCCTTTTTATTTTTTTGATCTTGGGGATTTGCCTTTTTGCTACTGTGCAGATGGGGGGTGGAAATCTCATTTTTAAATTGGAGGGGACACATTTTGTAAATTATCTGGACTTCTTAAAAGCCTTTTTTTGAAGATATGGGTAGACTGTCTTAATGTGATGTTTATGCTGCTACTTCTGTATAAATTTTAGTTTACTAAGGCTATTTAATAAGTGGATTGTTATTTTTTTATGTATGTACATTGTATTTGATGGGAAATGACAGTATTTTCATATGAACCCAGAAGTTCTGTAGGTCTCATTTCACCAGTGAAAACATGCATCGAACTTTAAAAATTGTTTGGTTTTTGTACTTAATGCATTTGTAGCATTAACGCTTGGGAATATTGTAGAATTAGTGTATGACAGTAATAACCCTAAACTTCAGGTATTTATACAGAAGGAGATTTTTGGGGCCTATTTCTTGTTTTTGGAGACCTGAATGCTAATGCTTGGCAAGGATAGAATATTATGTTTTGGTACTGTAGGTAAAATTTTTATTAATCATAAGACACCTTACGTGTTCTGGAAAAGTTTATATTGGTTGAGAACATTAGAACTGTAGGTAAAATTTGTATGTACCTTTGTTTTCAGACAAACCTGGTGTTTTTGTTTCTTTTTTTTTTTTTTCTTAAAGGCTGTTACTGGATATTGTTCTTGCTTCCAAAGATTCAGATGGCTGGTTGGGTAAAAGACCTTGAGCCAAATTCCGTACTGTGCATACCAGGTATGTTATACTGTGTTGTGTTTTTGGGTTTTTTTTGTGTTTTTTTTATTATCCTGGAAGTAATTTTTTTTTTTTAATTAGCAAAATAAACATTGAACATTTAAGCTACAGTGTTTTGCCTTGTTGAATTTTCTTTCAAGTTTTAGTGCATTTGAAAACTGTTAGTGTGTACTAAACACAGTAATGTTAATGTCTCCTTATACATCTTCTAAGATTTTTATGGTTACTGATAAATAAGACTTTTTTTAAGAATCTGAAATGACCATGTCAACACATTGTAAAATAAAGCTGTGGTTATGAGGATTGCCATCTCTGCTGTGGACATTCAGTCTAATCAAACTTTAGAAATGCTTTTCCTTCAGTTCGAGGTATTTGTTCATTAGCAAGTGACACTTATAAGCTTTTCTTTTCCAATAAAGTGTTTTTATACAATAAACTTAGAAATTCTCTTTTCACTGTAAATTTTGCTCTAAAAGCCTAAACCTGCACCCAGTCGTTATGAAGTATCTTGCTGTCCTTCTTGCAGTATAAACAAATCAGCTTTCTAATGTTTGATTATTTTTTTTTTTTCCTACATTTTAAGGCTCTGCATTTAGAGACAGAGTAACACGTTACATTTGAGTCATGATTTCACCACCGTGTAATTAAAAGTTGGGGATCTTGTTTGCCTGTCTTAACTGGTTCCTTTTCACAGCTTACCATGCTAATGTACTTCAATACGTATTCAGGACCTCAAAGCATAAGGCGTCTTCGTGAAGACATGTATATCAGGATTCTCAAAAATACTCTTGATAATTTGCTTTTAAAAATTACATAGTTTATCACAATTACTTAAGAATACAGATCTTAGGAACCCCTACCTGAGTGCAGCTGTTCTGTTTGGCTTGGATGAAGGTTTCAGCCTGTTCATATAAGAGAAGTCATATACCAATATTGCATAAGCTTCTTAAAAATGTCTCTTTAGGTTGTAATAAACCTTTATGTGCAGCAAGTCGCTGCTAACATGCCAGACAGAATTCAGCTAGTGTTTATAGATAATAGACATGTACCATACACCATGGCTGTCCTGCAACAAAACACGGCTAGCGAACAAGGCTGTTAGGTATGTGCTAGAACTTTGTTGTGTAACTGTCTGATGTGAAGTTTGGGAATTAGAAGTTTGTGTTAGGAATGATCTGGTACCTTGAGAAGAACAGCAGAACATATTTGAAATCCCACGTGAATTTTCAGTCACCAGATACTGCACAGTTACGATAAAGGCAAGACTAGCCCGATTCACATAAAAGTCTGGTAGTAATGATGGGACTTAACTTGTCAAACTCAAGACTTATATTCCTAAAGTTAAATCCTTAAATGTCTAAAGCTGCAACTTTTAATTGACCTGCTCTTAAAAAAAAGAATTACAGTGCTCAAAAGCAGAGTCATCTTGACTGACCTGAGCATTTTATGATGAATACAAAATTGAACACTTTGATCTTAATGGTCCTACATATTTCCTATATTGTTGTGATGCTGTTTGTGCTGAATAGATATTATAGTAAAAACAGTTCTAAATGTCTGTTGTTACTTTCGTGAGCTCTTTCTGGCTGTCTTTTCTTGTAAGAACAACATGTTTTCATCTAGTAAATGGCAGCTTCGTCTTTAGGTTGGGTAGATCTCGGTAGGCTAGATGCACGCTACCGGGGACTTGAGGAAAGTTTTAAGTTTGTGACCACCCTGCAGCATACTAAGAAGGATTGACGAGGTCAGAAGAATGCTCTCTGGTCGAGTCTTAATAACTCTTTCAGTAGAGAAAGCTTTTCCTTTGTGGTGATACAAAGCCATATTAAGTATTCTCATAGAATTCATTTGTACCATTGACAGCTTATATGGAAAAACATTGGTGTGGTGATATATATCATCTTTGCCAAAATACTTTCTCAGTTTATCCTGGGAAAGAATCTGATGTCAGGTAAATAGCGTCTGACCTCACCTCATGCTGTAAAAGGAGATGCGCTTTCCTGGTTCTTAGCAGGGCCAATCTTTTGGTGAAGGAGTCATGGACCTATGATGCAAGGCATCTTTTATGTGGCGTAGGCCATACTGTACTTAAGACATCTCATTCTATAATTTGAAAATAAATATAAGCCATGTCTATAAGACTACCTAAAAACAAGTAAATCCATATTTATTTTTAAATAGGGGATGTTTTTTTTAATCACATAGGGGCTACAGCAATTACTGTGAGTAGTCTGATTAAAAGATTTTTTTAGTTTGACATTATTAAATAAATTGAATGTTAAATAGGAAATACAGGTGTTAATATGAAAGGCTAATTTTTTTCAGCTGAAACTTGTATTTACTAGCTTTGTAGTTCGTGGCTCTTGGCATAAACCTTCAGTTTTTGTGATGCATTTTATAGTTTGGGAGTGAATGTGTTTTGGATATTAAAATTTGAAAACTCAAAATACAGTGGTATATTTTATAATAGTGGAAAAATGATCGCTTGTGTGATCATATAAATGAAATGTAATATGTTATTAACATCTTGGTGCCATTTTTGTAAAAACTCAGTTTGGTTCATTCGTTCACGTCAGAGTAGAGAAGTCTTACTACTATGAAGGGATACCACCCTGACAAATATTAGATTCCTTTTGCAAAATTTTGCTGAGGTCAGAATAATGCGCTCTGATCAAGTCTTAGTAACTTTTTCAGTAGAGGAAGCTGTTCCTCCGTGGTGATATAAAGCCATATTAAGTATCCTCATTCAAGTTTCTGTGGAATTACCATAACTGGATGCTAACTCTAGAATTAAAGAAAAGAGGAACCAACTTGAATGCAGATGATGTATGTTTAGCTGTGCTGTAAATTATTAAAAATGGCTGAGAGCTGTGAGTTGAAAATCTTTCAATCATTAACTTTACCTGGTCTTTATATATTAAATTGTAATTTCTAAGTGGTGTTTTCTTGAGCGAAATGGGACAGGAGATTTAACGGGCATAAGTAAGCCTCTTTGCCTAGTTCATGTCTTTGCTTTGCATGACTGATAAGATGCCTCGTGGATGATCAAAGTTCAGCAACCATGTTGTGTTTCTTCCACAAAGTGCCCATCCACCATTTTAGAAGTACTTCAGTTTTGTGCTTCCATTTAATAGCAGCTGTTGGATCACATTTTGAAAGCATGTTTTAAACGTCTATATTTCATGTTCATTTGGATGTTCTGCATGTTTGTGCTAGTTTACTACTATAATTTTTTATCATTTCCCCTGTCTAAAGGGATCTTTTTCCATATTAATAATTTAAAGTAAATTATATCAGTAAAGAA
The DNA here is from genome assembly GCF_965183815.1 of Platalea leucorodia. Classification (NCBI taxonomy): domain Eukaryota; kingdom Metazoa; phylum Chordata; class Aves; order Pelecaniformes; family Threskiornithidae; genus Platalea; species Platalea leucorodia. The sequence continues at coordinate 44,896,320 of NC_138831.1, forward strand.
ATTACAGTTCTGTTCATCACAGCTCTCCTTTCTACACATTTAGCTATCAGTTTGAAGAGGAGAATTTAGAAGATTCTAGAAAATTATGCATACTATATCACTGATAGGTTCATTAATTTTTACGTATTTGATGCTATATTCCAATATAAGTAGATTCTGAGAGATCACAAGAGAAGCAGCTTGCTTGTATGTGTTAGGTGGATAACTTGTATGGCTCATGATAGTGGATGACTTCATGCAGTTGAAATTTACAGTAAAAGAAGAGGGGTTCAAAGTTGTTCTAGAGTTTTAGGTCTTATTTTAATCTTACTAATTCTGCTTAAGGTGATTTTGATGAAATGTTTATTGATGTGGATTGCCAATGAGCATTTCCAAATTTGGGCCTTGTCCATATATGGATAACTTGTTCCATATTAGCGTGTTAAATAATTCCACTGCATCTGGCTGATACCACCTCTTTGTAAAATGAGTATTTTAATTATTTTTATGTGAAGGACAGATCAGTTAATTTCAGCATACTTCCACTTGATGCCCAATTGATCTTTTTCAAAAATTTCAAAACAGGTTTTTTTTGTTGTTGTTGCTTTATTTCTCAAGGGATTTGCGTACAGGAATGGGTCTGAATTTCTTGGGTGGTTTGCACAGGTTCTTTGATAACAGGTTGCCTAGTGATACTTCATTTTTTTTTTTTTTTTTTTTATAAAAATGTCTTTTGTACCATATGCTATGATCTGCTGGGAATGTTTGGGGTTTTTTTTTTGGTTGGTTGTTTTTTTGTTTTGTTTTGTTTTTGTTTTGGTTTTTTTTTTTTTTTTTCTTCATTTGAGGATAGGGCTTTTGTAATAGGCTAGTGCTCTGGTCTTTATTTTTTAATTTTCTTTTAATTCAAGTGTTTAATATATCATTTTCCCTACAGATGTGTTGAGGAATTGATTTGCTCACTGTAAGCAAAATAACTGCTCTTGGTTGAAGCACTGGTAAGTTGTTATTCCTAATAACATTTACTTTTTAGCTTTAAGGAAAAAAAAAAACCAACAAACCAGATGAGCACACATGGCTATAATGTTTAACTTGCTAAAGTTTTTGGCTGAATATATCCTGAAGTTCCTTAAAGTTTGTCTGTGTGCACGTGTGTGTTTCTAGAAGGCTCAGTTAGAAGGACCACAGGAGCAGTCTTGCTGGGCTCTTAGGAAATAAAGCTATGCTTGGATAGTACTCTCGACCTGTCTCACTGGAAAACAGCTTTCGTACCTAACTGTAGTTCTTTGGTCTTCTGCTTCTGTGATTTGACTCCATATTTTGTTGAGAAGTATTAAATCATAGATTTGCTTGTTCAGAAGGGTTTGGTACACAAATGTCTGTCTCTGCAGAGAAGTACTACACACAATTTGGATAACAAATGGTGTGGAAAGTATCGTAGCAGGAAGAACTTGTCTTACAAGCATCTCATGTTGTCCTTTTATGCTTCAGTGAGGATTTTTGAGCAGATAGTAACTGTCTTCTGTTCGATGATTGTTCTGTTTCTGTTCTTCATTCATAAAGCTTCAGCTTTGCAGAAAATGGTATGTAATGCTGAGACAGTTTCCTATATTAAACTGCTAGCTGATAGACTTCATTTAGGAATCATTCCTCATATAGTCAAAATGCAAAATTGGCAGGCTTGAGTAGAAAAACTCATTCAGTTCTATGCTGGATGAATATGGGGCTAAGATTTTCTCCAGTTCCCTTTAGTAAAAGGAATTTGGTCTTGATGACCTTTTGCTGTCTCTGGCACGTTCTGTGACTCTCTTGGGAGTTGTCTCTGGAAAGACCCAAGTCCTTTTGTCTTCCTGTCTGCTTAAAATTCAGGCTTCTTGATTCTACGTTTTTAATTAGGGCATCCATTGCATTTTGTGTACATGAATTAACTTTTTTTTTTTAGTGGGAAGCTCTATGCCTGTAGAACTATGCTTCAGAATATATGCTTTTCTTTTTAAAAGAGACAGTTTCTTGGAGACAGTTCTTTCAGTATGACATGCTACCTGATTGAGTAATGCCTTCCTTAGGCTGCAGACAGCTTGAGAAAATGTCGTTCTCTCGTTTCAGTGAATAGATGATAGTGATTTTTAACTGTCCAATGGCTATGTGTGTTAGCAGAGACCTTCAGCAACCATGCTTGCCTTGTATAAACTGCCATCTATGCTGCCTCAGGTGCTCGAGAAGCAGCTGCTCCCAGTTTGTACTCCACAGTCCCATGCTTACTTCTCATCTACTCACATGATCTGGAGACTAATGTAGAGCTCTTTTGAAAGGAAGAGGGAGGGAGTACGTGGGGGTAAGGTGCAAACCTCACTAGGCCATGTTATCGTGGCCTTGTGCTGCTTGTTGGTACGTTTCATTTTGAACCAATTTTATCACTGAGTTTTCAGTCCTGAAGCAAAACAGTAGAATTCATGAACTTTGAGGAATTCATTTACATGTGCTCAGTTTTGATGATCTTTGATTAATGTTTCATCTCTTCTGCTGCTGTGTTCTGTAAGTTTTATTACTTTGTTCTTTCAGAAGTCTTAAGCTATTTTTCATATTGCAGGTATGTGTAGAACAGCAGATTTCCTGCTATGGTAGAAGTAAATGTTACTGCTTCGAACTATTCCTCAAAACTCTTCCTGTGCTGTCCACTGCTGCCTTTTTTCCCCAATCACCTGCTATAATATCTAAACATGTGACTCATGTTCCCTTTTTATATTAATCTTCATCTGTTTCCTACATCTTCCTATGCTTATTTTTTCTGTTTTCTCTCATTGGATTGTAAATTAGCTGTCATCAGATCTGGTTTCTTGAGCAGGAATTTAGCTTTTCAGTTACACACAGAGTAATTCTTCCATCCTTTTCTGTTTGATAATCCTTACCTAAAGGAAGGGGTAAATGTGAAACTCTTAATTGACTTAGAAACAGTTGTCTTCAAAAAGAGTTGCTTCAAAATACATTTATAAAAGCATCCAAAAGTATGGATCTTGAAAGATCTAGTATTACCCTCTCTGGTTGACATAGATAATGTTTAGTTGCAGCGCTGATTTTAATTTTTTTTTTTAATAGAAAGGGGAAAATACTTGAAAACACCAGGAGCTTTACTGAAGTTGGCATACTTTGCTAAATGCAATGAAATTTATTATTTAAAAATAATACCCACAAAAGAGCGCATCTGTGAATAAAGTCACATCTTACCCGAAATTAATCTCTAAATCTGATAAACCTGGCAAACAGTCTTTCTTAGCTAAAAATACCTGATCCTACACGAGTTGTGCTTTTACTGCTGTGCTTACTGAACATCTAGTAGTGGTAAAAGCAGACTTAGGACTGTCCAGAGTACTTAGTTACTTTTAAAGATTGGACAGAACGTCATTATGGACTTTAGATGTCGATAAAGGGCACGTCTGCTTTTTCTTTGAGTGTAAAAGTTACCAGAGATGTGTCTTTGAAAATAAAATCTTGCTTTAATGAACTTTGAAGTGTAGAACTTCAGGTTTGGTTTGCTTGGAACCTCATTCTGTCCATTCAGCTCCCTCTGTTGGAGTGAATTCCCTTTACTAGCAGTATGTCACCTTGGTTTTTAAGTTTAAGCTCCAGTGTGAGAGATTTCACTCTGGAAAACTTTGTAAATGTGCTGGTGTCTTACGCACCTCTGGTGATGCCTGGGTGTTTTACATGTTATTGGCCTTCAGTCTTATATGTAAGAAATGCAAGGTTTCAATAGACGTGAAATTGCTGAGGCCATGGTTTTGGCCATAAGAAACATCTTTTTATTGCTGTGTTCTCTTAATAGGTAGGGCAACAAATAAGGAATTACAAAAAAACGAAGAGAAAAACTTTGTAAACTCGTATGTTTCAAAACTGTTGCCTTAAACCTTTAGGCATGGTTGTGAATGGTTTTTGTCTGTTGATACAGAGTGTCAATATGTTACCAGTGATTTCAAGGAAACTTTGAAAGTTTGAAACTTTGAAAGCATGACTACCCAGGTCCCTTATTCATCATTACCAAAATGCTGTGTTTGGAAACAAATGCAGTAAATAATAGATAATAAAGCTTGAAATATGGGATAGTTCCTATCTGATGTTACAGAAGGAATGAAATATTCATGTCATCTAGCAAAAAACCTGGGCTATTCGATGGCTACCTTAAGTGTAGGATCACTGCATATGTCTTGGTGGTGGTGGAGTATATTTTTGCAACATTATTGAAACTTCTCAGTAAAATGTGCCTTAATTCATAAGTAAACAAATGCTGTGAAATCTTTTAAAGCAAATGTAGATTTCACGTGAAAAAGTGTACAGATTGCTATTAATATTTTGGCCATTACTGTGGTATCTTTTTGATGTATGAATAACTTTTAGAACAAGGGCTCTTGTAGCACGTTCTTAATTACAATATATCATCAGTTCCGTTTACTGCTAATTATTTTACAAGGTCAAGAGAAGAGTTTAAAATGAATGTGGCGGGTTACTTGCAAAGTTTTTGGTACAACCAAATGTAGGTGAACCTCGTAGGGAAACTTGCCCTTAAATTGCTTTTGGCAGATCTCGTTAGTGTCTAAGGCAGAAGGCTAACCCAACTGAAAAGGGCCTTTCAAGGTTGACTAATATGTTACTAAATGACATTTTTGAGAGGTGGGGAAAGCTGATGCCAGTAATTAAATTTCCTCGTGCTAAGCTTCTTACAATAACTATAAAAATTATATTAATGGTCTTATTTATGAGGGTTCCACTGTGCTCATGTTAGTACTTCTGAATACGTGATTGTGACAATAATGGGCAACTTTCTGGTGGTTTATTTTTCATGTTTTGGTACCTCAGTCAAGGCATTAGCATTAAAAATTATTCAAAGTTTTAATTTACCTTCAAATGCCTAAATGGGTTTGAAATTGGACTAGTATATCACCAAGAACTAAAAAGAGCCCCAAACCCAAGACAACCCCCAAAAACTGTTTATTCAGTTTTGGGGGGGGGGGGGGGGGGGGAAGGGGAGGAAATATTTCAAAATATTTAATTCCTGTCTTAACTGAGGATGAGTTGAATGCTTGAAACAAAGAATTTCTGAAAACTTGAATGTTCAGTTTCTGGTTCTGAAAATGTGAAGATCCTGTGGTTGAATACTATTACAACTATGCATGTTGCACAATGCAAAGCAAAGTGAATTACCAGATCCTGCATTCCACTTCTATGTGCTGTACTTCTTTTCCATTGTATTTAAAACAAGGAAGTCTATAGAGGAATATAAAAGAGGACATATGGGCAGTTATGAAAGTCAGACTGAGGCTTGTTGCACTGGTTCCATTGCTGTTTGCTTTGCTGTAACTGGTTATTTTGAAATGAGAATGGGGAAATGGGAGTGGTGAGGCAGAGACCACTAGATGGCTCCACCGATTGTTGCTGTACTGTGGGTAATTTCTGCATCACTTCTTGTAAGAATCTGCCCAGGATTATCAGGGGAACAACATAGTGGTGGACTTGGCTTTCAGACTAAAATGAGGTTAAAGCTCTGCACGTTCAAAAGAATAAATTGACGTTGGAGTGCAGATACTCAATCATGAAGACATTTTAAACCCTTTTTTTCTATGTCAGTCTCTTCTACAGTTAGCATTGGTTTTAAAATGATGCTCTTAACACTTAGTAACTTCCTGTACTTAATTTTTTGCACGTTAGGAGGAGTAGTAGTATTTTTTTTTTTTTTTTTTTTTAGTATATGAGCTTATTTTTCTTGGAAGAAAATGTTCAGATGGGGACATTTGGTTTGTATTTATCCATGTGGAAGTCATTTGATCAGTTTGGTTTGTCACTCACCTGTGGGCTTGGTTGCTGTTACATGAAGAGTAAAGTTGGAATATGGATCAGGAGTAGTATGGCGGCCTTGCTAAAGGCAACTAGTGTAACTTGTTATGATTTTCATCTGCCTTCTGACACATCCTTTCCCACCAGTCACTAAACCAGTCATTGTCATTCCGTTTGTTTATAAGTGTGTGTTTGCTGTTGCACTGTATGTCTTTCATGAGCTGGAAAACTGGGTTAAGATGGTGGAATGTCTTGTCTCCAGTCACCATCTGTATATAGGAAACCAGTTTTCATGCCTATTACATTGGTTTGGATGGATCTATGTCTTTGAAGAAAGGAACATGGACAGTAGTTAAAAAATGTGGCTTATTATAATAAACTTGGTTTTCCACTAAGCAGTATCAGCTTTAGTAGATGGGTCAGTCCAATAAAGATGGTTGCCAGAGCAATTATCTCAGATTTCCCACTTGATTTCTCTGGTGTTTTAACACTATAGAGAAATTTCAAATGGAACTACGGAGCCTGAAAGGGTTCTTGAACTTCTAATTGTTCCTCCCCTACTTCTTTATAGTTTTGGTTAAAGTTTATGTTTTTGACTCTTGAACTGATGATGATTTGACATTGTTTGTTGATGATAAAAGTAGATGTTCCGGAATGTGTAATGTGGAATGAAGCATCAGTTATATGTTTAAACTATCTTCAAGATACAGTAGTTGAATGTCTTAGTTTAAAGATATGACCTGTATTCCAACAGCATTTTTCTTTTAATTTTCCATAAAGAATCCAATCAGATGAAGAGTGTCAAAAGGAGTCTACGAATGAGACACCAAGATGGCAGTTCCACTGTTGATTGAGAGGTTGAGGAAGTGGACTAATGCATGAGTGCTGTGATATGTCTGTCCAAGAAAAGGATGTTAAAACGTGGACTCTCGTGTTATTAAACCAGAGAAGATCTGGGTTGTGACCATCCTATCAAAATGGACTTTGCACTTGAATTAATCAGGGGACTGTATCAGTGACTATCCAATGATGGATCTGTTTGAGGACTGGGTGGCAAAATTTTACTCTTGGGTTGTGTATGCATAACAGGCAAATTCATTTGCTAAGAGATCTGTTGCTACCCCTTTGGAGAAAATGTAATGTTTTTTTAAGTGACTTAATAAAAGGTTTTGGTTTCTTTCACACTTTGTGTTTGTCCTTTCTGGCTGAATATTTTTTATTATTATTATTGTGTTGATGTTGAAGTGGGTTACGTTTTTGGTTGCTATTAAAGTGAGAAATACTTTAGCTGCTAAGCACTAAAGGCAAGGTAAAATTTTGCACTATACTTGATTTAAAATGTGGTTTTCATTTGCAAATGATTTTCACTTTGCCATGACTTCCAATGCATTTTTATTCGCTGGTTTGTTCATTCAGGTGCTTAATGTTAGAGGTTTTTCAGTACTTGGCCTATTGTCAGGGTACTTCTGCTGAACTTTCTGAAGTTATTTTAAGATGGAATTGATACCAATTGAAGGCTGGGCAAATATGACAATAAAGGAGTACTTGAATGTTTTGTATAACTTTTTTAGGTATGCTTCTTCGGTTGTGTATGGGTACAGAAACTTTTCAAGGTGTTTCCTGGACATCATACTTCCTCAACAGTCTATTCTGTCTTAAAATTGTTCTGTACAAGTGTCCAATCTGCTTCACTGCTATTTAATGGAGGCTTAGCTGCATGATACTGTACCATGTATTTGATGAGAAAAAATGGTTATTTTTGATATTGCTACAGATGACATATTAACCTTTACAAATGAATTTTAAAATGATTCTAATGTTCAAAAAACGATTTCCTTTCAAGTTTCTTGTGGATCAAATGGTTAAACTGTGGCCACCTTCCTATGTATGTTTCACCTGAAATCCATAGTTGTCTTTGGTTTATGCTGGAGGGCCAAGATGACAAACCTGGCCCTGAGATAACCTGGGTGTTTTCTTTTAAAAACAAACAAAATACAAACAAAACCAAACAAACCCCCATTGTGTGTGTTTAACCATTTGGCTTGCTCAGGCTTCTTTGTGAATATCCATTTTTACCATGGTGAATTGTTCATACCCATTCAATCCAGCTGTTTTGATGATACACCAGTTTGCTTGCTGAGGTTTGGTTTTGTCATGTGTTATGTGGTGGAGTTGGATACTGGGACCAACCTAAAGGGATCCCTGTTCACATGAGTGGATTTCCTTAGCGTTGCCCAAAATTGCTTGGAATGGTCTTGTTTTTCAGTTGTTGTAGTTCAGGTGCAAGGGGTCTTCTGTAAATAATCGGTAAACTGAAATTCTTTAAAAGGGACCGTAGGAACAGAGCGTACCTACTCAAACCTCTTGATGTGAAAAGATGATAGGTTGTTGGAGGATGTGAGTGGCAAGCATGTGGAGGAGTTGACAGGACTATCTTGGTTCTACTGGTAGAAGCTGGTGTTTTCAGGCTGTTGGGATGCTGTGCCATGGATGTCCCCATAGAAGCCCAAACTAGCCCGGTACCCCCTTCCCCCCCAGCAGTCCCCCAGTCTGATTTCACTGTCTTGTTGTGATGCTTACGAATGTGCAAGGTGTCCTTGCATTTTAAGGAGTCTGTTGCTTGTGGGAAGACAACTGGTAGTCGGAATACAAGCGGTTAGGGGATGCTTGGATCTTCTCCATCTCCTCTGGGATGCATCCTCTCGATACTATGGTGTTGTGTTTGAGATGTGGCTTGATTTCCAGTTCTACAGCTCGGCTATTATACAGCTTTAAATTCATTTGTTGCGTTAAAATATGTTAACAAACATTAATGGGTTAAAAATGTGCATTCGAAATAAGCCTTTTAATGGTGTCAGACTTATTTTACAGTAGTACCTTCGCCTAACTGATGAAAATTGTGTAGCTGTTGGATTTTTGTTGTTGGGGAAAACCACTAGGGAGGCGCTGTCGAGCTGGAGGGGGCTGTTGGCAATGCGGGGCTCTCCTGGGAGCGCCTGCCGCTCTTGTCCCAAGCTTTAAGTGGAAGTGTTGGGTGGCGAACGGAGGACCTATTGTCTGGGGATACTGCCACTGAATTGCAAAAAAGCTACCCCTTGGGTGGGGTGAGCCCCAAGGTGGGTTGTTGCTGGCTGCATGGCTGTTAGCTCCACTTCCATTCTTTCAAAATGGCTTGTAACAGCAGCACTTCCTGTCCAGGGAGGAAGTAATTTTAGCCCAGGCACTGAAATATTTAGCAAATCTTTAAAACAAAAGGCACAAATTCCATTTCTTTCTGGTTTCAAAAGGGTGTCTGAGCCACATGGGGTTAAGGTGCCCCTTCAGCTGGGGTAGTTGGAAGAAGCCAGGGCTGTGGGGGTAGCAGGCACCCTTTAGGTGGAGGCTATCTCTTTTTTTGGTAGAAATGAAGGGGTGGGTCTATGGTACATCACCTGAGTTGTGGGGTAAATGTAGAGAGTGTCAATCAAAGGCAGAGCTCAGAGCTGGGAAGGAGCTCTAGATGGCGGCTGTGCCTTAGAGAGAGCGCGCTCAGCTCCGTGCCTTCCCCAACACTTTACGCAACTTTCCCTAACTTTCGGGCAGCCTCAGGGGGCCCCCACAGCCCCTTGCCTCTCCTAGGCACTAATCGGGGGCCGAGCGGACCTTTTTCGGGCAGAAAAGCAGCTTTTGAGGGCTCCCTTTTCGTGCCTTGCTGGAAAGAAGAAGCCGTGGAGAGAGCCCAGGTCGTTGTTTTTCCAGCTTAGAAGCCATGGCGTACCTCCATTTTTGTGCGCTCTCCTAATGAGCTTTTTCCCCCGGACATTTTTGTACTAATTATCGCTTCTTTTGCTTTATCGGCAGCATATTTTTGGGATTAGAATATATATTTTTTTTCATTCTCTGAAATTCGTCTTTTATCATTATAACTCAAAATATTTTGGATCTAATGTTTTTCCACTACACGAAACTAATATCGACTTGGTCCTGGCGACGGTGCATGGATCAGGTAGGTGAGCAATTAATAATAATAATTTTTAGATTTCTGCCGTTTTGAGTACTTTGATTTTCGACCGATTTGAGCTGTATTGGGATGACGCAATAAGATACAGAGATTATTTGCATCCAGTGTTACTTTGGGAAAGTTTGCAGGATGCTCCTCTGCTGTGTTTATTCTCGGATTTTTCTTCTAAAAATGATTATTTGTATTAAATCTCCGTTTTGCCGTGTTGATCAGTGTTGTGTATTGTTATAACAATATCATTGCAGCGTCAGGACTTTGTTCCTGATAATGAAAGCTAGTGAAACGAACTGGGACCTTACCTTTCTTTCAACTTTTGACAGTAAATACCTGGGCACAGGACTTCAAAGCAAACAGACACCCCTGACCCCCTCTTAATATTTAAGAATAAAAAGATGATGAGAAATAAGGACAAAAGCCAAGGAGAGGAGGGTTCAGTCCACAGCAATGCATCGAGGTATGATCTATCAACTTTCTTTTTTTTTTTTTTTTGTAAAACCTGTGAATACCCTGTTTACTTTGACAGCCTTGGGTTACTGTCAGTGCTTAATACAAAACATTTTACTGATTTTGCTTCCTTTTTAAGGAATGACCTTGAGATTGTTAGCATGCCACACCCTAATTTTTTTTTGGTAGCAATTTCTGAAAGTTGTGTTGTGACTTAAGGGCCCATGTCATAGTCAAAAGGTACTGTACCTTTATTCAGGGGAGCCCTTTCCTCTGTATTATGTTTTTCCAGCTTTTGAATTTCAGTTTTTAGGTTTTTTGTGCTGTGAAAAATGACCTTGTCGGTTTAGCCATTGCTGCATTGCACCATTTTACATACAAGGCAAATTTTTCTTTGAAGAATCTCAGAAGTCTAAACTTTAACTGAGGGCCATACAGAAGCCTGGTGTAGTAGTAAATTATAGTAAATAGACACAAGAAAAAGTTACATGAATGAAAAAAAGCTCATTTTAAAATATAAACTGGAAAATGCCTGTTTGTCTGATACCCCTTACTTCAAATTTTATTTGAGCTTGTAGAACTTTGATACTGTTTAGGTATTTTAGAATATTTTTATACAATTTAACCAGACTTTCTCCTGCTGGTGAGAGCATTTCATATCATAAAATATACACTGGGACTGTTAACAAGAGGCTCCAAATGCTTTGCTTGTTTGTTTAATGTGTTTTTGCTCGGAGTGTTTTTATTTACTTTTGTTGAGTAATGAGATTATTTACAGATTTTTATAAACTTAACCTTGATGTGGGAAAAGTATGAAACACTGGAAATGTTTTGTTTGCTAGGAATGCAGAAGTATAACTACTGAATTGCTCATTTTGTATTTAAAGGGTCGGCTTTTTTGAAAATTGGAAATTAAACTATATGCATTTTTGTTTTCTAGTTTGTAAATACACTTGAGTTTTGCATTTTGTTAATTTTAATTGAATCATGGCCTGTTTATTTTTTCTGGTGTTGTCTTCAGTAATTTTTAACCAACATTAATAAAAAAGAATTCTGAACTGTCTGTTGTATCACATGTGCTCTATGTGATGTTTGCAGGTGTTTGAATAGTATTCTTGATGTCCAGTATTTAACCTTCCTTAAACACACAAACTTGAAATACTGTGGGAATATATATTATCAAATTACTGTAACCTTCTAGCATAAACTTGGATGGTATTCTGGATGTATTACAATTGCAGTCAAATTTTAAATCCTAAAAATGGATATGGGTAAGTTTGTTTAATTTGAAATTATTATTAACTAAATTAGCCTCAGGGACTGTTGAAGCATTACATGCAGCACCTACATTATTTTATAATAATGCAGTTTAAAAACACATCAGACTTTCAAACTGTGCTGTCTTTATATTACTGTAAATATTGCACACAAAATATTGCTTAAAAAGTGGATTTTTAAAAAAATTACTTATGATTCAGCTTATTGAAGTCTTTATGCTTTTTCTGAAGTGCAGATTCTCAGCAAGAGCAATAATAGGTATAATTTGTTCAGGAAATCTAAATTAAGGTATTTTATCGGTGTTAGAAATATTATGCTAAATAGGAGATGAAATTGGAGACATCGAGCAGTAGTTCCACAGAAAGACGACCTTTGGGGTTTTTTGTCCTTAGGGGTATTATATTTGCATAGTGTCTCGTGTGCTTTTGGTGTTTTCATTGGGAGGTTATTTATCATAATTGATCGATTTACATGTAACACCTGTTGTGTGAGGTTACCCTTCTCCCCCTTCACAGTTTTTTCTCAAAATAAGCTTGCTGTGGGTAACATCCACTCACCTGAAGTGTGGGAACAATTGAGCACAGGATATTTGTAAGTGAGCCCTGTTGAGCTTATTTCTGAGCTGTGAGTCAGCTGAATGTCGTAAAATGGGCTTTACTTCCTGAGGTTGACTTGAAGTTGTAGGGGAAATGATTTCTAGGAAGTAAAGCCACCACTTTGCTTTACTGTAGCCCAGAAATGCACTGATGTCTGCACTTCACGTGCTGCTGGCCAGCTTTCTGCCCGCTTGTGAGACCAGCTCGGCATCCGTGGAAATACGTGAAGTCCTGTTGCATAAACCCTGGTGGGAGGCCTGGCTGATGGAGACGGGTGGAAAAGGTAGATACGGCCGGTGCCGTTCACCTGGGCCGGAGAAGCAAAAATGCAGAGAAAGGTGTTAAAGCAGAAGAAAATACAATTCCTGTACACCACCTTAGTGTCTTAACTGGGGAGTATATTTGGAATGGACTCCCACCTTTCCAGTTCTGAGAAAGTGCAAAGGCATATGCTGAATAAACAAAAGTACCTGAGAATTGTCCCGAAACAGGTGATTATTCTTGGGAAGGGAAATGGGGTTAACTCTTCACAGTTTGTAAGCTGAGGGGTGTGCTTGTGCTTTTCTAGATGAACAGCAACACCTGTCCTTTGTATATTGACAGCCAATCTTTCCAAACTTGAAGCTGATTGATTTGATGCAACTTTCTCCACCTAAGGTAGAAGTTGGGATGCTGCAGTTGCTCATAACCACCACCTGTGTATCTGGGACTCGCATTAAATAATTGAACAAAATCCTGGTGTGTTTTCTAGCATCTTCTATGCTGCATTTCTGAAAGGCAGGTGGTGTGAGAGGGTACGTCCGTGGTGCAACCCTAATGTGAACTTCAGAGGTGAGAGGCAGGCTGGGGTCCCCCTGAAGCCCAGGAGTGAGTTTTGTAGGGGATAGCAGGTAACACGCGGTGGATACGTTGTTCCTCTAGTTTTCCCGGCCCGCACATGTTGCAGTTGCTCTTGCAGCTCCTAAATGCCCCGCTGTGGGAATGGTTTCTGCTACAGAAGCTGCAGGGCTGAAAAAACCCTTGCATCTGTATCCAGCTCTTGGCTTCTCTAGCACTGAAACATCATTTTTGGGGGGAAAAAAAAGATTGTCGTGGGTTAGATCTCAGCCTTTTTTCTGTTCAGAGAGCTGGAAGTCCGAGGTCTGAAATGGCGTTTTTTTTGCTCAGCGGCCACCTTACAGAGGCAGAGTGCTCTGCAGCGTGTGCTGCAGCCTTCGCAGAGCAGAACACCCTCGTTTTACGTGGCAGCCATTTTATGAAGATGTAGTTACATACGAAAGAGGATTTGGGGGGGGAGGAGGAGGGAAAGGAAGACATAAAACAAAAATCGCCCTCCCTGGCTGCCGATGAAAGCAGAGGGCATCTCTTTCTCGTTTCGGTAGCGGTCGGGAAGCCCCGATTCCCGGTGAAAGGAGAGGGGAAGGCTGCACCGCCTGGCATTTTGGTGCGGGTCCAGTTCAGTCACAAAATGGCTGTTCCTTTGTGCCGCATAGCTGACAGACATACTGCATTGCACTGTGTGTACTCTAAAAACAGCAGGAAGTTGCTGGTGGGGAGTTCAAAGGCCATCTTGTGCTCGCTGGGGACGGGGATTGGCTGCGCTCGCCTGGCAACAGAGCCATGGCTGCGCGCGATGGCTGCGCGCGCCGCGCGGCCTCTCCCACGCCTGCCGCCGCGCGCCGGCCCCGCGCTCCGCTGGGCTCTACTGGGATGTACTGGGAGCGCGGACCGGAGTGCGTGGCTGCCGCCGCCTTCCCTCGCTTCCCCTCATCTGGCGGGCACGGGCTTTTATTTTATTTTATTTTATTTTTTAATAGTGCAGGCTATTTTGAGAAGCAAGTGACTTGAAAAGGAGCAGGGTTATTTGTGGTGTGGCTTTTTTCTTTTTTCTTTTTTTTTTTTTTTTAACTTCAAAAGGAATTGTAGAATATCGTAGTATTCCTGGAACATCTGGCCTTTTTTTATAGCATTATGGCTTTCGGCATCCTTAAATCACTAAAAACTCACTCTTGCTTTCAACATGCATTTTGCAACTCGTTTTCTTCGAGCCGAGTGGAAATGTTAAGCACGTTTATTAAAATGCCTCTAACTATGGGTTTCAACTTTTCATCCAGGCTGACGGGTTATTTTTTAGCTGTTGTGGCCATTGTGTACCTACCGAGTCTTTCAGTTTCATTTGCACTGCTGGATTCTTTAACAAGGATGGGTTCCCCCCCGCCTTTTTAAGCTTTAACCCTTTATGAAACTGTCCGGAGGCTTTTTTGAAAAGGGAAAATGCTTGATCAGTGCAGGACACAAAAGGAATAATGTGTAAGGAATTCCTATGAATAATGATGTAATCTGTGTGCAGCACAAAGGAGACTGTTCTTGTTTTGCTTTGTTACTTCTGTTTCACATTAGAAGGAAATGTCTCATCTAATTACCAGTGCACAATTCTGAGACTTTCAACTTCTCTGTTTCCTGTTTTGTGATTGCTGCCAGGAATGGATACAATATATAGAGTGCTATAAAAAAGGCTCACCAACTGCAAGAAGCTACATTTAGCTGAAATTTAATCTCTTCTGGATTGTTCTTTTTAGTTAAACATCTTAAGCTAATTAATCAGGTTTTATGTATTCTCTAAATGCATGACTTTTGCTGAATAAAAGTGGAAAAATAGGAATAAAGAGCTCACCTGGGTAATTCTGTAACCCTGCAAAAATGCTGCTGTGGCACGCAGCGTGCCGGGGCATTGCTGCGCGTGTGCGCACATGCCTGCGCGCACGCCCCCGCCCCCCTCCTGCCTAAGTTCAGCAGTGCCTTCAGCCAAGAGAGCTCCATGTGGCTGAGATTGGAGGTTAGAGCCCATTCCGCTTTCTGGTGGGTTGATGTTTCACCTGCTGTACTTTGAGGGCAACAGTTGCCCTTATCTGCACCTTCCCCCGTTTTCCTGTGTGAGCTGAAGCCGAGCTCTCCCACGACTCAGGGAGAAATGATGTCGCCTTGCAGCGGCGCAGGGTCCTACACCTGACTGCTGCTGGGGGTGGCACTCCTGAGAGCACGGCATCTCACGTGTGCGTCGCGGGAGCAGCGTGGCTGTCCCCATTTGGGCTACAATAACCACGCTTCCATTTGCGTTAAAACAAAACATTTCCACTGTTAACTTCGCGTTAGGGCTTTGAGAGGGCCCGGAGGGAGGGCCAGGAAGGCAGTGATGTTTAATTTTAATCTCTCCAACTCGGTATAGGGAGAAACAAGTTCCCATCTTTGTTTTCATGTGTCACCCCTCATCTCAGAAAGCTGTTGGTACGATTAGCAAGTTACTGAGTTGCTAAGCCTGTCTCTGAGGAATTTTTATACTGGCATGTCTCTTGACGGAGGCTTATCACTGCTAGTTTTAAGGAGCAGATGCGGGTACCCGTGGCAGATGCAGTGAGAGGAGCCAGGTGGTTAAGTACCTGGGACTGAGCAGGAGCGTGGGGACTGAGCTGAAGCTTCTGATGCCATGGCCTTGCTGCTTTTGAACTCGAGACAGCTAAAGTAAACCTACTTTGGGTGGGTTTGGCAGCTTACGCTGAAATCGCATCTCCTGATACATAACCTGGAGCTGTGTATATCCACTGTATCTTGTTTCGTCTTGCAGACAACGGTTCCAGCAGGAATTGCAATGTTAAATTAGGCTGTTAAGTTCTGAAGATAGAGAAGCTCTTCTAAATCTCCAGTGCCCTTAGCTGAAATCCAGCTCGGGAAGGCGGTGATAACGGATGGAGAAAGATTCTGTTCTGCATTCTCTCTCCTCTCCTTCAAGGAAAACAAATAGAAACAGAAAGGCACTGGGGGAGGGGATGGCCTGGATTACCATAATTAGATATAAGCAGCCTTCTAGCAAAGGATGTGCTGTTCTACTGACATGGTGTCTTACAGAAATTTTTCTGGTGTGTTTTTATTAAAAGACGTGTGCTGAAATGCCATTTTGAAGGTGCTCTTTCAACAGGTGGTGGTGTGCTTGTAAAGTCTGCCTTTGTATCCTGGAAAGGATCCTTGAAATGAAAGCACAATGACTAGATGAAAAAGTCACATCTAGTGACTTGCAATAAAGCTTTTGTAAGCCTGTCATGGTGTTAATGCCTCCTTTTCTTGGAGCAGGGAGTGTCTTTTGGATATAATAAGAAGCAAACTGTTGATGAGTCTTTCCAAATGTGCAGCAGCTCTCATTACATTACTGCTTGTGCAGCACTGCTGCCAAATTACAATTTTCAATATTCAGCTTGCTTTATATTTACCTGTGGGCTGAGATAATCTGTGCTGAAGTATATGTGCTTTTCTGGCCTTGACTTTTAAGGTTAAAAAAATAAAAAGTTTGCAACAGTGATCTCGGATTCCCTTCTGGCATTGTGCTGGTAACGCTCGCATGGCGTTTTCGTCTTGGCAGGGCTTCTCCTGGAGTGCGTGTGCCAGGAGCGGGCGCTTTACAGGCGGGATGCTGAACGCTTCGTGGCTCGGGAACCTGTACCCCGGCTCTGAACAAGTGTGTTGCAATGTCAGGAATCCACTGACTCCAGAATACCTGGCTACTTAGGGAAAAGTTGTGTTGTAACTATTTGTTTTATTGCTAGGTATAGATGACTTAATAGAATTGCTAATATATTAATTACAGGAGGCATTTGCATCTCTTTCATGGGGAGGAACCTCTGCTCTTAACTACAGAGTTGTCACCAGTTGAGAGCTTTGAATGCTGCGTGCTGTCTGTAAAACGGAGGCTTAATGGCGAGCCTTAAATCTCTCGGTTAAAAACAGCTTTTAACAGTCACTTGGAATAAACCCCTCAGGCCAGGTCAGGCTCCCCTCTTCTGAACTGCAGGTCATCTGCAGCCAGAAAGGAATCTCTGCACCTTCATGTTCTCGTTCATGATTTTGGGTCCTAAATTTCCATATTCCTGCATTTCTTTCCTCTGTTAGGTCTTAAAGGAAGTTTGCAAATGTTAAGGGAGAAAACCCAACCACCCTTTCTGTACTAATTGAAACCAAAATTGGCTGTGCGAGCTCCAGTCCCACCCCCTCCGGGCACCTCCGCCTCCTTTACAAGAAGTCGGAGTTGCCGTGTGCGGAGTTGCCGAGGGCACGGCGAGTTAACCCCTGCCCGTCCCTCTGCCCCGGGCCCCTTCCCCGCCCGGGGGCGAGGAGGTTCTCAGCCCTGGCTGCTGCCGAAACGCTCGGCCGCCTGCCCGGGGGGGGGACGGACACCGGCCCCCTGCCCACCCTGGGAACTGCCATTGTCCTTCCCTTTCTGCGCAGGGACGGGAAGGATGCTGCCCTTGGAGATTCTCAATGGCGCTCCTTAATCAAGCAGACAGGTTTTGACTCCTTTTGTCCCTGTGCTGTTTTTTTTTTTTTTCCCCTTTTTTTCTTTTCCCACTAAACATCCCAGGCATTTTCAGCCTCTGGCTGAAAGATCAGAGAGCGAGAGAGCCAGCTCTCACAATCATGAATGAACTGCTCGTTTTGCTTGCTTATGCAAGCATAATGTGGTGCCTTTGTAGTGGAGAAAAAAAAACCACTTTTGGAAATTACTTGTCATTCAAGATAGCCCAATGTGCTTTACAGGGAGCTGCAGCAGAGCAGTGAGGGATATATTTAGCTCACTGTGTGCTCAGGATTGCTTTGCCTTTGGCATTTGGGAGTCCTGTGCTGGGGCAAGTATTGCTGGCCAGGATGCGTGTGAAGATTTCCCTCTGCCTCCTCCCCTTCCCCTCCTTTCAGCCAGGCTGGAAACCCAGCACAACCCAGTTGGGATGGTTATTTAGATAGGATACCTGCTGAGTGCATAATCCCTCCGTTGTTACGGTAGCCCCATGGCCCTATTGTGCCTAATGCTGTGTAAGTGTAATTAACGCCCCTCTTCTGCAAGCAAGGTTTGCAGTCACATGTGGAAAATGTGTATGTTCTCCATGGTAACTCTTCTCGCTTGCCTATTTAAGAAAAAATAGTTGCCAGTCACAAAATGAGGTTGGGGAAATATTTTTCTGGTTTTTGAAGGACATGTTTGTTACCTGGCGGGGCAACCCTGTAACCTTGGGAGTGTTTGTTGTCCCCCTTGAAAGCCTGCCCAGAGTTGGCCGTTTTTGGCCAGAATGACAATATTGCGAGTATTCAAAATCGTTTGAGACTCACTTCTAAACAGTATGAAGAGCCTGGCTGCGTTTGGTGTATTCCAGTTTAAGTTCCTGCTTTGAGACAGATCGTTGTTAGAAATACATACCGCACACGGGTACGGATAGTAGAGTGGCAGGAATATTTTTCTTCCCTCCCTTCTCCCCTTTGCCTGCAGGAAGTAAGTTGGGAAAAGCTCTTGCATTATTGACCCTTCTCAGCTCTTATCACTCAGAAAATCTTTGCCTTGGGAGACAGGCAAGCACCAATCACTCTTTTTAATAGACTTTCAGAATAAAATAAAGGTAACTCAAAAAGCTAGGGATGAATTTATCTTCCGTATCACAATCTGAGTGTCATTGACTTAGCTCTCCTGCAAGCTCCATGTACTGTCTGTACGGCCTTGGCTATGCTTACTATAGTATTTGCTCATATTTATTTTTTTTTCCCCAAGGCAAGGGATAGATCCGATGAAGCTGTTCTTAGTCCTCTGTGGTCCACGTATTATCCTGTCTTTATCACATGTTATCCTTTCTTCATTAGATCATCTATGGCCAGAATTAGTCTTGTGGTGTTATCCCTGACTTGTTTAGCCTGGAGGTGAAATTTAATATGGTTTGGTGCTTTTTACAGCTACCTGAGTGCATGCATCAACATTAACTGATGGTGCATATTTTTACTTGCAATATATGTAGGCATTTCATTTATATTTATGTATAATAATAGTGAACATCATATTTATAGATCAAATATTCAAAGGAAATGTTAAAGAACAACACAGTATCCAGCTGGGTCAGTGTGTTAGCATCTTCTGTGGTTTGTCACTGTCCCTTTGTGTGTATAACAGTTTGTGTATAGATCACTTCAGGAAGACACATCTATTTAAATAGTTTTAAATTGGAGGCCTCCACTGGCTTTGCTGATCTGTGCTTTAGAGTAAATCTTGAGTCGGTGCCACCAGCGGAGGGGTGTGAGGCTGGTAGCCCTTGCTGAAGAGCTGCGGGGGCTGAGAAGCCTCCTTTACTGGTAGAGCTGGATCTGACAGAAACGCCTGGTCTGGAGAAGACATCTTGCTCGCTTCAGAGAGCCGCAGCTCGGCTGCCCGCCGCTGTGCCGCGGGTCGGCAGTGCCGTACGGCAGCAGGTCCGGTGGGCTGACCCGAGGTTCCGGCCCGTGGCCCCACTCGTGTATGTTTGAAGGTTGCCACGGAGTTGGAATGTTTGAGCCGTTCGCAGACAGTTTGCTTGGCTCTGCCAGAGAGGGGTGTTGAGGACCCAGGGGTGGTCAAGTTGAGCAGCTGGCTTGCAGCTGGCTTGCTGCTGCCCCAAAATTGGGGTCTTGCTTGTCCCTTTCCTCCTCTGCAACTCGTCTGTGCTGCCAAACGCAGTATACTTCCACTGTTCCTGGTTCCTGTAAAGGCTTGCTCCTGATTTTGCTCACTAAGCCGGCAGAGACCTATTTTGCTGTTTCTCTGGGCTAGTCTTTTGATGTTTTATCAAGTTCAAGTGGCTCATGGAGGAGTCCAGCAGCCCAGTCAGTGCTGGCGTAAGCACAAGGTGGGTGCTGGGAACGTGGGCTGCGGAGGGCGGATGGGTGGGAGAGGGGAGGGGGTGTCTCCCAGCCACCTGCCTTTGGCCTTTCGGTGGCAGCGAGCCGAGACGTGGATGGGCGCCTGGGCGTCAGTTATCCACAGGACACGAGAAGCTGTGCCCGACAACGCGCAAGGGTTAAGTGTTTGTTTGCCAGAGGGGAACAATAAACTTGGTTTCTGATATTATCCAGCCCCTGATATTATCCAGCCTTGGGAGTTTGTTCCAAGGCCCTTCTCAAGCCTGGGCGGGGTGGTTTCGCTGGTGCGAGTCCCTGCTGAGCTTGCGGAGCCCAGTGGAACACTGCTGTTTGGATTCAAACTTGTTTAGATTCAAAGTGTTCACAACAGTTCTTAAAGCTAGGAGGAGCTTGGCTTGTGGGAGGATCTTGGGTCATTAATCCTCCTTTATCCCCCTGGCTGAATTCAAGTTCTGTCCATCAAAAGCCAAATTTTGAAGTCTGGGGCAGAATGGTCCCAGTTAGAGCCATTCCCTTCTCAGCTCTTGGTTCCAGAAACTCATATTGGGTCATTTTTTCAGCTTGTCTTGCACCTTCTGGAAACATATCTACTGTTTGTACTTGTTGAGAGCTTATAAAGTGTTTTGTTGCTGTTAGCAAAGATGATCCCCTATAAAATGAAGTCATATGTGAAATGTTAAACGCTAAGGCTGGAGGCTTCAGGCACGCTGTAATTGCCTTGTAAACTTAGATGCCTGATTGTAAAGGGTCTTATCGCTGCTGTTCAGCTACTTATTTCTTGGAAGGAACGTGTCCTTCTTAGTAAGGGATGACTTGGTTTTCTTCCCCCTCAAGTCAGGAGCAGGCTCTTAATTAAAACAGAATTATAGCCTGAAGTATTTCTTGGAAACCAGGGGAACGTATTTGGCTGAGTCTTAGCAGATCTCAATTTTTAGAGGAGTTTCTCACTTCGAGGGGGTTACTGACGGTCCAACTGTAGCTTTCTTGATGCTCACGGGTGTTTCTCTGCTGAATTTGGAGGGGAGTGAACTGGTTGAATCATGATTTTGCGACACTTCTAGCTTATCCCCCGCTTATAGTTTAATTGAAAGTAGGTCTTGTTTGGATGTTAACTTTAGGGGCATTAAAGCAGGGCATATTCCAAAAATAGCTTCTGAAAAGAGGACTTAAATCTCCAGTTATGTACAGTGTAAGGCCTGACTTGACATACAATGTTGCTAATCTTTTCTACTCTGTTGACAGGTAGAAATGCTTCCTGATTGCCTCGGTGATAGTTAGAAAGGATTATTTTATGGAATGAGCCTTTTCAGTTCTCTTTTTTAATTCTGTTGATGTAGAAATAGAGAGAAGCACAGATCCTTTTGCCTTGATAACAGGCCATTTATTAAAAAAGAATTATTTGCAACAGCCTTCAAAAGGACATACCACTTCGCATCTGCGTTTCTTTCTGTAGTAGGGCAGGCGCATGCATACCTGTACATGCAGATGTGTGGGTCATCTGTCTCTTTCACTAGAGAAGTCGCCCTCTTTTCAGATGGCACAGTTCACATCTTGGGGAAAAAAGAATTACGGCGTCCAGATAATGTGGATAAAGCACATGACTTATGGCTGTTGATGTGCAGAAAGGCTGTGTCCCTGTGTCCTTGAAATAAAGCTTAAAGGCCTTGAGAAACAGAGCTCCGGAGCGGGAGGAGGCCAGTAATTACTGTTCTGCCTTTAAACAAATACTACCAAAGCTGTCTGGCCTCAGTCTAGCCTGGGTTGTTGTAATTTCTTCCAGCTATTGCTAATAAATTTCATTGAAGAAAAGTGTCTTCCTCTTCCGTGTGTCCCCATGGAACATGGGATGCCAACATGACTCAACCAGAGCCTGATGTTGTCACTTTGCATCGTGACAGTAGAGGTTTGGATGCCTCCAGATCCCATTCTTCTGCGGAGGTCGAGTCCCCGTCCCCGCAGGAGGCTCTGAGGGACGGTGTCCTGCCGAGCCCTGCCCGTGGAAACTGGCTGTCTCCAGAGCTGCTGGAGTGTCATTTCCTTGAGTGGTGTGGCAATGCTTCCTAATAAAATTCCCTTGGTTTTCTTGAAAAAACCCTGGAACTCTGAAAATTCTCCAACGGAGAAATTTAATCACTCGCTCTAAGTAGACTTGGTTGCAAAGCAATGTGGTTGAGCGGGACGCTGGGAGCAGATGTCAGCAGATCCGTGCTCGATGAGGAACTGCGGAGAGCTGCAGGGCGGCAGGCGAGGAGGGAGAGGCACGGTGGATGGCGCCGGCAGCGGGGCATAGCAGGAGAGCACAGCGATGGAGGGCCGTGGTGGAGAAGAGGGGACTGGAAAATGCAGAAAACTTAGAGGAAGGGACAGGCAGCGGCAAGGTGTAGCGAGACAGCTGTGCGTGGGGCTGTGCCTTTGGTTGGCATTGATAGGAGTGGGACAGGCAGGAGTGACCGGGCAGCCTGGAAGGGTGGCAGTTCAACTCGATTTTCCAGCCCTCCTAGGAGGGAGCGATGCAATACCCCCTTCTCCTTCAAAACCAAGCTGGGACGATGAAACCAACAACCATCGGTGATGGCTCACGCTCCGCTCCTTCCTGAAAAGGCTCCGTTTCTGTTACTTCAGCCTTAGAAATTCTTGCTCACCGCTGTTTCTTTTTTCCCCTGTGCATGCTGCACCCTTCCATTTTAGGACTTGTGGCAGACCCAGAGCAGCAGCAACGAAATCGCAAGATGGTGGAAGAGGGATGGCTGTAAAATGGCGGCTGGGAGCCTGGCTGCGCGCCCTGCGCCGGAGGGATTCCCGGAGCAGGTTCCCGCGGCGCTCGGCTGCTGCCCTCTGCCCGCTCCCTGGGAGACGGCAGCCGGGAGCTGAGCCGCTGCGCGGGCAGGCGGCAGCAGCTCTGCTGATCCCTGAGCTGCTGGGGACCAGCCCCGTTACATTTCACAGATAACTTGAGAATTTTTATCTAAGAGTGGAAACTTGCCATGGTGTAAATTAGCTCTATTTGTATGTGGATATACCCATGAATAGCAGCTGACTCTAGTGATCCCGTCTCTATAGCGTGCATCGATTTCTGTAGAATTGTATGCAATTGTACACGTGCTTTTGCTTTTTTTGTATTATTTCTTTCTCGAATTGTGAAATCTGAGCAGAGCCTTTGATGTACCTTGTTACTTTTGTAGTTTTGTACAGAAGGAGAAAAATTAAAAATCTGGTTTCCCTCTGCAAAGTTTTCCTGACTCTTCTTTTCATGATGTTATATCTCTGGCATGCCCTTAAATATTATGAAAGCATCTAGCTTCAGATCAAGAGCTGATTTGGAAAGAGATGCTCCTTGTTCAAAATGTTTGTAGTATCATTATTGCCGCACTGCATTTTGGTTTGTGACGGAGTGGGATTTGTAATGCTGCCTTACTAGCATGTATGTTATATGTTGTAATGAGTTTTCTCTTTTTCTTTAATTGGATTTTAAGTGAAAAATATATGTTGGAATAATTGGGCAAAGGTATTTGAGTATTTTGGCCACCTAAAATAGTTTCACCTCTCTTTGTTTTGTTGAGGAGCCTGCATTTAAGTGAATATTCTGTATATTAACCCATTTTAATGTAAAGAAAAAAAAGAGAAATACAGCTGTTCGATGTTCTGCTCTCCTGTTACTGGCTACTTGAGAAATGCAGTCTTCACAGTGTTGGTGTAATCCTTTAATCAGGAACTGCCCCAGCCACATGCCCGTATAAGCGCCTTTTTGCTGCTCTGCTGCTGAATTTATTCTTTTTGCAAGAAACATGATATTTACTATAAGATATAGTGTTATGCATACAGTATTTGGTGCTGGTCTCTTTCAGAAATTGGATGTTGAATTTTTGAACCACCGGCCATACTAGGGTGTAGTGGAGAGCTGTGCCAGAGCAACTGCCTATCTTTAATATATCAGGATGGTCTCTGGACACTCCAGCTCCCAATAGATCTTACTCTTGCTCTCTCTGAACAAGCCGAATCCTCCCTGGAGGACCTGTGCTGCTGGTATTGCTAATGCTTCTCTTCATGGTACCACCACCCTCTGTTTTGGCTGATGAGCGGGAGATGCTGTACAGTGATTTGGAGATCCCTACTCTTGCCCATGTGTTCAGCGCCTGTCCTGGGAAGGAATTGTTTCAGCTTCAACGTGCCAGTGCAGGGTGTCTGTTTGGGACAATGCGGTTCTCGCTTGCGTTTAGGCTGTTCCAAGCCTGTCATTGTAGCTTGGACATGGCTCAGGTTTGCTTGCTGCATACTTGAAAGCTGTGACAGTACAGTTAAAATGTAATTTCTTTCTCTACCATCAGTCACTCAGCATCCGAAGAAGCCTCTGGCTCTGACTCTGCAAGCCAGTCTGAAAGTGAGCAGGGCAGCGAGTCAAACAGCAGCTCGGAGTCCTCTGAAAGTCAGTCTGAATCCGAAAGTGAATCAACGGGTTCAAAATCCCAGCAGACCCCTCCTGAAACCAAAGAAAAACCGGCCTCTAAGAAGGAAAGGATAGCAGATGTTAAAAAGGTATTGCCCTCACTGCTCTGCATAGTCATGTTACCCCTGTACCCACCGCCAAAGGGCAGAAAACGGGACCTTATCGAAGCTGGCTTCAACTTCCCTGCCACTCTGACCAAACAGCCTCCAGCCTCTGGTGTCCCCAAGTCACTCGTTGGCTGTTTGGTCTGCGTGCTTGTGCCCTGCTGCTGTCATCCTTGTGAGCAGGAGCTTGTGTGTTTGGTGGGACAAGCCTTTGGGCACCACATAGGTAGCGATGGGGCTGACTGGTGTGGATGAGGAGCAGGTGCCTGTCATCAATATGTGACCCTGTCATTTCATCCTTTACCTCTGTCTTTCCACTCCTCTCTTCTGTCTCTTCTCTCCCTCAGAAGTAATGAAGCTTCCCCATGTGGTATATAATCAGAATGTTTGTCTAGGATTTGGGCCACTTTGGTTTGTTTTCATCAGTGTCTTCCTCCTTGAAAAAAGTAAAAAAAAAAAAAAAGAGGAGGCAAAAGAAAGCTATTTAGCTTTTGTTGTTTATTATGTCCAGAACAGTGGTTCTTTGTTGTGTTTTTTTTCTGCAGCTTCCCAGCTACCTCCTAGCAATACCCGCCTCAAATAGCCAGGTTTGCCCTCTGCCTGTGGCTGCACAGGAGGAAGAGGGATGGCAGGTGTTTAATGCATGTGGTGCCCCTCTGGTTGGCGAGCACCTGCCCGGTGCAGAAGCTGTGCCTCGGGTACCTGCTTCACCCGAGGGATGGAGGCACCCGGGTAACACAGCGTGGCGTGAGCTGAGAAAGAGGAGCCCAAATCCCAATTTGGAGAGAGGAACTTGGTGAACTGAGTTTACTTGGAGGAAGGAAAATCAGGTTAGGTCAGGGTTTTGTTTGTTTGTGGTGTGTAACTATCCTGTTCTTCTTAGCTGTGGTTTGCACTTTGCACAGCTTGCTCATGAGAGTGAGTTTTATGGAGAAAGTTGCTACGTATGTAAAGACTGAGGACAGTGCTTTTGGCCTGCGCTCCCCACGTACCTGCAAGGGAGAAGTGAAGGATTTTGTTACCAGCTGTTTTATTGTTGATAAGTGGGGACTGAAGGAAGTTTTCTTATCTTCTATGGGCTTCTAAGAGCATGTGCCTAACAATAAACATTAAAATTATCCTATGAGGGAGCACATCCATACGCACGATGGTAATTGGCATGGATGAAACATGAAAAGGTCAGGGCACCCTCTAATAAGAAAGCCTCTCCCTTCCTTAATTTCTCTGTTAATGGGTGTTTGCCTTAGCTAGGTCTAGCCTGGGCATGTTGATACCTGTTCTGCTTGAATAACCAATGCAATTAATTATTATATTGTTGTTTATTTTGTATTTCTGTCTAGATACACCCATGAAGGTGAGGTTAACTTGTGTTAGGTGCTATTCAGATTTGTCATGAGAGTTGATCCCTCATCCCAAAACTGTGCCATTTAAAAGATGAAAAGACAAGTTCTTCAAATGGTTCAGGGAGTATTTTGAGTTTTTCTTTCATGTGAATTTATCTCTGTACTCGTATGCCCAACAGATACACATGTTCACAATCTGTCCATTGCAGCGTTATTGTATTACTCCTTTAACAGTAGCAGAAAAATTGCTGGGCTGCAGCCTTATGTTCCATGCTCTCAATCCCAAGTCGCTGCTGCATCTGGCAGTGTATTTTGATTTCCTTTTCCTGCCAGTGGCTTGCAGAGATATTTGAGGACTGGAGGGAGAGAGAAGCAGGAGAATGAATAGGTCTAGAAAACTGTAAGAGGATAAACTCTGCTGAGGGAGAGAGGGATTGTTGGTGCAGGTGTTTGAAAGGCACGTTGGTGGTTTGTATCTGCCCTGTAAATCTTCTGGTGTCCTGTGTCACCAACACAGCTCTGCATTCATGTCCCTCAAGGCATCAGTTCCTGTCTCCCCCTTCTCCTCTTGTCCATCCAACAAGAACAAATGCATGTTGTTATACACAGTGTATTAAACTATTTAGGGCCTGGTTACAGCAAATAGAGCACAACCATTCCCAGTAGCCGGCTCTGCACATCCACACGTCCTGCGCTGCCAAACCGCATTCACATCAGTGCATTCAGGAGAAGAACCGTCAGTCCTGCCACCTTTACTCGCCAAAGGACAGCGTGCCCTGGTCCATTTGCCATCCAGGCTGGGCCACAGAATTCACTTTTGAAGTTGCTGCTGGCGATGTCTTGTCCCCGGGCTCCTCAGGCAGCTGGTGGGGTTTTCCCTATGGAAAGGAATTGTGGTGGAAGCTGTTAGTGACAGTGAATGGTCCCTTTGTGTTGGTATGTCCATTCATTCCATGCGCAAGGCGTTGCCTCCTTGCCTTCAGCACCATTGCTTGCAGGGGCTGGCTATCTCAACACTCTGTCCTTCAGCCTGAATGAGCTGGAGAGTAATTTGTACCCTGGTGGAAGGATGGACCACTATAAAGATAACGCTGAGATAAAACATGCTGCTTTAGAGTGTTACGAAATACCCCAAAATTATCATAATCTTTTTCAGCCAGTTTTTTAAAGTGTCCATCTACTGGTTGCTAATTCCCTAATCGTTTTATGTTGATTTTTCTTTTAAAAAATTCGCCATCAAACTTCTCTAAAATGTCAGAAATAATTGGGGTGAAGGAGGCCTTCTGATGGTCTGTTTATTTTGCAGATGTGGGAAGAATATCCTGATGTTTATGGGGTTAGGAGGTCAAACCGAAGCAGACAAGAACCGTCGCGATTTAATATAAAAGATGAGGTAAGGAAAAAAAAAAAGGATGAGGGATTACTGAACATATAAAAACAACCAAGCCCAAAGAGCAAAGGCAGGTCTCATCTGCATTGCCTTGTAAACACCGAGCCCTAGCTTGGTGCGTGGATGTTGGAGCTCACGGTTAAGGTCCCAGTCCTGCAGTTGGATCCGCTTGGCCTGAGACCTCTGGAGTCAGCAGGACACTGCGTGGGCCGAGATCTGCATGCACTGATCTGATTGCTGGAATGGGGCGTAATGCAAGTCATGCTCTGCTGTAGAAACGTCCTGGAGAGAATGAGACTGTGTGAAAAAAAAATCAAAACCAAAACAAAACACAACACAAATCCAACCAGGAATAAAGGAAACTTCCCAGAAGCACCTCACAACAACAAAACAGTCATTGTTGCCCATCCCAGAATGGATCACGCTGATAAATACATTTGTGTGTATTCAGCTGTATGAACCATCACTTTTCTTTGGTTGAATATTGGGGAGTCTTTTATGCTTCAGTTGGAGGTGACAATGGTCAGAGCCTGGCAGATAAACCTTCTAATGGTTCCTTTTTCGGAACATTTTTTTTTTCTGAAGATGCAGGAATTAGCTGCCACCTTCATTAGCATCTAACAGGCTTTTTGCATAGAGCTTTTCACCTGCAGGTCTTCGGGAAGGTTGAGGAGCTATAGCAGAGGGGAAGGAAAACCAGAGAGAGGCTTAGACTGAAGGAGAAGCTTGGGGCTTAGAGCAGGTACAAAAATGTACAGTTGGGAATCTGAAGAGAAGTAGCCAGATTTTCAGCAGAGCGGAGCCCAGCAGTGCTCTCTGACGGTCAGGCTATTTGTGCTTCGCTGCCGAAATGTGTGTTTGGATGCTCGAGGGGTCCAAGTCGTGCGGCAAACGCAGGTCTCTGGCTCCCTGCTCTGGTGTGTTATCGTTGAGCCTTGCGGAACCCCCAGTGCCACCGCCTGCCCCCCCAGACTCCTGTGCTGGATGTCCCGCATAGCAGCAGGTTAGGAAGGGGCTTGGGGCACGTCATTGACTTAGCTTTTGTTTTCCTTTTCAAGTTCGGCAAAGCCCAGGCTCGCTGGCCACCTCTCTGTGCGATGCCCCGGCATGCACTGTGCTGGCGATGTCACACCCACCACAGACCTCCGCTGCAGACCCAAGTGCCCTGTTAGGGGCTCAGGTAAGTCCCATCTTTTTTTGTTTTACAATATTACGTGGTTTTGCAAATGTTGTTTTCTTTTTCGATATCTTTATTTCCTACTACTTAAGGTACGATAAAGTTTAAAAAAAAAAA
The DNA here is from genome assembly GCF_965183815.1 of Platalea leucorodia. NCBI lineage: Eukaryota > Metazoa > Chordata > Aves > Pelecaniformes > Threskiornithidae > Platalea > Platalea leucorodia. Next base: position 44,924,716 of record NC_138831.1, read on the forward strand.
AAAATCCGACATGTAAAAACTTTGCTATACCACAAAATATTGTAAAAAACAAAAAAAACCTGTCCTCCAAATGACCCCGCAGCCACCTTCGTGAAACGGAAAGCCAAAATTAACAAAATTGGACCACCCCTTTCCTCCCTCTCTCCCCAAAGCAATGCTGACTGGTCCCCATAGGGCAACTCCCATCTGCAGCAGAGTCCGATGGAGGGTGTGACGTGTCAGGAGCACAGTGCTGAGGCCTCGCAAAGAGCAGGAGGAGATGGAAAGTCTTGCTTTTGGAAGACCTAAACGCCAAGAGAGAGGAAATAGCATAGCTGGAGCCTGCGTGGTTCTGAGCACTCCTTGCTGCTGCTGGAGCTGGCAGAAACGCAAGGCGCTTGACACCTGTTAAGATTGCTTTTTACCTTTACAGGGTTAATCCTGTCGCCAGTGACCTGCTCTTGTCGCTTGCTGCTTGGGACTTCCAGCACAGTGTCTAGGAGCTTTTAATTGCCTTCTTCCCTAACATTTCTCTGCGGTATTAGCAAACAGCATCGCCCAGGCAGCGTGGCAGGCTCAGAGCGCAGAACGAGAATCAGCCATCACACCTCCCCGTGTGCTGCCCCGTGACTCACCCTGGTTGGGGGAGATCGCGCGTAGGTGGAGGTTATTCAGTTTTTGGGGCACTGTTCAATCGCTAGTCTGTCCTCTGAGACCAGCAGCTTGGGCAGGGTTATTTCTGCCTTAGAAATGATTGCCTTCTTGGGAACTGCGTGGTGGCCACTGGGCACGTTGTGTAGGTCTCTGAGCTGCCATCAGAGAGGGTGATAACTTGCCATCAATACGGAGGCGTGGGCTGGAAGATCAGGAACCGAAAGTGCAGTTTTGCATAGGGGTACAGAACTGCTCAGAGGACAAGAGCTGTCTCCAGGAATAAGAGCCCGGGTGTGTTTTTTAGTAAAAACAGTACTTGCCCACACACTTTCTTTGCAGTTAATAAATCAGCTTCAGGTTTCAGCCAGGGGAAGTGAGACATGCAGAGCCAGGTGCCTTTCAGAGTATTCTGGGGCAGTCGAGAAATAAATGTGCCCAAAACAGGCACAATCTTTTTGCTATAAAAAGAGTGATTTGAGATTGGAGTTAGTAATAAATGGCATCTTTTCTGTGAGAGAGAGGCCCCAAGTCATGTACCAGAGGTGTTCCGAAAATACAGTTGATTTTATTATTGAGAAAAAATTCTGCTCATTTGCATTTTGATTAATGCTTCGCCTCATGTCTTCGCTGAAAGTTCAAACACTACCGCTATCACTGGGAGAGAGAACTTCAGCAGACATAAGAAAACCTACCTGGCGAGCTGAGATTCTCCAGCTTTTCTGGAGCACTAGAGCCTGGCCTCTGTTAAGCCTGAGATAAGCAAATCCTCACTTTGACTTTAGTCTGAAATGTATCTTGCCTCCGTTTAAGCAAGTCTTAATCTCTCCTAGTAGGCAGCATGAGCTCGAGAGGCTCATCTGGACCATACCAATGGCCTTGAGTCTCTGTTTCTCCTGCCCTGGGCCAGCAGTGAGGACACTCGCGGACAATCTGTAGGACCAGAACTTTAAAAGCTGCTTCTGCGTTGCCCTGCTTGGTGCTATGTGCAAAGCATCATTACATTTTGTACAGCATTGCTCCATGGCAAAATACAGCATAATTAATTTAGTGGAAGCGTGCACATTTTTAAGTGCTGGGAGAAAGAAAGAATAAATTGGATGGGAGGAGTCAGCAAGGCATGGAGAAGGGAGGCTGATCCCTTCAGCTGGAGGTGGAGAAAGCAAATTGTGAGAGGCCAGTTCCTAGTCCGGTTGGAAGTAGTGGTGCAGGAATAAGTTGGCCACATTCACAGTGTTTGGTAGGGAAGGGGGAGCTGGGGAAGGCAAGTCATCTTTCCCCTTGGCCACAGCAGCAGCACCCCAGAGGGGCTGCCTGAGCCCGGAGGAGTCTTGCCAGCGCTGATACGCAGGCTCTGAGAGCGAGGAGTGCGCTGCTGGCTGACAAAAACCCTGGTGGGGACCGGAGACGGATTTTGTCAGCTTAGCTTGTGTCATTCAGGGAGATGACATTATTAAAATTGAAGTTGCATGCGATTTCTCAACCAGCCTGCTTCCTGATGGCGGTGGGTGGCAGGCTGGAGCGCAGACGGGACCTCAAGTGCGTGCTCAGGGCCTGGCGTGCTCCCAGCTCCCTGGTTATCATCATCTGCACTTCCTTAACCGAGGAATTCGCCACCAGCCAGCGCCTGTGGGTTGATGTTGATAACGGGGTGTTACAAGCACAAGCTCTGTTTGTGCTGCAGAGGCCAGGGCAGAGGTGCAAATCTCACCCTTGGGCTGCTTTGAGCAAGTCAGCATAGAGTTTTGCAGCTGGGTCCTGAAATGTGGATTTAAGCGGAATTAAGAGGTTGCTAAAATGTGCTTATGCTTTTAAAAGACAAATTATTATTATTTATGTATAAAATGGTAGAAAGCAGCTTTCAGCCAGGGGCTGGAGACTGGCACCCCAGGATCAGGATGCCAGGAGGAGCTGGTGAGAAGGAGACACGGGTCTGCGGTAGGCGAGGGAGCGGGGAGGAGAGGCTGAGTCACCGGTGGCTGCGCGCGGGGCTGCGGGCACGGCGCTTCCCGGCGCTCGGGCAGGGAGGATGTGGGAGCACACGGCAGGCAGATGACTCAGGCTGGGGACTGGCTGTGTCAGAGGAGATAGAGCTGGGCTTGACAAGCATCCAAAAAAGACAATGGTGTCTTTGAAAAGCATAACTGAAGGCGGCTGAATTGCAGTCACAAGTTAAATTGTTCAAGGCAGAAAGAGGTGAGGAAAAGACGAGTCATTAAGAAATGAGCATCAGCTTCGTAGAGACAGTGACAGACCAGGGGGAGAGTAGACGCATTAGGAAAATGGACACTAGAAATTCGGAAAACAGGATTTTAGCAAAGAAGTGGAGTTAGTTTCAAAAAGCCAAAGGTCGTATTTGGTTTTCTCCAAATCTGATCTCTTCTGACGCAGAGCAGAAGAGAAATTCACCTCTCTCTACTTGTGGTTTGCCAAAAGACAGCAAAAAGTAAATGTGCATTGAGGGACAGCTCTCAAAAACCATGCCAAAATGGGGATGGCACAGCAGTGCGCTTCAGAAAGCAGATAAGAGGTTAAAAGAGAAAAAGAAAATTGAGGACTTTTGAACTTTGCCATGTCAAAACTAAACTCTGTGGAATGCTTGGCTTTCGTTGCAAGGGTAGGTGGGGCTCTCCGTGGTGTTCGCCAGTCGCTCGCTTCCCGGATGCTTGGTCTATGAGACAGGGATTTCATGCAGGGCTGTGAAACAGGTGGATGAACACACATTCGTAGTAAGATACGGTGCAAAAGGTGTTACTGTGTCACATGTAAATCTGACACCAAACCACGGTGAAAGTCAGCAAAGCTCTTGGTCTAACGTGGCATCCAGTATTTCAGTGTATTTTAATGGAAAGGCTGACGCAAGTGAGAAGGAAATTTCTGTTGGTGGAAGGGAAGCTGGAAAATGGAAATAAAGGATGCAGAAAGCAAGCAGAGGGGTGGGCCACGGCTCTCCAGAGCCTCGACTTTTTCATGTTGCAGCTCACACTATTTCACAAAATTGTTTGAACTGCTCTCGGTTGTAAGCTTTGCTAGCTGTAGCTAGGAGGGTGGTGGGTGTACCAGGAGATGCAAACTGAGGTACCCTTGGTGATGGACAGACATTACCTAGAGCTAAGCTGAATACTGCAGCAAAAAGCAGTATGAAATGGAAGATTTCCAATAAGTGTGTAGAGCAAGCATCTTAGAGACTACTTCTATCATTTCCATACTCCTTTAGAAATCTCACGTTGGTTTCTTCAGTTTCCTCCCTGCCAGTTTGTGTTTTCTGGGGCAAGTGTATAAGGCGAAGTCATCTGTTGGTTGAGGGGTGTTATTTCTGTGGTAATCTGTTTTTACGGGTGACTAGTTTTTACAAAAATGGGGTTGTGTACAACTCCCCTAGTTGTTGTTTTTTTTTTTTTTTTTAGCCATCTTGGTCTGTAGGAGTTAGTGACACCCACGTCTAAAATAGTACATCAAGTAGTTAGAATATCTCTAGATATATTTAGCCAGAAAGACTTCACTGGTGGAGACTGAAGGATTAGGAGGAAGGAAAGCAGCAGGGCACGGCTCTGACCCAGCCAGGTCCTCAGTGACTCAGGAAAGCAAGGACACTCTTGTGATGAGAATATTGTCTTTTTGTAAGAATTTCCTTCCTTATAGGAAGTTTCTCTAATGAAAGCAGAGATCGTAATGCATTTGTGTGGCTGCGACAGTTTCTGCAATCACAGAAACTAAGCCTGAACGCCCCCAAATATTGCAGGATTCCTGCTGAAATGGGAAGCATGGGCGCTCACGAAAGTACATTCAGCCACAGCACTTTCAGTTAAAAGCCTTGTAAAACAGCTGAGCCTTGGCACTGCAGCAGGCCCTGAAAGTGCTGTCCAGAAAGCATGCGGTCACGCTGCTGCCTGATTCTTGAGCATCAGGCAGGAGCGATGCTCACCTTGCACCATAGGCAGAGGTAGCAGCAGCTGAGCTGCCCTCTCTCTCTCTCTGGGGTAGGTTTTGCCTCCAGCGCCAGGCAGTGCAAGGTTTGGTGGGTTAAATTCACCCTGTGATTTTGTAATCCGTGGGGTATCGCACACACTGCAGGTCTGCCTGGCCACTGCCACCGCTGAGACGGCATCTGCCAGGTATTGGAGGTTGATGCTGAGGGGTAGGTGGGTCGCAGCCTTGCGCCTCCCAAGCTCAGGGACTCCAGAAGAGATGTTGTAGTAGAGCTCTCCAGCCTTTCTGCAGAGTTACCTTCTTCATGCTGAGAGCACAGCGGCATTAATCCTGCAGCCGAGGCGGTGCAGAGGGAATGGTGCCGGGGAGCTGGCTGCTCTTCTGCAGCCCCGTCGCACCAAAGCATCCTTCCAGTGCTGCAGTGAAAGAGCAGTCGAGCCGTGTCTGAGCTTAGACTGCGTGCATGCGTTTCAGTTGCGTCCTTGAGGAGACGGTCCAGAGTGAAGCCTACAACCTGATTTTCTTTCTTTTCAATTAAAGGCAAGTAGTGAATCTGAAAATGAGAGCCCAAAAAGAAGAGGCCAGAAGCAAATGAAAAAAACGTAAGTTTCTAGGGAAAGGGTTTTGAATGGTGGTACTTTGTCTTTTTTTTATTTTTTAGAACAGTAGTATTGAATGGTTTGGTAGGCGTTGTCAACATGGAGGGCTTGTAAAATAAATTATTTGATAGGCGTTGTCAACATGGAGGGCTTGTAAAATAAATTATTTAATATTTCCAGTAATAATATTTGGATGACTAAAATTGAAGTACGAATATGGATCTACAGATGGATGCAATTTCCCAACTTTTCTTTTGTTTATGTTTTCCCACTTTGCCTGTGACAGAATCTGAACAACTCAGGTTCACTTTCTGTTGTCAGTCTTTCACTTCTTCATCAGGTTACTTCAGGGATACTTAAAACAGTTTAATCCCTGCTCTTCTCCCCTTTTTGATTAATAGAGAATAAAATGCCAAATTGTCCTCCTTTATCTTTCATAACCCTCTGCTACAACAAAAGAGCTTCTATAAAGGATATTTTGGATGTCTGATCACCATAACGGAGTTCACTTACAGTCATATTTTACTGCCTTTTTCCATCTAGTAAGTACCTTCTAGTTTTTCCAAATGCTAAAGTGAACTGAAGGGAACTACAAGCTTCCTGCTACAGAAAACTTAAACACAGCCACATGATCCAGCTCTCTTTCTCCTGTTTCATGTCTTAGTTTTTCATTCAGTTGTACGCACCAGTGCAGAACAGGAGGGAAGGTAATAAAGTGCAGGGAGGACTGTGGTAGCATGGACCTCTCCTGGGCAAGGGGAAGAACCTCTGTGGACTCCCCATGTATCCCTTGGAGGGAGGAGAGGCTCCTTCAACGGGCATTTCAGAGCTGCAGCTTTGCTCTGAATTGCCCACAAAGACCTGCTTCCTTCCACTAACGGTACAGTGTGATTTGGCTTCACGCTTTAATTGCCTGAATTTAGATGGCAGGAGACTTCTTGTTCCGTTTTCTGGGCTACAAGATCATGTAACTGTGCACGTTGTGGCTCATACTCCGTAAGTGAAGGTGAGCACTTCTCTTAAGATTTTTCCAGCTCATTTCAGAAATGCAGAAGTGAAATGTTTCAATATAAATTGGAGCACTTGCCCACCCAGTTGTAAGACGTACAGCTCTGCCACAAGTACTGCTGTAGTATGTATTAAGAGCCACTCTCACTTAAGATATACTGCCCCTACGTGAACTAAAACCTAGGTGACTGAGGCCTCTTCCTAAAAGCAGAGAATCACACCATAAAATCCCCCATGCGTTGCACTGAACAACTAAGAGTGCAGTTTTGAACTTTTTCTCGTAATTATGCTCTGCTAGTATTAACCTAGATGACTTGGATGTCTGCTTAGCCAAGTACTTGTGTGGAAATATGATTGCCCTTCATGACCTCCATTTCTGACCATAGAAATAAATGGAAAAGAGAGGTCTCTGGTGAAGAAGAGGATGAAGATGGAGGGGAGCAAGGCACCAGTGGAGAGAGTGAGCCTGAACCGAAGAAAGTTAAAGCAAGAAGACCTGCCCAAAGGAGGTAAGGAGTGCTTGGTTCAGTCTGTCTCTTTTTCTGCATATGTCTTCTCTGGGTGGAGAGGTAATCTCTCTTTGTCACTAAAGAATGCTTTTTTTCCTGCAATATTACCCTTGTTTACGACCTAGTAAACCTAGGACCTAGCTACTCTCTCGTCTACCCATTTCATGCTCTGGTGAGTGATGCAGTGGTTTCCATGGTAGTTAGAGCAGACTAAATCCCTAGGAGTCTAATATTTGAGATTCATGCTTTCTTAAAGACTTACTAAAATGGATGTTTACGTAAAACATGCAGTATTATGGCTTTTTATTAATTCTTATTTTAGAACAGTGGCCAAAACCAGTGTTAAAAAGCCTCACAAACCCCAGCGTGGGAAGAAGAGAAAGAAACAGGACTCATCTGAAGATGATGATGACGACGAAGATGATGAGACACCCAAGAGACAAACTCGACGAAGAGCAGCCAAAAATGTCAGGTATCGAGAAGTGTGGGGTTGCTTGATGATGAGAGCTGGCTGGCTGGGGAAGAGGGGGCACCAGAAGGCCCTGACTCCGTGTGCGACCCTGCAGAGAGACCCTGCTCTCCCCGCAGATACCCATGGGCTGAGATGTGGTTCTTTTGACAGGTTCATGCCGCGAACACCTGACTTCTCTTTACCTTGTCTTGCCATTTGTAAAGGAGGGAATATTTACCAGTCCCTCTTAGAGAAATGTGAGGAGGTTTGCATAATGTTTCTAAAGCACTCTCAGATAAGATTAAGAATTGCAAATAATAGATTAAAATGAGTAAAATGAGCTGTGCTAGATTGGACAGTGCTAGTAGATGAAAATAAGTAAAATGAGCAGTGCTAGCTGAGAGTGGCTGATAAGTAATGCCTTGGGACAGAGCATTGAGACATGGTGGAGGTAAAGCATTATCCGTTTCCCAATATACCTTCTGACCTTTGGGCAGTCCTTCGGACTTGCAAAGAGCCACCCGAAGAATTTTTTTTGGTGGTTAAGTGTTCATCAAAGATGAGAAGTGTTGTTCCTAGGGCAGTGTAGGCACCCATGCAACTTTTCAATGCTCTGCAGCCTCCATTGTTAAACATAAAATAATCTTTCACCGGATAGAGGAGACTTTCTCTGTTGATGGTCTTGCTTCTGCTGCAGGGATTGTTCCACCTCCTCATGAAGCATCTGGTGTTGGCCATGGTCAAAAAAAGTATATGGACAAGATAGAGGTTTAATCTGCTAAGTGTAGCTATCTGAGTGTCTCAGGGAAAAAATACTGAATGACTAACTAAAGAAATGCATGTGCTGAACATGCACTGAACCCCAGGATAAATGCTGGAGAAGGCTGGCCTCCAGTCCATGCTGTTCTGTGTGTTTCTGGACTGGGAAGAGTCAAGGGCTTTTTATCAGTTTGGTTTTGATCTTATTCAGTTACAAAGAAGATGATGATTTTGAGACGGATTCTGATGACCTGATAGAGATGACTGGGGAAGGAGCTGATGAACAGCAAGACAACAGTGAAACTATTGAAAAAGTCTTGGACATCAGGCTTGGAAAAAAAGGAGGTGCGTAGTTCTGGAAAAAGCCTTTATTTCTGATGGCAATCATGTGCGCTCACAGTTTCTCTTGTCCTGGTGCAATGCTTTTGCAGCTTCAAAGTGGGATCAAGGGTTGTTTCGGTGCTTTTTGCCCCTTCCTCTATGCCTCTTATTTATGTCTTCTAGCAGCTTTTGTAAAATCTAGTATTGAAAAGTCTAAAATGTTAAGTTTATGTGCTTGGCAGCTTTCATTTAGCATGCACGCATTTTAAAGATGCATTCATTGTTCTGCAATTCTTGCTTTTCTCTTCTTTGAAATATAAAACAGATCTTCCAATAGAGTCAGTTTTCATAGCTCCATTGACAAAGCCATAATGAAAATAAAGTCGATGTTTTATTCTCATAGCCTTACAAAAGTGTTTTTGTAAAACTGAATGGTTGTGAACATTTTCAAGAGACCTTTGAATTATACTGAAAGAAAAAACATTTATGATAGAGAGATTGAAAAAGATTCTGTTGTATGGAAAACTTTTGCGTGCTTGTCTTACTGGGTTGCAGAATCTGTAGGATATTCTTTGTGCTACTACAAAAGAGGTATTAGAAGAATAACTTTCTGCTCTAATGCAGTTCACGTCCAGTGCTTGATAACAAAGGTACCGACTGCAGCCTGATTTCTTTTGCAGCCACTGGTGCTTCCACCACAGTGTATGCAACTGAAGCCAACGGCAACCCAAGCGCTGACTTTGATCCTGAAAAAGATGAGGGAGAAGTTCAGTACCTGATCAAATGGAAAGGCTGGTCATACATCCATAGCACATGGGAGAGTGAAGAGTCCCTGCAGCAGCAGAAAGTGAAGGGCCTGAAAAAGCTAGAAAACTTCAAGAAAAAAGAGGAGGAGATCAAGCAATGGTATGCTTTACTTCAACCAGGGATTTGGCCTTGGGCGAATCTTTTTTAGGCAGAGGTTTGCAGAGTCAGGACTGAAAACGTTTGATTTCTTCTTGCAAAGCATGTTTCATCCAAAGCAACTGTTTTTGGTGCACAACACTCACATCTCTCTTTTCCTACTGATGAGCATCCCCCACTTGTAGAAACGATGTCTGTGTCCATGGTGTTGAAAGAGAGAAGAGATGGCATAAACTCCACAACATTGCCACTTCCCAGCTTAAGAACTGGGGTAGCTGACAACAAATAAATGGTGCAGATTCACCTGGCCCAGGAGGTGACATGAGGGCTTGCAGCCTTATTAACTGTTATTAATTGTGGGCTTGTCTGTATGCAAGTTTTTCCATCAGTTTATGTCCAACCTCCCCAGGAACTATAAGGGAAGCTACGGTGTGTTTCCAAAGTGATAAAGCTGGAGTAGCAGCTTCCATCTCTGTTTTATTCTGGTTTTGAGACTGATTCTTGCAGCAGAATAAGGCGTCATTTAACAGGGAGACAGTATGAACATCTATGACATTTGCTTCTCGGTAATGATTTGTAATTATAGGAAGCTTTAAGAAACATGTCATATAAGCTGTATTCTGCCCCAGCGACTTTTGTCTGAATGACAGAACGATATAGGAAAGTACAATTTCTATATGTGGTCCCCATGAGCATTATGACAAAAGCATTATAGTGGTTTTTTATTTTGGTTTTTTTTTTTTTTTTGCATATAGGCTGGGCAAGGTATCACCTGAAGATGTGGAATATTTCAACTGCCAACAAGAGCTAGCTTCAGAGCTGAACAAACAGTATCAAATAGTGGAGAGAGTAATTGGTAAGTGAACCCAACGCTTTTGTAAAGGGGTGAAGTAAGACATGGGAACTTTATTCTCTAGTGACAGCAGAATGAGGATATGGTGCTCTTGTCTTCCCTGTCCTCCAGTATCTCTGAGAATAGAACTGGTGTTAAGTGTATTTGTGTGTGAAATTCAGGGTTTTGAACAGTAGAAATCCAGGTTTACAGGTTTGTATATACAAGCAATACGAGTCAATCACTCTCCTTGCCTGGCGTATGAGATGATACGCTAGTTTCCAAGGGGGTGTTCAAGTTGCTGCTGCTGGTGGAGTTCTTTGACTTGCACCCTTTGGATGCATTGTGTTTGCATCCAAAGCAGCAGTACAGGACTGACTTTTGTGAGGACCGCTTTCTGTGACGTTGTGGTTGAGGATGTGGTTAGGCTTCAAGACAGCTCAGGGGCTAGATTTTTGTGATTACTTATTAAAAATAAAAACAGAACTTACCACAGTCCTGTCAGTCAGAGGTGCCGGCATCCAGTTGCTTTGGGAATTGGCTTGGAGAGCTGTTTAACCTATTTCCAATACAATTCCTATAAAAACGCACGGGGCTTGTGGCAGTGACAGCCTGGCTGCCCTGCTCCCTCTGGTGGCTGCCAGCACTCCAAACCCTTCCTTCCCTTCTGTCTCCAAACACAGCTGTGAAGACCAGCAAGTCTGCAACAGGACATTCAGATTTCCCAGGTAAAAGAGCATTTTTTGGTCCCTCTAAACTTTTCCTACTAGCCGAGACCTGTCCTGTGGTTGTACGGCTGGTTCAGACTGCCCCTGTGAACCACGCTTGTGGTTCAGCCACAGAACCACAGTTGCTGAGGTTTGGGCGTTTTTGCATATTTTGCAGCAAACAGTCGCAAAACATCCTCGAATGACCCCGAATACCTGTGTAAGTGGATGGGGCTGCCCTATGCCGAGTGCAGCTGGGAAGACGAGGCTCTGATAAGCAAGAAATTTCAGCACTGCATTGACAGCTTCAACAATCGTAACAACTCCAAAACGATTCCTACCCGTGATTGCAAGGTTTGCTTGCTTCTCTTCTCTCCTGTTGCTGGGTTTCTCTAGGCTGGGTGATGACGCAAGCAGTGGGAATGTGAAGTTTTGTCAGGATAAATGTCAGAGAACATTTTCCCATCCTCCCACCAGCGTTTGAATGGCTGCTTGCTGTTCTTGTATTGTACTTTAGGCAGAGATGTGAACCCCCTTTTGGTTTCATTTACTCTGTGCACAGCGAGAACGTTATGTCCCCCTGGGGAGTGGGAGGCTTAATTAATCCTTGCAAAGTGCTTCCTCCTCAGAAGGAGCTGCTGCAGAAATGCAAAGTTTTAATATCAGTTGGATGAAAAAGCAGCACACCTGGGAAAAGAGAAAACCTGCAAGATGCTGATATAGTGGAGGAGAGGGACAGACAATGGGAGAAAAAACAAGAGGACAAAAAAGAAAGTGGAGCTTGTTCCATCTAGTGTGCATTATGTACAGCTTACCGCACTCTTGGAGGGACTCACAGCCCTGGTCATCAGAACCAGAGGACAACAGGCAAAACATAACACTGTGAAGTGGTTTTCTGAACTGCAGGCATAAGCACAGACTAGGAAAATGTGGATGGGCTTTAACCAATTAATAGATGTATAGTCGTTGCTGAGTTTTCAACCTTACTTTGTCTTTTTCTTCAGTGGGCTTACAGCATCTTCTTTTCCAGGTATTGAAGCAGAGACCAAGGTTCGTTGCCTTGAAGAAACAGCCTTCTTACATTGGCGGTGAGAACCTGGAGCTGCGAGATTACCAGCTGGAGGGCCTCAACTGGCTCGCTCACTCATGGTGCAAGTACGTACAGATGCTATGCGACGTTCGTTTTGTCTCCTTATTTTTGTCCCAGTAGGATCTGGCCCTCTTGTTTTCAAGTGAGGTCTTTACCCGCCCTGATTCTGCAGCTTGAAGGATTTCAAATGTTATCATGTCCAGCTGCATTGCAGACGCCACAAGCAGGAACTATCTAGAGCATGAACTTAAGAAACCTTGTGCGAAAACAAAAAGCGTTTTCCCTGTTTGGGCCTGTTCACATGCTGGACTTGGCTGCTGTGTGAGCATAGTGCATATCAGCCCTAATTTTCCATTGTCCTAACTGAAAAAAAGGTTTCTGGATCGGCATGCTTGCACACTTGTTGAAGTCTTTGAGAAATGTACTTCTAAAATTAGGCCACTGACTCCCCTCTCCCTTTGCCTTTGTCCTTGCTTGCCAGTTTGGAGTGATCATAGTCTGTTCCTTTTTCCAAGTTATTGTGCCACGTACAGTCTGGATGTCCCTGGGATCCACTTGGAAGTGCTGAGAGAAATGTTTTTGCACTGCCTCCTTTCTGTCCCTGCCATGGATTGCTATTCATGCTGGTGCACAGTAAATTAGTAGTGGCGGAAACGCACACTCAGGCAGGATTTATGTTTGTGCTCTTCCTTTTCAGGAACAACAGTGTGATCCTGGCTGATGAAATGGGCCTGGGCAAGACGATTCAGACAATATCATTCCTGTCATACCTCTTCCACCAACACCAGCTGTATGGCCCTTTCCTGGTGGTGGTGCCCTTGTCCACTCTCACCTCATGGCAGAGAGAGTTTGAAGTGTGGGCACCCGAGATAAATGTGGTGGTTTACATCGGAGACCTCATGAGCAGGAACATGGTGTGTAATCAGAAAGCAAAGGGTGCGGGGCTGGGTAGAAACGCTGGGTGCAAAGCAGCAGCGCCTGTGTAACGTGTGTGACATGCATTCTGCTGGAGAGGCTGACGGATAGAGCTGGTGTAGATGAGCAGTTGGGTATAATTTACTGCTGCAGGGACTTTTCTACCTTATTTCCCCTCTTAGAGTGAGCACAGGAATACTGGCTTCCCTCAGAGGGTCTGGAAAGCACTACTGCACTGGGCTGAAACATGCTGCAGTAAGGAGTACAGCGGTGTAAAAATGCTTGCCTCCTATGTTCTGAATTATTCAGGCAACAAAGCACACAAATGTTTTCAGTCTAGTGGTGTCACTAGTGAGATGATGCATTCATTTGGCAGATGAGGGGTAATGTCACAACAGCAAGTTGTTTTGACCTTGTGTTGTTACCTGTGCAAGGGCAGTTGAACCGTGTGTGCACTAAAACAAGCTGCTCCTTGGGCACCCTGAGCTCATCAAATGGCACCTTGAACCACAAGGGTTTTGGACTTGGTTGAAATCTCTGGCTATAGCTACACTAAAATAACAATTGTTAACTCTTTCCTTTTGATAACATTGGTCGAAGTTAACATTTGTCTCCTCTCACAGATACGTGAATATGAGTGGATCCACTCTCAGTCTAAAAGGTTGAAATTCAATGCACTTATTACAACGTACGAGATCCTCCTCAAGGATAAGGTAGGTAATGGTCCAATGATTTTTTTTTATTTAGACTTTCTCTCACTTGCAAGGGGGGAAGCCAGCCCCCAGCTAGTGGGTTTCACCCCTTTCCTCTGCAGTGATGGAGAACGTATAGCTACTGTTTGCTTTTGCTTGCCAGTAATGCAGAGGGAATGTGGGACACCCATTGGAGTGTCTTCACTCTTGCACTGTGGCAGTTACGTTATTCTTTATACTTGTAAGACACCAGGCAGGGCAGTACCTGGATTTTACCTGGTTTAATTTAGGCTAGTTAAGAGGACAAAACATTGCACTGAACTGCTGGCCACAGCATTAACAAAGTCTGGAATTTTTTACACTTAGGAGAAATCTGTCTGCTTAGGAAATGCTCATCAGCCCTGTCAGTGCATCACTGAGTCCTAGCAGAAAACAAGCAGCTTAATACTAATAAAAATAAAAAAAAAAAAAAGAAAAATCAAAACTCTCAGGTTACCTTAACTTTATAACCTTGTTTGTCTGCCCTCCTGCTGCTGCTCCAATGGGGCTAGTGCTACAGCAGGGCTGCAGGGCCATGGAGCAAGGGAGGAGTAGGGAGCTGGGGGAGGACTGTGCTTTCTGGGTAAAGCAAAGGTGGATTAAAATAGGTATACTTGCTGAAAGACTATTCAGATATGGCAGGAGTGCTATACAGCATGGCTAATTTTCACCTTTCTGAGGAGGCAAAATTAGTCTAGGGCTGGGGCAGGGTGCCCAGGAGAGCACGTGCTGCAGTGCTTGCTGGCCACGGAGAGAGGGGCATGTGCAAGGTGGTGGGGCTTGTCTGACCCAGCGTCTCCTTGGGGCCTGGTTTTTTTTTTTTTTCTTCTTTTCCTCCAGGCTGTTTTGGGAAGTATTAACTGGGCCTTTCTAGGCGTGGATGAAGCACATCGGTTGAAAAATGATGACTCTTTGCTGTACAAAACATTGATTGATTTCAAGTCCAACCACAGGCTGCTGATCACCGGCACCCCCCTTCAAAATTCACTCAAAGAGCTCTGGTCCCTGCTGCATTTCATCATGCCGGAGAAGTAAGTCTCCTTTTGGTCCTTCAAAAAATAGCTCTGTGTCCATTCTTGTCTGTTAAATAGACTCGAGGGAGTGCAGAATGGCAGAAATCCATGAATTAAATCTCTGAATTAAACTCAGTGGAGTTAGAGCAATGAAAGGAGAACAAACATTGGTGGGGAAAATCAGAGGTTAAATGACTAACGCAAGGAGTATTTCTGGCAGCAAATTGAATGGGGAAACCTAATACATGTCTTTCGAATCTGTCTGCTGTCTTAGAGCCATCTCTAAAAAGCAAAACTTGTTTTAAGCAATCATCTCAACCATTTCTGAGGTTTCCAGTACATTGTGGTTCAACCAGCCTCGCCAACCATTTTATGGCAGTCTCGAGGAGTGTTGCTCCAGGATGGTGCTGTCTAGCCGATTGTTCGCGTGTCTGCATTATAACAAATGTTTTGTTTTCTTTAAAACAAAATGGGCCAAGACAAGCCAGCCCCAAGACTCATAAAAATTATATTTGACTGCAAAAAGAGCTGTCCCCTAAATTCTTTTTGCAGGATTGCAGAAAGAGTGAAGGAAAGATTTGAGGTCTCCCAAGTGGAGAAGAGCAGATCTCCACATTTCAAAGGAGCTGTTGGAGGAAGCAGCAATCCAAAAAAGCCTTCAGAGCAGTGTAAAACATAGTCCAGTTGTCAAAGCCCTGCCTAGGGGAGGGCACTGTGGAAAGTTCAGAAACTGCTGCCAGGTAAACGCCAGCAGGAGACGGCAGAGCAGAACACTGGAAAACCTGGGATTTTGCATCCTGGGAGTCAGTGTGGAGCTCAAAGTTAAGATGTTAAGAAGGCACCTAAGCCCAGAGAGCTTCCAGCTTTACCAGCAGTCTGTTTAGTTAACCAGACTAGAGTGAACCTTTCATCCTCCACTGTATCTCCATCAAATTGGTGATTTCCTGTCTTGTTGTGCAGCGGGAGCATAGCCGGTGGACGATGTTTGGTGCGATAAGACAAGTGGTATTCTGACCCCTCTCTGCTCCTCGTTTCTGTTGCTAGATTTGAGTTCTGGGAGGATTTTGAAGAGGATCACGGAAAAGGTAGAGAGAATGGCTACCAGAGCCTTCACAAAGTCCTGGAGCCGTTTCTCCTACGCAGAGTGAAGAAGGATGTGGAGAAATCTTTGCCAGCCAAAGTGGAGCAGATCCTCCGCGTGGAAATGTCTGCTTTGCAGAAACAGTATTACAAGTGAGTCATTTATTAAGTTACTGGGAGAGCCAGTAGAAATGGGCACATCTTTCTATGGGCCTTGGGAATATGTTTCAGTATACCTTGTCCTTCAGAATGCAATGTGACAGCCATCACCTCTGGCAGCAGGGTCTTCATGGTGGGAATCTGAGGTAGCTTGTTGTGGTATCTTTTCCTCTGTAGTAGTCTGGAGATGCTTTATTAGGGTGATACAACTCAGCTGGCCAGTTTTGCAGGACAAGGGCAATGGGTTTTTTTGGGGGGAGTAAAACACTCCACAAAATTGTGGTGCTCTTCAATGTTAAACTGTAATAATATCAAGAGGAAAGTAAGATCAGGGTTTCTAGTGAGGAAGCAGCATCCTGTAGAAGTGAAGAGAGATGGAGGGAGGGGAGTAGGCTGATGCCTGAACAAGATGTCCCTGAAGGTTTTGGTCCTCCCAGGCTCCAGCATGCCCAGTCTGCACTGTGAAATGATCTGGACTTTTTGTTTTTCTGCCTGCAGGTGGATTTTGACAAGAAACTACAAAGCTCTTTCAAAGGGAACAAGGGGGAGCACATCTGGTTTCCTGAACATTGTGATGGAGCTGAAAAAGTGCTGCAACCACTGCTACCTTATCAAACCTCCTGAGGAAAATGAGAGAGAGAACGGCCTTGAGACATTGCAGGTGGGCAGCGTCTTTGGTTACCATTGGTTTTCCTTAACTTTCCCCTTTCTCTTTTCCTCCCACCAAGATAAGATCTGGTGAAGTGTTAGCTTTTGCTGTTTCTCCATTAGAAATAGTCCTCACAGCTGAGCCACTGAATCTCCTGCCCTCCCCTTCCACTGGAGGCAAAGTTTTGTGGCCATCTAGAGTGGGATGTGCATGCAATATAAGATCTATCTTGGATGATTCATTTTGCGCGTGGCCTCTGCTGTGTAAATCCAGGTGATTTGATTAGCGATGTATGGGAGAAGCATGACCCCAAAAGAACCAGCTCTCTGCATGTCTCTGTGTAGTGTACGTAAGGGTAAGGTTGGAAAGCATCAGCTGGAATGACGGTTACTTCTTCAGTCTCTGATCAGGAGCAGTGGAAAGCTAATTCTCTTGGACAAGCTGCTGACCAGGCTGCGGGAGAGAGGCAACAGAGTGCTGATCTTCTCCCAGATGGTGAGGATGCTGGACATCTTGGCAGAGTACCTGACTATCAAACACTACCCTTTTCAGGTGAGAAACATCAGCATGGAGAACAGTGGGGTTCACTTGAAAAGTCAAGAAAATGCAGCGGGAGCCTGGGCAATGGGAGTCACTGAGTTTCCCAGAGGTTGGTGGCTGGGATTACAGGTTGCACTTACTGAAATACACTGGAGGGAACTGGGAAGTCCCTTCATTTCAGTGCGGCCCCATCTCTGCAGAACACCTCCTCTGACAGGCCCCTGCTTTGGCCTTCGTCCTGTGATAAACCCCGAGGAGAGGATAGCAAACAGAGAGACCCTGGCTGGGAGCCTGTAACGGGAGCTGCAGTGTCACCCGCTGCGTGACTAGTGCCTGAGCATATCCCCCTCCTGCCCTCACGACACAGCGGGCTAAGGCAGTGTAGTTATTTTTAACCGGCTGTTATTTTTAATGATTAAATGCTGCAGGCAGGGAAGGGGGCTGTAGGGCTCCCAGAACTTGGGTGCAGCAGTTCCTCAGGGCTCCTTTACCTTCTTTCTTTTATCATTATTGTTGATTTTTCCAGCGCTTGGACGGCTCGATCAAAGGGGAGATCCGAAAGCAGGCGCTGGACCACTTCAACGCTGACGGCTCTGAGGTACTGCAGCTGGGGCTGTCCTGCCTCCGGAGGGTCCGGGTGGGCTGCCCGAGCAGCGGGCATTTATGGCTGAGCCACAGGTTGACTGCCAAGAGGGGATTAGTTCAGTCCATTTCTTTTTACAGGACCCTAGATACTTTTAAAGACACAGGTATAGTAAGTTTTGCAACTAGCCATATTGCTTATTTTAAATCTGCCATATCCAAAGAACAGGGCTGCACGTCACATCTCCAGAAAATCCCAAAGAGGCTGGGAAGAGCCAGAATTTAGCAATTCTCTCCCCATGGTCTGTGGAATGAGATGGCTGTTAAATGATTCCTCCAGTCTGAAACTGTTTTTGGATCTGAAATGGCAGAGGCAAAAGGGGGATTTTAAGTGTTGGCAGGCAGTGGAGTCTGGTGTTGGAGGTGAAAGTCTCCAGCGTAATAGGAGAGGGCATCTCAAGCCTCTCGTCTGGGCTTGCTGACTCACAGTGACTGGTGCAAGGCACTTGTTTTGTGCCACAGTCAGCCCAGCCGTGAGAAATACCTTTCCTCACTCCAGAAGCCTGGACCGGAGGGGGATTCTTGGCTGACACAGGAGATACGGCTAGGTGCTTTATGGTTGTGGGAAAGTTAACCAACAAAAGTGAGAAGGAGACATCGGTGCAGGTGGGAAAGGAGCAGGAATGCCCATAGAAGCTGCCCTTTCCCCTCTCCTGGGGGCATCCATGGGGGCTCAGGCATCCTGGCTCTAACCTGGCATCCTGTGCCCTTGGGCAGTGACTCAAACAGTCTGTGTTAGTCGCTGATCTCACCCCCAGCAGGCTTCAGGCAACAAAAAGCACGTGTTTGCCTGCTGCCTTTGTAGGAGTCTGGTGGGCAGCGTGGTCCAATCATCCAACCTTCAAAAGTGACTCCAAGGTGCCCTTGCCCTGAGCTGTGTGCGTTGTTCTCCCATAATGATGCATGCTGTGCCCTTCCTGGAACAGCACGCCTTTCACCCCTGCCAGCGCCGCCTCACCTGGTGCCTCGGCTTAAAGGCCAGTGGTACTTAGCCTGTGTGAGCAGGGAGTGTGGGAAGGAAATCCTTCTTCTGCTTTCTTAAGAAGCATGAATGCAACAGAGCCCTCCCTCCCTTTCCTTGCATAGTTTTGAAGTCGTCATTGCTATTTTATGTCCACAGTTACAGGCTGGCTAACTCTCAGATGCCTTTTTCCCTCCCCACCCCCCAGGACTTCTGTTTCTTATTGTCAACGCGAGCTGGAGGGCTGGGAATTAATTTAGCCTCTGCTGATACTGTTGTTATCTTTGACTCGGACTGGAACCCCCAAAATGATCTTCAGGCTCAGGCTCGGGCTCACCGGATTGGACAAAAGAAGCAGGTGAGAAGAGTTACCTGTGTTGTTTTCTCTCTGGCTTCAGTGTGTGCATCTAAATGAGCTCCCACCTTACCAGAGCTTCTGAAAACATGGTCTTTTTACCCCCAGTCCTGACTCCAGAGAGTACTGCCAACTCAAGGGAAGCTCATTTAAAAGCCAGGAAACAGAAAATCAGCCCAAATTTGCCAGATGCATAGTCTTTCTGTTGGCTTCGGATCCTGGCATGGTTCAAAACCAAGAACCCAACCCGTGGCACAGCACTTCTCAGCCTAGTGGACTCTGTTCTTTCTTGCCCTGAAAAACTTGAAAAGTAGAACAGCCACCATTACTAGGGTTTTATTAGATATGTGAAAATTTGGATGCTAGTTTGTATTTAGAGTGATTGTTTCAGAAGATTTTTACTCTCTGCTTAGTCACACTGCAGGGTCTGTGTTAACCAGCCTGATTTTAGCTGATGCTCCTGAGATATAAGGAGTATGTGATGGTTTTTATTCTAAAAAGACACATCTGTGCATGAAAGGACCATGTCAGACTAGTCTCCTGTGAAACCACTGAGGGATGCATCACTTTGTCAGCACAGCGTGTTCAGGTCCAGGAAATAGCTCTGCTCTTTTCTTGCCCTTCAGGTGAATATTTACCGCCTGGTCACAAAGGGTACGGTAGAGGAGGAGATCATTGAGAGGGCCAAGAAGAAAATGGTGCTGGATCATTTGGTGATCCAGCGTATGGACACCACTGGCCGGACTGTTCTGGACAACAACTCTGGGCGATCCAAGTAAGTGATTGTGTCAAGAGGCAGAGATATGTGGCATGTACAGCATGTGGCATGACCAGCTTCACCTGCTGGTATCTCACAATGTTTGTTTGATAGGATACAGGGCAGAAGGATAATAAATAATGGGAGCATCCGCTGATTTGGCTCATGCAACCATTAATTTGGACATGTAGGATAAAAATGATCAGAAATCGGAAACTAGTTTTAATGCATTACCTGGTTTTCCTTCTGTATTCCTCTCAGAGATCATCCTGGTCTGAGGAAACTTGGTGGTGGAAGAGCTGCAGTTTGGCAGTGACCTCGGACTCTCCCCATTTTCCCCCCAGTAGATGGAGGCTGTTCTCTGTGCAGTAGTCGTCTGTGCTAGAGCAGGAAAGAGATGAGGGACTGAATAAAAAGGCTTTTTATAGTGCTGGGTAGACAACTTACTTCTTGCTTTAATTAGGAAAAACTTTGGTATGTTTTTTTGCTGTAGCAGTGCTGACTTAACAGCTCAAAACACATTTTCTTTCTCGTTTGTTCTTGCAGCTCAAATCCTTTCAACAAAGAGGAGCTGACAGCTATTCTGAAGTTTGGAGCTGAAGATCTCTTCAAGGAGCTTGAAGGGGAAGAGTCAGAGCCTCAGGTAGTTTGAAATTGAAATCACATAGCTGTTTGTAGTCCTCTGCATGGGGGATCGTGTGTGGTTTGCTCCATCTTTGTACTTGCCCTGGGCATGAGAGCAGGTTGGTGAGTAGGGCACGTGTGAGTCCAGAGAAGCTGCAGGAAGAGAGCTCTGGGGTTGGGGGATCCGGGGTTGAGAAGAGCCTTGTTGTCAGGGGTTAAATACTAATGGTCACCAAGAGAGTCCCTTGGCTCCTGAGCATTCATTAGCTAGTTATAGCACAGCCTGCTGAAAGCTCTTTTCCCTGGCTCCTCTGAGCACCCCTTCAGCATCCCTTTTTCGGTTGTTCTCAGAGAGAGGCAGGAGTCGGCACAGTGAAGTCGAATAGGTCGCTCTCTCCTGCCTCAGCGCAGCATTGCTTGACAGCTTAGTATTGAGTGCTTTGACCAATTCTCTTAATGGCCCGAGTAGCAGAGCTTCCCCCCCAGTGGAAACAGTCCACAGTTAATACGTGTCACTGTCTGGAAATTCTCCCTGCTGCTAAGCCTTGATGTTCCTTTTCTTCTGTCCTATTGCCCTTATTTATACTCTTTTGTACCACTTGAGGTAGTTCATTCCTGCCCTCGGTGATGACACCCTGCGGATATTTGCACTTTATTTAGCTCATATCAGCACAGTGCGTGTTTAGCTATTGCACCCCATGAGTCTGTTCTCAAAGCCTCTTCTTTCCTGCTGTGCTCTGCACCCTCCACTTTATCACTCTTTCTTTCTGACTGGTAGGAGATGGACATTGATGAGATTTTGCGTCTGGCTGAAACACGAGAGAATGAAGTGTCAACCAGTGCCACCGACGAGCTCCTCTCCCAGTTCAAGGTACGGACCGCCAGGCTCTGTAGTGGGGTGTTGGAATGTGGCTCCCCACACCTTGCCACGGTGGTAAGGTCAGTAACAGACAGGACAAATCAGGCCCAGCGAGAGGTGACCTGTACAAAGCAGCTTGCTGAGGAGTTGTCTGGGTTTGATAGCTGGGGAGATACGTAGGTATTAATTTAATTTCAAATAAGTGGTTTTGAAGACTGTGAATAAAATTCAGAATTTACCAAATTTGGAATCAAAACCGATAACTTACAGATGCTCAGCAGTACTTCTTAAACTGCACGTACTTCCTCAAAAGCCGTTAGCCCAAAGATGTGGCAAAGAACATAGTGACATAAGGATCAATTATAAAGTAGTTATGGAAATGTTGGCAAAATTCCTACGGGGAAGGAGCTGAGGCTTAGCAGACAGCTCTGGGGTATTCCTGCCAGGGGAGAGAATTTCTAAAAGCGTTCCTTTGCTTATAAAAGGTGGCCAACTTTGCAACCATGGAGGAGGAAGAGACAGAGCTGGACGAGCGGTCCCAGAAGGACTGGGATGATATCATTCCAGAGGAGCAGAGGAAAAAGGTGGAGGAGGAAGAAAGGCAGAAAGAATTGGAGGAAATCTACATGCTGCCTCGAATCCGGAGCTCGACTAAAAAGGTACGGCCCATCTCAAGGAGCTGAGAGGCAGGAGGTGAGAGATGGCAAAGGCAGCGCTCAAGGGAAGCCTTCGTGCCATCCGAGTGCTTCTTTCCCTCCTCCAAAGTTGGTTAGGAGTAAAGCACAGAGGTAGCACATTGACCTCTTGTTGGCATCATGCATTGGGCCCATGGTTTGTAATGCAGTGTGAGGGCCCATGTTGGATTTGGTACAACTCGTCTTAGCAGACAAAATAAAGAGAACCTGTAGCGAGCACAGGGCAAAATATCCAACTGTGTAATGCAGATTTTACTGCAGTTTATGCCGTTTTCTGGCTGTTTGTTTTTCTTGGGCTCTCTAGCTCCCTGGGCTGCTCTTGCCTAAATGTGGCTCTTGCAGGCGAAAGCGATGGTGTCTTCCCAAGTTCTTTTTTAGGTGATGGGATCTACCCCAATCCAACAGAAAGCAGACTGCGCAAGGAAGCTCTTCTGGGATATGGGACTTTAAGGTGTTATGAACTGTTCTGTGGGATAAGCTGGGGAAAAACATTAAAGTGAAAACTAGAGAGAAGGATAATTCATATCGGATGGTTCCAGATTCATTCCTGAGGAGTCCTGGTTTTCAAAACAGCCTAAGGGACAGAGGCACAAAACCACAGTAATCAGTGTGTTTTAATGTAGCTTATACCTTAGTAAATCACAATGCAATTGTGAAACTGCAGGCTAGAAGGCTCTAAAGGGAGGATGACCACCAGAGCCTTAGCTAGCTGGAAACTGCAAGGGTGTGTAGCCTCTCTGGGTTGATTACATGGGCTTCTGCATCTTCAGGAAGAGATGCCAAAGTGTTTTACAGTCTGACCGTGAAATAGTGCCAGTGCATGGGAGGGACAGAAAAGGTTGGCAGATTTGCAGTTGTTAACTGTACTGCTGTTTTTCTGGTACATACAGGCTCAGACAAACGACAGTGAATCAGATGCAGAAACCAAGAGAAGGCTTCAGAGATCATCTGGATCAGAAAGCGAGACTGATGATACTGATGATGAAAAGAGACCAAAGCGCAGGGGGCGTCCTCGAAGTGTTAGAAAAGATACTGTGGAAGGATTTACTGATGCTGAAATCAGGAGGTCAGTGCTGAGTGCAAGAGACACTTCAGAAAACAAATACAGAAATCCCATACAGGTGGAAGAAACCTCAGATTAATCCAGGGGGTGTTCATCTGTAAGCATGTCAGTGGTTTAGGGAGAGCTGGTTCACTTGGCCAGCTTCTGCACCTTTGTACAATTCAGTTTGCTCCCAGCTGATGACCTTAACGTTCAGGTCTATGCAAAATGGACTGGATTGTCTTTAGTCAGGCTGCAGTGAAGCTGGTACCTTCCTAAAATTAATCCTTGTTGTAACTGCCTTTCCTGGGCCAAGTGGATTGAGCTAATTCCATATTACATGTGAAGTCTTAGATGCCATGAGATACAGAGCTGGAGAAGCCAAGGACTCTGGCCTTCCTGACATTTTTCTGGCAGTAGTCCTGCTGATTTAAGCTTTAAGTGAAAGGCCAGCTCTGGGAAAATAACCCCATGAGAAGCACTGATCCTGTTGAGCCTAGCAGTTGTGTATCCTCTTCTGCACTGTGTCTCTGAAGTCAGCTGGGAGCTGAATTCCAGAGCATTATTTTCTTCTCGTATCTTCTAATTCTTGAGCCTTTCCCAAAGATCTTTGTCTTATGGCTCTGCCCAGGTGTTCAGCCAAAGATGGAAAAGAGAGGGTTGTGAGTTTTCCTTGACTCTCTCCCTGTGTCTGAGTTGATGTATTTTTAAACAGCAGATGGTCAGACTTTTCGGATTGTGGTAGCTGCCCCGTACCCAGCCTGAAACCATAAAGAAGGAAGGAGGTGGTGTGGTGTGAACTATAGCGGATGTTTAGGTTATTGTGATGTAGCAGAAAGAAGCTGAAAGAGCACAAGATGAAAAAAAGAAGGGAAGAAATTAACTCATTTGAAAAATAATCTGTAGTTGAAGCCATTGGGTCTACTCCCAGCACAAGGCACTGTTCAGTTGCAGCAATGGTGTCTGACTCTTGCCCTAAAGTCATGTGTTAGCCATGGCAGTAATTTTTACAATAAAAATAAGACATAAAAATAAATAGCAATCCTTGTCTGCAAACCTCTGTGATGGATTGCACCACATTTGGCTCCTCTGTGATGGGTTGTTACACTTACAGCCTGAGCGTTAAAATTACTAATGACATTGATTTAATGCCTCTTTTCTCCTTGGAAAAATGAAGTTAATAATTACCAAGATGTTGGGAGCCAATGCTTTCTTTCGATTTTTTTTTTTTTTTTTTTTACACTACAGTTATGACGCTTTTTTTTTTTTTTCCTTCATCTGTGAAACATCCAACATTCATCATAATGTTGTGTTCTTCTCCAGCTGAGGTCACAAAACTCTTTGTGGGGGCTAATGGATTAGGCTTCCCAGTCCTGAGTGATGCTTAGCTAATCAGTGTGGAATGCAAGGTTGATAACTTGACAGGCTGTAATTAATATGTTCAAGCGTATTTGTGATATTGGACCCACTTTTTATGGCAGTTGGTTTAGTTTCTGTTTTCTTTTTTTTTTTTTTTTTTCCCCCTTAGGTTTATCAAGGCTTACAAGAAGTTTGGACTCCCTCTTGAACGGTAAGTCCCAACCTGGCCCTGCTCCAGAGGGTTATCACAGGGGGATGTTGTGTTTCTAAGCACGACCATAAACACATTGCTATAGGTGTTTGATACAACCTCCACGGACAGCACAAAGCCTTGCTATTGTGTGATCAGTAGCCCAAGCACTGCCATACAATCCCTCATGTCTCAGTTGATGGGCACTGATGAATCCTGGCCAAAAAGCAGCTAGAGCAGTAGAGGCGCCGGGCTGTACACAGCATCATCCTGTTGGCAAAGTCTGGCCCTTGGGGCATTTCCACTCTGCCTAGAAAGGAGAGAGAGCAGCTGTCTGAACAGCAAATGCTACCCAAAACACTTGCCAAGCCTCTCTATGTATATTAGTTTCAAGACTGAATTCAGAACATCTTTCTCAGGCTGCCATATCCCTCTTGAAGAGAAGCGGGGAGAGGCACACAGTGTCCTCGAGCATGGGTCTGCAGAGCCCTGCGCAAGTTCTGTGCCCCAGCATAAGTGAGGGAAGAAGGGAGATGGGCACATGTGCTGGGTCTGGAAAGCTGTAGCCCTTGCTGAGGTCTTACAGCTGAGGCAGGGATCCCTGCATATATTGTATGAGAAATGACTGGTTTTTCAGCTGGTTGTACTCTTCTGTTGTGAAACACAAGGCTTGCATATGGGCCTTGACATTACTAATTTCAGCCAGGCAAAAGGGACAGCAGATGGCAGCTTTTGACCATCAAATGGAGTTAATATGGAACTGGGAAGGCATGAAGGAACACTGGACAGTCACAGAGGGTGCCTGTTGTGCCCAAGATAGACAGTTCTCACCTTTGCTTTAATACTAAAAAATCCAAAGGATTGGATCATTTATACTACATTAGCACTGCACTGCAGTTGTTAGACCTAAAAAAAAAAAGACTAAAACTGTGTTGTTTCCTGCATGGACCCCACTCGTGAAGGTTTCGTACTTTCATGCATATACAGCATTGACTACTAAAAGCTATGAAACGATTGCTCTGGAAGTAACTGGGAGCAGATATACTGTATCGAATACAAAACTTGCAATTTTTTTTCCCCTTTCCCAGGCTGGAGTGTATTGCCCGGGATGCTGAGCTGGTGGATAAGTCTGTGGCTGATCTGAAACGGTTAGGGGAACTCATCCACAATAGCTGTGTGTCAGCAATGCAAGAATATGAGGAGCAGCTGAAAGAAAATCCAAGTGAAGGTAAGCAAGAGGGTTGTGTGCTGCTGTTATGATGTTTTTGGGCGTGTTCCATGGAACTGGTGAGAAAACCATTCCCTCGCTGGATGGGGAGGCATGGCACATTGTGACTTAAAAGCAAAGAACAAGCACACACATCCCATCTCTGTCAGGGAGCTCTTACCAACAGAAAGAAACCCCTGAATCTTCTGCTCAGACTGGAAAGTGCCATTTGGGTCTGTTGGCTTCTGCTGAACATGAGTTTTCGTGGGGAGAGGCTGAAGTCATCACCTTATTTAATGCTGGGGCACAAGGCAAAGCAGACCATATTTTAACTGCTCCTAGGACTGGGAATCAAACTGGTGCTGTGTACTCCACGGTAAAGCTGGATCCACAATTAGCACTTCCCAGAGCTGGCATCATCAGCCCCTCTCTGGCTGTTCTGTGCTGTTGGTTTGGAGATACAGGGGTCTGGGCTGGATTTCCCACTGGGTCTCTGCCTGTTGCAGCTGAACAAAGCTACTGAAGCAACAGCTCCAGTGTACTTTGATGTATTTTTAAGAAAATGATACTGGGAGGTGTTTGGATTGCAGATCCAAGTGAGTTAGTGGAAAAAAAAAAAAACCTTATATTTTGGGCCTGCCTTAGCAGACAGCCTTATGTTTAAATAAGAGGTTGCGGGCAAGGACTTGATCTCTGTGTGTCTAGACATCTTTACAGAAGCGCTTCTTTTTGTAAGAGTTCTCTTAGTTGCTATGTTTTGTTGTTGAGCAGGGAAAGGACCTGGAAAAAGAAGAGGTCCTACTATCAAGATTTCTGGTGTCCAAGTCAACGTGAAATCCATCATCCAGCATGAAGAGGAGTTTGAAATGCTGCATAAATCCATTCCCTCGGATCCAGAGGAAAGGAAGAAGTGAGTTTGGCTAAGCAGGCAATGCAGAAAGAGGCTCAGGGAATTTCGATTTTGTAGTGGAAAGAGAATAGCCTAGATATGTGGATTTGCTTTATCCTCTGCAGCATTAAAAGTAGCTCATGTTTGAAATGCCTTCAGGTACCGCCTGACGTGCCGTGTCAAAGCTGCCCATTTTGATGTAGACTGGGGAGTGGAGGAGGATTCTCGCTTGTTAGTGGGAATTTACGAGCATGGTTATGGAAACTGGGAGCTAATTAAAACAGATCCGGAATTGAAGTTATCTGATAAGGTAGGTTGCTTTGCTTGTTGCTTGCATTGTGTCCATCGCAGTGTTCATAGAGAATATGTTTGATTTACTCCAGAAACAGATGTTTATGTTTGTAACCACTCCAAAAATAATAATAAATAATAATGAGGAAAACAGCAACCTCCATGGAATGTTGCATGCTTGATGGAAAGCAGAGTTGTGTTATTTGATTAGCAGTAAATTTTCTTTGAACAGTACCATATGAACCACACTGAAATGATGCAGGAAGAAAATGGTAATGCTGACATATGTGGTTACATGCGCAGTATAGAGAGTGCATTGCATAATTGTGACTTGATATTTCCTTGAGCATCTCACAAGAAGCTGAGTCTGAATTTCTGTGTGGAAATAATTTTTCACAGATTTGACACTGCTTATGTCAAGACTGGTCTGTGTTAGCTTTGAGGGTATAGTTACATGACTGGCTATGGCAGCAGAGCCAGCTGGAAAGCCTCCATCTAGTTCCTCTCTTCCTCAGTCATTCCCATAAGAACTGTTTATGGGGGCCATGTTGAAATGATCCAGGTTAAAAATAAGCCACCATCTGTTGTGTCAGCACAATGGAGGGAGAGCAAACTGCAACACAGGGCTGAGGAACATCGAGACTCTACACCAGCTTTGCTGCCAATATGCTGCATTCCCATGATGTCCCCGCTAGTGTTTGTAGCAAAGATTGGGCTGTGGCTGAGAGCCCTCCTACATGAAGTTCAGAAAGGCATTTTACAATGGAAACAATTGCCTGAGACACACCACCTAATTTCCAATGAAGTATGAAGCTAACTGTAGTTGGCCAGCTGAGATACTTCCTCCACCGACTGGCACCTTGCAGCCTTGTTTTCCGCTAAAAATTCTGCATCTCTATCATTGCTGTAGCAATGTCTCAGGTTACCAAAGAGGACCAGCCTGCTGTGACAAGGCTGTCACAAACAAATCTGATATGTCAAGGAGAGAGGACTCAGTTTTGCAATATAAGGTCCCAAATATATTTTGCAAAGGGTTTTGTTTTTTTTCTTTTTGCACACTTACAAGAAAGATTGTAGAGAATCTAGAGAGCTGCCTGGGGGTCCTTTCACTTCCGCAAAAGTGCTTGCTAGGAGCCTCGCTTTTGGCTAGACAGGGAGAGTCTGTGTGGGAGCTGGAAGAAATGCTTGAACCTTCTTGTTCCCCCAGAAGGTGCAGCATCTCCAACCGTTTGCTGGGCCTGGAAGGACTGCTGCTAGTGTGTGTGCATCTTTTTTTTCAAGGTTTCATAGATGCATGTGGGTGTTTTATTTTTTCTTCTTTATCAAAGATCCTACCTGTTGAGACAGATAAGAAACCTCAGGGAAAGCAGCTCCAGACCCGAGTTGATTATCTACTGAAACTGCTGAAGAAAGATCTGGACAAGAAAGAAAACATGAAAGATGGGGAAGAGGTGAGATGTGTTTGCTTGGTTCTGGGGGTTTCAGGATGAGTGGCTGGCTGATGGCGGGAGACAGCCCGTGTTCCCAGGTCACTGAACATCATCTACGTGAAAGAATGTGGATTTGTCTGTTGTCTGATTGCATTATGATACTGAAATGATAATTAGTAAGGGACAAGTAATTAATTATTACAGTTATTGAAGGACTTAGGCTCATCAGGCTTCCTGCCACCCTGCAGGACCTGCAGCTGTTTGTGAGATGTTCAGGAGATGGGGTATATCCCCAGGAAGTAGCTGTAGCTATTTTCTTGCCCTGACTTGTTGTGTTTGCACCAGGGCAAGCTAAAGAAGAGGAAACCACGAGTAAAGAAAGAGAACAAGGCTCCCAAAGTCAAAGATGAGCATGGGAATGAACTATCCTCTCCTCGGCACTCAGACAACCAGTCAGAAGAAGGTGAAGTCAAGGTGAGACAATGTGGTGGATAGTGGCTTTTCCAGGTTTCCCTGAACTATGTTGTTACTGCAGAAACTCACTGTGAGAAGCACCCCTAGCAAATGCCCTGTGGAGTCCAGGGGCACTACAGAGTGCATTCCCACAGGAGACTCACAAAAACATATATACAGCTGTCAGGGTGAAAGAAGGACCTTTCCCACCCACTCTTTTAGGTTAGTGCTTTAAGTGTTTTGGGGGATCCTAGAATGGCCACACACATCCACATATTGACTTGGAGGAAAGGTTGTCTCAGGACAAAGTTTGTTGCCCTTAGAAAGGAGAGAAAGAAGAATTGTTTCCCTTTCCTTTTCAGTACGTCAACCAGTGGTGAAGCTGGAGTTTACCAAGGTCATGCTGTTGCTTAGAAAACCTTCTGTCTTTGAGTGGTTTGGCTTGTAGTCTAAGGCTTTTTGTTCATGTGCTGATCAGTATCTACCTTAGGGGCTGGGCATTCTTGAGCACAGCTGGCATAGGAAAGCAGTGCTTATCTACAGTTTGCCAGCTAGTTACAGACCAGGGCTTGTCTGTTTTTTATACTCTTTTGTCAATGGTTGGGTGGATTGCGGCTGGTTAAGCAGGGCTTGCTCTCTGGTTAAAGAGGTGTGAGGGCAAATTTGGATGGACCTCAAAAATTGCCTGTGTTTCAAGGATGTAAGTTTTATGGAAGAAAGTGTACATGAGGTGAGGGGCTCCAACTTTGACTGTGCTGTGACTGATTTTCTAGGAGGATGGCTTGGAAAAGAGCCCAGTGAAAAAGAAACAGAAGAAGAAAGAGAACAAAGAGAACAAGGAAAAACAGACAACCACTAAGAAAGAAAAGGAAAGCGATAAAGAGAAAAAGAAGACAAAAGACAAGAAAGAGAAGGTATGTGGTACCCTCAGGAGCAGTTTAAGAGACAGGAAAGTCTCTGAGCAGAAGGGCAAGCTATGCAACTTATGATTCATTAAAGGCCCTCTGTGAAGAGACATCAATGAAGCACTGTTGGGTGAGGTGCTATCCTTTTTTCAACCCTCCTGAATTCTTATTGTGATGAATTGCAATAAAAAGTAGAAAAGGCAATATATCCTAAAGCTTGATGGAATGCGAGCAAAAAGGAAGAGATTTTTGTCAGACTGCCTTTAAAGCACAGCTGTCCCTGTGACAGCGATATGGCCAAATAGCTGATGTTAAGGAAGAAGAGGAGAAAGAGCCTGGAGCACTCAGATCAAAGTTCTGTTCAGCTGTGATTTATCACAGGGTTGGCAGCTTCTTGTCTGTATTCCCCTCTAATTTAAACTCACCCCAAATAACCCATCTGTCCACACCATCAAGCTGTAAGTTGTCCTTGTCGCTGTTCAGGACTCACCAGAATGAGTGTTTCAACATCAATGGTATGTTGTGGCCTAAAATGTCCCTTGAATTTTGGGTACAACTGCCCTGAGGCTGGATTCAAATTGGAAGAGGGGTAAAAGCTTCTATAATAATGACCTGAAGTACCTGTCCAAGGAACAGGTATGTACTGCCTGCCCAGTGTGTTTTGACACTGAGGTCGTAAGTGCAAACCAAGAAGCTTTGTTGCATATGTAGGGGAAAGTTTGCTTTCCAGTGATTTTTGGTATGACTTTGATTCTAAAGGGCTTTGACTGCAGAGAAGTCATATAAGTCAAATTTACACTAAAAGGCCATGATTTAAGGTTGCTTTCCAGAGAGTCTGAGAACTAGTGACATCACATGAAGTTGCAGATCCTTGTAGACATGAGATGACTATGAGCTCTGTCCTTTGCAAGGGACATATATTCTTTAGCTTAATCTCTCTTCCAAGTCTTCAACGTTGTTTTTTCTCTCCACGAGTATGGACATTGTATTCATGTCCAAAATGTTGGCTCTGATTTCTCTCTACTCCCTCAGGGATGATGTAAAGCTAAATAGAGGCACTGCAGCTAAACAGTTTGAGATCTTGGGAGGAAAGCTGTAGGAGCAGTGCCCGGGGTTTAACAACTGCCAGTAACAATAGTGTGGAGGTTGTTAGTTGGATCACTTGGGATCCTGCAGTCTGGCTCGTCATGTGATGTGTGTAATTTGTCCTTGTAAAGCCTAAAAGTGGTGAAGCCAAATCTGGAAGTAAAGGGAAGAGATCGCAAGGTCCCGTCCACATTACAGCAGGGAGTGAACCGATCCCCATTGGAGAAGATGAGGACGATGATCTGGACCAAGAAACATTCAGCATAGTGAGTATTTTCCTCGGGAGATGGGAAGGCAGTGGCAGAGAGCCCAGCAAGGCAGCTGGGGTTTGCTTGCACATTATCGAAGGACATGTTTTAGGTGTCAAGGTGTGAGCCCCCTCGTAGTGCCCCACAGTGATTTCCTCTGGCCAGTCTGAGAGCGTGGCAGAACAACCCTGTACGAGAGTTGTCCATCAGCCTCCTCGGTGCCTACCAGCTGGCTGCTGTAAATGGCACTTCAGCTGCAAGAAACTTCAAAGCTCTTCCAGCTCTTGATTCTCACCAAGCAATTGCACTGTTAAAAGGTTCAGATAACCCTCTTCAAAATTCAGCTTTGCGTGGGTGCGCATTATCCCCTCTCTGCCAGGGATGCCAGCCAGGGTAGAGGAGGGCAGCATGTCACCAGAGCATGCAGAAGGGCTCTCTTCTTCAGCTGCTAAGTTCCCACTGCTCATTTGACAGCCCTGGATAACAGAAGACCCTGCAGCCTTATGTGGCAGTCTCTCTCTCCTCTAGAAGCCAAGGAGCCATTGGGGCTCTTCCAGGCAGAGAAATAGAGGAGTTTTGAGGGTGACCTTGTATAGCTGTAGGAGGTACAGAGTTGTCTGAGCTGTAAGCACTTCCCTAGCTGTGTAAATGCTCTTGCAGCAAAACATGCCTGCAAGAGCATGTTTGCTGCAAAAGCTTGTTGTAAAATTAGCCTTTTTAGTAAAGTTGCCATGACAGGCTCTCCTTGGCCTGACTTGCACAGGGAAACGCTGAAATACCAGTTTTTAAAAACAGTTCTCTAAATTAAAAGCTGTGTACTCCCTGCAGGTCCTGTGTTATTTTTGTCTGGTTTTTTTTCTTTAACTTTCCCTCTGTGGTGCATGAAGGGTCCAGTCCAGCAGTAGAAACCTGTCTGATTTACTGTCTGTGCACCGTGTTGATGCACACAGACAAAAAAGATGGTGCTTTCATCTCATGGCTTCCAGTTTTGGTGAAAGCGATAGATTAAAGTGACCACAGATGGGGATGGGCAGGGAGGCTATTGAGTGAGCGCTCATTCAGCTGGGGCTGTTGGTTCAGCCTGTCAGTGCTTGGTTACGCTTCCCTGCCTGCCGTGGGATCGCTGCGAGAGCAGACTGTGTGCAGTTATGGTTTGCAAAGCAAATTGTTCCCCTCTAAAAGGGGGGTCAGTGGAGATGGTGAGACTCATCTTTCCCTGATTATTTTCTGCAGCATGTCTAACAAATTGCTGTTTTCATAGCTGATTTCTCTTTGCCTAATGGTCAGATAAAGCTAATATCTCATGCTAATGAACTTCTTCCAGCTCTGTCTGATTAACAAGGGAACAGTGTAGAGCCCTGTGCCAAATGAATCACTTTCTGCTCTCTATTGTTTTTCCAAGTGCAAGGAAAGGATGAGACCAGTGAAAAAAGCACTGAAGCAACTCGATAAGCCTGATAAGGGATTGACGGTTCAAGAACAGCTGGAGCACACACGCAACTGCCTCCTAAAAATTGGGGACCGCATCTCTGAGTGCCTTAAAGCCTACACTGACCAGGATCATATCAAGCTATGGAGAAGGTGAGGGATCATTTTGTTTTCTTTGGCTGGTCTATGATATTTAAAAATGGTAGTCAGAGGCTGCTGGGTTTTATGTGGATGAGTGTGCCATTTGTCTTTTATTTAACCTGTGAAGTCTTGCGTTCTCTAGCCCACTCAGTCCTTGACCAGTCTCAGGTGATGGCTTTGTCTGCAAGTTGTGCTGGTTTCATTTAAATTGATTTCAGAGCTAGTTTAGATAAACCAGTGCAAACCTCTTTATTTTATTTTGAAGAACTTGGTTCTGACTCTCCTGATCATCCTGTCCTGAGCAGGGTTGAGACTTATCCAGAGAGGGTAGAACTGATTTGGTGTTGGTTTGAAAGCAGATGGCAGTTAAACTGCTGATGTAGCAATTAACAGAAAATGTTCATGTCCTCCTAGGAACCTATGGATATTTGTGTCAAAATTCACAGAATTTGATGCCAGAAAACTGCACAAACTCTACAAGATGGCTCATAAGAAAAGATCGCAGGAAGAGGAGGTGAGATCTGAAGTGCCTTCCCTCCGGTTGCTGTCTTTACAACTTGTTGCACTTGAAGCATCAATACTTTCTGTCTTTTATCATGGGCTTTCTTTATTGTTATTGACATTTTCTTAGCATCTAAGCAGTCCTGGTTGTGTTTGCCTCCTCTTCTATGTGGCATTTCTCCTCTCAGCCAACAATACTGGCCACTTTGTCCTGGCTGTTCTGACCATTGCTTGGTGTGGCACGTTGTGTTGAGTTGACTTTTTGAGTCTGGGAGTGCTGCCCTGTAGAGATAGCACGTAGAAGCAGAGACGCGTGGGGCAGAACTGCGCCTGTCCTCCACCACACTTGTACCGTTGCCATTCATACCACGCTTGGGCACAGTTGATCCACAAAGCCTTCACGAAGAGGTGGGTGGCCCACAGCGTGAGGAGTGTCCAGACAAATCCAGAGCCTGACAGACGAGGCCATTGCTCACATACCCTGAATCTTTTGGTGGAAGAGCAGTTGAGCTGTAACCCTCTCTTGCACCTTGCAGGAACAAAAGAAGAAGGAGGACATGTCCAGCATGAAGAAGCCATTCCGCCCAGAGCCTTCAGGCTCCAGCCGCGATTCTGTGATGTCCCAGTCTCATGTGCCTCACAATCCTCATTCCCAGAAGATCCACCTGCCCCCTTCCCACACCCAGCAGCAGATGCACGGGCACCCGCGTGACAACTACGGCCATCCAAACAAGAGACATTTCAGCAACACAGGTGAGCACTGGCACGCCAGGAGAACCATCCCTTCTAACCTAATGGCTGTTTGCTCTTGGACACAAATCCTTCTGGGGCTTGCGGCCGGTCAGGTTTAAAGGTGATGGGATCGAACATATATTATCACTGTACTTATTGCTGGACTAGAAAACATGATGATACCGTGATAAAAAGAGTGTAAGAACAGGACAGAATAAGATTTGCTAGAATAATGATAAAGAAATTCAAAGAATAAAATTGGGGCCACATAGTTTAGAGAGGAGAAGGTTAAAGGGGCACAGGAATAGTTATCATTTTTTTGAGAATTCAGCAAAGTAATGGGCTTAAACTAAAGTAAGAAAGACACTTACTGGTGCTTTCCGCATTGCAGACCGAGGAGAATGGCAGAGGGATCGAAAGTTCAACTACGGTGGCAACAGCAACCAGATGTGGGGTGGGGAGCGGCATCACCAGTATGAGCAGCACTGGTACAAGGACCACCACTACGGGGATCGGCGATCTCGTGGAGAGCCCCACCGGAGCTCTGGGAACTACAGACCAAATAACCTCTCCCGTAAGAGGCCATACGAACAGTACAACAGTGACCGAGACCACAGAGGCCACCGAGATTATTACGACAGGTAATTAATTCCCTTTCATCTCAGAAGGGCTGGGAGGAGTTTGCAACGATGTACCCAGCTGCGGTGGCCAGGCTTTCCTTGGGGAACTGATCTCCATCCGTTCGTTTTCTCTCTGCAGGCACCACCACGATTCCAAGCGTCGACGATCCGATGAGTTCAGGCCTCAGAACTACCACCAGCAGGATTTCCGACGGATGTCTGATCACAGGCCACCCATGGGATACCATGGCCAAGGACCTTCGGACCACTACCGGTCCTTCCACACAGACAAATCGGGAGATTACAAACAGCCTCTCCCTCCACCTCACCCTGCAGTGTCGGACCCTCGCTCGCCCCCCTCTCAGAAATCCCCCCACGATTCCAAGTCACCTCTCGATCACAGGTCACCTCTGGATAGGTCGTTAGAACAGAAAAACAATCCAGATTATAACTGGAACATTCGGAAAACATAAAGTGACTGAGAGGGGGAAAGCGCACGTCTGAAATACTTGGTTTGATGCAACAGCGGCTGGTTTCTCCAAGCCAGCAACCAGAAACTCTGAACATGCTGCTATCATCTTGCTGGGTCAAGGAGGATTTTGGGGGAGCAGGTGGAGGAAGATTTTCCCTAGCTCTCGGTTCTGGTTTGGATTCCTGTTTCCTTTCCCCTCTTCTACCATTGAATGCTGGAACCAGCCTTGCTGCCTCATTCTTTGTTTTGTTTTTGTTTTCCCCAGTCTGATGGACCCAAGGGAATTTTCCCCAGCCAGTGTTTCCCCAAACCGAGAAGGCGGATCGATGCTGCTTAGGATTGTGCAGAAGGCTGTGTGCCTGCTCTGACTTGATGTTACGTGACAGATGCTGCTTTGGGATTGGGGATAAACTGGTTGGGCTGGGCTTTGTGTGTAACCAGCATAGGCCAACGGGAGGATATTCAAGGAGGGACAGGAGAGTCCCTCAGCAGCCAAGCTTGGTTGAAAGAGGGACTCGACATCCCTGTAGAGTGACTCCAAAGGAGCTGGAGCCATGCTGGTGACAATCCATCGCTTTTCTGGCCACATTATCATTTTCATGTCTTTATCCATTTCAAGAAACTGGCTCTGCTTTGAGTGCTGTTGTGTCTCTTGCAACAGCAGAGGTGCAGGGCATCCTCCTCCCACCTCAGGGCTGGAACTGGCAAATCTTGACTCCGGGAGGGTTCGGGATATGTGAGGAAAAAAAAAAAAAAAAGACAGACTTCCTTAGCAAAGGTGTAGTTCACTTCTAACCAATAGGAAAGAAATTGGGGTGAGAACAGTATTTCCCAGTGGACAGGGCTCAGGAATTCATAACAAAACTCCTCTTCTCTTCTGACATGGACAGCTTGCATGGTGATGCTGACTGGGAGCTGCAAGGTCAAAAGACAGCTCTGGGCATCTAGGGATCCTGGAGCTCCTAACCTCCCTGTCACTGCGGTGCTCTAGTCTTTGGGCAAGTCATTTCTCTCTGCACTTCACAAAACAGTGATTAGAAACCTTTACTGCAACCAAAGGATAAGGGGTGGTAGGGCAGAGTTAAATAGGAATCCAGTGGACTGATCACTGTTCAGCGAACAGTCGGTCACCTTCCTGCCACCGTTGCAGCCGTCAGCAGTAACCCTGAATTGCTAAAAGCACCTGTGCTGAACGACCTTCTGTCTGTCTGAATTGGAAATGTGCCTAGGGACTTAGCACCTCAGTGAGCAGGGAGAGAATGAGGAATTTGGGACTGGGTCCTTAAAAATCCTTGGAGCAAATGTCTTAAGCGCCCAGCATGGCAGAGGGAAAAGAGGATTCTGCAGCCCAGCTCAGTGGACTTCAGAGCAAACACTCCTCCAAGTATTCGAGCCACGGCATACGATGCAGGACGGTGTCCAGCCTGGAGACTGTGGTGTGGTGAGAGGGGTTGCACACAGATTGCTGGCCAGAAGTAGCTTGGGTGATTATTTTTCAGGTCCTAGGTCTTTATTCGTGGAGTCACATCCCTGGAGACCACAAAGCTCTCCCAACAGCTGGGCTGCCCAGAGCGTGGTGCCTGGGGATGCCTCATCTCCTGGAGCTCAGTGTTAAAGACCAGGCTGTTCCAGACTCCTCCTCTTGGTGGGGGACAGAAGCTGGGCCTCCTATTAAGATGCCAGTATCTGACCCTAATAAGCTGTGATGTCCTTTCCCAAAAAGGCTGAAGGGAGATGGGTGTTCAGGGCTGGCCTCCTGACTCCAGCCAGCGCCTCGGAAGGCGCACACAAACCGACACTAATACCCCCATGTCCCCCCTCCACGCAGTGTCTCCCTTGAAATCCGCTGCTGTCACTCCTTTCTGCGCCCGCTGCTTTAACGGGACACGTGGGAAGTGTTTTGCTCCCCTTTTGTTTTTATTTTGCAAGATTTACATTAAAAGCAGGGCAATTTTGCTTCCTTAGGGGGGAACCGGTACGGGCAATGCCGTACTGCTCCGAGAAGGTGTTACACTTGTGTTTACCTGTGCAGGAGGAGGTGAAGGCGAGTCTTCCAGTCCCCCTTGGAGCTGCCGGGCGATGGGAGGTGTTGAGAGAGCGTGTTTCCACTGCGTTTCTCACTAAGCTGTGATTGCAGGCGCGCTTGCTGTGATATTCAACAAAGAGGTCCTTTCTTTTCAGAGGTATTAGCTTTTAATGTGAAAAATGGAAGAAACCTCAGAGGGGCAGAGGGAATTGCTCTTTGTGGTCACCAAGTGGTGCTATCGTGATGGAATGTTTGTGCCATACACTTGTAGCAAAAGGCAATACTGGCCAGACCAGTGTTACGGTTGGTGCAGGAAAACTTTGAACCCCAGCAAGAGGCTTTTTCTGTGTCCAGACGTGGGTGTTTCTGCTCATCCCGGGTTCCAGGTATGAGGTTGGTTGGGGTTTTCTTCTTGTGCAACAGCAAAAGCTTTACCCATATCCACCAAAGAGCTGTCGCCACTGTCACGTTAGCCTGATAGTGAAGTCACACAGTTTTGTTCACTTGTGGCGGGTGGGTCTTCACTGGGTTTGGCTTTAATGAAGCTGGAGAACTAGCTTTGGGAGAAAGTCCTCCCCAAGCACACGCACGCACGTGTTTTATGTCCCCTCGACAGGGACCATAACCAGACACAGTCACTTGGATGTGAGTGGGATCCGAGGGGACAGGTCCACAGCCATAAACTCCACTGCGGTGTTTGTGTCAACATCAGGTACAGCTCTTCCTTCCAAACCAGCTGTGGGATTCCCTCTAGCCTCTTTGCAGGAAAAAGTAGCAACTTGCTGGGTTTTTATTTAAAAAAAAAAAAAAAAAAAAAAAAGAGTTTTTCAGCCTGGCCCATTTGGAAATGGTGTAAAGTTGTGAATTCACATGGTGGAAGTCCTGCAGACCAAAACCTGCTGTGGACAGGCGATGCGGTGCCCAACCAAAGTGGATACTTAACAGCTCTCTGAAGTCCTTACGTGAACAGTTTAAGTGATCCACACAAAAATACTATTCTGCTTTCACCCGTTTCCTCCCGACCTCCGCCTCCCCTCCGGGGAGAGAAGGACTCTTACTGTAAAAATGTGGACTTTTAAACCTGTTGACTAAAAACAGTAATTAATATTAATTTATATTTGTGAAAAAATGCCACTGTCCTAGTGATTTCTGATGTAAATATGTTGTTTATATAGTATGTATTAAATTTTCCTACATTGTAAAACTGCTGTACTTTTGATTCTTGTATATTAAAAAGTGTTACTGAGATTTTCAGAAGGGCGCCAGCGTGGTGTGTCTGGGGGGTCCCGCAGCCCCTCGGCAGGGCGGCAGGTCTGGTGGAAGCACGGGGCGAGCGGTTGCCACCGCGGCTGTCGGGGGATCGTGGGGCCCTTTCCTGCCAGCCGCGGGCGTGCCGGGGGGGTGTTTTTACTGTGCAGGAATAAGCACGTTCTTCTCGGCTGTTTTACATAGTTTCGCAGTCTGCGGTGATAGAGGCTTGGAAACCCCTTCGGATGGGAATTTCCACCCGATCAGAAGCAGCTATGCATTTCCTCACCCATTTCCACCAGGATTTCACTGGGATGGTACTGATGTTTATGTGTTTATCCAACCTCTGTCTTTTCTGGATCTCTGTGGGTGTGTAAACTTCTTTTTGACCCTTTCTTGGGAGAATTCTCCTTTTCCTAGGAGAAGCGCTGCTGCTGCTGCATCAGTGGAGTTTTCTGCTCCATCCCTGGCCCCTCCCGGGCAGGACGTGCATCTCCCCTCTCCCCAGGTGGGATGCGGTGGCATCCTGCGGGCTGCTTTGGTTGGGTCTTTACCCTCCACCCGTTCACACTGAGGCCCACACAGCAAGACACGGTGCAGGGATTGGAGCCATTTCTCCCAAGTTATAAGAGCTCATTGTAAAAAGGGCTTTTCACACCTGTAGCCACTGGGTCCAACCCTTCCCAGCCTCTCTGCTGCTGAGCCAAGTTTCAGCCAAGAGTGAAATTTCACAGCTGAGTTACATGCCCCTGAAAAATGGGTTTCCTAATGGAAAGAATGAGTGGCTGTTAGCCGTGGGGCTGGAGCAGGGAGAGAGGGCTCGGCTGGAGGGAGGCACAGGGACTATGGGGAGCTGGTCCGGGTGTCCCTGCCCGCAGCACAGGGGTGTGAATCTACCTGAGGCAGGTGATCTTTTTCATTCAGCACTGGCTCGTCTTTTTTCCAGGAGTATCCACAGGAAAGATGGAGAAGCAGAGGCCTGAGGAACCGGAGCAGTGGGGCAAGTAAGGATACGGGCACCCTGATTCTGGGGGACATCGGCATCAGCTCCATGGCATCCCCCTGCCAACCGGTACCCGCAGCACCATGCTGCAAACAGTTAAATCCTGAGGCCTCGTCAAAGCTGATGGGGAAACAACTCCTTGGCGTGATGCAACCTCCCACATCTCTGCAGGTCCAGTCGGTCCCAGGGGAGCATCTCCTCCATAAGGACACGGTTCATGCGGTGCCGTGGCCAGCCCAGGGTGCTGGGCAGCGTCCACGTTGCACCGGCTGGAGCCGTGGTTGCTGCCGCTGGCTTATCTCGGTGAGGGGACCCATTGCCCAAGGTGGTCGGCAAAGCCGTTGTGCAGCCACAGGGAGCAGGACCCCAGCCCTGCCTCCCACCCACCCCAGCGAGGGGACGGGGAGGCCGAGAAGCCCCTGCTTTTTGCTTTACGCCGTGCCAGAGCGGACCCTCTAGAGGGCAGCCGGTTCCCAGCAAAAAGCCATTTTTTGGTGAACAATATTCTGCAGTTGGGGTTGTTCGCAGACAGCCGGGTGTCTGGCTGGGTGGCTGCGGTGTCCCCGCTCACCCGGAGTGGTGGGATGCAAGGCTCAGAGCAGCCAAGGCTCTGGCCAGAGGCCAGGGGATGGGCAGGCACAGCCAAAACGGGGCTTGAAACCGTACCTGAGACACCAGGCTGTGGCACGTAAGCAGCCATCTGCCACAGGACGACGTGCTTCAGACAGAGGGGTAGGATGGGACGGGACCTTGGAGCCCGCAGGGCTGCCCGCAGCGGCTGGTGCTGCACCCTCACCGTGGAGCATGACCCAGAGAGCGATCTGAACCTCTCAGAGATGCCAGAGGGTCATTGCTGCCACCACTGCCCCTATGCCCCGGTGTCCCTGCACAGCCTGTGCCTTCCCCACTCACCTCCTGCCACACGCGATCAACGAGGATGGGGCACCCTGGTCACTCCGGGGTCACCACCCCCTTGCATCCAGCACTTTGTCCCACCAGGAGATGCAGGCATGCTCCTGCTGCCCAAGGCTGGCAAGCAGGGGACCATCGGTGATGTCTCGGCGGGGCAGTGAGTGAGGGAGACCCCCAGCCCCCCGTGCTCCAGGTGTGTTTTCTGACTTTGCAGATTTGGCTAAAGCCAAGCTCCTGTGAGCTGGTGCAAGTGGTGGCAGAGGGAGCGGGTTTGGGTCTTTCCGAATGCTGCCGGTTCTTCAGGGCTCTGAAGGAGGGGGAGGTCGGGTCTCAAATCTCTGGTGCTGGGTGGCTTTGCATGGATTTGCCCAAATAACGTGGGTTTTCAGTTGGTGCCGGTGTCCCACCCGGCCTCAGCACCTCCCTGGCCCCAGCTGCAGGGGCAAGGAGTCCTTCAGCTTTTCAAAAAAGGAAAATGAACAAGAAAAATTGCAGTTTTGCTTTCCCTCATTAGAGGGCAGTAACAGACCCGACTGGGGCCAAGAGCGATGCCCAAGAAAGGGGAAATGATCGGGGCGCAGGCCCCAGCTGCTGGGGTGAGCAGGGGGACGGTGACGGTACCCGCCTGGGCCCCATTGCTGTGCGACTCCTCTCCCAGCGGGGCTCAGCTCCAGTAGTTCATTATCTATATTTTCTCCCCCCACCCTCTTTTTATTTTTCTCATTTGGCTGCAGATAAATAAAACCCCCGAGTGGAATTCTCAGGAGAATTTAGGACAGCTCTCAACGGGTCCTTGGGTTACAGATGGAAGAAAGCTGCTTTAGTGAATGCAGAAATGGGGCAGCATTCACATCTGGAGTGGCGCACAGCACCATCCAACGCACCGAGAACAAAACGAGACCCATTCATTTATTCTCAAAAAACCTCAAACTTTACTTGTGTTTCAATAAATAATTTACAGTATATACACGCGGTGACGCTCCCGTGGGTCTCAACGCAGGGAGGAGGTGGGGGGGGGCCTTCTCATAACACCCCCCCCTTTGCCTACGTATTTTTTTTGTTTCCAAGTATCGGGTCTTTCTTGGCCACACTTCACCTTTAACCAGAACTGGGTCAAACACAACCAAAATAAAGTGCTTCACTGTTTGCTTCTAAAACAGGGATACCCCAACCACCATAGGACAGCTGGCCACCACTGGAGTGCTCACTGGGACAGTGGGACTGAGCCACACCATAATCAGATAAGACTTTCCTTGGCTGGGAATTACCCCTAAATCACAGCGCATCGTGCCCTAGGGTGATGGCTTTAGGAAAGGTGATCGCTTTATAGGAAAGGGAGGTCTTAAGGGAAGTATTGACTTGTTGGTACGCTGTGGCTTGGCCAGCTAAGACTGCTTTCAAGAAGCACTGTGTTGTCGTCAGAGGGATGCTTTGCACAGCTGCTGTTATCTATGGGGTAACACAGCAAGAAACAAACGTTTCCTCTTACCCAGGGACAAATTTTGGCTTTCAAAACTTGCATTTCGAATTTCTAGGGAAGA
This sequence comes from Platalea leucorodia, assembly GCF_965183815.1. Lineage (NCBI taxonomy): Eukaryota > Metazoa > Chordata > Aves > Pelecaniformes > Threskiornithidae > Platalea > Platalea leucorodia. The sequence continues at coordinate 44,966,159 of NC_138831.1, forward strand.
CAAAAACTTGATTCTTTCTTGAACAAAGGAAACAAAAAGTCCAAATCAGCCTGGCTGAGCAATTAGTGCATTGGGAAACTAAGCTGTCCTGTGCCACGGTCCAGTGGTTGCTCTCCTCTGTGGTATCCTGTGATACCCTTATTTCAAAATCTCCCTAAACAGAATACCTGGGGCACCAGCAAACAAAGCAAGGAGCAAAGTAGTAAACACATCTTTTTGTTTCTTTTCTTAAACATTTAAAAACCAATTACATCTCTTCATCTGTACAGTCACACGAGATCAATGCCAGGGCTCTATATATTAAAGAGACAATATAAATTACATCCATTGACACAATTTTGCATTTCTCTGCTGCTTTACAAATGGAGCTCTAGAGCTGTTAGGACACAATGAATAGTCACGTTGAGTATTTACACCAGGCTGCCTCTTGGCACCAGTTCAGACTGCCAAACGTAGCCTGTTCCCACCTCTTTTGGTGCTAGCTTGTCTCATCGTGCCCAGAGACCTCCCTGGAGAGCAGGAGGTGCCCCCAAGAGTGACACGTGTTTTGGGGCTTGTTTCTGGGAACTTCCCCCTGAGGAACGGAGGGGAAACCCATCAGGAGGTCTCCAAGTTGCAGACCAAAAGTGGTCTTGCTGTTTGTTCAGTGAGCGATGAGGTGAACCAGAGGAACATGGAGAGGAGGAGATGGGCAGCACTACGTGGTGGGGGGAGGAGAGTATCGATGGTTTTGAGGCAGGGAACAGACCTTTCGAGGCAGCTGAGGGGGGGGTTCTCTGCTGCGTCCCATCTCCTGGCTGGATTTCTAACATTGCCCCATTTCCGATTCAAGCCCAGAAGGGCTTAAGGTGCAACTGGTCTGCAATGGGGTTGCAAGTCGCGGCCCCAGGACGAGGAGCGGAGCAGAGACCTAGCAGCAAACAAATAGAGCGCGACGCTCCTGCTCCATCCCAGGGCCTGGCCGAGCCATGGGCAGGCGAGTGGGTGCAGGGCTGGAGGGAGGTGCGGATCAGGTCTCCCACTGAGCAGCCTCCCCGCTGCCAGTTTTAGGGGACCAGAGAGCAAATGGTGCGAGGAACTCATCCAACGCTGGGCAGAAGTTGCAGAAACTGCTTGAATACTGGCCAGGTTTGTCCCATTGCCATCAAGAGTCCTCGGTGGGTCCGGGCAGAGACAAGGGAGCCAGGAATAAAGCTACCAAGTGAATCAGCCCAATGAACTGGCTAAAATAGGAGATGCCCTTTGAACCACAGCAAAAGTAAGCTGAGGCTTGAGGAACGTATCCTCCTTCCACCCAGAAGATGTCTGGCACTGGTGGCTGGGCAAGCATGGGACCACTCCCCACCATTTTGGCCCCTTGCACCATCTTCTGCAACAACGGGGCTGCAGGCAGAGCGGGACATGCCTGAAAAGCGGAGCACAGCCCCAGGCAGCAGAAAGCCCAGCCCTGTTGTGCTGGCCAGGCTTGGCCCCGTCTCGCTGCTCTGCGCCCTCCTCACGGGCTCTGCTCTCCGAAGACAAAGCCGCGTTCGTGCACACCAATGTCACAGTCACCACGTGCGTTTTCGGGACCTGGGGGAGTGCTACAAGGAGGTGGGGGCTCCTCGGCACCCACGCTACTGGGAGGAGGAGGAGGAGAGGGGAAGGTGAGGAAGGTCCAGACAAGGTACAGTCCAGCAAAAACTCCTGACTGGTCCTATTGGCAGCACGCTCCTCCCAGGCAAGAGCTGGGAAGGTGGAGGACCTGGTGCCAAAGAGAGGGGCTGAGATTTGAGGACAACCCACACAGCTCTGATCTCCAACCTCCCGTTGTCCAGCACTGCCATCTCATCCCTGCTTCCCTCCTGCTCCCCTTTCCCCGCTCTCCATGGTGCAGAGGAGCAAACCTCTATAACAACCACAACCAACACTGACTCAAACACAGCAGTGCTACCCAGAGGGCGGGGGCGGTCCCCGAGGGAGCCGTGTTGCCCGGGGCCAGGTTCTGTGTCCTTTCATAGAGGTGCAGCTTGTCTTTGTTGGAGTGAAGCATCTTCACGTCCTCAAAGGCATAGTAAGCAGCCAGCATGAAGTTGACGTCTCCCGTGGTGAGGAGGTCGAAGACGCAGGACTGAAAGTAGAGGTCCTCCACGGGCAGCTTTTCCCTGCACTTGGCCGTGGCCGTTTCGTACGTGAAGGCCTCGGGAGGGGCCGGCATGCTGGGCCCCTTCCTACGAGCACGACCCTCTGTGGCCTGAGCCGAGCGGATGGTCTGGAAGTCAATCTGTTGGTTGAGCGGACAACCACGGAGGCACAGGTAGAGGCCCTGACTGTCCCGGTCCTCCACGGCGTTGACCACCTCCTCTGGCATGCGCACGGCGAAGGTGAGGTACCGGCCCACCTGCCTCACCACGATGGTGGTGCCAATGTATTTTGCCTGGATCTCGATGTGTTGGCCCGACACCTTCTCAGTGATCTTCAGGCTGTTGGCTCCGTGCTTGTCCCCACCGTTCTTGGAGCCGTCGGCAAAGGCAGCGGGGAGCTCGTCCATCTCTGCCTGGTACACTTTCTGGTCCACACACTCCTGGAAGCTCTTGAAGATGATGGTGAGCTGTGGGGGAGGAAAGAAAAGAATGGATTACAACCAGTGATGACCACCTGAGAGCATATGGCCACCACCAGGAGTGGTGTGGGAGGTGGAGGAGCTGTCTGCTCAGCCTGGCTGGGAGCGTGGCCTTCAGCTCATGGGCAGATGCTTCATCCTAGAGAATTCGCCCCAACTTCTAGGCAGCCAGACACAGGGATGAGGACACCATATACGGAGTCAAAACCTAGATGCTGGACTGAACATACCACCTGGATCTGCACTGTTATCTCCAGGCCCAGCACAGGAGCTCCCTTGTAGTGAGAGCTGGTTGGAGTATCACTACTCACAGACTTGTGGCGGCATGCCCACGCACATAGCACTGTGTTGCCTCCAGGGCCTGGCAGATGGCAGAGGAGGACGAGCCCTGACTCTCCCAGAGGTGGTGAAGCTTCTCCTCTGGCTCCCATGGCATTTACATCCCAAGGGATGGACCTCTTCCTTTCCCTGGCTGCTCCCAGACCAACAGAGTCTTCTCCTCTGAGCCCCAGAACAAGTCATGTTCCATCTCAACCACACAGACACACACGTGTTCAGCATGTTCGAGGGGGCAGGCACTTCTAGGCGTGATGTGGGTGTAGACTGAGCCCAACACAGCTCCCCACCCTTGGCTGGGCTCAAACACGGGTCCCTTGCTGAAGGAAAGACCTCATAGTGCTTGCTCTTCCCTTCCTGACCTGGCTTTGGGGGGAAGGCTTGAGGAAGAAGAGGAAGAGTAGAGTTTGCATGGTAGGAAGAGCAACTTGCTCTTCTTCCCATGCAAACTCTATGCTTCCTCTTTCACCTCTTGCAAACTCGCTCTTCCTCTTGCACCTCCTTCCATGAGGGAGAAGCAGTAAGGGGGCCACTCACCCCACATAGCCCCCATGAAAGGGCAGACTGAGACCTGGCCAGAGCAGGGCAGGGCTGGACGAGAGATGGCTCCAGCAGCTACGTGGCAGATACATCTGAGGGCTGAGTATGAAGGGAAAAACTGAGGCTCCGCAAGGATTGGGCTGAGCACAGTGGTGGCTCCCAGCACCTCTGCTCCCAGTGGTGCTGGTGAGGAGCCCAGAGCTGTCCAGAGCCCTGGCAATGTCCCCCTCTCCCACCCACTCTGCTGAGTGCCCAGATGCTCCCAGCCCCATGGCAGCCCTGCTATACCCTTCTCAACCACGTCATGAGGCACCACCGTGCCCTAGGCTTCAGGCTGTGCCACCCCTCACATGGACCTCCTGCTACCTCCTCTGGGTCCAGCGCTGCCTCTGGCTGAAGGAAGAAGGGTAGACCAGAGAACATCATGCAAAACCACGAAGAGCCCCATGGACCGAGAGGCTCCCATCCTTTCCAACAGCACATGGTCCTCTAGGAATGACCCAGTAATGCTTTCCACAGCTTGTGCTGCAGAACTCATGACTAATCCCTCCTAACCACAAGCCCGTGAGGCAGATAACAGGTGAAAAGGCTCAATTAAGATGGTGATCCTGGGATCCAGCCTAGAAATTGCAGGTCCCTGGGTCCTTAGGGATCACTTTCCTCAAGCAAGACTTCCTTCAGCAGGTTTTGATGTCTTTTGGTAGGTAAGGAGTTGAGAGCATCATTAAGTATCTTTAAGGAGGTTTATTAGGGACAGGCCAAACCCAAACTGCCAGCTCCAGCTCAGGCTAAAAAGGTCACATCCAGAGCCGAGAAGCAGTCCCCGTCCTACATGTGCTCTTCTCCTCTCGCCACATGCAGGGAGAAGCAGATCTCCCACACGTGGCAGGACAGGGCATCTTCCAAAAGCAAGAGGATGCCTCCTGCTAAGCCTCCCTTTTTTTGGCACAAAAAGTGGCCTGTTTGTTAGCTTTAGAGCTTGCGCACCACGGAACAACATGACAGTTCCTCAGCTCCAGGTCTCTCCTGAAGCTGAGGCCATGTCACACAAGTCCTGCTGTATCATGGCAGCACATTTTCACTTGGCTTTTCTCAGTGTTTGCCCTGTACATTCAGGATGTTTATTTAGGCTGTCAAAGCACCACCAGAACATACTGTGCCCCACAAAATGCCTTGACTTGGCTGCAAACCAGAGAGACAATCACGAGCCTGGGCAGAGGAGAAGGCAGTGCAAGGAGCTCAGCTCCCTCCAGGATTTTCCCTGCAAGCTGGAGCCTCCCTGGAGGGCAGTCCCAGGTTTGCTTGGACCTCGGGTGTCCCCCAAAAGGTGCCACCATCATTCCTGGTCTGGCTATTCACAGCAACCTGGAGTCCCCCAGCTGGGAGCCCTCTTAATTTGCCATCCCCGACTTTGGCCATGATTGCCCTCTGAGCTGCAGCACCTCTGCCTGCTAACCATGATGAGGCTGGACATGCTCAGGAAGAAACCCCAGGCCATTTAAGTGAAGGTGAGGACAGAGGAAGGACGGGCATCTGGTATTTAGGGCTAAAGGCTCAAATTCAGAGGAGCTCCCACCCAGTCTTACCCTCCCCAAGGAGAAGTGCAAATGGTGGAGGAGAGAGATGGTGGAAAGAAAGGCTGTTGAGAAGCACCTCTGCCCTTGCCCACCTCTGCTCACGGGGATGTCCCCAAGGCTCACCTTGCTGGTGGCGGTGGCTGTGGAGCCAGGCAGCACTGGCGTGTTGGTGACCTGGACGTTCAGGTAGTTATTGTCTATGAGCGGCCAAGCCCCTTGCACCTTGCAGGTTTGGAAAGTGTCTGTGAAAGTCCTGAGGTGGGGGTCCCCGAAGAGCCCGCAGTGGGTATAGTTGGGGGCAGCTGAGTGTTTGTGAAAGCTCTTCTCATAGTGGCAGATTTCGGGGCTGTCGGAGCGCTCCTGGCTATCCCCAGGGGGTAATGTCCGGAGGCGGGGCTGGGACGTGGGGCCATCCTTGGAGCAGTTGTGTTGCACCATGAGATCGTCTATGCCATGCACGGCGGAGTGGTAGGCCAGGTCGCCCCTGCAGGTGCGGGCGGTGCGGCGGGTGCAGTGCGCGTAGGCGCGCAGCGCCGTGCAAAATTCGGGCGCCTCCTCTGTGCCCAGGTGGTGGGAGCCCGACGTGGCCGCCCAGAACTCAGAGTTGCACTTGAGGATCTTGCATGGAGACGTCACTGTGGGAGGGGAGGAAAACACATGGCGGTCAATGCTTGCAATGCCTGTGTGTGGGACATCCCACTCTGCCCCCACCAAGAGGCTGGTGTCCTCCTCCAGCAGCCCAAACTCATGACATTGACTCTACCGCGTGATGGGGCCTGGCTCACCAGACATGACCCTCTCACATGACCCAACTCTCATGCATCAAAGCCAAAGAAACCAACAGGATCTGCCCCAATTTAAGCCAAGCACGGGAAGAGCATCCAGCCTTTAGATGAATGCTCCTGGAGGGGAAAACCAGACTGGGGAAGAATGGGATGTATTTATTAGCGGGGATAAGGCAGGATCATTAATGTGGGGGGAGATGCAATGACGTTTTTAAAGTCTTTTTAGGGTTTGATATTCAAAGTTCTGTGCTGCACGAATTACTATGAATTGTGTTCAGACCGGGCTCTACCAGGGCAAAAATCTGTCTGCCTTCCTTTTCCTCTTTCATGGGCACAGGGAAACCTAGCCCCGGCATGATCGCTGTGCCCCAGACCCATGTTGACATGCAGAGGTTAGAGCAGGATCTGTGCCATGACCAACTATGCACAGCAGAGCCAGCAGCCACCCCACCATCCTCGGGGCTGCAGCGGTGCCGGGAGCAGTGCTTGCCCGTGTCCCCGTGTCCCCAGAAAGAAGCAGGAGCCAAAAAAGCTCTTTCTTGCCTGCTGCGCACCTCTGCCCAGCCCCAAGAGCCCATTCCCCGCCACGGCTCGCTGAGAGAGAACAAGAGGTGGAGGAGAAAAACCGGCGCGGCAGGGTGCAGGGATGCCAGCCGAGCCCCGGCCTCCCCTTCGCACCCACCTTCCACTGCCCACGCGGAGGCGAAGCCAAAGGCAGCAGGGCCTTCGCCGGGCTCAGCCTGGTGCTTGCTGGCAAGGCAGAGGAAGGCAAAAAAAATTCAGATCCTGTTTTTTCCCCCTCAACATCTGCTCCCTGGGGCAGCGTGGCTTCCCTGGAGCAGACTTGAAAGCAGCTTTGCAAAAAGCACATGGCCATCACTGAACATCGCACAGACACTGCTCTGCCCGTGCCAATTTGGAGTCTTGCTGGGTGAACCCAGGCTCACACCACTTAAAATTCATGGTGTTTTCCTTCCTCTCCTCTTAATCAACCCCCTCGGAAGGCCTGGAGACAGGGTGGGCTCAGGCACAAAGGCAGCAGAAGGATGAGAAGAAAAGCCCCACCATTTCCAGATGCTTTCGTGGTGCCTCTCGCAGGCGTACACTTATATTCCTGTCTCAGGGTTTGTTTAGAAGGAGGCTGGCAAGGCATCTGTGCCAAAACCATTTCAGATTTGTTTAAAAAGAAAGTTACAAAACCCAGTATTGTTTCAGGGAAAACAGTATGTTTTAGTTTTAAACATCACAGTGCTGGAAACCTAAACATTGTTGGTGCTGGAAAATCAGAAAGGGAGACCAAGGCTATGAAACACTAAGCAGTCCAGCTTTAAGAAACAAGCCTGTCTCCTCTCCCTTTCCAAGAAGAGTGAAGTGCAAATAGGAAACGGTGACAGGCTCCTCACAGTTTTAAAATTCATGTTTAATAAACTCAGACGCTAGCAACAGCACCAAGAACCCAGGAGGTGTTTCATCTTGGCAGCATCCCATTTAAACCTGCAAGAAGCACTGTGGAAAGCCTTTAACTCATCATTGACCAGAGGTGACTTGATAACAAGCTTTTGACCTGGGACATGGGCTCACATTTCTGCTAAGCCTTCTGCATTTACAGGTCGAATTTAAAAACATTTATTATTTCATGTCCCTTTGTTTTCTGCCCCAAGAGTTTGGTTTTCCACCAAAGATACTTTGCTTATCAGTGGGCTTCTCATCACAGCCACTGGCTTGCAATGGAGCGTATTGCTCAGCGTTTCTCCTAGGTGAGAGACACGATGCAAATAATGTCTTGTTACCAGCAGCTCCCCAACGCTGCCCGCCTCGGCTCTGGAGGCTACACGTTCAAACATGGCTGTTGCAATATACAGCTAGCACAGTGCCTAAACCCAGAGGGAGCAGTAAGGGATGGTATTTAATGCAGGCAATCGCACATGGTAGCACAGTCGCAGTGACAGGAGCAAGCGAGTTTGCTGGCACGGGGAGGGAGTGCAAGCCTGAGCATTTCGGAGTGAGATGCTCGCGGTACGGGTGTGGGTTTATCAGGGTGGAAAATAAGGAAAATGCATCTCACTCCCTCTGACGAGTGACTGTGAGCATAGCTTTGCAGATCCCCCAGGAGCCTCCCAGTGGAAAGTAGTGTCAAAAAAGCATGCAGGAGGGTGAGCGGTGCCACCGTTGCCAGTTATCCCAAACAGTTGTGGCATCAGGCAATTAAAATCATTGCTCTCCTAGTAGTTATGCTAATGTACAGCTTGGGAATGCCTTGAGGTTGCACGTGGCCGAACGCACTGTCACTGCAGAGAGACTTGCCAGCACAGCCCCGGGAGGAGCTGGAGGACACGTCCCTCCCTGGCCATGCAGGACCCACACACCCCACTTCACCTGACAGCTCCTAAGGCAACGGGATGCACTGTGCAAAGCATCCCATCCAGCGAGCAGCTTGCAGAGCCCAGGCTGCTCCAGCTCTTCGGCCGCTGTGTAGATTGGAATTTTTGTTTAGTAGGAATAAAGCCGTAGCCTGTTGCTCTTTAAGGATGTGCTTCATTTGCTTGGATCAAGAGATGCAGGCGTCAGCTGTGGCAGCCTATGGACAGGGCGGGCTGCTGCAAAACAGCCCCCAGACACTCAGTGCTACACACATCCCCATGCCGAGCATCCCTTGTCGCCGCACCACCCCAGCGTCACGCGTGACTTTATAAGGTACTGAGTTAAAAAACAAAAAACCAACAAAACCAAGGACAGGGAAGCCCATCTCCTTCCTCCCTGGGCCTGAAGGGGGAGCGTTCTTCTTTAAGATGTTATCGCTCGGGTTTTGGCACCCGTCCCCTTTTCACTGTTTCGCTCAGGGCCCCATATAAGGCCAGATTTCCAAAGCCAGGTGCTGCAGAGGCAGAGGCGGTGTGCGAGCGGGGCCGCGCGCCCTCCCCGGCTGCTCACGCCTGGGCTTTCCCATAGATGCCTCCCCAACCCCACCGGTGGCCAGCGGCTTTGGCAAACCCCTCGTGCTGCTGGGGAGGGACCATGGCCGATAAAGGCCGCAGAGGCGAGCAGACACAATGCTCTCCCCCTCCCGGCAAGCACGCCTTGCCTCGTCCCCTCTGGCAGAAGCTTTGGCACAGCGGTGCAGGCTCATTTGTACCCAGGCCAAGAAACGATGTTTATTCAATTTCACATAATCTATTTTCCATCGACTCACAATGGATCTGTTTTTCAACCACAGATGACTTAGCACGGAAACAAACCCCTCTCAAGCAGGAACCCAGCACGGCTCTCCTGGGATCTGTGAGACACTCCCAGGTCTGGGTGATGCCACCACCCTTGTCCATCGCAAAGGGTCCTTCATCCTGGGGATGGGTGACTTCAACCCGTGGTAGCCCAGCCACCTCCCAACCTCCCCATCATCTTCGTCTTTCAAGGGCTTGGTGCCACTCAAACCAGGGACAAAATTTCCTTTGGGATGTTGAAACCAACAGTTTCGGAAAGTTTAAAGCCAGAAGAAATCATTAAATCACCTGGACTAAGACAGCCCCCACCACGCGCAGCCCAGTGCCCCACGTTTGTTGAGGTGTACCTCCCATGAGGACTTCTGTGGTCTGCGCGGTCTGAAAAGCCACCCCTTCCCTCAGCGGGCCATTTCAGGAGTTTATCACCTTTACAAAACCTGGGTCTTGGTTCTAAGCGGATTTTATCTGACTCCATTGTAAGAACATAAAAAGAACCAGTGATTTTCTCCAAAGCAGTAAAAGGTCCGTTAGCAACCAGTATGTTTCCCACAAGGATATTTACACACCGCAATCAAGTCACTTGTCAATCGTCTAGATAAGCTAAACGGTTTGCACTTTTAAGTTCTCACTGGAAGGTGTTTGCCCAGCACCACCATCAGACCTCCCCCCCCGCAGGCTCTTTTCCTCCAAAACCTACCAACGCGGGACACATGCTCGCCGCTCTCCCAAGGTCACCCCTTTTGCCAGGGCGTTGCACCAAGACCTGTTGTTTGGCCGTGACCTTTTCCAGAGCTCCCGGTTTGCAAAGCACCGGTCCTCCACCCTGCAAGCATCCCGTGGTCCACCTGCCCCGGCGAGCTCCCACACGCTCGGGAGCCTGGAGCATCGCACGACCCGGGTCCCACTGCTCTGCCCTCATCATTGGTACATTACATTACATGCTGTTAAATTAAGCGTTCAAACGTATTATATGCACACATCTAACTTTAACAGCCTTTTAATTATCAGTCCCCCCATTTTCCCTTCAGCTGGTGTCAGGTTACCTGGATTTCATTTACCCAAATCATGCTTTTTCAGAAAACTAGCACAAAATCAACAATTCATCTAGCAAAGAGAATTACTGGAAATTAATTTCAGTAAGCAAAAGCCAATTCTTTTAAGACTCTTCGGTGCATGTTAACCTGACCTGTTAATTTTAAAGCATTCACTGCTACGAGATGTTGTTTAATATCCTCTTGGTTACTAACAGGCTGGAAAGTATTTCATCACCCACATGTGATGCAAATACATCATCCCGCGTCTTTCCAAATATATGGACTGAAGTGTAGATGTGCAAGCCTCACACATGCAGTAAAAGGCTTTTTCGGAGAACACAGTAAAATGTAATTACCTTTGGCCTCAGATCTGAGCACCTAGACTTAGGCTCCTAAACACATATTTATTTAAGTAATCTAAATAAACATATTTATGCTGACACCTCAATAGGAAAGGCACGATTCTCAGAGGTGCTAAATACCAGCAACTTCTACCAGCTTCAAGGAGATGTGGGCTGCTAAGCTCCTGGATGGACAGCAGTGACCACCAGCACCAAAATGACCCCAAGAGTTAAAAAAAAAAAAAAAAAAATCAGATTGCTCCTCAAAAACCTGGCTGACAGGACCCCTTCCAGCAAGATTCTGGGAGTCCAAAGCAAAACCAGAGGGGATGAACGACATCAGCCTTTTGCATCCAGCCCCTCACACTGTCCCCATCCCAGTGGCGAAGTCTACGCGAGCCACCCCACGTGTCGACCATGCCGGACCCACGGCTCGGTGCCCGCCTGGGCTGCGAGGCCGACACGCATCAGCCGGTGCCTCGTCATGCCGGGGAGAGAAACGAGCCCATCGGTGCCATCCGCAGCCCTGATGGATGGGGTGGCCCGGGCAGGGGCAGCCCTCCTGCAGCCCCAAAGGGCACCGAGGGGCGAGGAAGACCCAAGGGCCGCATGACCCAAGCTTCGCATGACCCAAGCTTCACGAAAGGATTTGTGCACCATGGCAGTGCTGGGCTCTTCCAGCGACCTCCTTTGAACTGTTAATCAAGCACAATCTTGCAGAATAATAGCCTGGTTATTATTGCCTTGTTTGCATAACAAAGAGGCCCAATAAAACTGATTTGACTGTGCTCAGAGGGGGTGTGAAAGATCAGCCCTGAGAAAAGAGCTGCAGGAATGCAGCAAACTGCTCCAAAGCCTCAACCCAGGAAGAAAGACAATGCAATTTGCCATCAAGAAAAGCCCAATAGACCAATAAATTACCCATGTGCAAAGGGATTAGATCAGGTTTCAGCTGCACTGAAGTGGGGGGAGGAGGACCAGGAGGAGGGAACTGAAGGAGAAAAATAAACCTGACTCTCTTAAAGAGCTGGAGCTCATATTTTGCAAGGGCTTGCATGGGGAAGCTGGCTCGGAGGGGCCACCTTCCACGCTGGGGCCTGGGTTTTGTGCTTTCTTCCACTGGCAAAAGCAGCAGATGCATTAAATCCAGGCAAAGGACGTGCTGATAGAGTGACTCTAGATATATCTGAGAGCACACCTCAATCCATGCAGCTCCTTTAGTCCTTGTCTTGCTCAAGAGGATGCTGGGGAAAGGCTTTCTCCACTTTCTTTAAGTCAAAAGAGGGACACGGAAGGAGGTTTCTCGTTTCAACCTGTGTCAGTCACTAAAGCATCTGGAGGACCTGCCACGGCCAACTCCCTTTTGTCCTCAGCACCGAGTTCATGGTCCCCCATCTCTCCTCTCCTGGCGTCGCAGAGACACGGGGCAAGCACGGGCAGGAAAAAAGCAGAGTCATTGTCTTCACCGGCTACGGCACGAACCATTGGATGCTGCCGAAGGAGCCCTTGATCGTTCCTGTCACTTAGTCAGCTCTTTTGGCTCAGAGAGTCAGCTTACCGCTGACCCGGCATGCTTAGCAGGGATGAAAGTGTCTCTCCCCAGCCCCCCGGCCAGCGTTGCTCCTCCACGCTGACCTCGACATCCCCATGCAGGGAGAAGGGTGAGCAGACACCATCGGAGAGGGCATCAACCATGCAGCTCGTAGCCAGGGCCGTGAGCAGCTGACGATGCTGCTCTGAGAATTACTGGCAGATCTTGGGAAGTTCGGGAAGCACGATGGGCTGAAAGGAGGAACCAGCGTTTACAGCCAAAGCAGCAACAGAGTCACAGACTTTGCTCTTAAAACTTCATCCTGGATTCAGGCTTCAGCATTGCCTTTGCCACAACCGTTGAGCTTTCACCAGGTCAGAGGAAGCAGCGCCTGGTGGATGTTTCGGAGGATGCGGATTTTGCTCCGCGGACGCATAACACGAGCATGGAGGATGAGGAGGGAGGGAGGGAAGCGATCTCCTTTGCTTCTCCATCTGCAGAAGGGCGCTAACGAAGCTGGCTCCCTGCCACGGCATGCCGCAGGCTGGAAAGCGGTGCTGGAGCTGCACACCTGGGCTTTCCCAGCTGGGGAGCACCCAGCCGCTTTCACCAACAGTTCTCAAGTGCTGGTAAACCTCCTTGAGGGGAGTGGTCCATTTTACAGATGAGGATGCCGAGGATGTGAAGGGTTTCACCCAAGATGAGCCCGGTGGGAAGAGAGGTGGATTCACTCTCTCATCCTCTGCATGAAGCATCACCCTCATCTTCCTCCCCCAGCCAACACCACCCATGTCCCCATCCCTCTGAAGCAGCGGTACCCGGACAAGGCCACCTCCGCCAGCCACCCCCATCGCCGTGTGTTTCGCGTTTCCAGCAGACATCGCTCTCCCCATACTGAAGCTGTTTTCCCAGGGTGCCTTTGAAGGCACGGCTGCCACCCACCAGCGCCCGGGGGCCCCCCAGGTGTGGCAGCGGGTCCCTCGCCCTCCTCCCCCTCGCCCAGGCCGCGGCGGGGCTGGCAGGGAAACGCTTTCTGCTCACAGGTGTGGATTCCCTCTAGGAATAATCATCCCCACCGTGCTCTTGTGAAATTTCAACCCTTCAAACGCAGAGGTAAATGAGACACGAAACGAGATGGAGAAAAGCCCGGAGCACATAAATCTGGATGAGGCAAATTTATACAACTAAATGCCTGCCAAAAAATTGCGGCATCTCAATCGGAGGCGTTGGTTTGCACAGAGGGTGTGGGGTGGCAGCTGCCCGGTTGGCAGGCATCAGCCCCACGAGCCCACCAAAAACCCACGCGGGCACCCAACTGATGCTGGAGCCGCACCCGGGGACACGCAGGGATCTAGCGGATCCCTCCCGCGGGCTGGGCTCCCACCCAGCACCAGACTCGCTCCCCATCACTCACGCCCTATGGAAGCCCAATATCTGCTCCTCCTTCACAGCCACAGACCTTCAGAGGTTTATTTATTTTTAAATCCATCTGATTGCTGGCCCCCCTGGCCTCAGGTTTTAATTTTAAGAGAAAAAGTAACTTTCTAACTGGAACCCACCACCCCCAGTCGTGCTGCCCTGCACCCTCCCATCCCCAGCACAGCGATGCTCTCACAAAGAGTAAAGCCCAGAGCCAGGATCCATCCCCAAACCGTCCCGCCACATGTCCTCGTCATCTCAGAAAGGGCCGGCTGGAGTGTGTCATACAGCAAGAAAAAAAGGTAGCTTGTCTGAAAACCAAAATGCCATAGATCATTACTAGGGCTTTGGGGACCAAAGTCAACAGCTGTCCAGGAAGGAGAGGAAACCGAGGGAGGAGAAAATACTTTGGGCTCAAGCGAAGCTTGCTCCCTGCCTGACCCATAAAAACCCCATATGTGCAGGGATAGCTCTGCTTGCTGGGAATTAAATGGCCAAACTCCCCTGGATGCTCAGGCAGCGGAAAGCGGGACTCGACACCCTTCTGGTGCTCCACCCTGAAGGACTTACTGTTCTCGCATCTGCAGGGACACCAGCCTCCGGCTGCCCCGCACACCATGGCCGGGCCGTCAGACAGAGCGGCTCAGTCCGTGCCTACGAGGGCTGCGTGTGTGTAGGAGCCAGCTTGTTCTCCGCAGTAAGAGCCCGATGACTTCATCAAGGGGATGGCATCTGGTTTTGCAGTTGGCCATAATTCAATTCTCCCCCTTGCTGCAGGAATTTCAGCTGGTGAAGCAGTGATTTACTCAGCCGGGCTGCACTTGAGTGCAAAGCAATCTTGAGGCTACAATCGAACGCCCTGTTATTTTGAGAGCTCATGAACAAGGAAATAAATATCCTCTTCTTTTCATCCCAGTAGTTGCCAAGTGCAGGGTACAAAGCTTTTTAAAGGCATTTAGGGGCACTCCTCTTACAAGTGCGCTCCAGGTGCCGTGCACGGCCAGGCAGGGCCCTGCTCGCTCCTGATCTGTAGCATCAAGACAGGATTTGCCAGGACAGCCAGAAAAAGGCCAGGGCACCCCTTCGCCTGCTCCACCACAGCTGCATCTCCAAGCATCCCCCATCCTCCCTGAAAACCCTTCCCCATCACCCCAGCACACATCACTCCTGGCTTGCAGCAGCCCTGAGTTCACCCTGGCCCCCTTCAAACCACCTGGGACCCTGATGCTTTTTTGGTCCTGGGTTCCCACACTCCCCCTTATTCCAAGTTTGGTGTCTGCTCCAATGGGAACAGCAAATCAAGCCCAATCAAACTCATCCAGCTGGGCCAAACCCCCTCGTCTTTGACCTTCTTTGCTGTCCCACTAATGCTCATCCCTTGGGAGCTGTAGGACTCGGCTGGGGGGGTCCCCTGAAAGGACCGATGGGCTGAGGAGGGGCTCGCTCGGGCTGTGCACCGCCCCGCCAGAGCCTACGGTTGCTTTATGGGATGTGCCCACCAGGGAGCCAAAGGAGAGACCGCAAAACTCATTGTCAGTAGGGCCTGATCCAGGGCGGCAGCCCGGCTCCCCGGGGACAGCGGGCTGGTGCAGAGGCCGAGCACAGCCTCCAGGTTAGGAAGTTTTTCTGGCTGCCCAGCCCTGTGAGCACTTTCACGTGCACATCTGACTCGGTGCGGCTGTTTGGGCCACAAAGAAGGAAACCTCAGCTGCTGCCATTATAAACCCAAAGTCACTCAATATCCCCCCCGTTCTCAGTAACCAGGGGCCGGGAATTTCAGGATTTTTTTTGTGGAAAAAAGCAACATATCCACCCCATCTGCGTTAAAAACAAGGCGCCTCCTTCCAGACCCACAACGAGCCTTGCTGGCAATCGCAGAGAACTCCCTGTTCCAAGTACAAGACCGGCTCCGAGCGAGCAACAAAACAGGGAAGCCAAAATATTTCCAGGTTTACGTTTGAATCCCTCCCTTCTTTGCCCTGACAACATCCCGCACAGGCGCGCTCCTCCCCTGCCGCCACCTTCCCCGGCCCCCGGCCCGGCTCCCCGTTCGCAGGGCTGGGGAGGTGGTGTTTTAACAGCCTCTAAGCCCCCCTTCTCAATTTCGGCTTAATGCTGCGATCGCGTCCCTCCCTGCCGCTGAGACAAAAGCCATTTATCAACCGATCCGATACACCTCTGGTAGGGACGGATCCTGGAATCAACCGCATTGCCCGCATGGACCAAGGGCAGAAAATCCCAATATTTTTTTTTTTTTTGGAGGCAGGAGCGTATTGCAGCCAAAATAGCAAAGCTGAAGACAAACAGGGAAAGCCAAAGCAAACCAGAGTATGAGGGGGAGAGCAAAGCCTGACATCTGGGGCAAAACACCCAGTCCAAAAGGGTACAAAAGGATTTGCAAGGAAACTCGGCACAGCCCACACTGGGAAGCACGGGCGGGGGTCAGCCGAGCACCCCGGGAAATCAGGGTCCCAGTCAGGAGGGGAGAGTGCCCATGAGCATCCGACGCTGGGACTTGGCCCAAGCCCTGAGCAGGACTTCTGCCAGGGAAACTGTCAGCAGTGGCCTGCTCTGCCCAAACCTCCTTCCCCGGCTGCCCCACGCTCAGAGGTCACCCTGACCCACGCAGGGGGGACCCACGCCGGTGCCCCCAGCCCAAGGGTGCTCGACGGCGGGGAGGCAGCGGGCTGAAGCCATTGGTGTGAGGGCAACATAAGCGCCGGCGTATGTGCATTGGGGGGGTTAGGCAAATAAATAAATAGGGCAGGACTCGGCGAGGCAGCAACCTGACACGCCAAGCGCCCGCTTGGGCAGCCTCCAGCGGCCCCGCTCACCCGGGGCTCTCAGGAGGGGTGCGAAACCTCCTCGGGGCTGGGAACCTGCTGGGAACCCACAAATTCCCAGCGAGCACAGGGGAAAAAGGGGCAAAGGATATGTCAGGGAATAAATCCCCCCCTTTTTCCTACCTTCCCACCCCAAAAGCTTTCAACGAAAGCCCCCGGCGTGCTCCCAGCCCTGCGTACGGGGAGCACCGTCTCCGCCTGCGCCCCGCTCCCGCGGGCTCCGGATCGCCCCGTTCTGCCAGTTCTTTGCACCTTATTTGACTGCTGAAGGGAGAATCAAACAAAGCAGCCAGCCAGATCTCCTATCAAGTTCTTTCTTGCACCATAAATCTCACAGCCTCAACGCTTTGCAACTCAAACGCTCCGAAAAGGGCGTTAAGCAACACATGGGAGCAGCTCCAGAGTTTCCCGAAAAAAATAAAACAGGGGGTTCAGCTTCCAGCCTGCTGGGAAATCCCTTGGGAGAAGCGGGGTCCGGAGGGACACCTCAGCGCGAAGGGCAGGGCTGGAAAGGCTCGCTTTCCTGCAATGGGGCTGAGAGGGCAAAGGGGGGAGGAAGGGCATAAGGCAGTTATTTATTTATTTACTACATGTGTGTGCAAGACTGCTTCACCTACGGTTATGCAAAAGAAAGGCAGAGGTGATTTAAAAATTATTAAAAAAAAAAAAAGGGCAAGTTCTACCAAACTGAAAAGAGAAACGGGGAGATTTAAGCGTTAGGGCTTTTCTTTCTTCCTCCTGCTTTCTCTCTTTTCTTTTTTCCCCCCTTGCAAATGAAAAAAAAAAAAAAAAAAAGGAGGTAAAGAAACTGGAGAGTTTTGGAAGGAACAAATCCGCCTCTGTGGACTGGGTTTCCCCTCCCCCAACAAAAACAAGCACTCAGGGCTTGAAGGAATTTGCAGGCAGAGATCTGCCAAAAACATTGTGAAAAACTATGGGGGATTCATTGGAAACAGATGGCGTTTTCAGCTGTAATTCTGAAATTCTCTCCTTTTCTGACACAATACAAACAAACCGGGGATGGGGAGGCAGAGCCCAGCAATAGGTGCGAGCGGCCGGGGGTGCGCGGGAAGGGCCGGCGGGCGGGGGCTCGGCCGGGGGAGCCGATGCTTGCCGGACCATTTGGTTGCCATCCCGCCCTCGGACAAGCCCAACAGCTCCCGGCCCGGCCGGGGCAAATTTTCCGAAGAAATAATGGTGCTGAGCCCCCAAAAAAACAAACCCGAGGGCGAGGAAGGGGGGCGGCGGGGAGAAGGGGGAGCCCGCTCCGAGCCGCCCGCGCATCCTCCGCCGCGCTGCCCGGCCCAGGTGAGCGCCGGGGCCCGGCTCCCCGCCGCGGGGCCCTGCAGCCCCCCGACACCCGACCTTCCCGAAATCACAAAGCAACGACCCTCCTTACCCCCTCCGCAGCCTCCCTCTGGGTCTTCCCTTCCCGGGGGGCTCGGAGCGGGGACCCCCCCCTGCACTCAAGGGCAGAAATTTGGCATCTGGGG
This sequence comes from Platalea leucorodia, assembly GCF_965183815.1. Lineage (NCBI taxonomy): Eukaryota > Metazoa > Chordata > Aves > Pelecaniformes > Threskiornithidae > Platalea > Platalea leucorodia. The sequence continues at coordinate 44,983,878 of NC_138831.1, forward strand.
GTGCTAACGTGTGGGTGCCCCCCCTTTTCCTTCCAAGGCACAGAGCACCGCCGGGAACGGGAGAACAACGTAACCTGCCTGACGCTGTCAGCAACAACCCCCGGGATTGCTTTGATTTCGACCATCTCCTTCCTTGTGGGATGAGGCAGCGGGGAGACAAAGAAGATGAGGTCAAGGAAAAACACCCACCGCAACTGCTTGGGGGAAAGGGAATGGGGGGGGCACACACCAAAACTGAGCCCCACTTGCTTATTTTAAACATGTGGCAAACTGCTGCAAGGAGAGGGAGAGAGAAAGAGGCCCAGAGACAGGGGGAACTGAAGCAGCTATCCGAGGGCTGCGAGAAATACAGGGAAAAAATTCTTCAAAATAAAGAGGGTGTTCCTTACCTGAAGGGAAGATGCAGAGAAAGACAGGGAGGATTTGGAAAAGTCCCAGGGCTGTGGATCCTGCCCCTCTCCCCATACCCATCCATCCAGCTCGAGCTTTAACCACTATCCTCTCCCTGGAAGAAGAGTTTAAAAAGAAAAAAAAAAAAAAAAAAAAAAGGAGAAGGGAAGAGAGGAAGAGAAGAACAAAAGGGAAAAATAAATCAATCGAAAGAAAGAATTGGAAAAAAAAATAAAATCAAAAGCCCCACATGGCTCCGCGGAGCGATGCAGGGACGGGCGGCCCCAGCTCCGGGCTCCGGTGGCCTCCGCACTGAAAGATTACACAGACTTTTTCTCCTTCTCCTCCTCCTCCTCCTCCTCTCCTTCCCCTCCCATTACAAAACAGCCCAAACCATCAATCATCCCGGCTGCCTTCCAATGTCTGCATCCTCTCCCTGCGCCTCCTCCACTCCGGAGCGCGGCCGCCCGCCTCCCCGGCCATGCTGCTCCGGCGGCGTGGAAGGGGCGGAGGAACGGGCGCCCTGCACCGCAGCCATGGCAGGGAGAGGGGAAGCCAGAGGCTGGCAGCCCCGGACAAGCGGGTTATTGCTGTGGGTCGAGCCACCAAAGCCTCCCGTGCCCCGTGGGGATGGGGGCCGGGGGAGCGGGGGTCCCACGCAGGATGGGCTGCGGGAAGGGCTCTTGAGATTTTTGCCCCGTCTCCCCGCCGTCATGCATCGCAGCTCGGTTGCAATTTGGGAGAGGGGCCTCCTCCCACCCCACTGAGGTCTCAACACCAGCACGCCCTCCCTGCCTCTTTCCCTTGGGCCTAACAAGAGAGCTTTCAATTTTCCCAAAATTAAGCAATTTGGGGTAAAGGGGCCGTTGTACAGCAGCGGGGGGAAACTGAGGCAGGGAGACGCCAGGCAGCTTGCGTGGGGCAGGGATTGCGAGAGCGACGCTGCGGCCCCCGGCCTGCTGGGGCATGGCCCCCCGGCCCAAGGAGCTCCTCCACGCCGCCCCAGCCCTGCCTGCGCAGGAGGTGCGAGCGTTTCACAACCTTTCCAGGTCGTTCACCCGCACGGGCATTGGCAGCGGTGAAGTAAGCTCAGATGACTCAGAAACAGTAAGTCTCCTAGATCTCTATCATTACACCGACACTCCTCGGAGAGGGGGACGACTGTCGGGGGTCCCCGAATCCAGCTGCCAGCCCGCTGAGGACTGATGGAGAGGACTACCATGTACCTACGCTCTCTCCGGACCTCCACCACAGCCTAGTCTGCACCGCCAGCCCACGTACAGACCTGGCTGTTCACCTTTTGCTGGGGGAAAGTCTCACCAGTTGTGTCGGTACAGTTGTCCTGGGGGTCTCACTTTGTGAGCACCCTGTATAGACCCTTTGGGCAGCCCCCTGAGCAGACAGCAGTCCTGGGAGCACCCTTCCTGCTCACGGACCATGCAGATGGAGCAGCAGCTTGAAGCACACAGGCATCTGCCTGCTGGGCTTCACAATCCAGCTCTTTTCCACCTCCTGCGATGCCACAGCATGAGGACTGAGCAGGTTGGATCTGCAGCCCCACCATCCCAGGGGTCTGCTCCGCCGGGCAAAGGGCTAGGCCAGGAGGGAGGCAACCCCTTAACAGCCCACTTGGATCTATTTAAAATTTCTCTTGAAGGGTATTTTAGCCACCGTGAACTAAGACAACTTCACTTCTGCATGAGAGTGCCCACGGGTGTAATGTGCTTTAATTAATATGCTTTAACTTCCCTGTTTTAGACCATTAGCCCTCCTTTGATTGCGTGCCCCCTTGCCATCCTAATGTTTCATCTTCTTGCTCTTGGGGATCTTATACAAAGAATAAAAGGATGCTGGTTGCTTTACACAACCCTTCTCCCACCTCTGTAAATGCCCTTTAACAACGGGTCTTTCCTCCTGAAGCTTGGTATAGGCCTGGGATGCCCCTAGATTTTGCTTCTAGTTGTCCTTGGAAACCCCCTTTTCTTCCACCTCACAAACAGCCTTAAGGATGCTTTTTGGAGTGATGGTAGCTTAAAGTCTCCAGTAAGAGTTCGTGATCTCCTCCCTGTTGCAGATTGAATCTGTGATTCAGCTACAACAAATATCCCACGGAAGGTGAGGCAGAGGAGATGGCAGTAAATATCCAAGAAGCAAAGACATCAATTTATACCTATGTACTTCTCCTTGGGGGGGTTGAGCCCCGCTGCCTCCAAATGAAGGAGGAGCTTCACTGGGGCTCTATCCAGGCTGCAACAGGAATTAAAATGCTGAAGCTTTTCCATCTGGGACCCAGATGGGATCCAAAAATCCTGAGGCCTTGCCTGCTTGACTGGAGATCTGTCTTGGTCCTGATCCTCCTACAGCTGCACTCAGATGATGTCCACTAAAGTCAGAAGGAGCTCTGTGTGCAGAAGAGCTGCCAGACCGGGCTGAGCTGGGCAGGAGATGAAAGCTGGCAGGCCGGATCCAGACCTGTAGCAAAGGCAGTGTGGGAGGAACGCCTACTCGAAGCACCTCTTTGTGGGGGATGTCAAACAGGGGCAAGTATGTCCAAACCCTGCCAGCTGCTGCTACCACCCAAGAAGAAATGCCTGCTGATGGGATGTGTGGGCAGCTGGAGCTGGAAGGGGCCTGGGGGGGGGGGGAAGAAGAGGGTCCATGAGCTGGGAAGAGCCCAGGCAGGGAGGAGAGAACCAGGGGATGGGGTTTCAGATCCCAAATCTCTTCCTCTTGCTCTCACCCTGCCCTCTTGCAATGCAATCTTTGCTTTTATTTCAATCTGAAAAACATCACTTCTGCTGTTATCCTGGCTGATGACATCTAGCATGATCTATTTATTTTTAACTCAAAAAAACATCTGAATTATGAACTTTTAAAATCCAGCTGGGCTGGTTTGATTGTTTGACCTAAAGAACCACTTTGGTATTGCCGTTTTGTGGCAAACTGACACACTGCAGCGATAGACTGGAATCCAGTTTGAAGCATTATTTTTAAAGTAAGACCCTTGTTGGAACTTCTGCCCTTGCTGTAGAGAAAACTGTGCTGCCATAAAGCAATGGTCCGATGCCCCTGACTCCAGTTTGTAAAAATCTCTCCTTGATTTTGCTCAGTTGCATCATGCATTGCAAATGGGATTGCTGTTTTTGGCACCGATCAAAGCAGCGGATTTTGCTGGAGAAAACAACAGATGTGTCCAAACCCTAACTGCAGAGCAGGAAAAGGCCCCAAATAAGGTGTGTTTCTGAAAGCCTGCTCCCCCTTCCATGTTTTTTGAATAACCTTCACCCTTCTGATTAGCTGAATCAAAGATCTGGACTTTAAATCATCTACTGAAATGCAGGTTATGTGAAATTCGGATCTCTGCCTTGCTTAATGGGGATATCTAGGCTTGGAAACGTAGAGTGACTGTGTTTTTCCATGCTTCTTTATTTCTTGAAGCCCAGCCGGGGCTCCCCGTTTAGGCAGCGCCGAGCCCAATGCTCTTTGCAAACAGTATGTGGGAAACCACCCACCGCTAAAATGCAAACACCTCTGAGGCACAGCGGAGTTACGCTCTGCAGCGGCTCAGCTCCGGGGGCAAAGGCACCGCCGTGGTCACACACGCAGTGATTCTCGTGTTTGGTGTCATTACGGAGGGGTGACATGCAAATCACAGCCGGGGTTAGCCGATAGCGTTCTCCGAGGTATTTGCAGGATGAGCAGGAGGATTCCCAATTCCCAGGGGAAACTCAGCTAGGATCACTCCTCTGAACGTCACTTTTCCCTGCCCTGTGTCACACTGTGCATGGCTGTGGGCTTCTGCGGGGCTGAATGAACGTGTCTAATTTGAACCCTAGGGTTTACAGATGATACCTCCCCTTACAGCCTTCCTAATGGAATTATTCACTACCTGTAATTATATGGCTAAAATAGTAAACATGGGTATTTCTGAGGACTGTAACTAGTAGTTAGAGGGATGGATCTCAGGGCTCCTGGTCTGCTCCTGACTCTCCCATGAACTTTCTGCATGGCCACTCTTCCTGCAAGCATCTCCGCACAGCTTCAGCACGTGCCTTTCCCTGCTCTGCCTCAGGACAAGGCGTTCAACGAACGCTGCTCGTGGCCTGGCTGGGATCAGCCGCGATTGCCCGTGCAGGAAGGTAATCCTGAAGTGTTCTGCAATGGTACGTGTTTGGGGTGAGCCGCAAAAAGCAAATCGCTCCCCAAAGGAGGAAGAAAGAAAGTTTGGAGTGGAACCCCCCAAACTGTCGTCTGGGGAGGTTTGACAACTCATTCCAACATGGTCGTGGAAGTAAAATCAAACACCTGTGCTCGGAACAGTTCCCTTATTAAAGAAAAAAACTCTGAAAAAGAAGAAAACCAAAAAAACGCTCCTTCATCTTTCTGCAGTAACAGCCACACCTCTCATGTTTGCAATACTGGAAAACACTGCACTTCATTTTAAAGACCCTCCTTTTACTCATCACTCAATTTTTTTATCATGTTACAGTTTCCCTGGCTGACAGCATGAACAAATGCTCTCCCTGAGCCGTGCACCTCGAAGCTGCCAAAATACGCATCTAAGCCCCCTTCCCTACTGACCTGTAGGGTTACTAACCTACTAACCCTACTAACACCACTTGGTAAAGCAGCTGACAGGGAAAGTGTCCCACCAAGGTCTCGCTAGTGCCCTGCCCTGAACTGTCACAGTAACCGAACGGGGCAGGCGGAGGGGACGGCACGGAGCTGGGCTCTGAAGATCAACCCGCTCCCGCGTAGCAAGGTGCAGAGAGCAGTTTGCTGGTTTAGCTAATCCACCTCCCCGCAGCTGCCCCTGTGAGCATTAGACTCTCCAATCTGGCTGTGTAAAAAGAGACCAGTGGGTTGAAAGTGGAATAAAATATACCTTTCTAACACCAATAAATGGAATAGTACTAATGCTTTGTTGACCTGCATCTTTGCATCCATGGATTAACTGATGAACTGAAGTTGCTGTGGGTATCTATCTCTGGTGTGGGCTCTCTCTTCGAAATGCCTGCTCCAAGCTCACAGCCACAAAAGTCACCTCTAAACGCTCGCAACCAGCCAGGCTGGACGAGGGGAAGGGAAGATGGTGGAAAACTTCCAGTCTCACCCATGACAGAAAGCAAAACAAGCAGGGATATTTTCAGGCAAACAGAGTTCATCACGTCAACTTTTTTTGACTGGTGGCATTCATTCGTGTCTCTCCCTTCCCCTTGCTTGCAAAGCCCTGTGGGGTGAGGCCTGACTCCTACACGTGGGACCGTGTAACCACCCCTTGTTCGGCAGTGTTTGGAGGGCTGGCTGCAATTCACCATCTGTGTATTTAGTTCCCTGCGGGGAGCTGGTCTTCCTGGCCCAGTCTCCTCTTTGGGGTAAATATCAAGCAATCTCTCTTTCGTGTATCTTCACATCTGGGCTCCCCCTCTAAAAAAGAATAAAAGGTGGGCTGGGAGGTTCCCAAGAGCAAGTTCGAATGGCCAAATGTCAGCTCAGCAGAAAAGATGGATAAATCTGAACTGCCAAAAAATAAACAGCACAGAAGAATCGCAGAGAACTGCGTGTTTATCAGCGGAGACAGAAACCAGTCTGTGTAACGGGACAGTCGTTCTCTGCTGCTTTTCAAAGCTACTCATATCTTGAGAAGGTGCAAACACAGCTCCCTAATTCCCCCCCCCCCCGGCTAAGGGACAGGTCAGCTAAGGACATCTCCTGGATCTCATTTAAAGGTGGGAGATGGCATCGAGTGTTTGCAAATCTACATCGTCTACCCCTTTGAGAAAGGGGTGTTTGAAGGAGCCTATGGCAAAAGCTCTGTGAAACCCAGTCACCTTTCCCAGGTCTTCTGTCTATTCCTGACAGCAATGGCCAGAAATACAACCCACCGCAGGACGCCTTTCCTGCGCTCTCGGTCATGAAACAGTAAGTGAGCGTCATCAGCTGATTTAAAACTTTTTCCTGAATATCTGAGAAAGAGACATTCCTTCTTATGGGGGGGAACCCAAACAACTTTAATCCAGCACCTCTATAGGTGTTTCGGCAAATGAAACTGGGAGGTTTTGTGGAGGGAAAGCAGTTTGGAGGTGGCACTGGGCATCCTTCCGCATGTGCCCGGCTCAGGGCTGGGCTGGAGCTGGAGCTGGGGCTGGGATGGGGCTGGAGCTGGAGCTGGGCTGGAGCTGGGGCTGGAGCTGGGCTGGAGCTGGGGCTGGGATGGGGCTGGAGTTGGAGCTGGGCTGGAGCTGGGGCTGGGATGGGGCTGGAGCTGGGCTGGAGCTGGGACTGGGCTGGGGCTGGGGCTGGAGCTGGAGCTGGGGCTGGGATGGGGCTTGAGCTGGAGCTAGGCTGGAGCTGGGGCTGGGTTGGGGCTGGAGCTGGGCTGGAACTGGGGCTGGAGCTGGAGCAGAGGCTGGGTTGGGGCTGGGGCTGGAGCAGGGGCTGCGGCTGCAGCTGGAGCAGGGGCTGGGTTGGGGTTGGGGCTGGGGCTGGAGCAGGGCTGGGGCTGGAGCAGGGGCTGGGGCTGGGGCTGGAGCAGGGCTGGGGCTGGAGCAGGGGCTGGGGCCGGGGCCGGGGCCGGGGCCCCGCTGGGTGGTGCTGTTATCCCTGCGCCGCCTGCAAAAGTATCCAGTTTATAAAATAAATGCAACCCAACGCCGCCTTAAACCACATGACATAACAGCAGCTTGCGAGCTCCCATTAAAATCTCAATTTGGGGAAATTGATTCTACCTCTGAGCAATTGCGATGCAATTACTCCAACAGGCAGCAATCAAGAATCACATCAAAACAACACCAAACTTTCATCTCCTGCCTTGCAACCACCACCACAACAAAAAGCACCTGTCTTGCAAACACAGCCCGGTTTCCTTAAATGTATCTAATATTTAGGAAGGGCAACGTGCAGGTCCCAAGAGTGGAAGCCAGCCTCGACAGGGGCTGCTCCGGCTGGTGCCTCTGTCCTCACTGGGGGCTATATTCTCCCCCTCCAGCTCCTGGCTGAGGTTATGGGCTATTTACGGACCCAGTCCATCAGGAGCCAAGTCTCCCCCGGCCAGCCATGCTCCAGCTGCCCATCCTTTCCCTGCGCACAGATGTGGCCGTCCCTGCCCATGTCCCACATCTGTCCAGCTGTCACCCCCCCCCCCCCCCCCCCCCTTCTTTCCCTCGGAGCTTGCAACCACCCCAGCGCTTTGCAACCACGGGAGTTAAGGGAAAGCTTTGTGTCTCTGCAAACGAAGCGCTCCGGTCTCGATGATCACGATCAGCCCCGTGATGAGCTATCCAACGGAAAGGGGAAAATACCGGGGAGGGTATTTTCAGTTCTCATCAGTGGGCTGCAAGGAATTATTCGATTGATTTAGCCCAGCAGGGTACATTTTTAGTGGCAACCATCAGAAGGGAGGATAAATGAATAACCGCATGCACGCCGGGCCAGTATCAAGCCAGACAGAGGGAGCGAGCTGGGCAGAGAAAATGGGAAGAATCGAGGTTTCTTATCAAAACGGCTCGGGAGGGAGGAGGCAGCCGGGGACGGGGAGCGCCAGCCTCAACAGGTCCCGCGGAGGAAGGGCCATGCAGGGAGCCGGGGGCAGCAGACGGCGGGGGGGCCCGCAGCCCCCCGCCCCCGCTTACCTTAGCGGCCGCATCGGCCTCTCCAGCCCGCCGCGGGGGTCGCTCCAGGGAGCGGCGGCTTTTTTTTTTTTTTTTTTCCAGGAGGGGAAGATAAAACAAAAATAAAACTCAATAAAATAAATGAAATGAAATAAAATGAAATGAAATAAAATAAAACAAAATAAATAAAATAGGAAGAACGCGGAGGGCAGAAGTGGCGGTGGCGGGGGGAAGGCCGGCCGCAGGGCGCAGGCAGCCCCCCCTGCCCTGCGCAGGGCAGCCCCGGCGGGGAGCAGCGCGGCCTCGCTCAGCGGGACGCGGGGAGCCGCATCGCCCTCCCGGAGCATGTGAGAGGCAGCCGAGGAGATAGAGCCAGATAGGGAGGTCCCCTCCCTCCTTCCTCCCGCCCTCCTTCCCTCCGCACACGCTGAGCAGCGTCGTTAGCATGCAGCGGCGGAGGGAGGGCAGGCGCAGCCCCCGGCCAGGCGGAGGGGGAGCTGGGGGGTCCCCGCTGCGCCCCCCCCCAGCCCCGGCACCCCCTCTCCCTGTGCTGGCAGCCAGGGCAGGGGGAGGCGAAGGGGGGCTGGCAGGGTACAGCCCCTCCCGGAGGGGTGGGGATGCTCCACCTGCAGCGGGAGGACACGGAGGGGAAGGGGGCTTGGGGGGGCCCCCCCTCCCCAGCGACTGGGGCGTGTATAGGCGCTGAGAGCATCTTTGCGTTGGCGGGGGATTGTGGCAAGGGTTGGGAGCGGGAAGAGGACCCCCTGGCAAGCCTGTGTTCATGCAGTGGGGAAGGGATGGGGACCCCAGGCTGCCCTAACAGCCCCTCGGTGTAGCCCCCCCACCCCAGCTGCCCCGGCACCCAGCATTGCAGGGAGTTGGGCAGTGTGGCAGCCCCCCCTCCAGCCTCCCCCACCATCGGGGTGAGTCTGGGGCGAGCACCCCGTCTCTCACAGAGGCCTGGGAGGACCGATTTTGGCACGCGTGGATACCAGGGTGCCTGCTTTTCTGCCGCTGTGATGGGAAAGCTCTGGGTGCAAGGCTGTGCCAGCCAGAGTGTCAGACACACAATTAATTACTGCAGCCCCAGAGCCACAAACGTGCTAAATACGTTGTCGCCGTAGTGCGTGGATAATAGCAGCCCTTTGCAAAGTGTTTCCTTCTCCCCTTTTTTTTTTTTCAGCGCAAGAGACAACAATTGCAGAGAGCACACAGCAGCTCTCGGCTGCTTGATTAAGTCAGCAGCGAAGAGAAAATGTGCCTGTACAGCTCAGGCTTAAGGAGGGATTTGAGTGTGCGTTAGGTACAAATTAGAAAATGGATGTGATTTAATCACAACAAATCTAAACAGCCCTGCTACAGAAACCCTGCCATCAAAGAGGTCTTTTTCTTAAATGTGGATACTATGGGTGTATAGTCCTGACAAAAGAACAACGTGTTTAGGGATGAATTATTAAAGCAAGAACAGAGAAAAGACTGGGGAAAGCCTGATGTGTACCAGATAAGTTATCAGCTATAGAAGGAACGGCTTCCTTCCGTAATAATTATTTGCAAATCAGTTCACAGCTCTGAATGCTGTGGTGTCTGGATACTATAGTACAGACAGAGCTGCTTCTGTCAGGACTGGGACGCTGCACAGGCAGGAAAGCAGGCACAAACCCTGCCTGGGAGAAGGTAAACTGCTGGTTCAGAGAAGCCCAAGTGAATGCAGCAGACAAAGGGGAGGGGGGAGAAGTGATCGCAAGCCCAGGCCTTCCTGCAGGTGTGCACAGTGGGTCGGGCTCGAGTCGCCGGCTGTAAAAAACCGTACGCTGGAGCATTACTAATCTGAGCTCTTGGGGACTGTGCCACCACTGGGTGTGGGGGGGGATTGCCACCGCAAACACATCAGTTTGGTTGTGCTGTGGAAGGGCTTCCCTGAGAAGACAAAGCCCAAGACAGAAGAAATGCTAATGCACGGGGCGCTGGGAGTGCCTTGGTAACAGTGGCAGAGCATCGCGGCAGCAGCAAATTGGTGCTGAGCCTGGTTCCTGTTGGGAACCGGGAGCCCCGAATCAGGGAGGCTCCCAGCAAAGCACAGCTGCGCTCGCGGGAACTCTCAGAAGTCTCCGCTGGCCACTTCCCCCAGCTCTTATCAGTGTGCCGTTAATCTTTGGCATCGCAACAGGAGTTGGCACCTTCAGTTCCAAGGGCAAGGTGCATGGCTTTGACCTTGCCATTTCCGCCATGAACACCCAGCAAAGTGTAGAGCATAGGTGTAATGGCACCCCTCCGCGGGCACTCTTCTGCATGAGCTTCGCCCCTGGGGTGAGAGCAACACCCAGCTAACAGGGCATTACCGTAGATCCAGCAGATAACTGCGGATCATGGGAGAAGAGAAGGACTCAATGGAGAATGGACTATTGGCCTTTTAGATAGGCTCCAAGAGCAATGGTGTAAATTTGCTCTCGGTGTGTAAAGTGCAGCCAGCTGAGAATTAAATCCAGAATATTCAGATTTCCCTTTTCTTTACTTGTCCTGGCAATCCCCAATTTAGTGCCTGTGACCAGTTTCACCTACTTGTACTGAAGACGAATTTGCCCCTCTCCCTGCATAGGGACCTGCTTGGCCACAAAACAAAGCAAATAGTGCCAGTACACTTTGTCCTTCCCGAAATGATTAAGACAACACAACTGAGCAGGCAGTTAAAGGAGGAGCTTGGCCATGGGAGAAGGGGGATGGTAGTGCAAGATCCATCAGCAGCAGGCAGGTGGCTGTCCTGAGGAGCAGGAGGGTTCAGGTGACCTGGGCAATGTTGATGGGCTGGGGCATGTGGCAGCAATCACTTCACAGCTCACTGAAGCTGATGGAAGTCATCTTCAAGGGTTTGTGGGCATCACCAGGTTGAGATGCAGGGCAAAGAGATAGTATGAGACACACAAGCTTTTAATTTGCCATTTTCATCCATGTACAAGAGTTACCTAAACCTATTATTTTGAAGGCATTTTCCATGCTGCAGCTATCTTCCTTGACCTCTAAAAGATCTGGCTGATCCTGATCTCAAGATGAAAGATTGCCACCTCACGGGTCGTGAACACCCGTCTGTGAGATTAGGCTCTAAATTATTAATACAATCAATGACTACCTCTTTTCATCCTAGAAGAGGCACAAAGGAAAGCTATGGGGGCCCTGAAAGGGAGGGAGGGAAGATTCTCCAGCAAGGGGGGAGAAGTCACCAGTGGAAACTGGTTTTCTTTGGGTGGAAACGCCTCCTGTGTCTGTTTTATTTTGGAGGCAGGAACAATGGCACCATTCAGGAGGTGACGACCCAGCAGCGTTGGTAGGGCTGATGGTGGCACTGAGAAACCCCCCCGTGGGGACCGTGTGTCTGGGGAAGGACATCCTTCCTTCCAGCCCCTTTCCTGTATTCAGTGCATCGTGGGCTAAACCAAAACGGGGTCCCCAAAAGCCTAAGCTGCAGAGCTAAAGGATGTGGAGCCATCAAGGAGAGGAAGGGCTGGGGAGCGGAGAGATGTGTTTATCCTTCCAGTGCCACAAAGCTACCGACATCGACGCTATGTTACCCACGCAAGGAGGTGCGACCTGACACCCAGGCAGATGACGGAGCCTGGGTTTCGTGGGCTGCTTTTAGCTCTGTATGGGGTTTCTTCACCATGGGGAGGACATGTATGTCTCCAGACTGGAGCCTGGCAGTGAACCAGTGTGGGGTGGACTGCAAGGCTGTGCATTTGCTGGCTGGAGCGTGGTCGCCTTTCCTTTCCCCTCTCCCCTGTGAATGCCTCAGTGTGGAGGTGCTCTCAACATGTGCTGTTGGGTCTCTGTTCTGATCTTTACGCTTCTCCCTGGCTAGGGCCTGACCTACCTATTTGGGGCATTTCAGTGAAATTTGTTCCTTTCTGCTCCTTTCCTTGTTGCACTTGGGAGGAAGGTGCCATGGGTCCATCCTGATCACGGACCAGGGAAAAGGCACAACTCCCCAATTCTGAGCCCCATGTAGAAAATTAAGCCAACTGGAAACCAAAAATAAAATACTATCTTCACTCCATTTTTCAAGAGGTTAAAAAAAAAAAAAAAAGCTATTGTGCTAATAGAGCTATTCTTTCTGCGTAGATAATGCAAAGCATTGCTGTGGAGCTGGCCAAAATGTCTGAGAAACATTTTTTTCCTCATTTTCATTAAAGTTCATATCAACATTGCAAATAAGATAAGAAAAGAAGTGTACAGTTACAATTATGTAGTGCTTTGTGATCGCAAACAGATTCTGTAATCCCTACTCAGGGGGTTTAGAGCTGAATTTAGCTTATTTCAGAACATAAAGTTGAGCTCAGCCAAGACTGCTCTCCTACTCTGTATGATCCTCATCCGCGCTCTGGTCACACGAGAGACCCGTGGCAAGCCAGGCTGCGCAGCCAAGCAAAATCTCACAGATGCTTCAGCTGCCCTGGCTGGGGACCAAGCCTCCTTGTTTCCTATGCAGCTATTTATTAATATTCTTCTATTACTTTTAAAGTGACACTTGCTTTAAGCATCAAAACCTGATATCAGTTCAACTGCAGCCTGAGGAGTAAATGCGCAGCATGGCTACTGAGAAACACCAGAAGTCCTTTCTGTTGCCAGGTATTGCTAGAGAAAATACTTAAGCCTTGGTTCAACAGAAAATTTATAATTCTGCCACGCCAGGGGTTCACTGCTGCTGAAAAGCTGCATGTGGGCACATCACTTGTCTGCCAGAGTCACTGGTGGAAAATGTGAAGATCCAGCAAAGATACTGTGGAAAAGGCTGTTGAGCTTCACATCTCTAGGTACAAACCTATCAGCAGCTGCAGCCAAGGAGCCCTCCTCACCATGGCTAAGAGTGAGCATTTATGGGCTCTGACCTGGTCAGTGGTGCCCTATCCTGAGCGGGGCTGCGGCCCATGGGCAAAGGCAGGATCTGGAGCAGGTGGAAACATTCCTCCTCCCTCACCTGTGCTTCTAAACCATCTGACCTCAAGGTATTTGCAGCAGGCACGGGAGTAATCCCTTGGGTTCAGCGTGGCCATCCCATGTTTAAATTTAGGCACGAGTTGGAATACCTGGTTGAGTGGGGGGCTCAGTGTAACATTTATAGTAGAGCAGCCCCTGTCAGTTATACGGACTCAATGGAGCGATGCAATCCACAGGAAACATTAAATTCAGTGCCAGGCTTCACACAGATAAAGCTATAGAGACAGAGAGATGGACAGGAGTCAAGTGCATCTGGGCTTCTGGGGAGCAACCCCAGCTGCTCATGGCTTCTGCTGTCATTCCTCGACTTTACATCACAAGATGGAAAGAGCAAAGGATATAAGGTCAGTGGCAAGAGGATGCTCCCGCAGCAAAAATAGTCCCTCAGTGTGGTACAGAGCTCTACCTCCATTTCCAGGCAGCTGTTAGATTAGAGAAACATTTTTATACCATTATATCTCCTAGAGCAATCTGCAAAGAGTAGCTTGGGGAGGCATTTGGTTTTTATGTGAATTTAGGTTGCAGTTTGCAAAAGTGCTTCGCTCCTAAAATGCTGATTAGGTTTCCTGTAGATTGGTGCATTAGTGGCAAGTCTGGCTAGAGGTCCATAAAATGTCACCTGCCAAGCAGTTTGGAGAACCTAAGCCTCCCTAGATAATTCAGTCCCATTCGGTGCCTCATGCAAGACACCAGCCTATGTAGTCTTCATTTCAGAAGGCTGCATCTGAAGAGAGAGTGTTGGAGAAAAATTAAATTCAGTTGGAAAATTCAGTTAAGGATTTTTGTCTTGTTCTGGAGAAATGGTGTTGAGTTCAGTCTCAGTCACTTCCAGAGTTGGTGACTTAAATCTAGAAATAGAGAGTAATGGAGGTTGGAGCTCCAAAAACCAAAGGAGTTGCATGGAGGAGTTCAGACCCAGCAAAATGGTGTGAGGATGCTGAAGAAGCATTAAACAATTAATACTGCTGGGTGAAGGCATCTAAGACCCTTCTCCTCCAAAGCAGCTTTTTTCAGTCTGCGTGCAGCCCACCCCGGCAGAGAGGTTAGCCCAGCATCCCCACCCCTGCCAGCCCAGCACGGAGCCCCACCATGCACGGCTGCCATGTCTCCCTCCCCGGGACCAGCCACCCTCCCCTCGCTGTTGCCTGTGGCTCGTTATCGCTCGCTGCTCCGCTCCAGTGCCTCCTTGCCAGGGGAATACAAATTGGGCAACACTGAAGCATATGGAGGGGAAGAATGCTCAGCTGTGGATTTCGGGATGGGTATTATACAAACCCAGCCACCAGCACATCACCTTTTCAAAGGCTTCAAATCCTCTACAAATTGCTTCTGAATGACAATGGGAATTTCTCGCCCTTCACAAAGCCCCCCATATTAGCATCTTTATTGGAATAAACTGGCTAATTTCTCCAGTTGGAGAGCTGGTCTGGAGAATCCCTAATTCCAATTAGATGGATATTCATCAGCACCCCAATGCTTACGGGGCAGCAGGGGAGGCTGCTGTCTGGTCCAGTGAGTGGCTCGCCACCTGCCCAAGTCCAGATCAGAGACAAAGAGAAAGGGAGCACTCAGTCCCTGGGGCCAGCAGCAAAGCAGGACATCGCAGGGACTGAGGGGTCCTTTTAATCCTCAATTTGTTCTTTGTGGCATTTGGTAATTCCCAGGCACAGGGTGGGGAGGCTGAACCTGCGCTTGCAGGAATAAGGATAAATCTATGCCCTTCACTATCATTCAGGTCCTTGTATCACAAATATACCTGTGGCTAAGCCAGGCTGACTGAGTGCAGCTGGACTGAAACACACATGAACTAGAAGGAGATATAGTCTGTCTGTCTATCCATCCTGAACAATTGTATGGCAGTTTGTCATTAGGTTCAGCATTTATCTCGTAAAATGGTTAATGGGATTTCTCCAAACCAAGGGCCGATGCCTTCCAGTTGACAGTGTTGCAAAGATGAAATTTCTTCTTTGTTGCTAGTGATAAATTCCATAAAGAAAAAGGAAAAAAGAAGAGAAAAGCCAAACTCCATAAATATAAATATCCCAAATCTAAAACTTGATGATCATGCAAGTAAGCAGAGCTCATTTCTCACTATGGATTGAAAATGTGAAGACTTGGGAGGGCTTTTCTTAGATGCATGCTCCCTGGAGCAGGGTTTGTTTGGGCGTTCACAGTGCAGCACTGGCCTGGCCCATAGCTGGGGTAGCTCAGGACTGTCCCAGCACTGTCCCCACAAATAACCCCGAGCTATAGCCCCGGTAGCAGCCATGCCATAGTAACTGCAGGGTTATCAGAGGGAGCAAGGAGAATAGGCGGTGTGCCTTATTGCCTATAGCAGGTATCATTCATCTCTGATCTGTTTGGCCAGAAGTGGCTCAGATCAGTCAGATTCAGTGGCTCTGGCTGTCAGCAGGACAATATTTCCCCTTTGTTTTTATGCTAAACTCTTGGATGTAACCCATGGGGCATGGTTGTCCAGGAGCACAGAAGTCTCCATGGTGTCACTTGGCGGGGACAGGTCCTTTGGATTTTATTATCTTACAAGGTCAGATGCGGTGGAGGAATTCTGAAAATGTCTCATCTCTGTGCTGAACAAACACAGCCTGAAGGCAGAGTAGGGCTAGTTTTGACACCGTCTGCCTAATCGTCAGAACAGTGAAAGCCCCCCCAGATGTGCGACATCAGAGACAAAGCTGGTGACTTCAGGGTCGTTATAAATGCTCTGTCTCTCCCCGTGTGCTGTGTACCAGGTGAAGCAGCCAGCCCATGGCAGGCTGCTGTCTCCATGCTTCCCCCATCAATAAATATTGGCTCAGCCTCTCCCCGTGGTGTTGCCTGAGAGCAGCTCACTGCCCTTCGTGCAGAGCACCAACCACCCGGCGTGACAAGCCCATTCCTGACCTCCCTCCTACCTCCTCCAAGGGTTAATGGAAACAGGAGATGGGCTGCCAAAATACCAGTAAACACGGCTCAGCTGCTGGTGGGGGAGAGGGTCAAAGGACAAAAATGAGGACAAGTCTGTACGCAGCCCCGGCGGCTGCTGCTGCCACCTGCCCCAGCCCCAGGATGGAAATTGCTGCTTGACTCTTCCCTTCCTCCCATTGAAGGTGTCACTCTTTCTCTAGACTGTGCTTATTTGGGCTAAAAAATGGTTCATTGTATTTGTTAGAGGGTTTCTTCTCCCCTAGACAAGTGGCTCATGAAGTGCAAGTTGTCCATCAGTGCTCATGGATGCAAGATGTCTTCTTCTGGGTTTTTTTCTGAGATGAAGGCACAAGGGTTCCTGCTGAGGAGGAGATTTGACCCCTCATGTGCAGAGCCATGTATGTTTGCTGTCCATAACCCAAGCTGCCAGGCCACCTTCCTGCCCAGTGCGACATACATTACACAGGCAGCTCCTGGAGTTTGAACCATGGTGCTGCATGCTTTGCGATCATGAATGAGCCCTGCTGTGGACTTACGGTGGACAAACTATATTTGAGAATTGCTTCACCAACCACTGATAGGCAGCCACTGCTGGGCTGGGATGTGGGAGCCCTGATAAGACTATAGGCTTTTCTGTCCCTTGCACATGCTCCTATCCCAAGTATCAACCATCTTTCAGCAGTGCTCTGGTGATGGGATTAACGTGCATTAGGAGTTTTTGTTCTCATCTCTCCCAGGGAGGATCAAATGCAGTGAAATATCTCATTTTGCTGGTTGCTTTTTGAAAAATGTGTGGTATGCGTTAATGTTAGAAAGGCAAGGTCAAAGGAACAGGACCATAGGACACGGTTGGAAAAACCCTTTTAGGACATGGAGTTTGGGCCATGTTATCGTAGTCCTATTTGCACTGTTTTAAAAGTAGTGCAGTTGTTTATCCTCAGCACATGTGCTGCAAGGCTGTTCCTACATCACAACTGTTTTCTGTGAAGAAATGTGGAAGAAAAACTGTGGGTCTTGTGTCACTTGTCCTTCAACAAAAGACCAAACCCTGCACCAACACAGCGCGAGCTCTGTCTCCTGCACCCACAGGCATTATCTTTCCTGGAGAGGTTTCCACTCTACCCAAGGAACACAAGTTGTTGCTGATATTTATTCCAGAGTTTTACATTGGCCATTTAGGCTGGAGGAACATGAACTTGAGTTTGATCAGTGTTTCAGCAGAAATCAGCGCTGAATGGAGAGCAACTTCAGTTTGTAGGAGACAACTGTGGGATGGTTTAGGAAGGATCTTAAGAGTATCATCACATCCAGCTGAAAGAAGCATCAGTGCGGGCAAGTTTAAACACCAAAAGCCATTTAGCTGTTATGAATATATGAAGTACATCATTGCCACTGGCATCAGATTAAAAGGGCTGTTAACTAAGCCCTTTGATGGACAGAGGGTCCCATGTGACATCCCTACCAACTACCTCCTGCACACTTGGATTCCCCACTGATCTGTGACCCATTTCTCTTATGGGGCCGATGCCCCCAGCCTGACTCGCTTGAGCTCAGAGTCATCTCAGCCTGAAACTGTTCCTCGTGTGGAGGCAGAAGTGGTTTTAGGTCAACTTCTTGGGGATAATTTATGCTATGGTACTTCTAGTTTGGTACGTATAGTACGGAGAGCCCTGGAGGAGTCCCCTTGTAATGGTGCCTCACATATTGCTTTTCTTGGCTTTTCCCCTTCCTGGATTGCAGTGGTGCTGGGGTGGATCAGTGTCCAAAGAGTGTTGCACGTTCCTTCAAGCAGATGTGACACTTAGCAGTGACTAGAGGTGACCGCCAAGTGCATCTGGGTCATGCACCTGCCGTATGGCTTGAAGAGAGTCCCACACTGAATGGTGCAAATGGGAGGGTTATAAACCCTTTCAGGAAACAGATTTACTCAGACAGGAGTTGTTTTGCAAGCAATGGAGTGAAATTAGTGGTAACAATGGCAGAAACACTGTTTTTGTGGTGAAGAAAACATTGTGTGGACGATGCCAATACAGCTTGACCAGCTTCCTGCGAGACTCTTTGAGCAGTTTGTTTCGCTTTGGCTGTTGGCACCATCTCCCAGACATACTCTGTTCGCTAGTGATTTTAGCTGAGTTTTCAAAAGCCAGACCTCCAAACTCAGTGTTGTTGCTGAATCAGAGGTGGATTTGCCAGAAATGCCTGGACTCCAACCTGACTGTGAGCTCTTTCCAAACTGTCCTGGACCAGAGCTGATGTCCCACCCAAGTCAGCAACCATAGATGGAAGGAGGATGGCAATGGATGAAGTGCCATGGTGGTATTGGATGGTGTCTTGGCTGCCAGGCTGGGGTGGGAAGGCGCAGATTATGTTTTATGAGGGATGAGTCTTCTCTCCCTGTGTCATGAATGTTGTTGGCTCCAGCTCCCTCATGCTGAAAGTTTTAAAGGTCTGATTGCACACTGGATACTTGGCAGGTACCCCAGGGCATGAACATTTGGGCAGACCCTTCTTCAGCACCTCTTAAAGCAGTGATGCACTTTGTATGTCTTTTGTGCTCTTCATGCTCACAGAGCTTCAACTACACTGTGGGATTAAAATTAATTAGGGGATGAAATGAAGGAGCTAAAATGAGAGGCTGGTATTGTGGGGATGGAGTACAGTCCCCCCAAAACCCTAAAGGCAGATGAGGCAATGGAGGGAAACTGCTCACAGCAGCATTTGTCAGGACGCTGTGATTAGCAGCCATGACTCTGCTCGTGGGAGATTGCCATTTACAAAGTTAATAATGCACAGGCAGGAGGGAGCAGGGAACCAAAAGCTGGATTTTTCAACTGTTAGTTATCAAGGTCACATTGCATTTATGTTGGATTTTCCTCCTGTTGTGCTTTAATTTCATTACAGTTGTGTTTGTTAGGGTATAGTTGGTATGAGCACGGATGAGCACTGAGAGAATTTCCCCTGCAGAACACGCTCTTTTTCCAAACAGGCAGTTCATGCATTGCTTGTTCATAGCAGCATATTTCTGGAAGACAAGCAATTTTCTTCCCTTTAAAAGGAGTTGGGGAAAAAGGACCATCATTTCCAGGCAGAAATTTTTCTGAGGAGGATATTTTTGTGCCTGGCTAAGGAGAGACATGAAAAGGTCAAAGAAAATTAAAATCACATGCTCAGAACATTTCAGGGCAGGTGTTTTTCCTAAGCCAGAATTCAGTCTTTGGAGGGTGTATCCCAGGGTTACGCTCCTCCTAACATTTCACCTGTTGCACTAGTACTGGAGGGTGAATGATTTCATAACCCTAGGCAGCCTGGTTTCCCTGGACCCAACTCAATAACTTTGCTTTAAACTCATTGCAATTTTTGCAGCTAGAATGAAGCCTCAGACAAGTGCTCCGGTCTGGCTGCTCATCACTGCATTTCACTTGGCATGTAGGCTACGGATGAGGAATGCACAGAATTTCCTTTTCCACCCTGTCAGATCCTCTGTCTTGAGCCTGGCCCAGCCCCAAGAGCACAACGGATGCAGCTGGAGAAGGGCAGGTCCAATCTTGCTGCTAAGCTCCAGTGACACTTAACCTCCTCTGCTGTGTGATCAGCCAGCAGCTGGAGGTGGATGCTAATAAGTGGTCGAGCATCAGCTGCTGCCTGTTGAAATGGGTTGTTTGTGAAGGAAGAGGAGTTTATTTCCCAGGCTGGAGGAGGTGATGGAGTCTAGGGCTCTTGTGGGAGAAGGAGGAGGTGGCCTTGAATCTGAATGAAGGTGGTTTCCTGATTTTGTGTCTTGATTTCTCCATTGGTGTTGGCCTACTTGAGCAGGTAATGGGATTGTAGGCTTTCCCTCTGCCTGCTAAAGACTGCTGCCAGCAGTCTTGTCCTAGTGTGAAAACTGACTGCAACTAATTGTAATTTCTGAGTGCCAGCAGTAGGTGGGAATCAATAGGGAGCTTTGAGCTATCAAATAATGAGACCAGTTAATCCCTTGCTTTGCTCTAGGAAAGGCATTAGGGAGGAACGTTAGCTCTTGGGGGTAAACTGTCTTCTCAGTGACACCTATGCTCTGGGAGACAACAAGGCTTTCCCACAGGTCTGTTAGCTTGGCCTTGGTTGCAATAGGAGCTGTAAACATAGGATCAAATTCTGTCTTATCTCATCCCTAAAAATTATTTTTCTTGGCCTGGAATGGAACACTATCTGGCTTCTTTCCTAAAGCAGCTGTACAGCAAAGATGGGATTGAATGAACCTCTTTTCCTTCAGCTTAGGAACAACTCAAGATGGGTAGAAAACTGCTATTGCATCACTGATACAGAAATAACTATAATTCACACCATGCACAAAGATACCAGAGTCTGATTGCCAACAGCAATGGCTGTACTGGTCAAAACTATTGCATCAGGAAAGCAAGTTTTATCCCAAGGATGCTGCTAAGAAATAAAGATGAGGGTTTGATTTTGTTTGTTTGGGGTTTTTTTTTGGTGGAATCATCCCAGCAAACAGTGTATAAATTGCTGGAAGAAAGTCAGACTTCAAAAGGCATTAGAAAATATTCCTCTTCCTCCTCAGATTATAGATTTCCTTTATTGGAAGAACAGTGCCTTGGAAACAGCCTGTAATGAAATTTGCTGTTTAATTAGTCTTCATTTTATTTATGTATTTAATTTTGCTGGAATGGTTAAAGACTAGTCTGGTTGAGGGAATTTCCTTTTTTTTGCTTCTGTGCATTTCCTTATCTTAAAATTTTTAGGACTGTCAAACGTTCTCTTCTGATTTTGCTAGGAGGTCTTCCTTAGCTGTGTAGAGGCAGGTTTGCCTAATAATGTTTATTAACTTAATCAAAATATTAACAAAGACATCTTTTAAACAAAGTGCTGGCTAGGCACTGGAATGAAATAACTGTTAACAAAACCTGTGAGTTTAAACTAGAAGGGAACTTTCCTCAATCATTCAGCTTTGTGTTCCTAATGGTGTCATTATTTTGCTATTCAGTAACCATATAGAGCTCAATTCTCACTTGAATTTTTCACATCAAAAATCAAAGAGAAATCAAAAGTGATTTTTGGAGAGAAGTTTTTCAGGCTTCTCTCTCCAGCAAAAAGGAATCTAATCTTAATTCTCCTACATATTGCTGGCTCTGGCCTCTTGGCCAATTATGTTGGGTTCGATTTAGTTTAACCCAACGCAATCATCAGGTCATGGTGACTCTGAAAACATTTTTTTTTTTTTAAACTATTTTGTTCTTGTCTCTTCCCCCCAGTTGCTATAAAGCAAAAGGCTTCAGTTGTCTTTTCTCCAGAGAGATCAGCAGCAGCATGCGGAACAAGTGCTGCGCTAATGGAATCTTGTCTTGGTTTAATCTAAGCAGGGATTTCAGTTAAACTCTGTTTGTTCAGTGACCCCTCCAGCACAGAAGTGCCCTGGGGATGGCTCAGGCTATGGGACAGTCCTGGAGGAATTGAGTCTGGGGGCTGAACCCAAGCGATGGTATCCTAGTGCTGGTGTTATCCCCAGCTCCTGATGCTTTGCTGGCTATGACAGGGATAGAGTGGATGGGAAAACGTATCTCTGGTCTCCTCTGTATCACCAGGAATAGCTTTGTAATGTGAACAGCCACCACAGCGATGCCTTGTTGCACTTCTCACCGTGCTGGGGATGCTGAGCAGGTGATGGGGGGAGGAAGGACGCTGTTCTGCTTGGGCTGCCATCCTGCTGCTTGGCAGAGCATCCCCGGGACCCTGAGCAGCTCACACAGGTTGTGCATGCCGTACCATCTCATCTGCAGCAGGCAGGTAAGAGCACAGCCCCGCCTTATCAGTGCACGGTGTGGAAAATTCCCTCCCAGACTCTGAAGCATATTACAATGATGCAGGATGTACAAAATGGACAGCATTTGAAGTGTTTCCTTATAGGATAATCAGAGGAAGTCATTGTATTAAATATCCATTTGTGTCATTAGCCTTTTATTTGGTGCTTTGTCCAGACATCCTGTTTGCTTCCCCTTTGAAGTAATGAATATATTTCCTGTGTGCCGGGTCCGATCCAAAGCTTCCATGTAAAATCATAGAATCGTTAAGGTTGGAAAAGACCCTTAAGATCATTGACTCCAACCGTTAACCTATCACTGCCAAGTCCACCACTAAACCATGTCCTCAAGCACCACGTCTACCCGTCTTTTAAATACCTTCAGGAATTAAGGCACTGAGCTGAGATCGAGTGTGTACTCGGGTGGGGAAATACATGTCCAGACTCACCTTGTCTGAAAAGTCTTGGGATAAACCTAGAGCAGTGTTTATTGGTTGCCCTTAAAACCATATTCCTTGGGCTACCCTGTCCAGAGGAGGTTATAACTATCTGCTTCCCATGGTAGAGGGGAGAAGCTTCTGGCATTTGAGACCTCACACTACTGTGGTGGGACATTACAGCAATATTATTGTTATCCTGACTGGTTCAGAGATCTGGTCCAGCTCCCAGGGTGCACAGAGCAAATGCTGAACCATAATTCCTTCTATTAGGAGGTATCAGGTGCAAAGAATTGGGACCTCTCTGTCTTTAAAGGTGGGAAGTGGCAAAGCTGCTCCACATCCCTCTCCCTTCCTCCTCCCAGTTGCCACTGGGAAGGCTCCCACTGCCTTTCGTGCAGGAGGGAGCAGTGTCCAGCTACTTGTTTGCAGTAATTGCTTCATATTTGCTACCTTAGTCATCCTCAGGGGTTGAACCTGGGATCTCCACAGCTAGCAGCAAAAGCTGCTGTTTCTAAATCTGTATCTGGGAAAAGAGATGAAGGCTTTGTATATAGGGCCTGGAGGTGGAGGCATGACATATGCTAATGAGTAGATTATAGCCACATCCAAGGTACATATTAAATACCACGAGAAATGCTATGCCAGCATGTGGGATCCTGCCCCGAGAAACAGCTGGAGGAGCTGCATAACCCCTTCAAATGCTTCTTCACCCTAGACTGCAGTGGGGAGGGCAAGAGAGAGGGTAACCAACTAATTGTGTCTATCAAACAAGTGCTAGCCTCTCTTGCTGCCAGGTTGGGAAGGGTTAATCAGGGAAGCACAGCCCCTAAGGACCAGGACTGTTGTTCCATGCAGATTGGCTTGTTCTTGTTTCTTTTATTGATCGCAATCACTCAGAGCTGTGCCTGTAACAAACTGCCTTAAATCATTGCAATCATAATAAGCACACCTTGGTAAATAATGCATGAGATGTCCGTAAGCCTATATTCATTAGAAGGAAGGTGCATATAAAGCATGGTAATCATCTGGGCTTGAGTGGGGGCTTGGCCAGTTGGATTGAGATGTAGTAGCTGCTGGGGATCAGCCCTGAACTGAGCTGGGTTTCAGGCAGGCTCCCCAGCCCCTCAAGATGTTGGAAATATAGACAGGCTCCTTTTCATGTTCATGAATTTTGCACGAGATGTTTAAAATGCCTGCAAGGTTCACAGCATAATACAGGTTGGGCGGAAGTGGGCTTGTGGCAAGTCTCCAAATAGCATAATAGCAGGGCATCACAATTAATAGTATTTAATATATCTTAATGACAACAAAACACATAGCGGGTAACAAGTTTTTCTGTGAAAGCCTCATAGCCAAGTTAATGGTCTGGATATTAGAGGCCTTTGTTTTAAAATGCAAATTAAAAATGCTTAGTTTTCCATTTGTCTTGAGGAGCAGAGTGGTGTTGAAGTGTGGAGCTTCTTTGGCAACTTTGTCTGCTCAGGCTGGGGGTTGGTGTAGTCTGTGGCCAGACCCCACAGCAGGGCAGGCTCAGGTGCTGTAGCCTTCATTAGAAGGTTCCCAGGGCAAATTGCAGAGAAAATTAGTTAGGCGGTAATTTTCACCTCCCTTTCATCCTAGGGAGATGATTATTAGTATTTTTTTCTGTTTTGTTAAATGACAGTGATAAGGACAGTTTGGCTTTTGTATGGTTAGAAGAGATGGAAGCAGAGGCAGAAACATTCCTGGCTATATCAGACAGCTGCGGATGGTGATGGGTCATTTCACTCCATTATGGTTTCTGGCAAGTGAGTATTAAAGGGTGTGTGAGGGCATCGTTTCTCAGCAATGACTTCATTTGGCTGTCTAAACAAACAGCCGTTCCTCACCAGGTGCAAAGGGCCTTGTATTTGTTTTTTCCTCCATGAAGGGAAAAGAAATACCTAAAGTGAAAATAGCACCAGTGGATTGTATCTGCTTGACAGCCGTGGTGGTCTCTGCCTCCCTCAAAACAGCGGTGACGTGAGCCACGGCAGGGAAAACTCACTCATTTGTGCTCAGCCCCAGTGGGGTGCCTTCATGGCCAGATGAGTGGGTTCAAAAGCCTGGACCCTCAAACTCGCAGACCTTCTGTTCACACTGGTCAGCTCGAGGTTGTCCGTATCCCACATGCAGGTCTGCTGAGTAGTACCCACAGTGGGTGGAGTGAGTAAGGTCTGAGCTTGCACAGGGCATGGAGGTCTTGTAGGGGTGGTTGCTAAGCCCCTGGAGGTATGTGCTGGAGGGAGGGCTAAACCTCTGGTGTGCTTGGTCTGTCTGAGATTGACTGGGTCTTACTAAAACACAAGTGTGGGAACTGATCTTGTGGATGATGGCTGTGTCTGGCCTCGAGAATAGGTCAAGAGACAAACCTGGGTGGTAACTCAATTACGCAGCCCGCTTCTAGCTGTCCTCCTGCACTCCATCCCTCACTGGTGCAGCTACTTGCATCTGAATGCCTGCCTTCGCCCTGCATCAAACCTCAGTGATCCTGCTTTTCTTGAAGTCAGGAAGCAGAAAACTTGGAAGTGCCGGGAAGTCTGCTGTCCCTGGAAGATGTCCTCTTTGAGAGTGCCAGGGGATCAGCTGGTTTGGAAGAGCATCTCAGCTTCACTTCTTTCTGAACCAAACCAGAGCATTTTATAGATGCAAGCAATTTAAACTTAGTTCAGATCCCTAAGTAGGCCACATCTTAGATAAATTTAAAACCCCAGCTCTCCTGTTGGCAGCCACATCCTAAACTTTCATTAAACTGCTCTACCTTCTTCTCTAAAGCTGTATTTTTGTCCCTGATACTCTTCCTGGAAGGCTGTTGCAGAAACTCACAGCTGGTGGTTACGGTTAAATATAAGGAAGAATAATAAAACTTTTCCTCTCTAAAAATACATTTCTGAGTGTCAAGCTCAGTCTTATCTCCAGGAACTGTCTGAAGAGCTTGAGATGATTTCTGGGTCCTGTTTTTTTTCCAGAATCAATTCTTTTTGCTTCTTTCTAGTGTAATTAAAGAAATAAATCCCCCAACAGCTCAGCTCCACACAGAGCAGAGCCCCCCAAAGAAAAGTGATGATCCTAGCTATTTTACAGTTAAACTATAATTTTTTTCTGTACTTTTAGCTGCATCATCTGTCACAGAAGCAGAATGACAAAAAGAGAAAGGGTCAGTAAATTTTAAGCTGGTCCAGTTAGACTAGAGAAGAAGGATCAGCTAAGCTGAGGGAAAGCGGATAAATGGGGAAACGTTACCTATCCTGCCTTCACCGTCACACTGCGCTGTCTTGGATGCTGCTTGCCTTTGCAATGCTCACAAGAGATGTGGCAATTTGTAGCCATGAAACTGTCAGTCCTGGAATGTCCCCTGGAAGTGGAGCCCCAGTATGGGCATCCTGTGCAGGGGCATGAGTGCTGGAGCGGAGTGTGGTGTGTAACACATCTCTGCTGGCCTGGCTGCTGAGGGAGGCAGCTTTAGCCTGCAGATGGTGGTTAGAGGCCATCAGACTTGCTTTCTTTGGTAACCTGAGCCAGGATTTGAGCTGAGGCCTCCAAAGGTGAAAGGCTAATACGCTCGCCTCCCTCCCTGCCACTGAGCCCCCTTTGCTTTGTTAAGGCGATGCGCTAACTTTGGGAAATCACTCCTGCAACCCATAAATGATGAATGAAATGAGAAAGCCCTGCTTGGTGCGCAGGGATAATGTGCTGGCTGCTGGGCTGTTTGCTCTGTGATATTCAGCAAACAGGCTGCAAAGAAAGCTCAGCAAGATCCTGGACAAAAGGAGAGGACAATCAACTGAAAAACTCACTGGGTTCAATTATGGTCTGGAATTTAATCCCAGTAGGTTTGGTAGGGCTTCCCCCGCCAACCATTTGTCCCCCAGGCAAAACCCATCTTGCAAGTAGGTTTCTCTGAGGTCTCAGGACAGCATGCAGAGGTATTAGGCTCATAAAGGGTTTCTTATTCACAGAAAGCTCTGTAGACACCAGAGAAGCTTGTACAGATTACTTCTGGGTGAAGCCATAATGCTGGAAGTGAAAGGGGCTGGGATGTTCTTGTGGCTGGGAAATCCAGGCTGCAAAGAAGAGAGGGGTGGTTAAAGCCCATAAATAGTTCTCAACTAATGAAATTGCTGGGTGGGGAAAAGGGGAAAATAGCTCCTTTTTAAAGCAGATGAAGCAAACATGCCTCCCAACATATTTTCTGCTCATAAAACTCAGTCTGGGTTTCTAGGTAACTAGTGGAGGTACCCCAGGGAGAAGTTTCTAAGGGTTTCCCACAGTTGCTAGATTTGAATAACCAAATGGAAGTGCTGAATATCAACCTTATCTTGTACAGAGTGTGGCTTACCCCATCCCACCTCTCTTGAGGTTCACTTGTGTATGAAGCAAACTTGAAAGCCTGGGGGTCCTTCACATTGGGAGACCCACTGTTAGGATCCAACATTCACCAAGTGCAAGACTAAGAGTGACCATTATTATACAATCTAGTCCAATCTCCTGGCTACCTCTGCTTAAATCCCAGTTTTGCTCTCTATGTCTGATTGCAATCCTGGATTTCTGGGGCTGCCCATCCCCTTGCAGAGCCATCTTCCTTAGATGGCGTGTTCACCTGCTGGATGGGGATTCAGAGGCTGATGGGCATTCATAAGGTACTGATGCTCCTCCAGATCTTGCTGTTTCTTTATTTTGTTTTATTTCTAAGCAGCTGTTACTTTCTGGAGCTCAAATTCTCTGCTGGTCTCAGGCTCACCTTCAGCTCTGCCTATGGCCTTGCTGTACTTTGTAATGAGGTAGTGAGTTGGATTAGGTATTAAAGGCACAGAGAGGTTTAGGTGTTGGGATGGATTTTTTTCCTTGCTTTGCTCGCAGGATCAGGCTGTGCCTGCAAACGGTGGGGGGTTAAGCAAGGAAAAGGGCTCCTTCTTCCTTCCACTGTGAGGGATGGAGCTGGGAGTGAGCACGGGTCCTGTTAAAATTATTCTGAATTCTTTTTCCCTGACACTTTAAGATAGTTAGGTTTGCCCTAATTATTACTGCACTGGAAATAAGCATTTGGATCCCAGTGAAGCCTTGACGTGAGCAGAGGCATTACAATGAAGTCAAACTGGGTGAACATTTGGTTTATATGGGGCTTTTTCCATACTGGCTCCCTGTCTTTACTGGGATTCAGACCAGTTAATCCAGCGTGTGAATGATTATCTGGTACAATGCTGTAGTCCAAAACAATATAGGGCTCTTGCCAGTTGTAAACTGAATCTCGAGTCCAGGAAAGCCTTAAATGGCAAAGCAGGGAATCCAGGTGGGTTAAATGCACTAGTGCTGTTTTGTGTGCAAGGACAACTTACATCTGGGTAACAAACTTTATGTGTTAGTTGCTGCTGTTAAAAAGCAGCTGTAGAGAAAGTAAACAGCCAGCTAATCATCCCTGCAATATAAGTGGGCCTCAGGATGGAGAAGATGCAGATACTTTTCCTGTTTGCAGCCAGTGCTGTGGTGAGCAGGCAGGGATGCTGAAGAGATCATTTACTGCTGTGATTGAATTTAATATTACTCATATGTCCATGCAAACTGGTAGCCACACACATGAAGGTGCAGGGCAGTGCCTGTATCTTTCCCACTGTGTGGAGGAAGGCGAGCTGCTGATGTGTGTGGAAAGGATAAGTTCAGAGGATGGAAACAGCACGTGCCTGCTTCCAGAGGGTCAAAACTGCACAGGCTGAATACGGCTGCGATGAAATCTGGTGATAAGTGGGTGTCTTTCTGCAGATGCAGAGGTCAGGTGTGACTGTCTGCAAAGGCTGAGAAAACTCTCAGCATTTCAGGATTAATTAACACAAGCTGCCAATCTCTGCAAACACAAGCTGCTCTTGTGTTTGCAGAGTAGAAGGAGCTGTAAATGAAACACAACAAACTGTGTGGCTGACAAGTGAAGAGAAGTGATCAAAGTCTGGAAAATATTGTCCTGTGAACTAGTTTCAGACCAATCTTGTTAGCCCCGGGACTAGCCAGTCCCTGCTGCTGGCAGAGATGTTGGGCAATCCCACCAGTTGCTTTTGCCTTTGCAATGTGCCATTTGCTGTAGCTGTTCTCCTTGTCCCTGCTCCCAGTTGTTATGTCCTAATGGCCAATTTCTGCTTCCCGACATGGCTGTCCTTGTCCCTGCTCCCAGCCAACCTGTCCTACCATGCCAGGCTGGCCTTCATTGTACAGGGTCCCCCCCCAAAAAATTTGCAGGATGGTCCAGTGTGACTGAGCCTGTCTCTGACCTCGCTCTTGCTTTGGTACACCTCCCCTGTCTCTAGTTTCTTCCCTCTTGGCATCCCTGAGCATCCCTCTAGCCCAGGCTTGCAGTTTAGTACAATCTCAGACTTCTCTGTTTCCTAATATCTGCTCCAAAACCAGTTCTAGCTGGGCTCTAACCACTTAGGCTACCTGCATTCTTTTCTAGCTTAACTGATACTTTGAAGCCCACAGGAGCTGGTAATGTCTGTTCAGGGGTTTAGCAGAGGCTGACTTGTGCTGTGAGGAGAGGACTATATGTTCTGTACCTCCCTTGTGCCCTGAAGCCATTGTTTTATCTTCAGATCTATTTTATTCCCTCCACTAGACACTCTTTGGGAGGACAGATATAAATTAAAAGCAAATTATGCAACCTGATACCATCAGTCAACAGACACCTATCTCTGCCCACATATCCTGAATAAATGAAACCACCATCATATCTGACTACAGACTATGGAAAAGCTGGGGGGGGGGGGGTTTGAAGGTCAAAACACTATGACACTGTATCCATCATGCATTTGGGCAGATTTCAAATAGTGCTGCATCAAGCAACTGCCTTTCCCTTCGCAGTTGTGCTTGGAAACGCTGCAGTTTCAGGTGACAGCTATTGGATCAAAAAGCAGGAGCAGTGGCACAAAATTCCCTTTGGAGGAAAGATGGATGATACGTGTTTCTGCTCACTGTACTGAGTACCTGATGCAGTCTGGGATCTGCTTCCCGTTACAGGGAATATTCTCTCCTGTAGCCACTGCTGCAGGTGCACAGACCTTTGGAGAGTGCTGACAGCAAGGCGAGGAGGTCTGGATGACGGGGTGCAGGATATCCACTCCTCCCTTATTGCGGGAAGGGCGTGCACAATGCCACTTTTCTTTGCATTGACACCAGGTATGTAACCCTCTGGCTCCCCAGGAGCTCAGCTCCACCCATGCTGGAATTCAGAGTTGGTTGCATCTCATTTCCAATCACCTTTTGACCAGTGAGAGATCTGGTGTCTCTGGATCCGTCCAACACCGTGCACTCCAACCACCCCCTCCTCCCAGCTGCAGTTCACCATCACCTGTGTAAATGTGGCTCCCCGTTAAGTCCATGCTTGCAGAGCTTTAAAAGGCTCCAGACACTGAAACCCGACTGCTCGGGGCTGTACTACAACCAGCTGGGTGCTGTTTATTGCCCCAAAAGCTTTCTCTAATTGCAGGAGCTAGCGAGGCAGCGCTGACCAAAGGGCTTGGCTGCAGGCTCCTGTTTCATCGGAGGCGGCTGAGCGCAGCAGTTATTCTCTCCTGCTTTCTTCCACGTGAGGATTTTGTGTCTCAGGATGAGATACAGGTCTGGCTGCTCAGTGTGAGCTCTCAAAGCTTGCATGAGAGCCCACGTCCCTCCCTTCCTCCCTGCCTGCCTTTTCCTTGCGGGCGGTGTGGAGCTAATGCCACTCTGATGCGAGGGATGCTCCAGCTGGTGTCCGTAACAAGAGATCCCCATCTTGTGCTTCTGTCCTGTTCTTTACAGAGCTGAGGAGAATTACATTTTCCTCTGAAAACCCCGCTGTCCCTCTGGAGGAGGATGAGGCCAGGCCAGGCCTGTCCTGAAGCTGAATGCTCTCCCATGGTGGAAGGTGAGGCATAAAATTAGGCAACCGGGGGAGCTAAAGAAAGATGAGAGTGAGCTCAGGGGTTCAGCCTGAGGGTCCTGGGGAGCAGAGCCCTTAAAACAGGTCTCCTTGGGGCAGGGACAGCCTCCTGCATGGGCTGCCCTCCATCTGTACCTGCTAAGCTTCTCTGTTCCCAATTTGGTTGGTTATGCACAGAGAAGCCGTCTTTGTAGCATGTCACCATTTCTGGAGACGGCATTCCCTTCCTCATGTTTGCTTCTATGGCCGTGCAGTAGGAGCAGGAGGGTATTTCTTCTGCTTGGTTGAGAAGAGCATCCAACTACTGTCTCCTTCATGTGGCCGAAGAGTGCTGATGGATGCAGTGGGTGAGAAATGCCCAGATTTTCTTTAAATCACCAAATTCTCTGCTCTCAGTGACATCCAGATAGCACTGCAGTAGCTGTCTGTGCGACTTTGAGGCACCTTCCAACCAGAGTTCAGACCTGTTGCATTTCAAGGTTGGCTGGATAACCTTTCCGGTGACAAGCTCAGCCCACAAATAAGGTTTGAAGGATATTGCTGCATTTCCCAAGAGCACCCAGCTTTTGAAATGCCGTATCCCCTGGTATTAGGAGTTCTGGAAGCTGAAGTCAGCCAGAAGATCAGTATCTTTAACCGTATCATGAGGACTTCTTTTGGGAAAAGGCATCTGTATAACGAATTGTCATAGGTGCATGAATGAAGTGTTGAAAATCAGCTGAGGGGCAAAGTGTATGGGGGAGGGTGTGTCTCTGGGTGTGCTGAAAGGAAATGTTATCTCCAAATTGCTCATGAAAAACTTCATTTTAATGTCCTGATTCAGATCCTGTTTATTCCAGTGCAATCAGGAGTAGCTCCCCTGAAGCAAAGCCCGTGCCCGGCGATACGGCAGTGCCAGCCAGCAGGGTTGCAGCAGGAGGAACGTGAGTCAAGCCCCATGTCTTGGACTCTTCGTTGTTTTGGAGCACACAGCAGTTTTAACTCGACCTCAAGAAAAGCCTCATTTGAGGGAATTTCTCTGTCAATATTGAATATAACCCCCAGCTGTTGATTCTTTGGTCTACCTGGCTTTGGCCATCAGCTAGTCAGTCCTGGGTCTGCTGTTCTTGGGATCCAGCAACGCTGCTTTGGCAGATTTTCGAGGCAGTTCACGAGCAGTCATTCAAACGCTGTTCAAAACCCTCATCTAATAAGCTAGTAGCAAAGCAGCTTCCAGAGCTGTACTCTATTCCAGCAACTCCCTTTGCCAGCTAGAAATTACACTATTTTCCAATTTCATTATTACCTCTGTTTTTTATTATAGCATCATTAGAGTGAGAAAACTGGAAAGGAAGTGGGGATTGTATAATGCAGGAAATAGTGAATTAATACCTCTACCATATGATGGAACGGTGCAGAGCTGCGACAGCATCAGGAAAATATAGAGCAAATAAAGATCACGCTGGCTAGATGAAGACGAGACTTCTCTACTCGCTCTGAGGAGTATTAACTTGCAAAAAGATTTATTTATCAGAAATGCAAGATCTGCATTTTCTTTTTGCATGTACATGTGCCTGCTTGTGAATAAAGCCATCACAGGGATATGGAATATGGGGAAAAAAAAAAAAAAAGCTTTTATGGTACATAGATGGGCTTTAACACATCAGCAAAAGAAAGCTGATTTATTGCCTGAGAAGTCTTGTCAGGGCATTTTAAGGAAGGGGCTATGTACGATGATAACAAAGAATTGTCTATTCCTTACCATGTGGTTGTCCAGTGCTAAATCCTGAGAAGTGTTTATTAGCTCTTGAGCATTTATAACTACCAGCTTCAGTGGGCTGGGGTCTGAATAGGAAAGTGCAGCTCATGACAGCCAGGAATGTGGAGGGGTTTGTCTTTTTATTCTGAAAGGGTAGGCAGCAGTAAATAGTGAAAAACACCTTTTTTTTTTTTTTTTTCTTTTCTTCCCCCCCGCCACTTTCCAAATGACATCTATATTTTCAGGCTCACTGACCTTACACTGACATACACAAATCAGACAAATAACCCGTTATTTACTGTGCATCCTAAAATTTCTGGCAGAGCATGGAAATTCAGTCGTTATAATACATGGAAATGACATTGCTCGCAGTTTCTGTGGATGCTCATATAAAAGCCTTCGTAAAATGTATCCCTTAAAAACCCATTTTGTTTGTTGTAACACCAGAAAGTAATTAAATACGGGTATGTATCATTTTTATTTTGACACTGTCTTTTGAGAAGTTAAGTGATTAGTTAGGCTAAACAACTCTGCAGCAGAAACTGCATGTATCCGTTATGCGGTTGTCAGATCTCAACAAATGTGCTTTTAATAACAGCTTGTTATTCAGTTCTCTGGGTTGCGAGTAGTTGCAGGTTTTAGAAACAACTTCTTATTTATATATCTTCTGATCATTTTGAACGCCTGACAGCACCGCAATAAGGATGCCTCTTAGCCGAGTAAATGCCTTCAAAGGAGCTGCAGGCAAACCAATAGCGAAGGGGAAAGCACAAATATCGGTTGGAAAGCATCAATGGGCAGGGAACTATGAATTTTAAAGTATAAAATCCGGATTATACATTTCTAGAGCCTCTTGAAGCTTTAAACTCTTTACAGCCTGTTGAGAGCAGAATGATCTCTGACTTCCTGCGAGGAGGCCAGCGCCAGGGTGGAGAGATGCAGCTGCTTCACCGGCGCGGAGCAGCTGGACAGGGCTGGAAGGGCCACGAAGAAGCGTTTTGCACCACCTGAAAATGCAAGGAGGAGGTGGAAGGAAGCTGGTCGCGGTGACCTAACCTGCCATGAGTCCCTGGAAAGGTAACAGCCCTTGGGCACTTTCCTGCTGCGACTGTAGACATCAGTGCAGCAGGCTGGGGCGACCCCCAGCAATGCTCTGCAGGTCCAAGAGTTATGTAGGAAAATTATGGGATGTGAAATAAAATACTAGGCGATCGATGAAAAACATACATTTATTGAGATGTAACAGTCAATTGCATGGCTGTTAAACAGCTATAACTATGTATTAAATAATCAGTTCAGCTGGTATTTATTTAATATAATCGTAGCCTATTAAACCTGAATTAAGTACAGAGTTAAGTGTCTTTGGGACACACAGCTGAAAATGGTGCCAGGAACATTTTATGTTGCCTGAAACCCTTTGCGGAAAACTCCCACAAACACAGGCTTTGCAAAACTGTCCTTCGCTTGACAGGGGAAACAATATGAGATTTTTCATTTTGACCTGAACTGCGGCAGAGTTATCTAGCAACTTTTACCGAGACTTAATATAGATGCATAATTTCTGTAGATCAAAAATACTTGACTGACTTTTTGGAACTGTTCCTTTACAGATTTTTGTACGGTTTATTTTGCTTTACTTGCACATCTTTGCTCCCCTGATTGCCTGATACTTATGCAGTTATTCACACCAGCACAAAGTGAGTCCAAAGTAAATGTAAAATGCTGCTAAATCAACACGGAATTTGCTCTGACCTGGCTGGGCTTACAGATGGGAGATGTGAATAAGGAGCAACTCTCACTCTGGAAATGGGAGGTGGGAGGACCCAAGGGCATGTATAGTCCTCAACTCCCAACAACTTCTCACTTTCTTTCTACCAGCTCGTGGAGGTTTGTGCCCTGGCTCACGGGCATGGGCCATCGGTGTGGTTGACTCGATGTGTGTTCAAGTGCTGCTCTGAAGGGTACTGGTGCCAAACACCTTGGAGCTAGCGCACGCTAATACCTGGGATGAAACTCGTATCTGTTACGTGGTGAAATTGCTGCCATTGATGTTCTGGGTTTGTGTCAAAGTAGTTCTATTTTTGCTTACTTTATGCCCCTTCTTTCTCCTTTTTAGTGACAAATGAAACCAAGCAAAGACTCTTGTCTTTCAAAATAAATATCCAGACTGAATGCCACATAAACTGCATATGGTGTGCATTATAGATTTATTTTCATGAGAGCTTGCAAAGAAAAGCTGCTGAAGTCGGGGCAGACCCTCACTTATTCGCCCTCAGTGCCAGGGCTGTCTGTGGTATTTTACGTGCAGATTATTTGCATTTCTTTTACTGGGCTTTATGCCTTTCCCCAGCTTCCTGAGCCGATATGTCGTTTCACCCTTCCTGGGGTGTGGGAGTGCTGTGGAGAGCCGATGGCAATTTATTGTCCCCATCAGAGATGACTCCCCCGATAGTGGAAAATACAAGTGGAGAGGAGGTGAGTGAACCCACGCGGGGTGTGATCCTGCCTCCCAAAGTCTCTCCCGTCGTGCAGCGGGGGCAGAAACAAGACGGGATTGCACTAACTGGGCAAATCCCTGTTCCTGTGGAACCTGAATGCCTCTGTGTAATGAATGCTGCCGCTGCCATCCCCGTTCCCCTCCCTCCGGCTAATTAGCCCATGTTTAACACCCAGACAAAACCCTGCTGCACCTGCACTGCCTTGGGAAGCACAATGCCGAGGCAGCCAACAAAGCGGCATGGCAGGGACCCCAATGCACTGAAAGCCCTGCCATCCCTTGCAAGCACTACTTTGAAAAAGGATGATAGAAAAGGAGGAAGAAAAAAAAAAAAGAGGAGGAGGAGATTCACTTGCTTGGACTTTTTCACTATTGGAGAGAATGGGTGAAAGCCCCACAAAAGCGGCTTAATAAAGAGGAGAGGGAGAACAAGGCGAGAGGGGAAGTGCAGGGCAGGCTGAAAGGAAGGAGGGCTTTCCAGGTTGTATTGTCCCCTTCGCCCTCCAGAGATCCTTAGTCAATGTCTCAAAAGCTGTCGATGACATCAAGTTGATTGGTTTTGCTGCAGCCATTAAAAGTAGCGGCTGGAGAATCGATGCGGCCATCTTCCGCGCAGGACCCACTTGTTAGGAGGACAAAATGAGTCTCATTCATGGGCGCTACAAAGGGGCAAGCTCTGCTTTGATGTGGTGATGGATGGCCCCTTCACCTGTTTCTTCCTTTGGGAGGAACTGTGCGATGCATTTTCATCCGGCGATCTGGCCAAGTTCTTCCTAGAAGTAACTGCAGTTCAGCAATAGGTGAAATTATTCATTATTTAAAGAAATACCAAAAAGTCTTTAATGAGAAGAATGCACATAATTTTCTACCTCCCATCCAAAAAGAGTAGCATTATTCTTCCCTGCACTATACACATATGGAAGGAAACCTTATGTAGAACCTGTGGTTTTTTACAGCCATGTTGGATGACAATTTGGCTCACTTTCAGGACGTGACTTTTACAAGATGCTTCTGCTTTGCCATGTATAGAGGTTAAGTCTCGGATATGCCATGCAGGGGGATTCAGGCTCCCATGCTGATCGCTCGGCAGTTGATGTAGGCAGCCTCAGGAGAGAGCAAAGTGGGGTTCATTGCTTACAGTCACCTGCAAGATGACCTGAATTGCTATGATTCTGTGTGTGATAGATAAGCTGTGCTACAGGAGGGAAACCAGAAACAGGATGGTTAAATGACTTTCCTGAGATTGCTGAAAGAGTAAGTGTTGAGGATGGCTATAGACCTCAGGAGATTCTTATTTCCAGGCCATTGTGGCTATATCTTTAGTCATCTTTTCTTGTTATTTGTACAGGATGGAAAAAGTGGAGCCCATGAAGCCCAGTCAAGATCACAGGTCTGTTGTGCAAGGTGCTGTATTTCTCCTTGCCTGAGTTAGCGCTCCCTGATTCATAATTTGGTGCAAAATTCCTGAGAGAGATCTTACTGGAAAGAGTCTGTTCCCTGTGAACGAGCTCTCTAACTTAATGATTCACTGTTGTTTGTGCTTAGGAGGTCTGGGACACCCCAAGCACATCCACCTCACTTTCACAGCATCCCTAGGAACACCAAGGCATCACAGACATGGGTGGGTTGTCTGTGACTGACCACTCGCAGAGCAATGCCCATGTTGGTGGGATGTCTGGCATCTGGGACTGCAGGACAAACGGTCAATTAGGAGAATGCTCATAAAAGCAGTAGTAACAGTCATTACAGGCTTCAGGCATGACATGGTTGATCTCGAAACATGAGCAGAATACATTCAGGCTTAAATAGGAGAGTGATCAGAAGGTCAGTCCCGACAAGAATCCCTAGGAGTCTAATATGCTGGACATAAATTAGTATCATCAGTTCAAACACTTCAAAAATTGGAAGTAAATTACTTCAGACACTGAAGACAGATGGTATCTGTGCGCCAGGCAGAGCCAGAAAGCCCATCTCTCAGGGCAACGCCAGTTCCTCCCTCTCCCGTGAGCTGGACAGCAGCAGTGAGATGATGGGACTATATCTTGATGCTGATGTGAATTCCCTGAACCTCCTGGAACAGCAAATGAGAGAAGGGGAAAAGAAAGTGATTTGTGCCTAGGAATGGATGATTTTTCTGGAAGTACTGCTTCAGTTTTATCCAGAACATGAGCAGCAGAGAGAAAAACTACTTCACTAACCCAGTCTCCTGCTGCGTCCTCCTACAGTGATATAAATATGGCTGGAAAATGTCTGAACTGTTTATTACTTTGAAGTCAAATGTGCACCGGTTATTTTCAGAAACATGGGAGAAGAAATGCTTTCTGGCTGGCTTTGAGTTGCTAGGTCATCTGACAAATTTCCCTTTCCCTGTCCCCCTGCTTTTATATACATATGGAAATGCAGACCTGGATATTTTAATGTATATATTAAAACTAGACGAAACGTTGGTGTGCTGTTTGGAGATGTGTGGCATAGAAATAAATCACTGAGGAGAGCAAGGAAGGAACATGTGCTGCTCCCTGGCAGCTTTGGTTTGCTCAGGGCTGCACAACCGAGCAAGACACAGCTCCTGAACAAACAGGCAGGTGGATGCAGATCAAACCCTGTGGGCAAAAAGACCATCCACCATTTTCCTGTGGGTTTGACAGGGGATTTAAAGTGTGCTTAGGGAGTAGCTGGAGGGGGTCCAGCACAATGCTGACAGCTTCAAGTGGGGAGAGGGCTCGTGGCAAGGAGAGGGGAGAGGAGGGCTGGTTTCTCCCTTCCCCAGGGCTACGTGGTTGAACAGGGGCTGCAGCCTTGGGGACCCTGCGGAGGAGGCTGCTATGGAAGTGGTGGAGGAGAGGACATAGAGGACAACTGGGCCAGCTCCCTGCCTTGCCCAACTGCGTGAAAAGTGCCCCAGGACATCAGCTCCAAACAGCCAACCAAAGGGAATCAAGACTTTAAAGAAAGCACAAGGTTAAAGATTATCAAGCTCTTTTGTTTCCTGTGTGTTGGGTTGCTATTATTTGCTTTCTGACCCTTATGATTAGATAAAACAAAAAAAGCCCTTGAAAAGGTGACTTAGATCTACCCAGGGCCATGAAACGTGGAGGTGCTGTTCTCACAAACAATGAGATACACATAGCACATAGCAGAAGGCACCAGGGACTGATCCCCCACCTGATGCCACCAAGAGCAAGCTAGCTCTGCTTGGGGGAACGCCACGCTTTCCAAATCTCTGCCTTTTCCTCAGAAAGCTGGTGTCATCCTGTCTGTGACATGGGGGCAAGGCTAATTGCATCACTTGAATGCTAGGAGAACCAGCTATGTGCAAAGCTCCCTGAGAACATGGCCTGCTCATTACACTCATTATCATTATCCGTGCCTTTCCAGACACGCGATGGATGGACAACCACATGGCCTCGAGAGGGTTTTGTGCCCAGACCTGTGCACTGATAGAGAGGAGAGATGTAATGGGGGAGGAGGGCAGGGCCTGGGGTTGTCTTAATTGA
Organism: Platalea leucorodia; assembly: GCF_965183815.1. Classification (NCBI taxonomy): domain Eukaryota; kingdom Metazoa; phylum Chordata; class Aves; order Pelecaniformes; family Threskiornithidae; genus Platalea; species Platalea leucorodia. Next base: position 45,021,673 of record NC_138831.1, read on the forward strand.
GTGTTAATGGGTCCCAACTGGGAGACAGGCTCAGCTGGGTGCCAATTACCCTAATTGATAAGAAGCTCTGATTGGATCCTTGGAGGAAGCTTGTTCCTCACTGAACTTACTAAAGGGAGGCTGGAAAAGGAAATAGCTCTTGCTTAAAAGGGGGAAGGTTTTGGTTATTGATTTTTTTTTTGTTGTTGTTGTCATTATGATTTGGAAATTTGCTATGAAGCCAAAGTGGAAGGACTGAAAAACAAAACAAAATGAAGAAAGCTGCGTGTGGTGGGGAATGAGGCTGCAGTGGAGCAAACAAAAATGCTTAGAAGAAAGTTTCCCAGGGCAGGTAGGAGAAGGGAGCCTTGGCAGGGCTTCCTGATGGCTGTCTACTTGTTCAGCTACTTGTAGAAAGCTGCATCTTTCTGTTTCTGCTGTGGTGCTTCCCCAGCAAGTGAGCAGGACTGGGAGGGGAGTGTGTGGAAGCTACAGGCAGTAGGGAAGGTGGTGTTATGACCCTGGCTCCCTCCTTGCTTGGTCGCAGCTGCAAGATGCAGAGCTGTTTGTACGGCTTGCAGGGGCTGGTGCGTGCTGGAAGGTAGGGTCCCCAGAGGCCTGCAGTAAGATATGGCTCATCTATATGTTAGGATAAGGACGCCTATTTGAGCTTGGGATAGCTTTGTACTTGCTGCTGTATGAAGTATCGGGCTCTGTGCCAGTGTTGTGTGGAGAAATGGGGTCAGGGGAGAGCAGCTTTTTTTTCTATATGTCTGAGCATGCTGGCAATACTGATGTGAATGACAGGTTTTGCCTTAAAATAAAATTATTTCCTTCCTCCTGGGACCTGGTTATTACAGTTGTTGCTCACAGTCAGAACAGATGAGTCCAAAGGAAATAAGAACTTCTGGTTGTCTTTGAGTCTGTCAGAGTTAATCCTTTGCAAATAAGAAGGAAACTGAGGCATGGAGAGGTTGTGCACCAAATGCAAACCAGCGAGTCTAAATTAGCTCCGTTCTGCCAGATAAATCAAGACACAAACACATCTGGTGGTGGAGACTCTTTGCTGTTTATTTTGCTTTTGTTTTGCTGAAAAGACTAGAAATTTTTCCTTTGCCAAATTAATCCATGGCCCTGACTTTCTATTGAGAAATGGTACCTTTGGTGTCTCAGAGCCCTTAAAATTCTTCACACAAAGGGTTTTCCTTTCCTGTAGGAGGAAGGAGTGCAGCAGGCATTGTACAGCCTTGCTGCAGTGCCAGGCACTGGTAATAACCTCATTAGAGGATCCCCTCTTCCTCTCTCTTTTCCTCTCTCGGACCATAAAGCACTTGCAGATGTGAAGGCAGCTTCCAAGCATGGCTCACCTGCTCCTTGCGGTGCTTGGTCTTGATGCAGCTCCAGGGAGCTCTTTAGAAAGCCCTTGTAAAAGTATCAAAGGGATGATTGTATGTTTTTGTTAGGGTGGATGTGTTGCCTCTGATTCGGTTTTCTGGCCCAGGCTTTGTTGCATTGTTAAAGCTTTATTCTTCTATGAGCAGCTAAGGTACCTGGGCAGACCAAAGGTCTAGTTTGCTCAGCACCCAGCCTCTGAGGCTGTATTTTCATAATTATTGGTATTGGCTTTGTGCATTGGGCCAGTCAGTGACACATCTGATCTGGATTACCTGTTGGCAGGTACAGAACTTGCACTGGTTTTACACTTTTATGCTGAGGAGGTAGGCATGTAGCAAGTCAGATGATATTTAGTGTAACACAGACACCTAATCTGTCAGGATTAATCCACCAGTGTTTTTGGAGCTGGAATAATGAGGCTTTATTGGAATGGTACTCTGTGCCATTTTTTGTCATGCCTTTGAGCTATAACTGGGGCAACAAATGCTGGGCTTGATGCATTTTTTTGAATCACAGCCTTAGATGGTCAATATTAAATGCTTTGGGAAAGAGGATCAGAAGGGGGTAAGTAAGGAGTGATTCTTCTCATACTGATCTCTCAGATGCTGTTAACCAAACAAGACTGGCCATAACCATATGAATTTTATCTGCCTCTGCCGGTGAAAAAGGAAAAGTACAACAGAGACATCAAGGAAACCAGCACACTCTCATCCCTGAGTGTGTACTGCTGACTTATCAGCTTTTAAATTGCTGACAAATGACAAGCTCCTGTAATGATCCAGTTCAGAGGGTACCTTCTTGGAGAAACACAGGGATGCTTCTGGCAGGGTCATTACTGGAAGTCGTTAATCACTGATTTGATATTCAAAGCTGATGGTGAAGTCAAAACAGGTCAGCATGCTAATGGTCATCAGTGGTGGCAACGACCAATTTCCACAGAATTATTGTCAGTGCAAGCAGCAATAAGCAGCTCAGAAAAAGCAATCTTTTATTTTTTAATGGGAGCCAGTATGGGGTGGGCTGTAGGGGCAGAATGAACCGCTGCCTGACAGGAGGCAGATTTGCTTCTAATTGGGAGAGGCGAGCAGTCAGGAGAGATGCAGCTGTAACTCCAGGGGCAAGCAACATTTCCCAGCTGAGACCATCTGCTGTCATTTTCGACTGAGAAATTAAACAAGGTAATGCTTCTGGTTAGCACGAGGGAGCTGGCGTGCATCATGGGTGAGCATCGGTTGGGGGGTGATCTGTCCTAGTGAGTGGAGGGCTGTCCTTCCTCGACTGCCTGCTCCAGTGTGGGAGCTGGGCAGAGCTCTGAGTTGCCCAGTTTAAAGGTGGAAAATAAATGCTGGGAGCTCTCGAAGTCATTGCTTAGTCCTTGTCTGGGAGCACGCTGTTAAGGAAGACTACAAAATGCCCTTTTGTATCCAGTACCACTGTTTTCTGGTAGCCCTAAAGACACTCAGGAACAACTAAGGCAGGTTCATGGTGTGTTTTCACCAGTCCCACGCAGTGGTATGGACGTACCATCTGGAGCCCAGCTGGCATGAACTGTTGGTTTGCTAACATGGGCAATTTGCTGTGGACCCTCTTGTTTGTGTCCAGTAGTTTCCTGCTCTGTTAAAGCATCTGAGTCAGTTTTCCATAAATGTGAATTTAGAAGTATTTTGATATTTAGTTTTATTTTTTAAACACCTTGGTGAGAAGATTTCCCTCAAACATTTTCATTTGCTTTTTTTGAAAGAGAAATGAGAGCACTGATTCTCACTGGGAGCCAGAAGCGGTGATGCCCAGTTATGGTTCAAAGCAGTGAGAGGTTCTCCAGCCTGCACTTATTCCTGCACTCGTGGGTGAGGAGCTGCTGTGCTGATGGCTGTGCAAAATCAGAACAAAAAGACTGTCCCTACCCTATAAAACTCCATCCTGTTATCTCAGACATTTTTCTTTGGGAAAGAAAGATTCCAGCATCATGTTAGGGATTACTCATTACTCTGAATTATTGACTCAGGGTATGTGAAGCTGAGACATCTTGAAATTATTTCTCTACAAAAGCATATGCGGTGTGAGAACAATACCTCTGGAAATGGAGAAAGCAGGACAACAAGCGCTGTTTGATCATGCTGACCTTTGCCAAAGGCGGGTTTCCATCTGGGGATGAGGCAGGAGCTTCATCACCCTTCTCTTCTCTGCCCCTGTGCTCAAGTGGCTTTTAGCTGGTGCAAGTTTTACTGAAATGGACACACATGTACTAGGAATTGGACTTGAGACCAGCAATTAATTTCACATAATACCTTTGTTGTCCCTGACTTGGACCAGATTTGAACTAGTGACCTGGAGATGAAAGTCACCATAGTCCCTTAATAGTCCCCCTGAGGCGGGCAGGCAGCCTTCTTGCTGGCTGTGCTAAAAAACCATGGCCAGGCTATTTCCCTGCCTCCCTCAAGTTTAACCCTCTCCCATCCCCCTTCCTTTTCCCCACCTCCTCCAGCTCTCCTTTGCCTGCTGGGCATGACCAGGATAAAAGGAAGAGCAATGAGAGCCATATGCAGAGCCTTTTAACCCCTCTGTAATGGCCTGTGGTGAATCTGGCCGGGGGTGAGTGGGGTGGGGTGAGTTGTGCATGTCCCAGGGTCCTCTGGGTTGCTTGAGTTTCCAGACACATCTTTGAGAAGGGACTTCATCAGGTGGAAATGTATTTGCTGGAAAAGAAATGGGAGTGTTCAGGAGTAGAACACCTGTAACTGGCATCCAGGTGTAGAGCACAAGGCTCTCCCTGTTTCCTCCCATTCCTCATTTGATGCTCATCCCGTCTTTACCCTGCTCTAGTCCCCTGCATCTCCCCATGTGGAGGCAATGGCTTGTGGGATGGGTTGGAGAGCAAATTCCCAGCATCTATGTGTTGCAAGTCTGAGCTCAAACACAAGGAATTACGCTTTCCCATAACCCTATCTTTAATTCTCTTCCTAATGTAGACTAGGAAGACCCCTCTGGCCTTGCATCTTTCAGACAAGATGCAAGGTCATCCACTTTCCTGCCCTCCATGTTGCTGAGCCACAAACCTGGAACTCCAGAAGCCAGTATAATACTGACATGCCCTCAGATGGGGAGGTAAATTGAGTGTGGTTGGGTTTCACTCTTTAGCCAGGAGGTTTATAGCTGAAGCTATCTTGCCTGGAGGACCTTCAAAAATAGTGCTTGCCATGTATTTCTAAAAGGGGATTAGCCAAATCTGAACGTATTCCTGAACAGCTCCAACTGAACAGAGCAGGCAGGGAGTGCCTGTTTGCATGTCTCTTACCTTGACTTGTCTTTGGCCTGTCTCCCTGCCCGCTCTTGATGTCCCAGGGCTCCTTGTCTGACCCTGACTTTGCAGGGGAAAGGCAGGAGCGTGATACCCTAACTGAAATCCAGGCTGGGTAAGGAGTGAATGGAGACTGTTCCCATCTGATGGCCAAGCAATGCGCACCCTTGTGAATTATCAGTACCTGCCATCCTGTTCCCACTGATGTCCAGGCCTCCTCTGGGATGAGAAGTAACCCCTCAGCACTGGTGAGTGGTCTTGCTTCCACTTGCAACAGAGGTGCCATGTTTTGGGCTGCATCCTCACCAGTGAGAGCTGGATCTGCTAAGTGCCAAGTCTTGTAGCTGTGGTTGCGTGGTGGGGAGGTGGGGTTCTCCAAGGTATGTTTTATGAAGCCTAAAATCCATGTGAGAGGAAGGAAAAGTGAACTACATCTTAGGAAAATATCTCATTTTGGTGCTACCCAGAAAGTGTCTTGCTGTGGTCTGGTGAACAAGAAGTGACAGGCGTGCTTTGGCAGCAGAAGGCGGCAGTGAGGTTTGTGCTGCAGAAAACTCCCACCCTGGAATGCAAAAGATTTTATGGGCACTAATAAATTAAACCTCATGTGTTGCCTCTAAAAATGCAGTGGTAATGAACCAGCTTGAAATTACAGATAAGGGGAGCGGAGCAGAGAGTAATGTGCTCATTTCTCTGAGGTTGCAGGACCATCCAGCAGTATGGGTGGGGTGATACCTAGGAGCCCATCTCTCCTGCACAGTGGCCTTTCCTTCAGGCTCTTGCTCCTCGTCATAACACACCCAAATATTCTCTTCCAAAATCCTCCCTCTGATTTTCATCTAGCAGTACATGGGGTACTTTAGTTGTCTTTAACAGGTTCCTCAGAAAAAGAAGCTTATTGTCTTTATCCTGGCGTTCTCTATCCAGAGGAATGCCTCTCCACTGGAAAAAAAGTTCTGGAAATTAGAAAAATGCTGAAAACTCCATATGTCCTGCTCTGTCTGTTCTCCAGAGCTGTGGCTGCTCAGCAATCCCCCATCGAGGGCTGGCTGCCAGATTAGTGACATGAGTTCGTTAGGAAGGGGAACACGTTTCTGCAGGTCCCATGCTGAGGAGTGTGCAGGCAGGCGGGAGCTCTGCAAGGCCTTCCACGTCTCCCCACCAGCTGACACGGAAACAGGAGAGGCACCCTTTCCCTAGCTAATTTTCTTTTTTCCTCAGTCCTCTCCCTCTTTCACAGATGTCTTAAGGACCTTAAAAAGTCTCTTGCATGTGGGCTCTTGGCACTGACGAAGCAGAAGCTGCCTGCAGGCAGAATAACCCCCTCTTGGACAGCTGGATGAAGACATCACTCATCAAGCATCAGCCCTCTCCAGGTAACAAATCTCTTGCTTCTGCTTTGCAGGAATGTCTGCACTCACACGCTCGCACCTGAGGCTGTCAGCCTTCAAAGCCCCTTCTGCCCCACACCCCCTGCTCTCCCGGGCTGACCCCCTCCCTGCTCCCGCAGGAGGAGGGAGGGTGCACACACGTGCTGGTTTGGGGTTTGGCCCCGTGCAGCCTGAGCGGGCTCCAGTCCCAGCCAAGCACCTCCCAGCTGTCAGGGCGGTGAGGAAATCTCAGCGCAGGGCAAAAGGGAATCGGGTCCTGTAGGAAGGGAACGAACTTCCACTTCCATGCTGGAAGGGGTTATTAGGATCCAGCACTACCCTCCTCTCCGAGCTGCTCTGCAGGGTCCCTGCAAACCCCTTCTCCTTCCTGCCTCCTTCCATCCACCCAACATGGCTGCTCCACTTAGCCCCCATTGCTACCTGTGCCTTCTAATCTTCCCTACTATATAATAGTAATGAACGCTTTACCCTAATCTTTTTTTCCCCTGGGAGTCACAAAGTGAAATGGGAGAGCACGAGAAAGGATTTACGTGAATGTGAAGGACATTAGTTCAGGAGGTTGCTCCTGGTCAGTGAATTAGTGTCCCTTAGTGTCTTGCCACAGGGAGGTGATGAGATGACAACTCGGTCATCCTGCTGTCATGCAAGAGAAAAAATGAAAGGGTGTTCAGCAGCAAGAGTGAGGGCTGGCGGTCCTGAGAGGGACCATGCCCGCCTTATGTTGCGGAACAACAGGAGAAGGGACCAGCTATGAAGGCTGTGACTGAGCTGTCTGTTCAGAAACAGGTTTGGACTTCAGGTCCATGTCCAGTGAATTTTGGCTAGTCTGCTCCATCCAGAGACCGGGCAAGAAGGTTGTATTCCCCTTGTGTAATAACACGAAGTGCAGTAACAAGGAGTATATTTTGCCTTAGAAATTGTGTTGCAGTAGATTAGATGATTGACTTGTTAAGCTCTCTGGCTGTCAGTAGGGTTTTCACTTTGCATGTTGTCGAAAGCGAAATTTTCAAGTACTGTATCTGTGCTGTATCAAGTATTGTGTGCTGTGCTGTACCTGGGGAATGGGGTCTTTGAAGCACTATTACATTTTTTTGCTAGAGAAGCCTCTCCTTGGAACAACAGGAAATATTTCTGCAGTCCTTACCATGTGTCCCAAAGCATGAATTGCCTCTAGCACATGGGGAGGGTGCTGAAAATAGCAGCCTGCAGACCTTCCTTGGAAAAAAAAAAAAAAAAAATTAAATGGACACATGGTAGGCACCAGGAGAGAGGCAGTGATGGAGCCCTTCCAGGGAAAACAACCCTCCATTCTGGGTCACGGAGTAAACACAGATGTCTTGAATTGTAAGTAGCTGGAGGGAGCAGAGCCATCGCGTGGTTTGCAGAGAGGGTTTGCCTTGCGGGCAGGCCTGCCGGGATGTTGGCCGCAGTGTGAGACAGCAGAGCCCGACTTGGAAATTAGCTCTGGAGATGGCACGGCAGCCCTGCATGGGGCTCGCCAATCATTTTGGCCCCTCAGCTGCCCAGGAGCAGGTCCCAGGTTGGCTTTCATCCTGTCCTGCAGTCTGAGAGCTCTCTGCTTCCACTTTTGCCTCCCTGCTTACTGCACAGAGAATAGTTTTGATTTTTGGCTTGAACTTTTGGTAGGGGCAGGGAATATCTGGTGCAGAAAAAAAGCAAGCAACTTGGCCAAAGTCATGCCTCATACATGTTTTTATCAGAGTGAAGAATCAAGACTTAATATCCCATATATCACTGGAAAATCCCACCTTTTCTCACTGCCTTAAACTCTGAGAAAGAGGACCCTTAAAATAAATCAGACTCATTGTGGGTGAGAATTGGGAATGTGCCCTGAGAGGGGAACAGAGAGGAGCTATCCTTCCCAGACAAACCTGGGTCCTGCCACTGGGCTAACCTCTGCTGCAGGAAAAATTGTTTCTATTTCAGTTCCTTAGATATGAAAAATAAAAGGAAGGAAAAAACCAACAATGATTTAAAAAAAATGAAGCAGTGACAAATAGCTGATTCACTTCTGGGTGAGCAGTCAGGGAGGAGCACCGTGATGGGGTAAGTGCATGGCAGCCGTCCTCCCTCCTGTGCTCTTGTGAGCTCCCAGCCCTGAGGGCTTGGCCGGCCAAAGACTGTCCAGTGCTTTTCACCAGTTCTCCATTCATATTGCTTTCATCCTTTGTAATGACTGAAAAAGAAGGGAAAATAAAACTTGAAAAATAAAGGTGAGAGATATTACAAGGCCATCATCCTTTTGTTAAGCATGTACTTGGAGATATCTTAGCAAGGTTTCCTTTTGAAGCTCAATTTGACTGTATTTCTTATGGAAGGGAAACAAGAGTTGCAGCTGCAAAAGTGCTGTGCAATGAGACATGGAGCAGCTCAGCTCACTGCAGCAGAAAGGGACCTGGATTCTGACCTCGCTGGGGCTGCAGGCAGTTGCAGGAGGAATAAAAAATAAATCTGGGCTTACTGCCATGAATAATATGATGTCTTTACATCCTGACCTAATTGTATTAATTCTTCATGGCAAATATCATATGGAAGTGACTGTTTAGTACCTAGCAATGAGAGTAGTATTGGCCATCTGGTGCTCTTGGCTTGGAAGAAAAAAAAAAATCCAGATGAAAGAAAACTGAAAAACATAAGTCTTTCAAATAATGAATTAGCCGGATTCATTACATTTCAGTTCCGATTTGACTCTACTGACACTTGCGTATGGGCAGGGCGTGGGGCGCTTGCATGGCTGTATCTAGGAGGAAAGTGACCCCTCCAAGCTCACAATGTGCAGAGAATTGGGGTTATTTTGCAAGTAAGACTCCATAAGAAACAGTGGTGTCAGCTCTGTTTTACCTGACTTACTGGCAGGTTTCCCTTTGTTCTGGGCAACCCCATGTTAAGTTTCTATGAGTCCTTACCCAGGTAGTGCAGCTTGTTTGTAGGCAAAATTAAAGTCAATCTCTTTTTCCTTCCATGAGTTAAAGCAGGCCGGGAAACTGATCTTTTTCTTATGTCTTACCTAAGCTTGGAAAAAGCATCTGAGCCTGGTCTGGCGAGGCGGTCATATAAATCCTTTCCATTATACTCTGCTCACATCTGGCTGCACAGTGACAGGCAGCTCAGAGACAAAAGACCCGTCTGTGCTTTTGCTCTTGGTTTTTTTTTTTCTTTTTAATTCCCCGCAGTCCTGGGAAAAGGTGGTATGACAGAATGACACTCTGCATTGACCTGAGGAACGCTGCAGCTTCTCTTGGGGTTTGACAGCAAAAAATTTCCCATGAGATCTACCAAGGCTGAGGGTCCTCTTCTGAGACATGCACACTTGCTAAGTGAGATTTGGCTTCAGATGCTAAGATATTGGGACTTTTGCTGAAGAATTTTTGTTGTTGTTGTTGGAAGTAGCCAGGAGCAGCCCAGCTTGGTTTGGAAAACAGGGTGGGAAGCTTGAAATGAGTACTGGAGGGCTGCAGGGGGATGACAAAGTGGCTGGGTTCCTTGGATGGGTGGGGAGAGCGGTCAGGGAACCTGGGTTTGAGTCAGTGGTTTCCATCTGTGTAAGGGTTGGCCAGAGGTGAGCTTGAGCTTGCTCATCAGCCAAATGTCCTTGCTGGACTGGCCACTCGTGAAAGACCTGGGTGTGCCAGAAGTTTGCTGTGCTCTGCAGCGCTTCCTCCTGGAAGGTTTTGGGGAAAAAGATTTCATTTATTTTTGTTACCAGGGACTTTCCTGCACTGCACCTGTGAGCTAGAAACAAGTGAGTAGCAGCAAGTTTTTGGATGGTAGGGTGCTGGAACGGGTGGTGGAAAGGGGATGAGACCTCTTTGCTGAGACTGTAGAGACCATCTCTGTATGCTTGCACCCCAGAGCTCAGCTAATCCCATGCTAAATCTCTGGAATCAAGGAGGCCTTGAAGGCAACAAAAAGTGGTGGATAAATTTCTCAAGCAATTGAATCTGAAATATTATTCAAGGAGAGCTCATAAAGCTTCACTTGAACAACGTATGCTGCTATAGACTAGGTTGAGGTTCAAATGTACAGCCTATTACTCCTGTGGTTTTGGCTGTTGGTCAGACAACACATCCCCTGTGTTGGGATGCTGCAACGTTGGTGCAGTGGTCTGCAAGTTCAGTGCCACTGTTGTGATGCTGCTAAGGAGGGAATAGGCCAAAGCAGGCATGCTGTGAGGGCTGGTTCTTGCCTCCTGAGGGGGTGATGTGTGGAGTGTTTCTACTGTGAGGCATCAAGATGGATGGTTTCGGGCAGTCCATTTCTGTTTTACCTAAAAAGTCACCATAATAAGCATTATGAAGAATCACTGCAAATTGCTGCTGAGTTGAAGAAGGCAAACACTTAGGGAAACACCTTTCCTCCCTTCCGCAGACTCAGCTTCAGTCCCCACCTCTCCTCCCCCCTCCCTAGTCTCACCTCCCTGTGTCTTTGCAGCAGCAGCACGTGCTCCCCTGAGTGGCTGCAGTTTTGGGGAGCAATGGGTTGTCTTCCATGGGTTTAAGAGTGATTGGGAAGAGGCAGTGTTTGGCCCGGAGTGGTTCACAGCCTCCCCACACACAGGACACCCTGCAGCCCCAAACCCGGCTGTTCATGCCTGATACAGCATCGCATGTGAGCATCATCATCAGCCACAGGCTGAAGGAGTTATCTCTGATAACAAAACTGCTCTTCTGACAAAGAAGCAGGGCCCTGGATGTTCACAGAGAAGCAGAAATGTGAAGTTACCCACTGAGCAAGAGTAGCACTGTGAACCGGCATGAGAACCCTGATCCCTTAGTCCCAGGTATGGTTATAGGGAGGAGCTGAGTGTCTTTGTCTTTATGCCCTGTTTACTACATGCCTAATCAACTCTGGCTTTGCTTTTAATTTAAGCCTGCCCTTATCTTCCCTCCTCCCCAATAATTAATGATCAACACCATAATCCAGCCTGATTGCTCGACAGACCAGGAGTGCTCTATAACCAAGGCCTTTTTAACAGGCTCCTTATTAAGTGTGCTTGCTAGGTAAACAAGCTGGGGGGAGCTTGCTGTGGAGCAATATATTTCCAAACCACTCCAGAGTTGCCAAAGCTGTGGACCAAAGTATGTGTGTTCAGAGCCATGAGAGAGAGTCATTTGTCACTGGCTTTACTGACAGATGCTCTTAATTGTCCACACCTTTCTCTGAAGGATGAGTCATGGTTGCACTGGGAGAGCAGCAAGGGTTTTTCTTCCTTTGGTTTCAGAATAACTGTGAGTGGTAGATATATATGGTTTAGGTTATGGCTTATATGGTTTAGGGCAAAAAGCCCTAAATTTGTGATATTCACAGAGGAGCCAGGTTCCCAGGACACAGCTATTGCCTTGCATCCCCTGTTTAAGTGGGTGCTGGAGGATCCAGCCTGATGATGTTGCAGGATGAAGGCTTATGTGCTGTGGGCTGTAACTGCGCAAACATCTTCCTGTCTTCCCAGTCCTGCTCCACCTTGACTAGATGAGGTCTTTCCCTGGATTTATTTCCCTTAGGATTATAATGATGGATTTCAGACTTCTACTGTAGATATTAAGCTGGTTCCAGGGAAGTAGTTCATGGCTCTGGCTGCTGATGGTTGCAGTGAGCTGGGGTGTGGTGACCCCAGCATGTCTCTTGCTTGGACTGTAGGTTTTGTTCTTCTCAAAGGTGCAGGGCTGCTGCTGAAAATCCTGCTGTTGAGTGCTGAAAGGCAGCAATCAGGCTGTGGGCAGCTAAGCTGGAGTAAGACTTTCCTATTTATTTTACTTAAAGATGCAAACAACAATCAGGCGGGAACCACTTTTGATCGTTCACAAAATCCGTCTGGGTTTTGAACCAGTGACCTGCAGGTCAAAGGCTTCATGCCCTCTTCGGTCCCCAGAGAATCAAGTCTATTGTTGTCCACGAACTGCAGGTACAGCCTGGCTTTCAGCAACTGCTTGCTTTTGAAGCCAAGTATGCAGCTTCTGAGTTTCCCCTCATTGTCACAGTTCAGCTTTTCACACTGTATTTTCATTTCACAAGGCTAACGAAGTGGGATGGGAACCAGCAAGCCACGCAGCCTCTGATGGGCCAGAGCCGGGCTGCTTCATCCCTCACCTTCTTTCCAAATCACTGTGGCTTGGGTAAAGTCCTGCCTAATGGTAGATCTGATCAACCCACCATCTCCTGCAGCCTGTCTTGGAGATCATCTTGTGAAATATATATCACAGGCTCTCCCCACCCCCTGCCAACCTGTTTCTTGTGTAGCTCCTATATATGAACCTGTGATTTCATGCCCCAGGGAGGCATCTTTGCGATAACATGCCCCAAGGCGGATGGTACATTGAGGTCAAACTTGATGTTATGCCATTTTTTGGATGGACGGTGTGATGTAATGAGCAGTGAGCTGTTGTCTCTGCAGTGCTGCTTTTAATGACAGTGCACACTAAGGATAAACATTTTGCTTTAGGATCACTCCATTTCCCAGGGAAGTGCTTCTCCCTTTTTGTTTTCTCCTATGGACTGCTGATATTTGTTCATTACTAATCTAAAAATAAACAGCATCTTGCTTGAAAGCAAGCCTTTGCCAGCTGATTATGGGAAACCTAAAATATACTGAACTCTGATTCATCAGGGCATGATAAGATTTGATCCTTTTAGAACTGGTATGTGGATGACTGCTTTATAAATAATAATATCATGTGATTAATATGAAACATAAATTATAATTAATAACAACATTCCACGGGGTGGGAAGTGTCCAGCCAGACAGCTTTCCCACCCCAGCCCCATCTGAAACAACACGTCTGTGGCAATAAAGTAAGTGTTAAAAGTACACCTGGCATGGCACAGCGTATAATAAGTGCTACAGAATGAGTCACAAATAAAAAAAAACAAGCTTCCATTGATGAAAAAATTAGGAGAAAGATAATCAGCAAGTGACATTGGCTGCAACTGACGGCACTGTGCAAATATGCATAATTATGCAAGCAATTTGCTTAGCATTGATGGTATCTGTTATGAGGTAAAAACATCCTGGTGCACTGTGGGAAGGTTCACGCAAATTACAACAGGGCCGGTGCTTGCTAACTTGATTTAGAGCTTCACTGAACTATAGATAGTCCCTGCAACTGCCTAGCCTCTGGGGAACTAGAATGGTTTCTGCTACCTGCATTTTCCACGTGTTTGCTACGGCTGTGACCAAGGCAGAGATAACTCCCACCTCCAGGGATCAGCAGACTAAGCAAATATATACTTGCATTTATTTGATTTAAAAAAAAAAAAAACCCAAACCCAAAACACCTTATACCAACCCTAATATATGTTTATTCATTTGTTCCTGTGTTAGCAGGACCCAAATGCATTGTTTTCAAAATATTCTTGCTTCTCTCCAGCAGTTTTACTGCTTCCAAATATGTTCTGTGCCCCAGCTCAGCAGTAGGTAGTTATTTAAAACAATACATTTCTCTTATGTACAGGGCTTTCTCAGAGGTCTTGGCTTGTTCAGACTTTAACTAGGCTTTTGCATGCAAATTTAATGTGTCATTGCGGCATACTTAGGAATAATTAATATAGAGGGGTTACTTGTAAATTAGTACTAGGGACAGATTTGTGAACCCAACCCCAGCAGTGTTTTTCCTTTAAACGCTCGAGCTGATGACAGGTTTGATGTGAGAGTGTCAAGTGACGTTTACTAGCCAGGAGTATTTATATTTTGGATGTGTGTGGTGGGAGATTTTTTTTTCCCCTCACTTTTTTCTGTTCCCAAATTTTGCAGCTGTGCTTTGATTTACATGAAGCGGACAAAGTTGCAAGTTTACAGTGTTCCAGTTCCTTCCCTCATTAGAAACCAGAATGGCCATTCCAGCAACCCCCCGGGAAGGGGGCTGCGATATTTTACGTACAATATGAAGGCAGCTGAACTTATCTTATGAAGAGTTGGCTAAGATATGGTGGATATAGAAGTATCTGCTATAGCATGAAGCTTTTCTCTGTTAAACATGTCACAGAAGGCTGTAAATACTTTCACGGTGCAAGAGCCAGCTCTTTTGCTGCCCAGAAAAGCTGGCTGACTCCTTATTAACTGCAGTACCCTTCTGAAAAAAAGTTAAAAAATTGGGAATTTTTTGTTATATGTATTAAAAAAAAAAGTTGGAAAGCTGCAAATTCTCTCTTAAAAGCTTGGAGGGGAGGGAAGCCCTCCTGCTTCAGGATGCACACTGGCTTGTTACAGAAGGGGATTGGGAACAAACCTCCCCTGAAACAGCTGGGGCCGATCCCCATCGGAGTCAGGATGCAGGACCAGATGGTCAGATCTCCTTTGACAATTCTATTTTTTATTTACATGAAAACACACTTTTAGTTGGGAAAAAAAATTGTAACCAGTTCTGCTGTAAACAAATGTAATGAAAATGTAGTCCATATTCTGAGAAGTTCACTGCCTGTCTGACAGTCGTATCACTAGGAATATCAAACAAGGAGCAAGCAGATCAAGAAGGGAAAGCATCAGCTCTTCTTCTGGCTTTCAGGGACCAGCAGAAATACAGAGAAAAATTGCTGGTAGTTGATATATCGACCTGTTTTCATTATAACTTCAGTGTTTCTTTCAGCTGAAAGAGAAGATATGATATGTCTTGATTAAATGAAATGTCATCTGAGTGTTGAATTAATTACATAGAACATGGGCAAGGACTTGGTATTGTATTCATTTGGCTGCTCTGGAGAAAACATCAATAGGCTGTTTGCGAATGATAACTTCATACTCTGTCATCTTCTATGTAGGGATCTCGCAGCTCTTTACAAACACTGATTTATTAAGCTCGGTAGAGGTAGGAAAGCATTAAAATCTCCCTTTTGTACAAGCTAGAGTAGCACTAAGAAAACTTTCAGGCTTTTCTTCTGCAGTTCAAAGGCAATGGGAGTTCGATACGCAAAGGTGTATAGGACTGGACCATAAATAAACCACTAAAAGCCTTTCTGGTGCCTCAGTCCTACTGAGTTGCACAGGACTGGCAGAAGAGCTGGTAAGAGAAGACCAGATTTCCATGGTTTTCAGTACTGAAGTTTTTAAATGAGTATTAAGTCATTCTCTGCCTGATGGTTTATTAAGAACCAGCCACAGCCAGGGTTTGGCAAAGATCAAGATCATTTTTACAAGCCCAGGTTGACTTAAGTGAGTTGTCATGTACTGCTTTCTGGGAAAAGGCAATTATAACTCAGGAGGTTCTTATTTGAAAATTATTTTGGCAGATGCATTCTTTTTTAATGTATTTATGCATGCTAAAGTAATACTGAAGATAAGGTGATGGGAAAGGTGAATCAAAGCAAAAGCCTGCTTGAGTGGGGTCATGTTTTGTTTCAGAGATGTGTTCAAAGCAAATTTGAAGATATTCTCTGGATTTGCCACCACATTTAATAGGTCATTGAGGGCTTGAGGACGGGCTGAATCCGACTCCTAGAACTTTGTAAAAGTGCTTGAAACCTGCCTTTTTGAAAGACCCCATGGGCAGAGATACAAAGACTGATCTACCCACAACATCTCAGCCCTGATTTGGGTTATATCAGGGGCAAGGCAGGATAATAGTGCGGGTTCACTGCCTGCTCAACCCTTCACCTTCTCATAAAGATGGCTAAGGCAGATTCTGTCATGTATCTAAGCGCAGAGCCCTCCCCAGCCAGGTAGCGTACATAAATAGCAGGAATCATTACTGGCAATCGTTGTGTGAGATTTTACAGTGCAGATGTAGTTTTATGGTTATTATTTATTTTTATGGTTCATTGGATTAAGGCCCCCAATTTACTTCATAGCTCTCCAATGTCAACAGTTATCAGGCAGCTGCTAATTGGGGCTGGATCAGAATCAGCAGCCTGTCGCTGAAAATCTCCATGGGTGACATTTCTGACACCCCCGAAATCAATGGCAACAAGCCCAATAACACCGAGAAAGCCAGAAACTTACCCGGCTCCCCCGTGCCCATCTCCAGTGACAGGCCTGCAGAACTCGGAACGAATCCCCATTTCCATACTGATAAAAGCTAATGAAGCATGGAGGAGCATCATTAAGTCATAAGCAGTTTTTGCATTAGTGGCTGGATGCAAAGAGGGATCAGAGGGGTGGGGGTTTTTTTTGTTAGTGGTTGTATAACTGAGTAGGACAGTGTTCTGGAGAATTCAACCTTTCGATAATGATGAGAGAAAAATAAAAGGTAAGGGAAGAAGGAAGAATGATGGCATCATTAGAAGAAATGGGAAAAGAGTAAAAGCATTAACTTTTATGACAACATTTCTTAAATTTCAAATTCCTCAAAAAGTAGCAAAAAAATTGAAAATAAAATGTAGACTTGGCTATAGTTTGGCTCAGAAAAACCCCCAACCGCAAACCACAACAATATCAGGCACAATTTTTGGTCTCAAAATGTTTTTAAGCCTTTAGTTAAATTCAGTTTTACTATGCATCTTCTATGGGGCAAAATATTTAAAAATGGTGTTCCCCGCCTGCTCTAACAGTGGCAGAGACCAACACATGCTACGTGATCCTTGCTGTCCCTGTTGCCACCTGTGCTGTTGCTTTCAGGTGGCAGAGCCTGCAAACCTCGTGACAGCTGTAGCGTAGGAGGGGCGGGAGGCTGGTACATCCAACCTGTCCCTTCTGCAGGCTTAGATGGAAGATCACGGCAATTTTTCTGAGCTGTGCAAACAATTGACATATGTGCACTGAGAACAATTTTAAAATGTGCATTTGATAGATTTTAAAAAATAAGCCACTCTTGTTTGGTGGTGTTTTTCTGTCTGAGAAACCACTAAATCTATCGTGCTCTGCTTATGTGCCATGCAGGGAGGTTGCAGACCCCCCAGAACTGATTCCCTCAGCCCTATATTTCACCTTCCTTTTGATTGCTCTGTCATTTTAAGACTTTAGATAATAGGCCATTATTCTCAGAATTGCTATTATATTTTATTAATAGGATGGGGGGAAATTTATTGTCACAAACTCTGAAAGATTTGCACTTGGAGCACTCACAGCTCTTGAAAAGGGCAATTCATTTAGCTGCCTCACTTGATGGATGTAGACTCTTGTCTCTTCCTCCCTCCTTTTCCAGGTCCTACCAGCTTTTGCAGCCCGTGGGCGTCGGTCACCTTCAAGGTCGGTGGCAGGACCAGCAGTTTGGTCTCCTGGTCTCCAAGCATCAGCCAGAGCCGATCTGCCGCCAGCTGCAGCGGTGGATTACGGTGGTGGAGGCTGGGTTAGTGCTGGTGGCTGGGGCTCAGAAGATCTGAGTATTCCTCTTGCATCTGTGCATGTGGGTGTGTGTACACGTACGTAGAACCAGAACAAGTCTGTTCCTGTTTGGGAGATCAGTGTCAAAAGTGTATTTTGTAAGAGCTGGCCAGGCTCCTGTTTCCACATTACTAACCAAAAGCAGTTAGCTGTTTTTTTGGGGGCCGCTTTTATTTCCAAATCAGTGCAGGGCTCTGTCTCTTCCTTTAGAAAAGGGAAGGGAAGGACATGCTCCAGAGCTATTTTTACAAAAAGCCTCTCCGTGGAGGTGCAGTTTGTCCTGGTCTGGTGGGGCTGGGCATTGTATGACAGTGTGGACAACGTGTGACTGCAGTGTAGCAGAAGGAAAAACCCATCCGGGGGGATGGGGACCAACTTGCAAAAAAGTTTCTGCTCCCTTGGTGCTTACAAGAAAGAAACGAGTACAGACACGTTGGATCTAGCTGTGTCTCTCCTTTTGTCTCTGTACAAATCGTACCGTCTCCAACACATCAGAAACCTAGAGCAAGGAGGGGTTTTTTTACCCCAAAGTGCATGAACGCCCGAGGCTGAAAATCCTGTTCTCACTTCTACCTCTCCTTCTCGTTCACCCATGCTGAGTGTCTCCTTAATTCGTTATCCTTGGTGTGAGGTAAGCTACTAATTGCAGTGACCTGCAAGTGCCCATAATTTTGTCCAGTGAAAAGCATCTTTTGGGGGTATTTTAAACACCATTATACAGTTGGGGCTGGAGAAAGGAGAAAGATGTGTTGGATGAAAGTGGCTTTCCTAACCCCTTGGTGGCTGCAGGCATGTTAGTAGCTGGCCTGCCTCTGCTGACAGAGGAAGAGGAGGGGGGAAGGAAGGAGAGCATGGTTTGCTCCAGTTGGTGCATTAACCCATCCCGCTGCCTCTTGAGTTGTATCATCTGGGGTGGGGGGGACAAACAGCAAGAGGTGGCCCTCAGGGGAAATGAGACACCTGCGGTGGGAACAACTTTTAGTTACTAGCCATTGCCTGACTGGAATTTTTTTTTTCTTTGACATATTTTTCTCCAGGTCCCTTTTCTGTCAGACCCAGAAAAAATGGTATTTAATCTGCAGATACAGCCTACAGCTGGAATAAATGTATGCATACCTGCACCTTTGACTAGGTTTAGGTATTTGTTGGGGGGAGCAAAAGTGCTTCCATGTTCTTGGATAAGGTTGTGCATTTTATGCACAGGAGGAATATAATTTCATAGCTACCTATTACAGATGTAGCAGCTGGTCTTATTAGACTTCCTTGTATCCTATGTGATCTGTTGCAGTCACCAAAGTGTTGGCTTACAGTCTGGAAGAGGACGTTGCAGCCTGGCCTGCGACAGCTGGAGCACGGCGGGGGCTGTACGAATCGCCCACGGCCATGCTCAGTGGTGGTGGGTGCTGGGAAATAACCGTCCTGACACCCAGCCTGCGCACTGAGCTGCTGGGGCTCCTGCCTTTGTCTTATAAATGCAAAGACTTCAATGTCATAAACCAACATTGACAAATTGATATCCCATATGGAAGGATTTGAAGATGATCTTTCCTGGAAGAAATGCTCCCAAATATTCTTATTAACAGAGTTGCAAATAGAAATGGGAATTATTGACTCCCTGATCAATCTGCAACCAACAGATTCAACTGTTGAAAGAAATCAATTGGGAAGTCAGTGGGTGCTTTATGATATTTTAGTGGTTCATTTCCAACGTTTCTAGTCATACCTTTTCAAATCTCAAGCTTCAAAAATCCTTGGCTGGGTACAAAGAGTATGGTCTGGTTTTCAAAGCTGCTGAGCTGTTAAGAACATTTTGAAAATTAGAACAAGGATGTTAGATGCCCAGATATATAATCAGGAGCCCAGGTTTAAGGATCTGGGTTTGCATACTTTGTTTCTACTATCTGCACCTTTAAAAAGTAGAAAACAGCTACCATGTTGCTTGCTACTTATCATTAATCCAAACAATTTGAAGGTAGTTCACTTTGTTATAAATCAGCCATTTAGTTAATTCTGTTTGTTAATTCACTTTGTTGCAAATTATCAAGCTATAGGAAGTTTCTATTAACTATAGTTTCCTAGCTTAGGAAGTTTATATTAACACAAATCTTACTTTGGTACTGCTGTTTTCTGAGTAACCCACAGCTAGCAGCAGTCAGATTTTTTTTTTTTTTTTTTTCCATTTTGAAGTTTTCTCTGGTTAAGTCCAGTTCTTATGCAGTTTCTTCTGTCTTTCTGCTGACTCCTCAGTTTTTAAGGTCCTGTCACTTCTGGGGATGGGGCTCAAAAGGTCTTTGGGGAGAGCTGGTTTGCATCCTGAACTCAGGAGCAAGTGTTACAGGTCCCAATTTGCAAACAAGGAACTGCTGACACTAATTATTTTTGTTGCTTATTTATCTCTTGATAGTTACTGCAATCCAATTAAAATCATTACTGTTCCTTGCAGGTGGCATGTTTCTTCGTTTGGATTTCAGGAGACAAACAAGAGCAGCTCGTGGAGAAGACCCTTCTGTGATGGGAAAATTCACTTTTGAAAATTTACTGTGAAATTCACATTTGTTCAAAAAATCCACCAACAAACTGCAGAGACTATGGAGTGATCACAAGCCTCTAGCAGTGGAGATTTAAGATGGTAAATATTGTAAACCTCCTAATAACCCTTATATCATGACTCAATTTTAATTATATTGAATCAATGAGGTCTTGAATTACCAACAATTTCTGAGAAAATTGTCAAGAAAATGCATGCCGGGACAAAATGTGTTTTAGAAAAAATATAGTTTTGTTTTTAAAAAAATAACACCATTGTCTTTCAAGTGGTTCCTGGGAAAATTATCTTTAAATAACTGAGGGAAATTGGCATAATGATTTAAAGTCGGAGTGGAAAGTTGCACGCTACATGTGGGTCCTAACAGTGAAATTAGAAGTAACATATACACTGAGCTATGAGACAGATATTGCTTTAATGAAAGGCATAACGGTGACACTGCATGAACTTAATATTTAGCCAGTGACGTTTACACTTCACAAGAGCCCAGGGGAGGCAATTAGGAGGGCTGGAGAAGGAGGGAATAATTTTACCTGTCAGGTTTGTAAGTGGGCAGCTCTTTCTATGTGTGTGCGTACGTATGCATATTTGTATGCGTATGAAAGATCCAGAAACTAATGAAAGAGAGAGGCTTGGCGGGGACTGTCAAGCCTGTGGTTAGAGGTGGGGAAGGAGCTATTTCCAAACCCACAAGATTTATTTGTGGAACTGGTGGATAGGTGGGGGGTAAAGTTAGCAGACTTTAGCCTTCAGGGCTTTCATCTGCTTTAAATTCAGTTGAAAAAATTGCTAATTGTAACAGCAAGCAGGTAAGTTAGCCACGTACATCTTACAGATGACTTCATTCTATTTTTATTTAAAATTTGTTCTCTGATTATTTTTTTTCTCCCTGATTTCTCAGAATGTGACTGGGGAGCGGTAGGTGGAGGAGGCTCCAAATTCAGCGCTTGCGGCTCACGGGTCTCTGAATGGCACGGTTCTGCCCAGAGTCAACCTGGAAAACGAGAGCTTTCCTTTTGGGATGGAAAATTGAATGGTGCTAAGCTGGTGTTAAGAGCTGTACAAAAACGGTCCTTGCTCCAGGAGCTTTGCAAATACCAGAACTGCAGTGCAACACACGCTCCTGCGCTCACAGGAAGGTTTGGCTGAAGTCTGGTATCAGCCTTGTGGCCACCTCAGTCTTCAGCTAGCACTGAACCCCAGATCTTTCATCTCCACTGTTTCTGGGAGATGAGGATCTACAGTGTGTCACACCTGTGGCAGATAAAGGTGATGACAACAACAGCACAGAGCACCAAAATGCCAAATCCAAAGAGCCATTTCAGTGTCAAGTTCTTAATGATTTTCCAGTCTCTCAGAGATGTTTGCAGGGCGATTCCTTTTTTTTCCTCCCCAAACGAACCTTCTGCCCCACCTCAGTGCTCACTTGAGGCATCTTTGAGTTCCTTGCTGTGGAAGAGGGTGTTGGGGACAACACCATGGACATAACCAAGGTTTCCTTGTCACCATGCGTTTGCCTATGCCAACCAGCCTGGATCGTCTGAGGTCCCTGCCTGACCTGGTGGCTGGTGCAGCTGGGGCCAACCCCTACCACAGGTGCTGGGAGGGATTTCAAAGTAGAGGCCAAACATCTTAGGAGCTTGACTCTGATGCTCTGAAGGAAATGACAGTGATGGGTCCGGGTGTCGTTGCTACTCCTAATCACCCACCTAGGTACCTGCCCTGCCTCTGCCAGAACCCCATATCAGTTGGTGGTGGGGATACATGGATCAACTGCTGCAGCACTGCTGCAGCTCAGCAAACCCATCATCAAGCAGTGTGTTGAGCTAAAGCACTACTGTGACTCTGAGGCAGTTATTTTTGGGGGAATATGTATGAACTAGAGCCCAAAAACTTGGCTTGAGCCAAGGGCAAAGAAGACGCCTCACTTAGCCTGAGGAATGCTTTTGACACGTTGTTGCCACATCTCTTGACTGGGAAAAAGTTGTACCTTTCCTGTAAATTGAGATTTCACTGAAGTCCAGCTGCTGTAGGAACAGCAGCTTGTCTCTTGATCACGTTTTTGGTTTTAAAACCCATTTCTAGTTCAGTAATGAGGAGAAAACCCAAAGCTGATTTCAATGAGCTTTTTAATGGAAAAAGTCATGTTAAATCTGAACCAATCTCATGATCTCGTCTGTGTGAGTCATGACTTTTTAAAGACCAGTTAAGGTTGTGTTAGCACTGCTCCGTACTTATCTGTGAGCAGAAAGGTGATGGTGGGGAGGGGCTTGTGGTGTTATTTTTTTGAAGGGTCTGATGTTTAGCTATCTAATTTGGGAAGCACGACTATCTCCGACTGACTCTTATCACCCTTTCAGCGGGGGAGATAGCAGCCAGTGCATTACTCACCGTTACCCCATAGATATCTGGTTTCTGAGTACGTGTTATAAAACGTGGCAGCTGAGAAACAGTGAAACCTCTCAGCACTGGGCATGGGGAGGTAGCTTTAGTCCCATACAGAAAGAGATGGATGGACTTGTCCTTGTCGCCTGCTGCAGAGACTGCAAGAGCCTCGGTGGCTCTGCTCTGTTGTCACTCAATTAGTCACTTCTCCTGGAGATTAAAGGGTGGGGAGGGGATAAACTGTGCTATAGGAAAGTCCCCTAACTTATGTTACTGTTGCCAAAACTGCAATAATAAGGGCAACTTCATTATAGTTAAAGAAGAAAAAAAAAAAATAAGCCCCTCTCTATCTGTTGCTGTTTTCTCCCTGACAGCTGGTTGTGAGGCACCAGGAAGGGATTTAACCTCTTACTAGCACTTTGCAGCTTTATCTTCCACACAGGGTTTCAATGTGCTTAGCTTGTGTGGGTAGTTTTTATTCCTGTTTTGCAGATGGAAAATAGAGCCATGCTGTTCAGAGGTGCTCCTTGCTGAAAATCCAGCATCCCCCTTGCTCTGGGTGAGTTAGTGGTACAGTACAGGGTGAGGCCTGGACCACCTCAGCCAGGTTTACCCCTTAGGATGTTCACATGTACTGGACTTTGGTGGTGAGTCTGAAGTTTTGGTACTGGGAAAATGCTATAAGACCTTGCTCTTAAATGTTCTTCCAGGTTAAAATGAGAGTTTTCAGAGGATGGGCTGAAGCTTTCCCTGCAGTTTTGGAGAATGCACTAGGCTCCTTTCTAGCAGAGGTAGTCTCTCTTCTGCTGTCATTGGGAGTACTGGGGAAGGAAAAGGTGGAGTGGAAAGTGTTTGCCATTTCCTCCAAGTATGGTACAGAGGTTTTAGGGTTGCATGGGGCTCTAATACCTGCTATGCCACGGTGCTGGACTCACTCAGGATGTGACAAATACATAAAATATATATTGCACACAAGCTCCTGGATCACTTTAAAACAGGGTTCATGCTTTAACCTGGAAAGATGACGAAACATCGATTGAGATTTCATTTATTTTTTGCCAGTGGCAGAAATGTTTGTTTGTAGACAGTCTTCTGACTTGAAACAAAGCAACAAACCCCCAAACTGGTCCAAAATCATTTAGCAAGTTCTCTCCGTGCCTTCTGATGGACCTTGTGGATTTTCAGACCTATCTGCTTGTGGATGCCCATTATGTGTAACAGAGTGAAAACGGACATTGCGGAGGTTGGAAAGCCTCGAGAGCCCTGGGCAGAGCCCTGAGGCTGGGTTGGTAGGAGGAGGGTGCAGAAGGTTGCACTTGCTCATCATGATGTGTGACGCATGCCATGCTGACCGGTGTTACTGGGAAGCACCTGTGGCTTTGATCACCCTTAAATCTGTCCCAGTGCAAACTGGCCTATTAACCAGGAACCCACTGGTTTGTGGGTATGTATGCATGGGGAGCAGAGACAGAAAGGAAGTAATATTGAGTCACAGCAGTCAAGAAGGATCAAAGATTGGCAATTTTTGTCACACAAAAGGGTAAGTGATGCTGAACTCTTTCTAGATTGACTCCAGTTGAACACAAATCATTTTAACCTCTTAATCCTCACTCCTGAGTTATAGCTCAGACGTTTGGGGCTTTGTTGCTTTTTGGAGATTCTCTCCTGTGTGTGACCCTGGTCCCAAGCAAATAGCAAGGCACCCCTGACTGTTGGATGGCGTGTGTTGAATGCCGAGTGTGGTGTTAATCTTGCAGGTTTTTTGGTGGTTTGCCTCCCTTACTGACCGTGAGGGGAATTCATGGGAATCCTTACTGAGAAAGAAGGAAACCTAAAGTGACCATGGGTGTAATATCTCATTTCGCATTTTGATTTGTGGAAGCTGAACCCAAGTTGCACCTCACTCTTCTGAGGAGACCCTAACCTTCCTGCGCTGCCTTCAAGGAAGCTGTTCTTGGGCTATCCTGTGTCACCTTCCCAGCTAAGCCATTCCCTTATCTTCTCGCCAAATGCTGAAAGGTTCCTCCATGCCTCCCAATACAGGGACTGTCATGACTATGAATCCATATATATTGGTTCTAGATATGAATGCGCTATTTTGTTTTGAGCCTTGTTTGTATTATTTTTGGTTTGCATATTTGGGCTTGACATAAAACCCAGCGGAAAGGCATTCACTTAGCCAAGGCCAGTTCTGCATTCACTGCAGATGAGCGTGGTGCTCCAGGGAACCAGTTTTATTCCAGGCTTTGCCAGTGATTCATTTCTGGATACTGTCTGTGTGATTCCCTCTGGGCCTCAGTTTCCTGTTCTGTAAAATGGAGATAATACCCTTTTATGGCACAGGGCTGCTTTGAAGCCTTCACAAAATACTCTGATGTGTTTGGATGAAAGTTTCTATAAAGCAGATTTAAAAAAGCATGCAGCTCTCATTGAAGGGCTTGTATGAAGTGATCAGGACTCCAGAATTACTCCCCAGGATGAATGTGTCTGTGTTGAACCCTCAGACAATGCTGAACACCGAAACAATATTCATGTAACTTTTCTAAAAGCATCCACTGTTGGTGCCCATGGCAGGCTTTGCTGCTATTCATTCTTTTTGTTTATTTTATGTAAATCCTTTTTCCTCCTCATTGAAAACACAAAAAAGGGGATGACAAAAAATAAAGAATTTTGCTCTGTGAGCCCCATAAAATTGATTCATCCCGAAGAAGTTTTTAACAGCTCCAACCCTCTGCCTGCCTGTCTAATTTTAAAAGAAACTCTCCTCTTTCTCCTGACTGTCATATTATGGGGAAAAAAAACGTGAAAGCAGAAATGAAAGCAATGCAGAATTTTTGTCTCCTCTCTTTTCTCATTCTGGTCCCTTTATGTGTGCTCTCCCACCTCCCCCTCCTCCATCGCCCTCCCTCCTGCTCTGCCTCAGTTCCCATTGAAATGTCAAATGCAGCAGTTGTCTGCAAGTGAAAGAGGGGCTCCCTGGTGGGAACAGGCTGCCCTTCTAACCTGAAGGCCTCGGCTGTTCTCTTCTCCCCTTTTTGGTGTTTCCCATCCCACTTTCTCAGCAGATGATGTGTGGGGCAGCACAGGCTGTAAAGGAATGAGTTTCTTTTCACCTGGCCATGTGAATGGGCTGGCACAGAAATGCTGGCTTATTCTCTCAGACTCTGGCAACAGCTTACACAGAAAGAGATTGTTTCTAAGAGCTGTCTTTTTTTTTTCTTTCCTTTTTTTTTTTTTTTTTTTTTTTTTTAGAAGAAGATAGGGAGGGGGAAAAAGCGTAAAGAGGCACTGGCTGTATTTTAAGCTTCTTCCTTGGGTGCCAAAGGAGTCCGTAGAGTTTTGTTGCTGCTACTTTTGTTCCTTTTATAGTTTCAATTCAAGCCCCAGGCTTTCAGCTCCCCTTTGTCTTAGCCCTGCTTTTCCCAAGCAGTTGACATGAGAAGTTTCAGCAAGATGGTGGAGGTTCATCCAGGAGCGTTGCCCAGGTTTAGTCCAGGACTGCAGTTTTTGACTCTTTCAGCAGCTGGGTGGTGGAAGTTTGCAAGAGAGAGTTACATTTCACATGCTTCTGCAGGGAAAATATTTACTTTCAAAAGAGTTCTGCCTGAAAATATGTGACAACAGGGTGCAAAAATGCTCAAACTCTGTCCTAAGGTTGAGTTCTGTCACTCTGCTATTTGAGATAGGAGAGACACATTAAACGTGGAAGAAATAGAAGGCGCCTGAGTTTTCACCCTTTCTCCCTTTTTGGGCTCCCTGAATATCTGACTTAATGTGGCTGGTTGTCCCCTGTAGCCTGCTTGGTCTCCTTCATCAAAGCCTTGGGCTTCTAGGGTTGGTCAACTGAACTGCACCAGAGAGGTACCTGGAAGAGATATTCCCCTCCCCTGTGCAGGTGTCTTCACTTGGCACCTCCAGAGCAATGTCACTTTTCAAGCCCACTTTTGGCCATGTCTCTGTGCTCTGAGCCCAAGTCATTGTATCGAGGCTTAGTCTGTATTCAGACCAAATTACATAGCTGGGATAGTGGATCATTTGATCCCGGATGAGAGAAACGCACATGCTGCTGATCCTGAAAAATGGAGTTGTCATTTACTTATTTCATGAGTACATAATGAGCTATTCTGAAATACTATAGGGATATTATGCCAGTGGTTCTCTTTGGGTATTTATATGCATTTTAACTCCAGTTGCCTTTTGTTGTGTGTGCGTGTGGTTTTTTAAAAATCTGAAGTTTATTTTTGCAGTGGTGCTTGGAAAGCTGTAAATGATCCACAAGGAATTAACAGACAAAAGTCCCTGGCTCTGCTCCACCCTATTGAAGTCGATGGGAAAACTCCCATCGACTTCAGTGGAAGTAACAACTAGGGCCTGTGAGAGTCAACAATAAATCAGTTTTATAATCAGATTATCTTTCTAAGTCCTGTTCATAGTGCTTTATGTGACTGAGGTGTTAGGTGCTCATATGATGATGAAAGGCATAAACGAATCACAAGCATCTTCCCAGGTGAAATACAGACTTGTGAAGGTGAAATTTCTAAATTTGAAAGCTCTGGGTAGGCTTCACCTTTCAAGCAATATTTTGGAAACCTGCACTCAAATTCTGTTAACAAGAATACACGCAATGTGTTTGAGAAGTTGAACTGACTCCATCCATCATGTAGCCAGCAAGTGTACGAGAACATTTTCCCTTTCCTGATTGTAAATAATGCAGTTTTTAGAGATGTGGGACTGAAGGAGGCAGCAAATTGAACCTCCTGCCTGGACAAGTGGACATGTCATAAATCCCATTCAAAAATTAACCAGGAGAGATGGTTCATCTCCAGTCAGAAACCCTGCACATGTGGTGCTTGTGATTAGAAGTTTGCAGAAACATTTTTCCCTGTGTCTGTTCTGGCATATCTATTAGTGTTAAAGCTATTCTGTGAAATAATAGGATGGTATAAATAACTTGGAGGTATAGTTCTTATTTAGCCTGTTCTGTCAACGGACTCCAAATGATTTCATGAAGGAAACAAATACCATTATCTTACATTTTACACAGGGCAACCCAAGACTCTATGGTAAGGCCAAATATGCAAGGATAGAGTTCAGCTCTTTCCTAAGTCCTAGTCTAGCATCTTATTCCCTGCCTTTTGAAGGCTTTATCCCTAAAATGTGTCTTGAGCTAAGGGCTCTGTATTGTAAAGTTTTCCTATTGATTCCTTCCCTGGAGTTTGTGCCTTTTGGAGGAGATGGGGCATTGCTAATTGCTTCAGCTGTTCTTGACTGTTACAGGGCACTTGAGCAGAACTGTGTAGCCTGAGTGTTTGTGCTTTGTAAAATAACCCTTTGGCCTTGCAGAATGGAAGGATTAATGAGTTTAGCCTTCTTAATTTGTTTTGAATTATTTTGTATGCGATATTCATCTAGGGCACAACATAGCTGAAGGTAAGGCAAGGTTGTCACTAGATTATCTGAAGATGAGGGCGATGGAAATAAAGCGCTATTGTTGCTCTTCGAGCAATGACACTGACCAAAATAAAAGACATCTGGGTAGGAAATAGCAGGCTGCTTCCAGGGAGCATCCATGGTGTACCTCAGATTGCCATGAATGCTAGCCCTGCTAGGCAACCAGTAAAGGGAGCTGCAGGCAGCCGTAAGCCAGGCCAAAAAGAGAAAAAGAAAAAAAGACTAACCCTGAGAAAAAGGGTTATGTTCTTCCTAATCATGCTCTGGACTGGAAGTCTTTTTATTATTGTCTTTTGTTGCATTTTTCCCCTTCCTTTTCACAACCCAGCAGCAGCCAGCGGGTCTCAGCGCTGGAGAGCACTGGGTGGTCATATCCCACCCCTCCTGCTCTGCCGGACCTTCAGGTGGGTTTGGGGCTAGTTGTAGGAGAGCTGCAGCACATCTGAAGGGTGGGCTGTGCCACACAGCATGCGGCCATGTGAGCAAGGTCAGACTGCAATGTTGACCATGACCCTTGGGAAGGGAGGGTGAAACCCACCATCTGCTGAAGGACACAGAGTCTGACTGGATGTTGGCAGAGTTGTGGTTTCACCTAATGATAAACATCCAGCCATAATGGACAAGATTTTTGGAAATGGCTGGTGGCTGACATCATGTTCAAAGTGTTTCCAGTCTTTAACAGATTTCTCTGAACAGCACTGTGAAGAAGGCAGTGGTGGACAGAAGAGGTGAAATAGTATGCCCATGGCTAGATGAGAAGTCAGTGGCAGAGGGGAGAAGTAAATGTGACTCTCCCTGGCCCAGGCAATCACCCTCACTTCTGGGCCATCTTTTCTCTCACCAGTCTGTGCAAGTAGACTAAACCTCAGTTAAAATTACAGTGTGAAGGATAACAAAAAGGTGGGGTTGTTCAGGGGAGAGAGAAATGGCTTTGGGCAAGAGCTGAGGGGAGCTGCAGAGCTGAGGAGCTGGAGCAGCACAGGGCAGTGGGGTGAGAGCAGTGGCAGCAGCAGAAACTGCTCTGAGGCCATGAGGAATCGGGGACCAGGGGCTGTCTGGGCAGGGAGAGAAGGTCCCCATGGTAATGGTCTCACCTCTCAGACACATTTCTTGCTGTCTGTTTTGTCTTTGACGCTTCCCTGGACTCTCTTCCTTTATTATAAGATCTGGATTGGCAACAAATGGGTTCTCAAAAATTTACCAAAATTCTTGATGTGATTAATCAAAATTTATCTTATATGCTTCCAATCTTTAAACACTTGAGCAGTGTCACTGGAGCAGTGATGCACTCCGGAGTATCAGGAGGTGCTGGAAATAACCTGAGGCACCTCCCGCCTTTAGCACAGGCTTGGGGCTGAAATGCAGGGAAGGCTGCTAGCATGGCCAGCTGTAGCTCAGGAAGCAGCCTCAAGAGGGAGAGAAGGCTTTCTCACAGGCTTTTGTAACCAATGTTCAAAGAGAAATGCCTTTAGAGAAGAAAAGGCTGGGCTTTCTGGCTGTAAAAAACTCAGCCCTGCAAATCTGTTCTGTGGCTTTGTTTTCCTTGATGCTCCTCTTCTGCCTGATCCTTCCCTTCACTCCTGCTGGTGACTGGGGACTACTTTCTAAACCTGGGGACTATAAAGCTTAGCCTGGGATGAGGAGTCTTACCTAAATGGATGCAGGTCTGCACCTTTTCTCCTCAGTCAGAGATGCATCATCCCCACGTGCGACAGGAAAAATAGACTGGACAGGAGGGGAATGAACTGATTAGTTCCCTTGAACCGAAGGATGCCCTGGCACTGTTTGGTTAATTGCTGGACAAGGCTGGCACAATTGGACAAATGACCAATATAATAAATAACAAATGGAAAACACTCTACTTCAGCAAAGGAACTGAATCTTTAAATGCAGCAAGAGGTTTGCAGCACCAGCCCTAGCAAAAGTTATCCCAAACAGATAAATGAAGCAAAGCTCCAAACATGAGAAGCCAAGCCACCATGAGCTGACTGTATCATGCTATTAATAGGAAGGGGGCCTCCATTACCTTCTTAAAGGGTGACGCAAAAGCATCAGAAGAAATCTGTGGTGCACGTAAAGAAGAAGCATGTTGCACCATATCTAATTGCCAGAATAATTATTTTCTGCTATGCAAATTACCAGGAGCAAATTCACTGCAGTACATTTATGTGTATTTAATTATCATCGAGAGCTGGAGTTGAGGGACTAGATTTAATATGTTTGTAACGAAATAGCCAAAATTTGTGTGTGTATTTGCGGAGAACTCATTATTTTACCACAGCTGGATTTGTTTATTTTAAATAAATCATTATGGTAGATACAGTTTCTGCATGTTTGCCCATTTGCTGATTTATCATAAAAATTGTGGTTTCATTTATATGGGTGGTTTCTATCAAACACACATCACCCCTCTTGCTTGCAAGCTGCATGTTTCTGTATCTTTTAAGAAGGAGTTCAATGCAAAGAAAATACATTAGTTCATGTGTAAATCAGGAGTAGCAGAGCCGGAGGAAGTAGGATAACCTGCATGGGTTAAGGTTTTGTAATGAGCCATGGGTCTTCATGCTTGTAGGCTGAAAACTTGAATTCTAGCTTCACCCATTTTGTAAGCCAAAGCTGTTATTCTTTGGTTATTTGGTGGTATGTATAAGGCATGTTAGTGCTTTTGGTTTCTAGTGAACATATATTCAAACAACAGAAAACCAGAAACAAGAGAAGTGGATGTGGGAGGCAGGATTACCACTTCTGACCCCGAGATGGTTCTTCCCCTCTTAAGCTTCAGACTTTCTGGACCAGAGCTGTATTAAAGATATTGGGATCTCAATTCAAGGCTCAAGTTATTAGAAAATATTAAAACTGGGAAGAAATACTTTTGCCACTTAAACTTTGTGTTTTGGTTGTTGTCTGTTAATGGAACTCTTGGAAAGACAGATTTGAAAGTCAGCAGTATAGATGGATGTTCAGCAAAGAAAGAACCATGTTGTGTAGTCCCCAGGAATGGTGCATGTGACCTGATCCTATTGAAAACTGGGGATCTGCAGCTCCATATCAATCCAAGCTCCGGTCAGGAAAGCTGATCGTTAAGGGACAGATTTATTTCCTGGGTCTCCTGCCTCATAGCTTTGCTTACCTTGATCTGGAAGCAGCAACCTGGATGCAGTTGGCTCTTGCTTAACACCTGACTGTTTGTTGTGGTCACCATCTCAAAAATCAGGAGGGAGGCTCCCAAGCTGTCCAGTTCACTATGTGCCATGGCAGTGCCAGGTGAAAATGAGGTTGCAATGCAGTTAGAAACACAGACCGTTGCCAAGCCTAGCTTTGTGTTTCTTTTCCTCTTGTGGATTCCAGCTCAAGTTGCAAAACACAATAAACCAGGGGTAATGAAGGGCCATGAAGGTACTGCGCTGTGTCATGAGTGGTGGGATGGGGCCAGCTTCTGGTGATATCTCCACGAGGATGCCCACAGGACCCTTGTTCGCAGTGTCCCTGAGCTGGTTTGTGTGTAATTGATGGGTACCCTGAGGTTCTGCCTCCCCCTCCTCCCCAGGACGTCCTTTTCTGTGTTAGTTTATTTTTTAAATAATTAACAGACTGTCTGTCTATCTGTCCCCCTGGAATTCCTCTCCAGCTGCTCTCATCCCTCCCTCTCCTCCCCAATGCGCTTTTCCTTTCACTGTTATCTTAAAGGGGTGTCTTTTGTTTTAACTTTGTGCAATGAAACCTCTGAGCACTTTTTGAATGAGATGCCCTTTGCTGCTTTCTGGTATCCTGAAATCTTCCTTTCCCTCCCAGATGTGCAAGGAAACCTTCTGCTCCTGACAAAGAAACTGATTTTAGTCTGAATAATTCGGTGCAGGGTAACTCTTCTCTGATGGATACCTTCTCTCTCTCCAGACTGCCGTTATAAATTGCCAGTCCCTGCAGCGTGAAGGGGTGGGTGCAGTTGAGGATGGACAGGGAACACCGTTCCCACCCAGTTTGTCCCCTCTGGCGCACTGTCCCTGTGGCTGATGCTGGTTAGAGCTCGCTGTGGTCTGACGCATGCATGGGCTGGTATGGCTGATGTAGATATGAGGTTATTCAAGCAACCCTGCATGCATCTTCTGCAGCTGTTGGTAGCAAGGACAAGAGCCTGTTCCCTCCCTCTTCCCAGTGCATCTGCCTTGCTATTGCACTAGCAGTGGTACGAGCATTAGAGAAGCTGTAGCACATCTTCGTGCCACTGGTAAAATCAGGTATTGAAGGCGTTGCCTTCCCTTCTGCTGCCACGTTGGCCTCTGTTCCCAGAGGGAAGTCCTACTAATAGAAGAAGAGAAGCCCCAAAGTGCACTAGAGCTGCTGGAGACATTCACTCCAGGTTTTGTGCTTTGTGTAAGTGGTCAGCAGCAAGGCTGGATGCTGTGGCCTGATGGAAGCAGTGATTTCTGTGTAAAAGCCCGGGATCTCAGGGGAGTGCTGTTTTCTGGGCATGTATTTGGGAATGAGAAATGCTAGGACTATGCCTGTTGAACGTGGACCTCTTCTCATTGTCAGAAGACTTTGTCAGATTATTCCTCTTCCACCTCCTATGAAGACCATCCACCTATTTTATAAATAACAACCTTCCCCATCTTTACTTGCCTGGGCTTGCTGCTCTCCAGATCCACATTTTAATTGACACACAGCTTGTGGCGTGGCTGGAGGCTATGCCAATAATGCACATATTCATGGCATGGCAGGCAGATAGGCCCCTTCCCTCAGACACCATCATTCAAAGCAAACATCAGACAAGCAGCTGGCTTTGATGTGGGTCCTGCGTTTGCAGCCTCAAAAGAGGAATCTTTGGAGCCCCATTTGCACTGTTCCTTGTGCCAGACATTGCAGCAATGTCATAACGGCCAAGCAACTGTGTCCTCAGCATAGAGGAATGAGTATTTTGCAGTTCCTCAGCAGACATGGTTGTGTTAGAGAGTAATCAAGAACAGCCTGGGCTTTGCAGGGATGGGTGCTGTGAAAATAATAATAATAATAATAATAATCAGGGATGGGGAGTGGGGCAGGGAGGGTGGGTGATAGGGCTGCTGTTGGACCATCTGAGGCCCTTGTCAGAGGACATTAGCCCTGCAATTAGGAGAAGCTGAAGAGGAGGGAAGGGAAGACAGCGAGAGAAATGCTGCAGCGGGGAGGGCTTTGTGTCAGCGTACAAAGCTTTTTTTCTCAGCAGGGCTGCTGGGATTTGCTCAGGTCTCCTCCCAGATAAATTAACTCAGTACAACACCTGCTCCTTTAATATGGCCAGGCTAACTCCACTGCAGACCTGGCCTTTCTTTCTCTCTCTTTTTTCTTTTTAATTTTTTTTTTTTCCTTCTTTTTTGAATGACATGGAAGCAGCCTATGAACTCCCTTCTCCTGTTTTCTTCCCCCCTAAACCACCCTTTCTCGTGGAGGGTGAGATTGTTTCCCCCAGAACTACTGGAAAAAAAAAACAACCAAAAAAAAGCAGTTGAAAGATTTAGAACAAAACCCCACCAAAAAAAAAACCAAGCTGGCAAGAGGTGAAGGGTATGTAATTGCTATTCCTTATGCAGCCCACTAAAGCTGCATGTTTTAACCATCTGAGGACAGCAGGGAATTTTCTCTTCCAAGAGAGTCAAATGTGGGGTTTGCATTTTCTTTCTTTTCAGGAGGGGTGCGGGGAGAAAGAGGAGGACTTCATTTTCCTTGGGATTAGCTAAAGCTCCTTCCACTTTTAAGTTGGCAACATGAGGTTTCATCAGACCTCTGATCCTGCGCTGAATAAAAATATAGCATTACCATCAAACTGCAAAACGGAGGTCTTGAACTTAACTGGATTAAAGCACATTCGAGACAGCATTCTTCGCTTAATGGAGTGATAGTGTGGAGGGCTGCTGCTGTGGTGCCCAAATCAGCCCACGCCTGTGCCGGAGCATAAGGGGGGGTCCTATTCACTGCTGCTGACCGGAGAACCTCAGGCTGAATATTTTTCCAGGATATTTGTCTTGATGCTCAGATGTCCCATTGCTGCAATTCTGTGGATTTATTCTTGACAATGCACCATTGGCAACAGGCTCACTAATCAGTAGGGTGCACCTCATATTCATGGAGATGTATGCATGAGCTTTAATTGCAAATAAATGCGCTGA
Source organism: Platalea leucorodia (assembly GCF_965183815.1). Classification (NCBI taxonomy): domain Eukaryota; kingdom Metazoa; phylum Chordata; class Aves; order Pelecaniformes; family Threskiornithidae; genus Platalea; species Platalea leucorodia. The sequence continues at coordinate 45,055,529 of NC_138831.1, forward strand.
GCCACATTTGCTTATAGTTTGGCATTTGTCTTTCCCATATGAATAAACATCCCTGGCTGCTCGTCTCTATCCTACGTGCACTCTGATAGCACTTTCGCAGCCTGTTTGCCACGGTTGGCTCTCGGTTTGCTATTTGGGCAGTGTTCTTGCCAGATTTTGCAGGCTTTTCCCCTCCCCTAGGAGGAAGGAGGCTTTTTCTGACCTCCACTGATGGTCCAATGCATTGTGGGTTTAATGGTATATTTTACAATGGAGCAGAGGCTTGGGAGAATCCACTCGTACCATGTTGTGTGTTGTGCCTCCCGTCTAGATGAGTGCCTGCATGCTTGGATGTATCCCCATATGTCCGGTAATGAGCACGGGCTAATTGCCTAGGCAGATAGAAAAATAGATAGGTAATTTGTAGCTATTTAATTTTACATTAGGCTGAGGGATGTAGGGGCAGAGGCTAATGTTGTTGGCATTTCTTTTCAGGGTTGTTAACCAGATATGCTGCCTCTGGGGCATAACAATGCCTCCCTTGGTAGAGCTCTCTAATACTTTTATTACGTTCTTATTAATTTAGCAATGGCCTAAAGTCTGTGAGGCACCTTCCAAGGCATGATCCCTGCCCTGAGGACCTTACAGACTAATTCCAAAGCATGATACAACCGGGGATTACTCAGTGAGGGCAAGAGCCTAATGGAGTAAGAAATGGTTTGTATTAGATAAATGGATAAGAATGAATCAGTGGAAGAGTTAATCACGTCGTTCCTTGCAGGCATGCGGGGATAAGCGGCTCCTTAGGAGGTCTGCGGTGTGGCTGGTTGGTTTAGTGAGGTCTTTCCAAGCAGGGAGCATGGATGAAGGTTGTGTCTTGTCTCCCAGCTCTGTTCTGCACCAGATCCATGTGGATGGCTGCTCTGGGAAGCAATGTGCTCCAAGTGCAAAGAAGCTATGTGAATAAATGGGCTGGTCAGCCAAAGCATTGGCTCTAACCTCCAAAATGAGATAGGTCCTGTCTGCCGGGGACACAAACAACTCTTACCCCATCAACCCTCTTAGCCTGTGCTGTGAAGAGGACCAGGGGAGGTTTTTGATTTGGAGTGAAATTGCAAAGCTGTGCCTTTTTGCTACGAATTTCTGTTCTTGGGAAGCCACAAACTGATGGTCCCAAACAAAAGAGCTATGCAGGAGGCTGGGGAAAGGGCTGGAGGGAAGCGGGGGCTGGAAAAGGGCTTCTGCTCAGGGGTGGCCGAGGGGTGGCCGAGGGCCCCCCGCACCCCCCAGCACCTGTCCTCCTCGTTTGAAGCCTGTAAGCTGCCCAGCGCGGCCAGTGGCTTGCGGGACAGATGGGTCTGCAACAGCTGAGGCAGCTCAGGGCAGGAGGGATGAAAGCGAGACGGAGAGCCCTCCCCTCCGTGCCTCGGCAGCGCGGGCTGGTGTGAGCCGGTGGGGAACATTTGGTGTCCATGTGGCATCTGGCAGCAGAGTTTGCTTCTCTGGCATTTCCTTTGGTGAAAGGAAGAGCAAAGCAATTCTCTTCCAGGCAGCTGCTCTGCTCCACTGGGAGGGAACAGCATCGTCCTCCTCCCTGCCCCGGCCCTTCGGCAGGGTGCTGCAGCACAGTCCCCTAAACTAACATCCAGAGCCCCAGGTAGACATCCTTTGCCCTCATTTACTCCCTCATTTTTTTTAATACTGAGAAAAGAAAAACTCTCTGCATCACTTACTTTAAAAACTAGTTGCTGTGGCAACTGGATGTGGGGTTTAAAGTGGCCGGCTCCGTCTTCTTGACATCATTGTTTGACTTTCAGTTGCTGGAGCAACAGATCGCTGGGAAGAACCAGTGAGGTCGAGGTTTCTCTTTCTTTCTTCCTCCACATTGCTTTTCTTTGGGGCCTGAGAGCACCAGCGATGGTTTGCTTTTCACTGAAGACACACACTGTTAACATATGATGGGAAGATGTCAGGCAGTATTAGAAGAAATGGAGGTTAGGTCAAAGGCTCGTTACAATGGGAGAATTCCTACAAAACTGAAAAAAAAAAAAGAGAGGGAGAATGAATGGGGCATTATATTTCCCAAGATCAGAGGGTTAGAGAAGATGTGGCTCCAGCACGCTTAGTGTTAGGCATTTACCACCTAACATTTTTCTATCGGTTGTTCTGAACCCCAAGTTTTTCCAAAGCAGAGACATAGCTGCACTGATAAGCAGAAAATGTAAAATGCCATCAGATATAACTGTATAAGTCAAGTCAATACCATAATGTAGCTCCTTCATTTCCTCTTAATAAAATGTTACACTTATAGCTTCCTTCCAAAAAGTTCTTCTTTCTGTCAATGTCATCTCTGGCCACGGAATAGCTGTTTAACCCATCCCAGACAGCTTTCCTCTGCAGTGGGATACAGGAGGGGATATGGGACAGCTATTTACTTAATTATTGCTTTCTAAAAGTTACATGTCCTCCACGCTGTTTGCCCAGGGCTCTGGCTATAGCCACAAGGGTGGTGGGAGGGTGCTGCAAATCAGATCCACCAATGTCACCCTGTACCAGGGGCACAGAGGGACCATGTCCCCGTTGGGACAAGGCTGTCTTGAAGATGATGCACCGAGACTTCAGCAAGCAGAATACTGTCCTTTGTCAAAATACTTATAGCCAGGAATGCTCAACTCCATTTTCCTAGACTGAGACTTTCTCCATTGGTTTTATGCACTGTGGTGGCCAACAGCATCCTTGTCCTGGCTGAGCTCGTTGGGTGAACAAACGCCGTGATCCTGCACAGAGCTCTTTGTGAGCTGGTTTTCCTCTGGGGTTAGCGTTTGCAGAGCTTGAGGCGACAACAGCTACTAGCTTTTCAGCTGATGTTGAATTTGCAGTTCTCTGGGTTTGAGTTTTGAATTTCTTCCTGGCATAAGGCTGATGAGGGGCGGTGTAAAGGCCAGAGCAAGGGGGAGGCAGGATGATGCATACACTGGAATATGGTTTTGGCATTATGCATTAAATTAGTAATAAGTGAAATGTCAAAGCAGGGGCTGGTTTTTGGCAAATGTTTTATGCTTAAGACCTAGATGATAAACTACTGCTCTTTCAGGAGGCTAAACATGTCCTTGATTACCTGACAAAATACCCATAGGATTTCAGTTTGTATCAGTAAATCAGGAGTGGCCTGAAGTGATGCTGTTGGATGGACTAGGGTAAATGAAATGTAAAATGCAGTTTTTAATAAAAATGAAACTGGAAATTAAAAGTAAATTTTGAAAACAAAATTAGAGAAATAGTTTAAAAAAAAAAAGTGAAATCTGTTGGTGTCAAGGTGAAGGAAACTGTCATTAAAAGGTACTTAAAAACCTGAGCTTTTCTTCTTCTGAGAATTCCTGCTAATGTACCTGGCTGTCCAGCTCATTCCAGGTTTCCGCATACATATATATATATATATATAAAAGTGCAAACTTTTTCACAATGAAGTTATGGTTTCAGTATTACACCCTCATTGCCCACAAAATACACAGAATTCAAATTAACAAATATACATGCCTCAAAGTCTACACAATGTCAGCCACAAGTATGCATGCAAGAACGCTGGTTGCTAGAGTTTGGAGTTAGCTATTAGCGAACATTTGTATGATGTTCAGATAATTTGTTCCTAAATGCCACACACGTACCACATGGTTCAGATGTGGTTTGGGGAGCTATAAAATGGGATTTCAAACTGGTTCTGTCCCTACTCTTAAGCCCATAGCTCAGTTAGGGCTCAGATGCATCTCAGCTATAGGGTTGGCATCCTGAGTCTTGGATATTGTGACTAGCTGGGTTTTGTGGAGGCTAAAAGGCATGGATGCAGCTGCTTATTAGTGAATTCGTGCACGTGCCAGTCTGCAGTGAAATGTACTTGAAATAACCTATCCTAGATGCTTCTATGAGGATGATGGCCCTGATGATTTAGCTATTTCGGTTCCATCTTGAATTATTCATGTATTTGAAAACACTCATGAATTATTTGTGTTTTCACTAAATATATAATTTAAAAACCCAAATCCTTCCGACAAAATATAAAAATGAAATTTATTTATTTATTTTTGCTGCTCTGAGTTGCTGCCCCCGCCCCAGAACAGCCGTTCAGCTGTAGGCTCATGGGGAGCTGTGGTGCCAGGGCACAATGATGTCTCAGGCTTCAGCATCCCTGCCTTAACCTGTGCCAAGGGGATCAGCCGCTGATTTAACAAGGAAAAGGAAGACTCTTATAAAACTTAGATCTAACCCCAACTTGTTTTCTTAACTTCTGGGTACTGGGTTTTTGAGAATGGTGACTATCTTGCACACATGGGTTTAGGATTCAGAGTCTGCTTTCACAAGCTGACACATCTGGATTGAAGGTTCCCAGCAGTGGATCAAAAGAACTTGATCCCTGCGATGCAAAGTCCTGATCTGGTACAAATTCACAAGCTGGTTCACATGCATTCAACTGTTTTGATGATATAACTTTATCCTGGCAACCTTTATGCCAAGTCCAGTGCTGTCTATCATCTTCAGGCTGACATAATGTGGCCAACTAAAAACTGGAGCACATCATGTCATGTGCTCAGGCTAATTCAACAAAAATGTGTTTGTGCTTGATCCAGATCAAATCTGTCCTGCCACAAGATCTGGGAGTAGAACAGATGTGATATTAATAGACATGGAAACACAGCCTAAGTCTCCCCCCCTCTCCAAACATCTGCAGCGGAGGGGGGACGGCAGCGCTGGGAGGAGGCATCCTGTAGGGACAGCAGTTCTGCTCTCGTCTAACTGTGTGAACTTCCCAGCGCTTACATTAATTTTAAAGAAAGTACTTTGGCATAACTGACATAAAATCTGGTCCCTTCACCTCAAGGGATTAGTTTCTTCCAGGGGAAGTTTGAGTAGCTGCACACTAATGAAGCATCTTAACATACGATGTAGTTTTTTTCATTTTTTTCCTCACAACTCCTTCATTGCAGAAGAACTGCTTTGTCTAGCTACTATATTAGTAGTTTTTTAACCTGTTTGGTCTTCAGATTGTCTGAAAGATCTGGCTGGCCCAGAGGCCTTGATTTCATCTGGATGTGACATTGCCCTGAACTGCCCAGTGGCACTGCTGAGCCCTGTTAAAAATTGTCCCATCCATACTATTGCTTCTGCGAGACCAAGACCAGTGCCTTTCCCTGGTAAAAAAAAATTGCCTCATAGTTTTCCATTAGATTCTCTTGTCTTTTTTTCTCTTGTATTGACTCTACATTCCACTAGAACTCTTTCACTTTCGTGGCTTCTGTCGTAAGAATTTAGATTCCGCCCCCCCCCCCCCCATTAGCTGATTAATGTGCTTTCATTTTGTCTAAAGTACCAACCGCTTACGCTGACTGCTTGGGGTGCGTGTGTGTGTGAGTGAGTGTGTGTGCTCAACAAAAGCCTTTTTTCTCTTCATCTCTGTATTCTGGGACTGAGGCCAAGTTGTGATTGTAATAATGTAATCTCTTCTGAATACTTGAAGTGATGGGAAAAAACGAGATTTTGAAAATGAAATAGATTAATCTATACAGCTAGAGGGGGTAAATCATGCATTTTAATTAGCTCTTGAGAGTAATTTTCCTTAAAGTAGTACAAGCCAGGTGTGCAAAAGTATTCTCCTGCCTTAAGAGTCTTGCCTCTCCTTCTCGAGTCCTTGGAAAAGATGGTGACAAGTGACAAGTTCATTCGGGATGCTTCTGTTGAAGGGACTGAACATAAGGCAGCTTGATAGGACCTGATTTTTCAGAGGTTGCACTTATGGCACTATCTGAAAAATCAAGCTCCTCTTCCTCTAAAAAAGCCTCAAAAGTTGAAGCAGCTGCTCACTTCAGCATGCAGGAGCACTCTATTTCTTTGTGTGCTTGTGCACACGGGGGAATGGTGATTTATCAAGTTATTTTATTTAACTTTTGTTCAGGATGAGATCATTCCCTAAAAGGTGTTTGCGGTTTATTACCTTGCTGACTGGGGCTGCTAGCTGTTCTGCATGCAAGAGAGGAGAGAAAGAGAATAACATATGCTTTTCACTGGCCAGGGGCGTGGGGCTTTTATTGGAAGAGGAAAGTTGACCCGCTGTAACTCAATGAATGCCTGCTCCTACTCTGCCTCCTTGTGAAATGAAAATCACTTGCCCATGGCATGGTGATTGTACCCGTCCTCACAGCCTGGGCTGGGAGAACACAACCAGGTAATGGCCATCACTTGGCTGATGAACACCATCTATTAAGCCAACATAACCCAATGACTTTTGATTGTGAGCCAACACTCTTCAAAAACCCTTCTTAGTTGTGAAGCCACCTGATATTCACTCTCGTTTCCTTTTTTTTAACAGAGAAGGGGGAGTTTTCTGATGTTATAGCCAATAAAGTGTAGTGACTGGGACTGGAGAAGTGTTTGATTCCTTGACAAAGATGTTTATTGACTGATTGAGTCTGGTCTTTGCCTAGAGCCTCCCCCGCTTCCCCTGTGCCAGGTGTATAACAAAAATCTCCCATCCTGGAGTGCTAACAATCTCTTCAGCCTCCTCTTTCAGCCCCGACCTACAACCGACTGCAAAGGACACATGATTTTAGAGAACGTGCTGCTTCACCTCAGTCTGGGTTTTACATCCCAGCTAGGCATATTGAAATTTTTCAAACTTCCTTTTCAATCAGTCACTTTGGCATCGTAATGGCTTGGGTTGCTCTTTTCTTAAGTCTGTTTTAATTCTTTACCTTTGTATTTTAGCAGCAAGTTGCCTTGAATTTACAGTTCCTGTTGAATTCCTCTATGAATAGCACCTAGGTTTCCTACTCCGCAGCTGCAAACAAGGTTTAAAAGCTTTTGGGATTTCTTGGCAGCTAATAACTCCCAGACTTCAGCATAGTTCATTTTCGAAATGTTTCTCATGCTTCAATCTGGACAGCGTTATGCAGGTCAGGGAATCCTGTCAGACTAAGGGCCAGGGGAGGATGTTCCATCAAAAGCTTTTCTGGCAAATTAAAAAAAAAAAAAAAAAGGCCAAAAGGACCTTTAGGAATACTGCTTAATATCCTTTCCATGCAAAATAGGAAAAGCACCTGTAACTGATGCCAAGCACAGGACAAAATAAATAAAAAAAATCCCCAAGCAAAGACCTCCAACTGGAAATATTTCCTGAATGATCTCACTGAGAATCCCGTAAGTGGCTGGATCAGTTTTAGGGAAAAGAGAACATGGGCTTGAACTCCATACTGAAAGACAAGAAAAAGCTTCAGGAAAAAAATGAGCCAAGCCCAGATGCAAGCTGTCAGAGGTGCTAGGATTTTTTTCATTCCCGACTGGGACCTCTTGACATTTACACGGAAAATGTGATAGGGATACAGCAAGAAATGAGGTGAGGAAACAGCTCTAAAAAGTGACATAAAATTATGCTTGTGGCTTTCATCCTGTGCTCACCCTGATACAGAGGTAAAGCCGAGCAGGGGCAGAACCTGTAGGATGAATATTGTCCTTATAGACCTGGTATCAGTACATGAGGGATGTGGCATGTGATGGATTGAGCAGCAGAGGACTTGTTTCATGTCATCTTGGACTTAAGCTGTTCATTCAGCTGTGCTGTACAGTAAATGTGCATGTGTTTGGTGTGTTGCCCCACAGAGACAGGACCCTTTTAGACTTGTGCCATCACACAGATTTTAGGCTCCCCTTTATTACAGACTTGCATTGTTAGCAAGCAAGCTGCCCCATCAAACTCATCACCAAGTTGGGGGTTGCCCTTAACTGTGAGTGGATCTTTGCTTGTGTCTGACCTAGAGTCAGATAGATACTATCTCTCCTTTTTAATGATGTGTCTGCAATTAGTATTTATTTTAGATTTAATCACTCAGTGCATGTCAGCTAATACCTCAATAATTATGATCTTGCTGTCAGGGAGGAAGGAAATTAAACCTCAGCAGGTCACATCAAAACTGTGAATCTGATCTCAGTGTAACAGGGGTCGTAGGCAAGACCTATTAATGAGGGATAGGTACTTAGCAGGTTTAGAGGCATGATCCAGAGAAAAATGCACAAGATTTTTTCAGTATAGATGGGCCAAACTGAATCACTAAGAGACACATTTGGATGTAGTATTTTCACTTAGCAAAAACATCTGCTCAGAGCTGAATCTCTATTGTCCAGAATTTCTGTGACTCACACTCTGCTTCACTTCTACTCTTCTTAATTTTATCCATTCAAAGAGGTTAAACTGGATGTATCTTAAGAAGCAAAATCCACCAGTCTTTGCTTCCAGCTGCACTGAAAATATTGCAAAGCATTTTCTTGTTGAGGCTAAGAAATGTAAAACAACTGTATCATACAGATCAGGTGTTTTCAACCTGTAAATTGCAAACGAATTTGAGAGGCCTCCCTCCTGTTTTAACTGCCAGGAAAAAGAGTCTTGAAATCTTTCTTTTCCATTGCAACATAGGATCATGAGATAGAAGAGACTGAGACCTGCCAAAATAAATCCTCATTGAAAGCTTGCTTGGAGCTTTAGAAAAGATTTGAAGAACTTATCTGAGTTGAATTAGTTTGCCTAATCCTAGTGATAATTTGGCTGAAGATGTTCACTTCTCTCAGATACACTGCAGGCTGCGTGTTGTAGTACTTAGACACGGACTGAACAAGAACAGAGAGTCTCAGTGAATGTCCATACCACCATCTGAACACCTTCAACTTGCCAGACTCATGCATTTCATCAAAGTGGACTTTTCTGTCACAATACAACAGCTGAATGCGAGGTATGAGCCTGCGACTGCAAGTGTGTTTAGAAGGGAAAGTAATGCACATGCCATATGGTAGAAATTGATGTCTGGTAATAGACGTTTCATATATTCCAAGAAAGAACATCATTTGCTCCAAATGAAAATTCATATTCTTTAACTCTTTTTTAACCTACAGCTTGTTTTTTAAGTTGAGGTCTTGGTTAATTCTGCTATAATGGTTCTGCTTTCTCTGAGATTTCATAGCATCAGTACTGAGTACTATAGCCTTCCTCCACAAATGCTATCTGTGGTCTCAGCTTCACGTTGCCCTTCATCCCCGGTGCCCCTGCCGCGAGGGCTGTGCAGTGCTGACAGCTTTTAATGAGCTGCAGAAATCCAGGGCAGAGAGGGTTGCTTTCAACGGGGGAGGGTGAGCTTGTCTCTTTATTTACAATCTCAAAAATACTCCCGGGTCCTGGGAGATGAAGGGCCTGTGCATGTAAGTGTAAAAGACAATTACAGTGGTGCTACTGGCAAGTGAAGATGATTGAAACACCATGACAGAACTGTCCCCTGGCAAAGCTCTGGTTGGAGAGTGCAGATCTGTCCCAGGCTCAGTGCACTCCAGGACCGTGCCCGTTTCATTGAACGATTATTTAGAAGAAATAGAGGAAAGAAGTTCCAGCATTATTGCATAACTCAATATTTCAGTGGGTTTGGAGTTTCATGTTCTGAGTGCTTCATTTCAAAAAAACCTTTTTGTGTTAAAACTTTTATAGTACTCAGCTGTAAAAAACTAAGTTACTTATTATGCTCTTAAGGAAAAAAAAAGGAAAATTACTAAACAATTTGTAAGGCTCAGAGCAAGGCTGAATCTTATTTTCAGGAGAGATGCACTTGGTAACAATGACATTGATAAGTGGGATAATTTAAACCTGACTCGGTTCAGCAAAAGCAATGCCTCACTCTTTTTGGGTATCTTCAGTAAAAATCACCTCTAAATCCTCTTTACACATCATCCTTTAGAAACAAATGTGGAAATGCAGTGGTGTCTGGGGTGGAGGATGAATAGTGTTCGAGATAATGCTGGCACTGCTCAGCACCGAACTTTCCTGTGCTGGAAATGAACTAAAATACCATTTTTCCCTGAAGCTCTTAGAGGCATGCAAGGTAGCAGAGTACGCTCAGTGGGTAGTTTAGGAAGAACCATGCAAGTAGTGGCACTGGAGAACAGGCTGGGGTCTCCTCAGCTCTTCATACAGCGCCTTATCTAGGGGGAAGTGTTCCCCACTCCTCCCTGACCCCTCCAAGCTTGACCAGGAGAAGAAAGCATCTACCAAACCCCCATCCCAGCACCTGTAGCTTTGCATGGACATCTTCAAAGGCAGCTGGGCTCTAGGTTACAGACCTGGTACAGGATGGGCCAGCGGAGGTCTTCACCTAGGCAGAATGGTCCTTTGGCGGCTGCACACCTCATATATATATATATATATAAATAACATATATACATGTCCTGAAAACAGTTATACTTTTCTGCCTGACATGTTTCCTTTTCTTCCTCACTGTATATGGCTCTGATCAAGCTGTGTAACTTGAAGAGCATATGTGTGGAGGTCTTGTGAGGATACATAGCCAAATTCAGGGGCATTTTAAAACACTGGAGCTTTGCACTTCAACGTGGTACCTTCTGGTGCCAAATAAATTCACAGGTTCTTATGTGAGTTGGAGGGATGTGTGGTGGTGTTATATGTTTGCTTTGGAGGGCAGCCTACAGCCAACCCACAGGGATCACAGCCCATTGTGCTAAGCGTTTTACACACACATAATGAAAAGCTGTATCTGCCCCCAAAAATGTAAAATGCCTCTATAATGAGTCACTTCTGAGAGGGAACATCCAGTCATGTGGAGAGAGGAATAGTTGAGTGAAAGAGCTGGAAATTGGTCCCGAAACTCAACTGTGCTCGCATGGCAAATCTTGCTGAGATTGCCTATGCAGGTCTGCTTTCAGCTTATTGCCAGCTGCAGGTGAACCTCTAGAGAGAGAGGGCTCAACAAAGTATTCAGAAAAAAGAAACAAGAATACTTCAAATCTACTGCTTCCCCACGGCATGACAATAGTGGGATATTAGAATCGTGGTGCCTGTACTTCCTTCACGGACAATGTGCTTGCTCTCAGCTCCAGAGAACGTTGGAAAGAAGAAATATTTTCTCCTTGCTTCTGCACATATATATTTCTGAAAGCCTCAGGACCAATAGATTATTTCTGTATTTTTGTGTCTATGCCTTCTGTCATCGTGTCACTTGCTTTTGCGGCATGCAGGGAGGAAACTCAATTAAATGTCAGGAAGGTGAATGAGCCGGACATGCAGTAGAAGCCTAAAAATCAGGAAAGTGAATGCACTCCCTGTTTGTATAAGTCATGGGATAGTGGGTGGAACTGATCCAAGTCATAAAGTCTTTTAACTCCAGTGAGGCAAAGGATCACGTGGTTCAGACCCCCATCAAATAGGGCAACAAAAGTTGTATCTGATGAAGACCAGGGGGGCACGTCATTGGTTCAAAACAAGGGAACAAAAACAGAGCAGAGAATTGCAGCCAATGTGCTGGGAAGGACTCCAAGAAAATAGCAAAGCTGCCTCTTTGTGTGGACCAGACACGTTAACTGGACAATGGAAGAAACACCAACAAAAAAAAGGAGAGGCCTTCATTTGCAGAGAGAGAACTTATCCAGTGTTGTCTTCTTTCTCCTGGACTGGTGCATGCACGTTTTGACTGGTGCCAAGAGAAGGTGCAGAGGAGGTCCCGGGGTTTTGTGACAGCCCTGAAGACTGTAGTGCGCTCTGCTTTGTGATACACGAATCATGTATAGCAACAGAGTAGGGTTTTCGAGTCTTCTTTTCCACCATTTAATGAGACCCTGGCTGCAGCAAAGAGAAGAGTCCAGGGCCTCTTCCCATGGATTGTTTGGATGTTTTGCTGGAAAGATATTTGTAATGCACAGACAGACCCAGCTTTTTTTCCCAGGCATGAGAGGAAGAGAAATTTAAGGAGAGGGGAGAAAGGAGACTGCTGGTAAGAAGGAGAAAGCCTGCGTATTTTTTACTTTATGAGCATATAAGCAGCCGACTGTTATACTAGGTATTGGTGTTGGCTCACCAATTTTCATATGGTGAAAAGGTGCCTAGAATGATGGATGGGCTCCTGTTAATGGAACAATGGTTTGTATAACTGGTAGTAATAAATAGGTATGTAAATCTCCAGCAAACTTAAAGGCACTTTTAGCTGCCTGAGGAAGATGCTGTTGGTTTAAAGATTTTTTTTTTTTCGCAATAACTGTACTATTTTCTATCAAAATAAGACCTTAACAGGGAAGAAGACTGTGAGGAGTGTTTCTCATGCTAAGACAATATACGATCAAACTTTCTGTACGGTTATGGAGAGAGAGACGCGTCCTTAGCCTAAATCTCTTAACTGGCAATTTAAAAAACTTTCTCTACAGCAACTGGCATAGATACTGGCACAAATCATGAGCTGCATCCTATACGTGAGAAGATCTGGAAAGTGGAAGGTGCCTGCTTAAAACCTGTGTTGTGCTCTTAGATGACTGTCAAGGGATGGAGAGCAGCAGGGAGCTTCCAGGCCTTGCAGCCTGCAGATGTACAGATAAAGATGAGAGGACATCTGGTCTCACCCACAGTGTGTTGTTAGCCCGCTGTGGTACCAGAGAGACAGGCTCTTGGCAGAGGTTTCTAAAATGGCTTGAAGTGGGGAGGAGGGAGGGGTTGCTGAGGATTATAGGTCCTTGTTCTTTTGAAAAAGCAGGAGGGTCCTGGGGAGAGGGCTGGGTGAGAGAAGCTGCCAGATGTGAAGAGATGCTCAGCCAGAGGAAAACATCTGAAGACTGAATCTGATTTTCTAAGAGAAGGCGCGCAGAGGTATTCCCATGCAAAGCTTTCATGTGCTTCTCCAGACTGGCGTCTCCTCAACATTGCTCGCACTAAGAAAAGTTTTCAGGCTGGTGCCTGATGCACATATCAACCATTCAGGCTGGTGCCTGATGCACATATCAACCAAAGATATAGAAGTTTTGGATTTTTTTCATGTTCTTGGTATTTAAAGAAAGAATCATCTCAAATAAAGACAATCTATAATCAACCTGTAAAGGTACCTCAAGGTTTTGCTGTATGATAAGCACAAATAGAGATTGACTATCTAAAATTCAAATATCCCCCTGAAGCCCCCAACTCAGAAGTACAAATATCTCCCACACACAGAATCACCTAGGGTCAAATTCTCTGCTGGTGTAAACTGGCAGAAATCCATTGAATCACCCATAAATCAATGTAATTAAAAGCGTCTTCTGATGTGTCTTTGTTTAGCAATAATGTTCATCTGAGAAGGTGTTATGGCAGGAAAACAAATCCTTTCTTTACGCACCCTCCCCCTAACCCCTTGGCTCAATTTTAATGTTTTTAAAAAATATTTATTTTTTAAAACTGGAACAATAAATGTATTGTTCACAAAGAATCTTTTGTTCTGCCAATACATTTGCTCAGAAGAACGCTTATCTATGGTTGTATATTGGAGAGGGAGGAGAGAACGAGCCAGTGCAATTCACAGGTATAAATTGTCCATATATGTAATGAAGATGAGTTCACTTGATAAAATAAGACCACCCTCCCTGCAAAACTATACCTGAAGCACAAAAAAAAAAAACTTTTCTAAACTTCTGAAATAATGTGATTTATTTTAGAACTTTTTATTTTTAATTTTTCTACAAATCTGACTATTCCGCTGGGACAAACCCATTAGGCCCAATTCAGCTAAACACTCCAGAGCTTAAATTCACCAGCAAATCACTTAACCACATGCTTAACTTTAAGCAAGAGCTTAAGTCTCAGGCATTCAAACCATTCGTGTGTGATTTATTCCTGGCCTTTTGGAGAGCAGAAGGAATGCAACGTGGCCAATCCACAGCCGATAAGGGGGCAAAACCAAAGTGACAGACTGAGGTGTTGGGAAATATTTGCTTGACTCTGAACTTGTGTGTTGGCTGGAAAGGGTTCAGAGGCTTTCTTGAACTCTGTAGGGAGTCCTCATGATTTTTTCCTGCTTTTCACGTGGGCTTTAGCCAACTCATGGGCTTCTAAGCCCCAGGTGTTCTTGCTCAGCACTTGCACCGTGACAGCATGTAGCATGCAGGTTTCAGGACTGCTTTGGGAAAAAATTGGGACAGATGGTCAGTTTGCTAGACTGCTATGGTTGTCAAGGGTCAGCTCTCAAACAGGTCTCTGTCCCTTTCAGTCTTCAGTGCATCCTTGATTTTAGGTTACTTACACAGTATGGAATATGTGTCTTCAGCATTTTCTCACCTTTATGTCATATGGGGTCTCCCGAAAACCTAATCCTGTAATGTCAGGTGTCACTACTCCTGTCCTTATTTGTCCTGTCACAAGATAGTCCTAAAACCAAGTCATGCTGGAGACCGTCAGTCCAGTCATTCTTTAAGCATCCTTGTGATCATTTCGTTTTCATTTCCAACCTCTTTCCTCTGGTGAAGGAGCCACCCAAACTGTGCACTTAGATACCAGGTAAAAGCAGATCTCCCTATGCAGCAAAATCATACAGTATGTCTGCATTGTACTTTCTTCTTGTTTTAGTCTCTCCCTCCTCAGCTCTCTCACCAGGGAGGAATTGTCGCCCAGCCATCCTTTCTCTCCAGAGAGCCCCACAGGTTCACAGCCCACCAGGCAAGCATGTGCTGTAACAAACGGTATCATCCAGTGGTTTGCAGCAAGAAGAAAGTCCTGGCCCCCTGGGGACTAAAGAAGAAACTTGGGGAAAAATCCAGACATTGAACACATACTCTGACTAGGAGACTAAAGATATAATATGCTAATGCAGGGATTTTCTTGGAAGTACAGGAGGCTTCAGCTCCCCTCTGGTTGTCTTTGGTGGATGGGCTCCAGTCCTACCTCACTGCTCACTACTGCCTGTGGTTTCTCCTCCTAGGTAGATAAGGGCTACATATTCCTTGATCTTCACTTTTGCAGTCCTCACTGAATACAAATGTGCAGTTCTTTCATACATGAAAAAGAAGGTTGTGTCAGTGCTGCTATAGTGAGACCATCCACTGAAACCATATTTGCTTTATTAAATCCATTTTTCTCTCAAGTTTCCCCATCATATGCTGGCTGTGTTGAGCTGATGAGACCTCCTCACCTCCTGAGATGTTTATAGGCTTTAGTAAAGAATTTGATGGACAATTTCATCCTTTGAGAGCAAGGATTTAAATTTTAGCCTGCATTAAACAGGGATATACTGGGGCATAAACTAATATTTCTTACTTAAAAGTATTATTTCATTTGATCCAAAGCACCTTATTTTCAGAGTTAAACGTTACTGCTGGAAGTAATTTTAAATTTGCACAACACTGAATCCTAAGAATAGTTCTAAATTGACCTTACAAACATATATGTCCTTTTGGGACTGAAAGAGGAAAAAGAATCCAAAAGGGAGAAAAGAGAAAAGACTGCAGGAGCTAAAATAAAAAAGACAATCCATTCATCACCTAAATAAAACCCACTAAGTGCTGAAATGAGGTTGAAAGATATTCGTTAAGACTGTGAAGTAGAAAGGCAGCAATTATTTCTTTGGAAAGTCTCTCTTAAGGACTTAAGTCGAAGCCTGGAGGAGGCTGCCTGCAGCTAGAAGGAATTGCCCCTGGCTTTACCAGGAGTGAGGGAAAGAAAGGAAGCAATTACCCACTGAACAATGGCGCATTAAGATGCTGCTTTCTGTTTTCAAACCCAAGCTCCCTCCCCAGTGTGTTTTCCAGCTGGGTGAGAGGAGGAGATGGCCTCCTGGGGAGGCAGCCAGCTGCAGGCAGGGAGCCGCTCTCTGGCAGGGCCCTGGATGGTCAGGCAAGTGCTGGAGGTGGAAGGGAGGAAAGTGCTGTGGGACCTCTGAGATTTGCTCCTTCCTTCGGGGCCAGGTACCTGCAATAGGGTTATCCCGTGGACCCAGTTTTGGCAAGCCTTTCAGCATTCCTGTTCCTCTCCACGCTGTCTTCTCCCTGCCCGCCGACTCCCTCAGCTGTCCTCCATAGCCAAAACTCATCCAGAAGCTTCTTGCCAAGAGGTCCTTGCATCCTGCTCCCTCAGTTTCCCTGGTGGTTTACCAACTGGCCGAAAGGCCGAAAGCATGATGTGGTTTTACCACGTCCCCATCTCCCCCTCCTTTCCCTCTGCCCAGGACACGGCTGGACAACACATGGCTGCCCTGAGAAACCAGCCCAAACCTCACTGTGGCTCAGAGGAGGCAGAAGGAGGATGAGCTGGGGATGAAACTGTCACTTCAGGCGGATTCAGCTCTCAGGCCTGGGAATTGGCTGAAGAGGATGCAGAGGCACCCGACTGACCAGTGGGAAGAGGTCAGGGGACATAAATCCTCCAAAGCTGGGGCTGAGCAGTCATGCAGCCTTGTCCTGCAAGGCGCTGGAGTCTCTCCGCTCCTCTGGAAGTTAGTAGGAGTTGGGGACGATCAGCCAAATATGCCAAAGAGGCAACCCTGAGCCCGTTTAAAAAACACATCAGGCTTTTTAGTTAAAACCCAAGCCAAACCAACGCGGGCCCCCTCTCAAGCCTGCCTTGAAGTCAGAGCGAATTGCGCAGTATCTTTCATGCAGCAGAAAGCTGCTGGTTTTTAATGCATTGCTACAGCAGTGTCCCTGGTGGGGTAAAATAAATCAGCAGCACACACGGCCCCGTGTAAAGGTCAGCGAGAGGCGTTAAAGACAAGAGGCCCTTCCAGCCTCCAATGCCGCTTCCAGGGCAGGCGGTGGAGGGAGGGACCGCTCCGTTAACCACCCACGCAGGAGCACTAACGGGGTTTCAACACACACGTGCTCTCAGCCGCCTTCCAGGAGTGGGGGGGTTCGCCCACCTCCATCGCGCTTGGGTGTTTGGCTTTGCAGGAATAACCCTGGGCATCAGTGTGTCGGGCTGAGCCCAGCGAACAGCCAGAGCCCCAGCTGTTTTATGAGGTCTGTAAAGCTCTCGTAGGCGCTGGCAGCCCTCTCTGCCCCTCCTCTCCCCTTCCAGCCACATCTCCCCCTCCTCCCTCAGCCAGGCACCCAGCCTTGGCCTCTGGCCCCGTGGCTGCGTGCAGCTGGACGGTATTTTTGGGCTGCTTGGAACAGCCGATTCCCATCACCTTTCTCAGCCAGCCTTGTTCCTCTTTATATATAACCTTAAAATCTTCTTCCTGTTCCTCCTCCTGTTGCCTTGTTCTTACACTTTGCCTTCCCTGACCCCTTTCTGCACTTTTTCTTTCCCCATCCTTTTGCAGTTAGTTCAGAAGGACGCATTCCCATCTCTAGGACACTTGTGGTTGTCGTCTGTGAGTAGTGTTTTGCCTCCTTCCTCATGACTCTGTCTCCAGCTCCGTGTTTCTGCCAAGGTCGTATGAAGCACACAGGCAGACATTTCTGAGTGACTGGAGGGGTTTGCTTATCCGTGTGGAAACCACCCCAATGCCTCAGTGGTGTGCATGCACCCTCCACGCCTGTCAGGCTGCCAGAAGCTGCTGCCATCTTCACATATGTGCTGCCTCATGCGTGTTGGAGAGCATTTTTCCCCTTTCCTTCTTCCTCTGGATATTGCTAACTTCAAAGAGGTTCTGTTCTCCATATCTGTAGGTCAAGGTACTTGAGCACATGATGCAAGTGGGGCTGACCCCTGTAACAACAGTGGGTCATGAGGTCAGCAAGGCAACCAGTTTTGTTCCCTGGTCAAAGTGAACTTGTTGCAGCCTCTCTTGGGGCTGTCTCTGCAGGAAGAGGTATAATGGGAAAACCAGTCAAGGTAGGGCTGCAGTGCCCCCAGGGACTTTGGTGTCCATCCAAGCTAAAAGAACTTGATGGCTGAAATGTGGACTTTGAACTCATCTAATGATCTGACCTTGATGCTCTCTTAGACTGAGTGAACCCTTCTAGACAACACCCTGGCTAGTGGCATGGAGGCAGACGCTGTTGGGCATCTGTGTTACAAGTCCCTGATGTCTTCACATTCTTTATAGCATGTGTCTATTCAGTCCATGAAACAGTGGGTCAGACCTGCTCTTGGGTCTCAGGAGCAGACTTCTTCCCCCATTCATGCTGTGAAGCCTGAAGCTTGCACTTATTACCACCTGAGCCCTGCTTTGGGGTTTACTGGTGGAGAGGACCTGAAGACAGTGAGGACTGTGGGTAGATCTGGTGAGGATGAGAACAAAGTCACAGGTAAGCCTACCCACAGGTGTCCTAAATTTAGCTCCTCTCTGCTAATGCAGTGGGAAGGTAATAGCTGGCAGGGTGGGTGGAAATAACAAGTTACGGAGCTCAGCTGTTGAGCTGACGGCCCTGCTCAGAGAGTACATATACCCACCCAGCCCCCTGGGAGAGCTTTGTTTGTTTTGCTGAGTCTAGTGGGAGCTGCAAATCGTGCTTCATCCTCCATCAGTTCACCGAGGTAGGACTAGTGCTGTGATTTTACTAATAGGCCATTTTCTTTAACTTGAAGACAGACACGTTGCTCTGTTCTCCTGTCTCACCTATGTCCTCTTCGTAGCTGGGAATAAGGAATAGAGCCCGTGCGCAGCCACGCGTGGCTCCCCTCTGCATGCTCCTCTGCCTGGCAATCTGTAATCTTGATAAAGCACCATCTGGGCTGTAAGCGTGTGAATATCCAACATGACAGCACCTCAGATTCCTAGTTTATGCTTATTAATAACAAGCTGTAAAAATAGCAGTCAGACAAGATGAGATCATAAGGCTGATCGTGAGATGCCTTGTGCTGTCTGTTTTACTGAGCAAGCTTCACACAGAGGAGACCTGTGCACCCTTGCAAGAGCAGGGTGGGATTGGGGGGCAGAAAGGGGGTGTATGGGCTCTGTCCTTTTTGGGCAAGGCCCATGGGAGCGGTTACTGGCAATTGCTGAAAATCTCCAAGTCTGAGGAGCAGCAGCTCTGTGGATGGGACAAATATACCATGGGGTTTAGGTAGTTTTACCTGGTTGTGCCTCCAGCTGCTCTGTCTTGCTATGGCATGGACAATGCATAGAGACTTTCCAGAGTACATCTCTATGTCTTGAGGGTGATGGTACCTTAACAGAAGCTAAAGATTTTTCCTCTCTTTTTTGATTCTGTTTACTGTGAAATTAAGAGTTAAAAACCCTAGTGAGAAAATGCTGGGCCCATTTACATTTGTATATGCTTCAAAAAGATGATGTAGATCTTGGCCAGCAGTAGAATAGCAACATTTTCTGTACTTAAAGAAATGATATTTCCAGCACCTAGCAGTGTCCTATTTGTCTTTCACAGTCCTCTGGCAGAGAAGTGTTATTCCAGATTAGGGCTCTTCAGACTTTGATAGCTCATGGACAACTGTGCTGTGTTAAAGTGTGAAGGGCAAGAACCTGCTCTCTGCTAACCTGGACCAGGGTGCTGGTGACTTCTTTTGCTCAGGAGATTTGCTTTTGTTGCACCTGGCCTGTGGTTCATGGCAAACAGCAGAAACAAACTTTCTGAATCCTTCCATCTGCTTAAGGAATTAATTTTCTAACTTATATTGTTGCTCCCTTGGTAATGCCCTGGACTGTGGAGCTGCATATTCAAATCTCCCTGCAGATCCTTGTCTGGTTCCCTGTGCTGCATTGCTGCCTTGCCAGAGGGGCTGTTTTTGGGGGGATGACTGTAATACCCAAACTAGCCCCTTGCTTGTCTGGTCTGAAAGAGGCTCAGGTGCCAATTAAAGCTTGCACAATCAAGAGAAAGTGGGACCTTTGGTAATACCCCTTCTCAATGCCGCAGGTCCTGCTGTCCCAGGATGTGTGTATGAGTCATTGTCTGGAAATCCAAGTGGCCAGATGTCCGCCAGATACTGCTGAACTCCTGGAGCTGCTAACTTCAGCAGAAAGGGTGAAGGAAATGTGGTGGTTTCTTTCCCGCAGAGGTGGCGTGCAGGTGAGGAGCTGGGTGCATCCCTGCAGGCGGAGGGGCAGGGAGCCAGCGCTTGTGGGGCCTGTCCCAGGGGGGGCATCTGCAGGCACCTGGGTCCATCTCTGTGCCCCCCACTCGGGGTGGGAGGGGAGGTTGTTATCACAGCTGCCCTGAAGCACTTGCTCTCCAGCTGCTTTTGCCTGCGGTGGTGCTGGCTTGCAGGGAGCAGTAAGAGGGACCCCTGCAGGCCCCTGCTCCAAACAGCTGGGGAAATGCTCCTTTGGGTTTTGCTGGTGCCAAAGGCTTTTGTTTCTTAGCACAGCGTTAATCTGAGGGCTCTGCCTCTCACTGTTTCCCTCCATCCCCTGGATTGCAATCCATGCAAAGCATAAACGGACAACGTTACTGTAGTGTTTGTGTCGGGAGTTTCTGGAGGGAGGGAGAGTCCTGCCTCAGGCTCTGGGTTGTGCAGTGGCTTTGCAACTAAAATGGTGTTCTTTTACAAAAAAAAAAAAAGTTTTATTTTTTAAAAATTTTTCACATTGTTGAGAAGCCCGGTGGAAATACAAAATGAAGATATTCTATTGCTTCTAGAAAGTGGCACACAAGATTTTTATGAAAATCAATAAAATAACTAGTGTTGAACTTAATAAACTCTTTAAAATGTTGTGAAACACCAGGGAATCCTATTTTGAGGAAGGTCATTTCCTCTCCAGGAGAAAAGCACAGTTTTTTGAGGAAAAAATGTGCGACTAGATCTAGCTGATGACTTGTCGGCCAAGGATGGTGGTCTCTCTCCTTGTTTCAGATCCACCTCCAGCCTGCCCCATAGCCCTGGGCTCAGCTGTACCATCACCAGTCAGTGGGCAACTGAGTCCCATCAGCTTCATAGGTCAGGCAATTCTCTCCTTCTTGGAAAGGGGAAATCAGCCAAAGCCCTCAAACTGTTGTGATGAATAGGGCACTGCAAGAAGCAGCTCTCTCCTCATCAGTACAGTTATTCTATGGGTGCATTGTTCGCAAACATGCCCACCTTGGCGGATGTATAGACTGGAGGTCCATAGTGCACTGCCACACTCTAGGAGCGCGGCAGAAAAAACCCTTTTTGTATCTGGCCCTGAAGGAGTCTTGCTGGAAGGTGAGTCAGGGCAATGGCTCTGCAGGAGCCTGTTGTAATTGCCAGATTTAGGATGTTGGGCTCTGAATAAATCTCTGCTTTTATTTTGCTGGGATAATTCAGGCTTGAAAACTGAAGTGACAGCTTATAGCCAGGCTTTTCAGTTTGGCTTGTCTAAGATTGTGCATGTGTGTATGTGGCTAAATGCAAACAAGCTGCTCCCAGAAAACACACACTCACAAATGCTAAACTTATTATTTGCATGGACTGATGGTGTGAGCGACTGAAGACCCCATAAATTACCTTCTTTCTGCTCAGAGTGAAAGTGATACTGGTGCTGTAGTCCCTGACAGTAAGGAATGGCTCCCTTTCTGGTTGGACAGGTTTGATTGGCCACTAATTTACTCTCCCTCGTCTCATAATTCAGCACAGCTTTCTTGATGCACTCTGCCAGCTCTCACCAATTTGCTGCTAGAAGGATTTTCATGCAAGTGAATTGTGGATTCTAGTTAAAACATGTACAGAGCACGCTCCTGCTTGATGGCTCTACTCTTAGATGTCACAGGAAGAGACAGTGTTTTGTATAACTGCAAGAAAAATACCACGTTCTAATTAGTGTAATTTATAGTCCCTTGCAGGCTAAAACAACAGCTGATGAGTCATGAAAGTTCCTCCTTCTGACATTTGTTGAAAGAAATGTTATTTTAGCTCCCGTGACTTTTGAGGAGTGGGGAGGAGCAGGGTGGGGAGGGAGCAGTTGGTCTGAAATGCCTCACCCCTTCTCCAGTGCCTACCCCTTGCAACATATTTCCTATTTAAAGATTGCTGGTGTGCTGCTCTGCAGTGAGGAAACATTGATTACGGCCATGTCTAATTATCAGTCATGGTGGATCCCAGTTTGAGTGTTCATATCTGGACTAGAGTTCCTGAGCCAATTGTGGTTCCTGGGACAGGAGGTTTTGGTAGCTTCAATATTGTCATCAATAAACTTGATGTAGCTGAAGAGACAGAAGACTGGAGACTAAGGTCCCCCCATGTGTTATAACTGGGCACTGGTGTGTTGTGAATGTATTCACTATGGTTGGGTGAGGTCTGAGCACAGCATGGGTCCCTCAATTCCATTTTCAAGGATGGTCTTGCCACTGACTTACAACCTCTTCCTGCCCCTGTGATCCAAGATTTTGTTCGGACTGGTCTCTGTAAAGATGAGACAGTTGGGTTAAAGCAATGCTTTTCTCCAAGATGTTTTTTCACCCTGAACTTGTTGCTGATGACTAGGTTGAACAGAGATAAACAGCTCAGGAGCTGCTCGTTCTTAACCGCAGGAGTGACAAACACAAGGGTGCGGGATCCTTCCACCTTGTCCTGGAGACTGTCCCTGGCCATGTAAGTCTGGCTCTGACCATCAGAGGTCAGCAATGGACCTGCCCAGCAGCCAGCTTGCTTCCTTGGAGCATGCGTCTGCAAAGCCCTCTCCATTTGAGTATAAGGGATGCCATATGGACTATTTTGTTCAACATGTGTTGTCCATGCATGTGTCTGGAGTGGTTAGTGACATAAAATAAGATCCCTGGAATAGTGGTATCTACAGCAAGCTGTATGAAAGGCTTTGCCCACAGCAAAGCTGAAGATTGCTTTAATGATTTTTTTTTTTTTCACCCTGGTGGCTTTTTTTTGTTTGGCCACCATGAGGTACAGGCATTCTTCAGTTTATTTTGTTGGAAGACAGACTGTTGTTCTCTGAGAACAAGTACAAAGATGCCAAAGTGATGGCTACTTTGCCCTCTTGTCTATGCATTTCAAGAACTTATGGAGGCATTTAAAATGTTATGTTGGAGAAAAAAAAAATTGTACAAACCTGAATCTTTCAGGTTGGGTGAAAACAGAGTTGCAGAGAGTTCCCCTAATGACATGTCATTTATGAAGGGTCCTCAGACAGCAACTGAAGTGGCGATTGCCTGGTTCTGCTGAAGGTGTGTGAAGGACTATGCTGGTCCACAGATCTCGCACTCCTAGAGATGTTAGTTCAAGTTCTGGCTTATTCCATGACTTTGGAGAATTTCTTAAGTTCTCTGGGCTCATGGCAGCAAAATCGTTGCCATTTTGGCTTGGTTGATAGACAGCGGGAATGTCCACTTCAGAGTGGAGAGTCAGCGGTCAGGGAGAGAAGGCAAAGGCGGCTCTGTGAAAGTAGTCAGGACTGACTCTGGTGGTAGGTGAAGATGTGAGAAATGAGAAATTGTAAGGAGAGCGAATCTTACTGGGGTGGGGGGAGGACGCCCCCCCCTCCCCCCCCCCCCAGTGAACTTGGTAGAACTCTGTAGGAATTTTGGTGACCTCTGCATAGCTTGCCGCATCTAGAGCAATGCGTGACCTTTATTTTTCAGGCTTATCAGGGTCAGTAATAAAACATGATCAAAAAAGCCAGGGAAAATACTGCTTTGTATCCATATGCAAATGCTCTGTACCTGTGCAACCCTACAAAACTAGAGAAACTCTTAAGGCAAAAGATGATCTCAGCTGAGTGGTGCCAGATAGTGGGATTTCTGGCAGACAGACATAATTTTAAGGTGATTTTTCCAGCTATTTTTATGGTTGTTCATGATATGGTATATAATCCATTGCTGGCACTTGCAGCATTGAATGACTTCAGAAAAATAGTCAAGGATTTGATAACTTCCAGAAGAGTTAATTTCTCAGGGGGAGGGCTTTCTTCTCTCTGACAACAGCAGCAGCAGTCTTGGGGAAGGCTACAAAAGCCTTCCCATATGCTCACAGGAATGTCTCTGGAAATAAGAATCTCTGGGGAGATGCCATGAGTTAAGTCATTTGTTTCTTACCTTTGCATTTGAGAAGGGTCTTGATCAGGGAGAGAAGAGGTCTAGAATTGGAGGAATAGAACCTGAGGGAACAGCAGGAGGATATGTCAGGGGAGGTTTAGGTTGGACATTAGGAAAAGGCTCTTCACCCAGAGGGTGGTGGAGCACTGGAGCAGGCTCGCCCAGGAGGCAGTCATGGTGCCAAGCCTGACAATATTCAAGAAGCATTTAGACAACACCCTCAGACATATGGTGTGAATTTTGGGGTTGTCCTATGCAGGGACAGGAGTTGGACTTGGTGATCCTTGTGGGTCCCTTCCAACTCAGGACATTCTATGATATTAAGTCAAGGGACTGGGTGAGGAATGCTATTCAAGTGGAGGCTCATGATTTCTATTAAAGTGGAAGCTCTGTGCTACAACATGTTCTGGGAAAAGGCAAGATGAGATTTGATCAGGGTCAAGCAGCACTAATGCTATGAAAGCTGTGGATGGCACGAGGCAGGGATGGTCACAAGATACAGGAGTGTAGCTGCAGCTAAATGGTACAATGAACAATGAGTAGCACTGCTAGGATGTATTTTCAAGCAAGAGAAACCATCTCTCACATCTTTCTTCACTGGCACTATGTACAAGGCTGTCAGTCACATAGATGGTTGGTGACCAGCAGGCTCCACAGCTTGGTTGCCCAGGTAGATCCTGGCCTGGACTAATGCAGCTCTAGAAACAATGGAGTTAACTGAGGTTGTGGTGCTGAAATTTCTTTCTCAATGTGTTGTCTCCAGAGATATGTCTCCTGAGGAGTCTATAGTCCTTGAAAGGGTCCTAGCCTAGGTTTGGATATCTGAAGGGTTAGTCTGGACATGTCAGTGGCTCTGTTTATCCCTGTTGTCACACAAGCAGTGAAGGGAGAGGTCAGCGGCTTGGACAGAAGCTAGAAATATGGATGGCATTTCTGCCTCTGAGGCAATTCCTTTGTGATCCCATAGACCACTCATGGCAGATCCAAATGCCTTGGCAGGATTTAAGCCCTTTATTTTAAGGAGCAATATCCAAAGTTGGTTGTCCACATACTGTGCCTTTGTCTTTCTATGAGTTAGTAATATGCAACTATGTGCCAGGGCTGTTGTAGGGCACCATCCGTGATGCCAGACCTTGAGCTGTAGATCTTTTGGTAGAACTTGCTATCCAATTGAAAAGATAAAATTCCTCAGAGAGCTTTAAAACTCAAGCCCTTAGAGCATTCTTGAAATTGTTATGAAGTGATACTAAGTAAAAACCTAAGGCGATATTTAGATGTGGCAAGCAAAGATGCCCTGAAGCGGTTGATACTTGCCAAGTTACCTCTTCAATGTATTCTAGAGCACTCAAAAAGGACTTTGTTTTTGACATGAGTGACCATGCAAGGCATGTGAAATGCCTGGGTAACTGTGGTAATCTGCTGCTTGAATTGGAACCTGGCAAATCAATTGCCAGTGGGCAGGCAATGCAGCTTTCCTCAAGTGAGGACCTGAGCGAAAACATACCGGTACTCTTAGAAATTGCTTTTCACCAACTTCCATATATCATAATCAGTGTGGTTGGGGGAGGAAAGGGGGGAATGTCTCCTTTGCTCTGCCCCTTTGTATTAAAGGAAAATCTTATCTGAAAAGCTTTAAATCTTTTCACAAAGGTAGCCCTCCATTGGAAAGGCTGAAATAAACCTGGGCATTACACCTATAGCAAGTGAAAGTCACTTTAAAATCCCCCATTAATAAATTGTGATACTCTTATGTGGCCTTGTTCCACTAAGTATAATTTATACCTGTGCTCCAGTGGCTAAGTACAGCATAGAGCACAGGGAGTGATAAGTTCAGCAACTTGTAAGCACAGCTTGTGTTCCACTCAGGGTGTTAGAAGGCATAAAAAGAGCAAATTGCTTGCCTAGACCATACTTTATCCTTTTTTTAGGACTGTCAAGATTCTGATTGACAGAATCAGGTTGATGGAGCAGTTGATCAAGAATCTGAGCAGTCTGTATCTTAGGGATGAATTCATGAAGCAAGGTGAATGTCTTTCTCTGAAGTGTCTACATGGTCTTGCTGGTGACTACGTTTTTCAAGTTTTATCTGCAGAGTTCTCTCAAACCTAACCAAGGAGCTCTGACTTTTTTTTTTTTTTCCTGCAAGCCATCGAAGTCCTGCTTCCAGTTAAGGAGAAACGGGGTTTGGTTTTAGCAAAGATTGGCAACACATGTACACAAAATGTGTGTGTGTCTTGACTTTCATGCAGCCAAGGCAAGATTCAGCAGTCAAGTCAGAGGCTGTCGTGCTCAGAATCAAGCAGATCTGAGTCTTGTGTTAGTATGCTTTAGGAGTCAAATCTATTGTGCTCAATTACGCAGAGAATTAAAAGTTGATGTTCGTGTTCTTATATCTTAACATTGCATCTGAGCACTGGGAAAAGCTTCACTGTGTGCTCACCTTGTTAGATCGCCAGCCAGTGTCCTGAAATAAAATGGAGAAGCCCTGGGACAACTACTGCTTTTGCTGTCAGGGTATAAAGAGGCGGTGTGCAGCAGGTTCAGTGCACCCTCACAGCCATGTCCAGAGCAAGGCAGGGGCAAAAGGGAAGAAAAGATCTCAAGGGAAAGCATGTGGTTACTTGTGGAACTGATTGCGGAAAGCTGTGAGCTGGGAATGGGGAAGAAAGCTGCTAGATTTTCTAGCAAAAACTCCTGTGGATCAGTGTGATAGTATAAGATGGGCTGCTTTTAATAATCTGTTCAGAGCTATTTCTGCAAGAACAATGAATCTCTGTGCCTCAGTCACTCCCCATCTGTTTTCAGATCTCATCTGAAAACTCATCTTTCCTTCCTTTCCTCTCCCCTTCCGCTCTCTCTCCACTGTCATTTTTATTTTAAGTTTGCCTCTCTGCTCTCTAAAGCTTTTGTGAGGATGGAGTTTGAATGAGGCAATAGGCAAGGTTACATGCATTAACCAACGAAGCAAGAGCTGATTTATTTTTATTGCACCCATTTATTTTCTTCACACCCCAAACATCTTCATAAAGGAAATTATTTAACCTTCTGAGTACAAAGCATAAGCCAAGGAGTTCTGGATTCATGTTGTAAAGTATTGTAAATGTAAATTAAAAAAGGAAACGCATTAATCCCTCCCAAATTTAATGCTGATTTTGTGAGATGGTAGTATGAGATGCTCCAGGTGATAGTATTTGCTGTGGGAAGGATTACTACCTTCATTCCCTGAGTAAATATGAAAAGCAGTCTTTGGTTTTCTATACAAATGTGAAAAGGAGCAAGGAAGGGAAAGACATTTTTACCTAGGTGCGTCCTTCAGTGATACTCCCCCTCCTTCCTTACAGTTCATGGTGGAATTTAGGTTCTTTGGGAGAGGCAGAACATGAATGAAATGGGGATATGAGGTGTTAATTGTTGAAATCTCTTAATGCATTAAACATAGGCTTCAGCATTCTCTTTATGTTCTTCCAGTTACCCCACCCAAACTGCTCTCAAGGGTATGCTTCCCCTGGGTTAGAATAATTATCTCTCTGGTCTTCAATCAGAGTGCCTCTGTTCAGCAAGTATTTCCAATTTTCCAATAGGATAATTTTGCTGTGTAGAATTTTTTTCTCCTGCCAAAATATCCAGCCGTATGCTATTATTTTCTTCAGGTAAACTGCTACTGCTTCCCTTTCCTGGGCCAGTGCATGTCAGGCAGGAGCCTGCCAGCCTCCTATCTTGATAAATGATGCAAGCCTAAAGGGCAGTGTCTCGAGCCGGTTCCCGTGCTGGCTGAGCATGCGTGCGTTGGCCAAGAGAGCTCAGGCATTCTTCTTGCTGTGGGAAGTTTACACTAAAGGTCACAAGAAGATTCATCGTGCATAATTTTTTTCCCAAAGACAGTACTGAGAATTGCTACGTGCCAGGAATGAATGTTGGTGGTAATAAGGAACAGCAGTTTACCTAAGCTTGCGGTCTATTGTAAAGAGATTTTACTTGCAGTGGTCCAAAGTCCTTGCTGGGGAAATGACCAGAGGTCTGGAAGTCTGTCAGCTGAAAACGAAGTCAAAGAATAGTGCCTTGTATGATAGCCTACATTGGAAGGCATTCTCTGGACTGCAATCCCATTGATTTTTGTTTTAAGACTTGCTTCCCTCCTATGGGTGTTAGGAATGTGCAGTGTTAATGAACGCTGCAGTTGTTTCTAGCACTGTCCATCTGAAGAGCGTAAACATTTGGGGCTCTGATGTTGAGTAGTGAGGCATTTGGGACAGGTAGACTTTGAGAGCTGGAAAGTTGTGCTGTTGAACTAATTAGCATGAGCTGATCAGCCTTTGAGCTCAGTGAAACAAAGCCTGCATTTGTCATGTTGCACACCTGTGGTTATGTCTGGCTTTAAAGCTTGTGAAACTCTTCTGTGAGACCCAATGGTGAAGAACAAATTCCAGCTCCTCCTCTGTCCTGTTGCCCTATAACAGCTCCCTTCATCCCGCCCCCAAATTAAAGGAAGAGTTTTTCTAAGAAACTTTAAACACATAGCTACAGATCAGCTAGAATAACTCTGCCTCAATCTGGCTATGAAGTAACACTGGAAAGGAGTAAAAAAAAAAGGCATTTAAACATAAAATCAAAAGCTGAGAACCCAAAAATCTACTAAGAAAAAAAGCCAACTTCCCTGTTCTCATAATTTCTAAATAAATGCCTTGTTATCAGCAGCATTGCTATGCCTCATGCCGTTTCCCTGCTGTAGTTAGCTTGCAATAATATTTTATCCTCCCTTTCCTACAGTTCTCCTGATTACATTGTAAATGAGACCTTGTGTTTTTCCCTTCAGCATCCACTTTATCCTCTGCTTGTATCCACAGACCTTAGGATGCACTGCATGGCAAGGAGGAAAAAAAATAAATAAGCAGAGTTAATTTGCTGGTATCTGTTCTGAACACGATTGCTGTTAATTGTCAACCTTGTCCTCTTCTCCTGGCTGCAAAAATAAGCTGGTTGAAAATAATCCACTGTGTGCTTCTGTATTTTGCTGACCACTTGCCAGCTACCAACTATGGGTGTGATGAATGCCCAAATGTTTAAAATTTCCAACCAGCTCTCCATTCTTATGCTTTCAAAGCTGCGCTTTTAGTTTCAGACTTGTCATCAATGTGTCTGTTGCCTCCTCCACCTCTGACAACCAAAACTCGGCAAAACATCACCAAATGCACTGGCATTTGAGGCTTGGCCAGCCTGTGCAGTGTGCCTGAACCTGGGCACACTGTTGTGCGGTGATGCTGACAACTTGCTTTCTAGCCATGTCTCAGCAAAATTCTCCTGAGCGAGCTCATGCTGCTACTGAGCCAAGAGCCTCTGGACTAGGCAGGTAGCATGTTAATTCTGTAAGGGGTTACAAGCAGGCTTTCTTTTTTTTTGGGGGGGGAGCATGGGTGGGGCGTGTGCTTAAAGCTGTTAGACTTGAAAAATAATACTAAAAAAAGTCATGTTTGTTGTCTGACTGGAATGATGCAATAGAGGATTTCTGCCCATCTTGCACAGCCAGTGAAGCAGCTGCATCTAGCAGGTTAGGATGTGATAGTGACGTGCCATGCACAGCCACTGTCTGATAAAGATCCTCAGGTTTTAAAAATCTATGTCTGACCATTTTTTAAAGTGTAATAAACCTCAGAATCGAGCTTTGTTGAGGTAGGGACGGATGTGCTCACTGCATAAACTGATATTGGCTATAAATATTCCCTTTTCATTATGGTACTCCCATGAACACACAGGGCTGTTAATGATGCTTTGCTTTAATACCACAGTTAGTGCTTTTGCTCTCCCTCAGGCTTTAAAATGATTGACCAGTTATTGTCCAGGAAGCAAGTAGCCTTGTCTTGTGTGTCTTTGGGAAGGGATGGACAAATATTAAGGCTGTGCACTTAATAACTTTCACTTGTGTCATTTTCCCTGGAGATCCATGAGCAATATATTTCTTGACTCTAAGGTAATGGTTCAAATGAAACTTTGATACCCTGAAGAATACCTGCAAAAGACAGAGCAAGGATCTACTCATCTTAACCCGGAGTTCTTTTTTGAGCCTGAGATGTAAAATGAAGACAGGAATCTGATGTTTCTTTGAACCCAGTTGCAGCTGAAATTAAAGATATAGTTCAAAAGAGCTGCAAACAGCTTGGCTGCCAATTTGAATGTGGTGTTTTTCTACCTGCTGGAGCAGAGAGATCAAGTGAGGGCAGAACACATAGATAATGTTGCTTTTTTGTTTGTATCTTGTTAGATAAAGTGGTATTTTTAATAGTGTTTAATTGTACTCAGAGGAACTGAGTGAGAAGAATGTAGGTGTGATGGTTTAAAATAATAAAATTAAGGATAATAGGGTAAAGGGAAGACATAGTTATGGGCATTTCAAAAGGAAGGCATGAACTGGGTCAGTTCTCTGCCCTCTGAGTTTTTTCTAATCATGCTTGCTGTAGTATCTCATGCAGTTTGATTTAAAATGTTCATAGTAACGGGAACTCCTCCATAGACAAGTAGACCTCTCCATCCTGACCTCTGGCCCAATCCTCAGTCTAGCATGTCCCCACCTTCGTTCATAAAAACTGGTATTGAATATTTTACAGAATTGTATTTTGAACCTGGGCAAGGGCAGTGGTTATTTCTGGCCATTCATTATGTGTGTTTCAGGAAAAGTCAGTCCACCCTTTAAAAACAAAAAAGACTTTATACATCAGCATGCTACAGTGCTTGCAGTGCAGCAGTTGATCACACGGTAACGTGAATAACAGGAGAGGCTGCTGGAGTAACATGAGGAATAAAACTGACACAAGGACTTGAAGATAAAGGAAACTCTGAGAATGAAATCCATGCCATGAGAGCAAAATGTCACAGCTGGAGGACACCAGAGCTCCCAGTTACCAATGATGGTGCTGTATTAGAGACATGGTTGAATGCATTTTTTTAATGGGAAGAAAAAACAGATTAATAGGCCAGAAGGGAACCACAGTGTAGACCGGTCAGATCTCTGACAAACAATGCAGGAGCTTTTAGAAATAGAAATTTGGAGGTTTTTTAATGGTTTGGGCATTTGATGTGGTATTTCTGTAACCACATTGGGACCTTTGGCTGAACATTTGAGTTGTTACAACCGTACAATCTTTGGGTGAGGGAAAAGGTCCAGAAGGCAAAATGACATGACTGAGGTCACACAGAACCTGGCTCTAAAGGAAAGAAAAATTTCCTGCTTTCTAGGCTCAGTCCATCCGGATGATTGAGGACTGAAGAATTCTCCTAGATGCCTTGCTATTGTTCACCACTTGCCTTTAAAAAAGGAGCATTTCCTTATACTATTGTGGTGGGTGACACAGTGCAGTGGTTTTTGAGTTCTAATATGTCTCAGTAGTGTGAATCCACTGTTTTATTTTCCTTTCTCCTTTTTCCATGTGAATGATGATAGTTTGTCAGTGAAAGGAGGTTTTAAACAAGATTATTACTCTGCAGGGAAACGAGACAGTGTGACTCAATGGGTTAATCTCAACTTTCTTCCATCGTGGCTTCTTTTCTAATTAAAAATGCTGGCTGGCAGTTTGTATTATCAGGAGAACACGAGAATCTGGGCTGTGCTGAGGGCTTGCAGGCAGTATTTCTCCTGAGCTCTGGGAGCCACCATGATGTACAGTGGCGAAAGACACTGGAAACTCTATCGCGGCCTGGCAGGCGGATGGAGACATTCAGCCATTTACCAGCCAGTGTGAGCAAACTGATAGCAATACCCAGGAGCTAGATCCTAATTACATTTCTCTGCTTGGGGATCATTTGAACCTTTAATGAGAGGTTGGTAAGGAGAGAGGGAAAGGTGGGTTTTTATCACAGCTGAGGAGAGGGGAAGGCTTTGCTGTCAGGGAACGTGGTCTCCTTCCAGTGCCATACAAAGGTGGATGTCTTTCCCATCCACCATAGAAACAGTAGCTGCTCCCTTTACATTGAGTGGACAGGTTTGGCTCAGTTAATGGTTTATTTTTGCTACATATTGCTTTCTGGCAGCAGGATTTTGCTTTGCAGAGATGGTTTTGGTAAACTGTTTGCAATCCTGATATTTGGTGGCATTTCTCTCACTTTTTGGGAGGTGGGATGGAGGGGAACAGATATTTTTTGACTAGCATTTCCAGTTTGGTAATGTCCAAGGTGGATCTACTTGTGTACAGAGAGTGGTAGGCCAGAAAGGATTTTTCCTTACTCCCCACTGACTTCTGATCTGGCCACAAACAATTTATGGCTAACAGCCCCAAGTCAGACACATTGATGTTCTGCCCCTGTGCCCCTCTTTGTAGAAGAGGAACAACACAGGGACAGAACTGAGTGCTGCCATAGAAACTTTACCAGGATTAGTTCAGAGGTTGCTCCCTAAGTTGTCTTTAGCCATAAACCCTTGAGATTGAAGGCTGCTCATGGGATTGTTGGTGCAAAGTCGTGGACTGGCTTTTTGGAGTCCACCATGTCCCACCAATGTAAAATTTCAAATCACCTGATCTGGGAACAGAGCCAGTATCAGACAGTCTAAATCAACCGGACAGAGAACAAGTGCTTGAATAAACTGTTCCAGGAATGGCAGGAGAGAGTTCTGGGATGTCCCTGATAAAAACAGCTTAAAAAGCCTGTAGTGGTTTTATCAAAGTCTGTTTGGCTTGAAGAATATAACACATTTCAAGACCTAGCACATTCTTCTTTTAAGTTCTAGTGTAGTTGGAAGGCCTTTGATGCTCACTCTGTTTTCTGGTTACTTTAAAAACCTATTAAAGTCTATTGCTGCTATCAGCATTTTGGGACTTTGACCATCTAAGGTTTGTCAATATTGTTCTTGCCATTCTGCACTAATTTATCACAGATTACCTCTTGTTAACCATGGGTTTTTCAGATAGAAGATCTTATAGCTTCAGTGAGCAAATGCAGATCACAGCATATGAGCAGAAATGAGCTCAGCTGTGAACAGAAAAAATAATTTGGGGGTTTCTTCTGCATTCCATCTTTTGTGATGTTGAAGAGGTGGCTGAGGAATGAATAACGTGGAAAACCTATGGATAGTACATGCTCCTCCTAAAATGAGGAGTCATTATGTTCTTACAGTACCATGAAAAGTTCTACCAAGGACATCACTGTGTTTTTCACGGGGCAATATGAAAGTTACTGCCTCTGCTTCCTCTTCGAGGTGTTTATAGTCTAAATGTTTTAGCTCTGTGGTGCCACCATAGGAATGAAGACACTAAATCCTCAGCAGGCCCCTGGAAACCCTCTGTACAGTGTCAGGTTGGTTTTTCAGACTTTGGGCACTGAGAAATGTTTTACTATGCTCCTGAGTTACTAGTGAGGATGGTATAGTTTAAGCTGCTTGTCTTCCATTGCCCTTGTTGTTCTCCAGGCTCATCTTTACCTTCCTTCATAAGCATACAACCTGAGCAGCTTTCTTCAGGCAGACAGTAACTGGAGGAGCTTTTAAAATAACATCAGTATGCTTGGAAATGAAAAGATAATTTCACAAATAACTTGCCTCTGAATGGATACTAAAGGGAGCAGGCAGGGATGTTCTCTTTAACATCCCTTGTGCAATGGCTATGGGTGTTGGAGGAATAAGCTGAGGAAGGGATCATGCAGGCTTCATATTCTGTAAATAGCATCTCCTATGGCCGCTGTTGGAGAAATGACATTGAGCTACATGAACCATTGATCTAATGGTGGATTCTCATGCTCTTCAAGCAGTTATATCTGTCCTTTTCTGAGTATAAATCAGAGCCCTGGAAAGCAATCATTGCTCTAAAAAGGCTGGATGTGCCCTGTGTGTATACCTGGCACACTAACACAACTGAATCTCCAGCTGAGACCCTGGCAGAGTTTGCAGCCAGGTGCAATACTAGCTGAACCAAAATAAAGCATCTCAAGTCAATCCAGCTGGCATCCTGCTGAGTGTCTCACCTTTTGGTGTAAGCTTCTTATTTACTCATGCTCCTTATTGTGATAGAGTTCTTGCTGTGGCTTGCAGTTCCTTTAACTATCATAATTCACACTGATGCCTGGTACCCAAATGGTTAAATGCATTTGGCTTTGCTGTCCTCCTCAGTCCCTGTAGATTGTGTTGGAAGAATTGAATGAAATTGATAGAGCTAGCATTACAGTGAGCAAAACCCCCTGAAGAAAGAGTAGATGGGTGGATAGAGAGAATGACCCCAAAGAAAACAGCTGTCAAGGGCAGCTATTGGTTTATCTTTCATGGAAAGAGAGATGTAATGAATTCTAAATTAAGAGAAACCAGAAGCAAGGCTGTTTATCAGCTCTCTGCTGCAGCATAAACAGGCACTTTAGAAGTATCGACTGCAGTCTCACTTAATGTATCAGTAGGTACATTTCCTCAGTGCTTGGGAACACCACATAACCATCAGGTTAGACTAAAGCTGTGATATTTAAAATATGCTAGGTCAGGGCGAGAACTGTTTTGCATCCTGGTCTCCTTTCAGAGGGTCTTTGAACAGGGTTTTCTGCTGTTTGTAACTAAAAGAGCAGTACATGCACGTGAAGCCCAAATGGCCTTTTGCTTAAGGAAGCCATAAGGTACAAATGTAGGTAAAATCCCCAGGGGCAGTGCTGTGTAAGGGTCTCTTCTTTGCAATTACTGGTGATGCTGAGAACAAAACAGCTTCTGAGTTAAATATATTATGAAAAATCTCAAAGAAAATGTTATCCAACCATCTTATCTCTTCACACTGTAAGAATAATTGCCTCTTTGTAACCCCACTGTTCAGACCTTAGCTGAGTATTTATCAACTGACCATACAGGGGTGGTAAGCAATCTGACAACTGACTCCAAATATTGTAATAAGGCTGACTGATGAGTTGTTCTTGCTACTCTTGACTTTTTTTTTGCTACTATTGAATTTTTTTTTCTTCCACAGCCTGTCTCTGAGATACAGGATAGGAAAAGTTATGTCTGCCCAAAGAGGGTTTTGTGCCATAAGCATAGATTCACTTAAATTAGAGGTGAATCTAAAGGAATTCTTGATGCTGCAAAACATTATAACCTGGACAGGATCTTCAGTTATTGAGAGACATATATTTCACAGAACATGCTTTGCATGTTGCCCACAGAAAACCTATGTGAAGCTTGCCTTTGAAAGAAACTCATATTCTCAGCATCTAGTTCACAGCGGTGACTGTATTTGTGAGAGAGCCTATATTTGTGAACAATGTTCCCAGTAGCAAGCTTTATAAGAGCTGATATAATATATCCTATTAATTGGTTTGATAGGTTTAAGAATATCTCTTAGCAACTAGTGAGCACTTAGGGAAACATTACTTTTGCTTAGATTTGATGGAAATTTTGATTCTACCATGTCTTGAGCTCTAGTGCTTGTTCTTTGTCTTATGTTTAGATAGATGGCAGCAGGAGGTTTCTGCAGCCAAATAACCTGTTGATTTTCTGGCTTTTGCATATCATCATTACTGAGCTGTAGCTCTCTCAGGGCAGGGGCTTGAGTACTAACAGCTAAGCCACAAAGCCGAAGATGCTAGAAGTGGGTCCTCCATTCCTTCATCAACACTGCTTTCCCTTAGCTGAAGTGTTGAAGATGAATTTGTCTCAATGTGTCAGCTTAATAAGGTCAAAATCCAGATGCCAAGGATGAATATGGCTCATTATGTTATCTCCTTGTGAAAACAATCCTCACCATCCTCTGAGGTGCTTTGATTCTGGTCCTTACTTGGCCACGTGCTCTTTTGTCATTTTTGCACATTTTCATGTCTTTAATTAAAAGAAAAGGCCTTCCCCATGGAAGATTAATTAGGATAAATGTGCTGCCATTAATATCTGCCATGTTTGGAAGGAGATGATTCACCCTGTGATTAAAGCCAAACGGAATCTGGAATCTGAGGAGTAATTAGCCCTCAGTGGCTCGTAAGTCTGAAGAAAGCACTATTTATCAGTGGCAGTGCTAATGCAATTACTTCTCCACTGCAGCCTTCTGGACTGATAAATCATAGCCCAAGCATTTGGAGAAGCTATCAATTTAGGATTATGCTTCTCTGAGTCTACAAAGAGAGAAAGAGGGGGAGGAAAAAGGGACAATCAGCTTCTCAACATCTCTAATTGTATCAAAGCTATGGAGGCCAATGGAATCTGAGCATCTCTTTTGAATCCATTTCCTCCTATAGAAAGCTGTGAACCTTTACAAAAGTCATTGCATCTGATTGAAATTATGGCTTGATTTTTTTACAGGGAACTGAATCCAAGAGAAGTTTGTATTCGGTAGCTGTGAAAGCTGGACAGAACAGCTTACCTCTGCTGAAGCTGAACTTCAAATCCATCTTTTCTTAGAGTGTTTTTTTTGCTTGTTTTTCCTGTGATGGGTTTGTTTAGGAGTGGTTGGTAAGCAATGTGGTGCTAAGATGGTTCTTCTTCACATGCTGCTCCTGTTTGTTGTGTGGTTGGGTCTTTAGGACTTTTACAAATCTGGAGCACCTTTTCTGTGGGATCTGAAAGGGCTATGCAAACATTAATCAACAACAAAAAAATTCTCCTTTCCTTTATATGCACATGTATGTCCACAGTTCCAGTCTCTGAGTTGAGGCAGAAAGTAATGAAATAACTTATCTGGGCCCCTTTGAGAAACCAGGTGCATCCTTGATGACGCTGTCCTTGCTTGGATAAAGGCTTGTCCTTTTTGCATGAGGGATTTGTCCTTGAGACTTCCAGTTCCCATCTCCCTAATAAAAACATTGTAAAACTGAATGTCTTGCAGACCAAGTAACCCCTGTCTCTTCATTCTAGTGTTTCATAGGTGTCATTTTCCAAGTCTGAATCACACTGCACTGTACCACATTGAAAGTAAACAACTCCATCAAAGAACCTGGGCAATTCCTAGAGCCTTTCCAATTGATGCCATGAAACTCTGCCATGCACCTTCCACTAACACTGTAGTTCTCAATCCCTTCCATTTTCTGAAATGCATAATATGGAATAGACCAGCCAATAAAATGTCTGGAGGATATGGATGGGAATATGATATGCTAGGAACTGATTGCTGGCCTGAACCACAGGGAAATAGCTTGGCCATTGTATTATGGTTATATACAACAAGTATACATTTAAACTTGACTTCTTATCTCTCAGCAGAGCCCAAATAAACAAGCACAGCTGAGGGAAGTACAGTGGGAGTCACACTAGATGATATCTTCCTTCTCACAGCTGCAACCTGCTGGTAGAGTTGTTCTGGGATCATTCTCTCTATTTATCCTCTCTGACACAGAGGAATTTATGTCAAGACCCGAGCTGTTTCTTGCACTAGCTGAAATAGTAACCCTGTTTTAGGTGTTGCAGGAGCAGCCTTTTTGGAGCTGAAGTCTGTGTAGGATGGAAGGCACGTTCAGTGTTTTTTGTTGACCGCTTTCATGGGTACTTTCTATAGTATTTCACGTCTGCTGTGCTTGGGCTGGAGATGGGGGTAGGGTTAACTGTGGAGCAGCAGTGTAAAGATGAAGCTTGTCCTTCAAATTCCAGGCAGGTCTTCACTCAGGAACATAGAAAATGAGCAATGTTTGGGATGCTCTTGTGGCAGGTGTTAATTGTGTTGTTTTTTTTTTTTTTAAGCAGATGGGCAAACAAAGACAGACTGAGATTTCTTGAAGGAAAAGATAACAGATAAAATTATGTTAGCAGCTGCTGTGTTGCATTTGTTGACATGTTGGCTGAGTATGGTACGTGTCACAGTCGGAACAGCTCCAGCATCAGTGGAAGAATACTGATTTTTTAGAAGCTAAAAAGAGAAAAATCTGATGTCCCCTTTGGCTGCTGGAAAAAAATCTAATTACTTATTGGTTCTCTTATAGACAAGATCTGACATGAGATGAACACTTTTCTGAGATGATTTTCTTCAGCGAATGTGTCCTCCTTGACCTAGCTAGTGAATTATAGATGCTGTTTGTCCTGTATCAAACACTTTGGTTCTTATTTTCACAGTGCAAATATGGGGTAGTTTTGATCATTGGAGAGTGGTTTGCCTTCCTAGGTCCAGTTCTCTTATGTCAAATTTTTGGGCGAGTATATTGTTCCACAAACAGCCTGCCAAGATTAACATTGGCTAACAGACCCTTATGAAGATCAAAGGGATTAAGTCCAAAATTCAGGAAAAAAAATGGAGAAAAGATAAGAACTGTTTTGTGAGGTTAAAAAAAAAAAAAAAAATCACTATTTAGACAAGTGCCTCTGGCTTAGTGTCATAATAGCAACCGGTTAATCTTTTGGTGAGACATCAGCAGCACTTTAACTAGAGCTTGGAACCACATGGTGAAATAAGCCATGGGCTAATACAGTGGGACTGGTAATATTACATTTGTGTACTTTATACATATTCTCTACAAGAACACTTTGCTTGAGTGAAGAAAGTTGGTATTAAGAAAGTCCCAGTATCTGTTGATATTAATTGTGTGGTGGAAAATTAGCTCCAGAAACAAAATGCAGAATGAGAAGTGGTGGGTTGAAATGACCCATTGCCTTCTCTGTTATATACTTCCTTGGGGAAGCACAAGTACATCAATTTTCTTTCTAGAAGGTCAGTAGTGGGAGCTATTGGGTTACCAGGGAGGTGGATTTCAAGAGACATTTGAAGTGTAATTGCTTGACTGGTTCTGGTTAGCCACAAGGTTGAGTTTGTAAAAGGGCTGCAATGGGGAAAAAATGGCCAAGACAAGTGAAGATTGACTCGATTTTAAAAGTTGGGGTTTTTTTTGTTGTTGTTTTTTTCCCCTGTAAGAACGAGGAGCCTCTGGTTCCTGGTGTTTCTGTTCGAGGCTCAGTGGGCCAGAGGGAGAGATTAGCAGTCTTGTTCCCTGTTATGGGTGCTTGTTGCATAAATCTAAATTCTGCAATCCATCCCAAGCACTCCTTTTCCCTGTTCATGGCAGCAGTGGATAGGGAGAGGTGCTGGGGATGAAAAGAAAAGGACTCCACCCAGCCCTTAAAATGAGCTGCAAGTTGCTTATTTATATTCTGTGGTTTGAGCTAGTGTTAAAGCCCTTGCTGACTTTGCAGTGTTAAATAATACTAACGAGCTAAAATGTCGATACCTCGTAAAGCTAGGGATGTTTCAGTAATGCCTGATGGGAAGTGAGAGTGAGACTAGCTTTAGATGTAATCTAGACACTCAAACATCTTTCATAAAGACTGATTTTATTTTTTTTCTCCTTGGACCCTCTTTGTCATTTGGGATGGCTGAATGGATTCAAATAAAAAGACAACATAAAGTGTCTCTTTCCCATTCTTCATTCCTAGCTGCAATGTCAGCTTAAGCAGAGGCGGGCTCATGTTTTAACTAGAGTCAATTATTTCTTATGTTTGGTGAAACATTCAAAGACTCCAACCCAAAGTGAATTTTGAAGAGGTGCTGAAGCAAAAGTCTGTTCCTGAAAGCAGCTTAGACATGTGGCTGCAGAAACTCTAATGACTGGCAATGACATTTAGCTTTCTAGCCTAAAGAGGCTGCTTCTGCTGGCCTTTGAGTCAATGGATCTACCTAATCTATTCCCATACACAGCACAGTAATCCTAGAATATTCTACATTACCCCTGGCTGGAACACTCATTTTAAGAATATTCTAGGTGTTCTTTATTCATTATTTAATTCTTTACTACTAATGATCAATTGTAGATCTTTCAGGAGATAAGAATTGGGGCTTTTTGTTCACTTCTGGTTTTGTTCTTGAGGTCTCTGAAAAGCTCAGTCAATGTGTCAATGTTTTTTCCCTTTTTGTTTCTTAATGCCTCGAATACTGCCTGTTTTGTCAAATTCTGGTGGAGGTTGGACTTGGAAGTATTAAACCAGTGTTTAACAGAACTACCTGAGTAGTCTGAGAAATCTGGGGAGAGAACTTCCTCTTAAGAGATTTGAAGCCCTTTCCTGGAGTTGCAGGAAAGTTTTCATCACGGTAGTAAGCTTCCTTTTGCTTTCCTCTGTATCAGCCTGGGGTTTATTCATCGCTGAGGGGTTTTTTTTCTGAGTTATGTTTTCTTCACACCTGCAAAACCGATCAAAATTCACCACTATTTTTTTTTTAAAATTGCTTATTTTCCTGGTTTCTTTAGAGGATTTCAAAATGTTAACAATCCAGTTTCTTAAAAACCAGTTTCATGCCAAAAGCCTTATATGTGCTAATGTGGGTATGCGGTTTGGAGGTTAGCTACAGAGCTGCTGACTTGCATGCAACTTCCCTGTTTTGTTGCGATAGCCATGTGTATGAGCCCAGTGTGCAATTAAGTTTGTGCTTGGACTACTGAGTTACCAAGTGTAAGGGGGGGGGAACCCCTCAGAACTGGTCCAATGTTTTTACAACTGGCTAACAATTGTTCTGTTGTCCTCAGAAGGCCTGAAAGAGTCATTATTTGTTTCCCTTCTTGTATCCCTGCAGCACAACATATAGTAATTTCTATTTGGAAATGGCTTTGGGCATGTGGATGGGAATGTGGTGTGTTGATTGTGTGTCAGTGACAGTGACATCGGCCCCATGCCAGTAACCCCTGTGACCAGAGGGACCTACTGGTTGACTTAAGTAGAAATTGCATTTCATGTTCCCAACCATGAAAGTCCCTCTGGACTTCCCAGGTGCCTGCTGCAGTTTAGTTTTGTTGGCAACTGGAGGTACCCATTGGTCCTGCACTTCTGTTCTATTTAGAGTTTCATTCCTTTATACTGAAATGTAGGATTAAATGTATCGTATGTGGACATACTATGTAGGAACTTCAAGACGGTTGTAGAAGGTGAGTTATATTAGTCTGCACCTGCTGTCAAAAGAGCTTATCAAAGTTGCAAGCACTAGTGGCTTCCTTGCACCTCTCTGAAACGTACAGTATCATCTTGACTTTACAAACAGACGGAGGCACGGAAAGATTTTAGGCTCTGCCTGAAATGGCAGTGCACATGGAGCAGAGCCTCATGCTATCTTCTCCTTCCTCCTTTTCTGTGGGTGCCCTCAGATCAGTAGGGCCTGTCAGCATCCAGTAACCACCCTCAGAGGCTGCAGGAAGAATAAACTGTGTACTGTTCAACCTGACAAGAGCCCCGTTAGGATCCTCTGCTCACTTGCTAATAGCAGATGCCCATGATGCTTGGCTTGCGTTCAGGAGGAAGCCAGCCATCAACACTCAGCAGCTCTGTAAATACAGCCAGTGGTGCAGATGCCTTCCAACAGCATCCAAGGTGCCATATTGGGTCTTTGAGCCGAAAAGCCCTTTGCTGTTTTCTCTCTGAGTATGATCTGGTTGCCTTCATTGTCAGCCCTGCATAAATGGATTAGCAACTGCCCTTTTAGCTGGAGGGAACAAAGCAGAGAGTTTAGGAGGAATGTGATACGAGTGGGCTAGAAAGCTCAGACCTGAAGGATCACTGCAAATATCAGCATTCCCTACTGGTCAAATGACAGGCTTGGGTAGTATTTCACTGCTTGGTCTATTTAATGTTTTTTCTGTGCCATTGGAAATGGAGAACTGTGAATTTCCTGTTCAGTGCTTCATTCTTTGTGCAGATGGAATCAGAAAAATGTCTTTTAGGACCTAGTATAATTATCATTGTTTTTAAATTTGGTATATTTGCAGGTGTAACAAGCCTGGGGGAAAAGAAGATATTTTTTCCATCTGTGCCACTCCAGTGTTACTGCAGCCAGTGGAATTCATTATTATTCATTATTATTACACTATTAGTGATAAATGTCCTGCATTAGTGAGGAACATAGGAGGAGTTAACATTATTAGCTTGCACATCACATAACTGGATTTCAATGGACCTGCTCATGTCCTTATGTCTGTGTGGTGATTTCTGATCATTTTATGTGCAAATCTGTCTCTTACCATGAAGAAAGTGGTGGAGGGATTATGTCTCAATGGATTCGTGCATCATCACAGGATTTTCCAGGACCAAATCAAGAGCTGGAGGTGGAGACTGGGAGCCTAGGAGATAGGGATGAGAAGGCCAAGGACATGCACGTTATTCTTTTCCTGGCTGAAGGACGTTGCCTTGGTTGCTGTTGCAGGATTTTGGCCACCTCTAAGTGTCTCAGCTTGGGCTGGCCATCGTGGGAGTACCCCAATGTGTGCGCTGGTCACTTGGGAGGTATGAGCAAAAAGATTTAACAGAATGAATCCATTGGGAAACACTGAGCATACCAATAATGTGTCAGGGACTTCTGCTTTTCCATCTTCCATCCTTGTTCCATTTCTGTCTTGTATGGAGATATATGGATATGTATGTTATTTGCCATTCCCCAGTCACCTCCTAAATGAATCTTTTTAACAGAAATCCCCTAACACCACCTCTGCTGCTCATGAACTTCTTCCTCGCTGCATTAAAGTCTATTAAGATCATTACACTTGCTCTGGGAGACAAATCCTTTCATGAGGACCTCCTGCAGCTGCGGAGACCTCAAAATGCTATTGTCCTAGTAATGCCAAAGTATCTGCTAATGCTTGTGTCCAATGCATCAGGGGAAATAAATTTTCACCTTAGACAGGGTGAATCAAAGTGAACATTGAGGGCTCTGATCTTCTTGCCCCACCTTGTCTCCTGGCCCATGGATTTTGTTAGTAATTCCAGCTTGGTCTGGTGGCTATGCCTGAGGTCTGGGATATGAAAGATTTCTCTCTCCGTATGGCTCCAGTAGAAACAGGAGTTTATTATTTTCCACACCTCACTGGAAAATAACAGAGATGAGGCATCTTGAGGAGTTTACATTTAAATGTTTGGCTCATTTTATTCTGGCTGGGAGACTGAAAACTAAAATCACAAGTGGAAGACATAATGCAGGTTGGGGGAATTTTGAAACTCAAAGCTGTATGTTGACTGTTTGCTGAAGCCCACACCTAGGTGCATCGTGAAAAATACCTGTAGAGTCTATCCGCTTAAGGATCTGTAGATAGTAGTATTGCAGTGAAGAGATATTTTAGGCTAATGTAAATGTATATATATGTGGTTTTATTATGCTATAACACTGTAGTCACTCATCTAAATATTTATCATAGTATTTGGAACTGTATGTAAATCTATCTTTATCTGCTCAGCTAGTGATTTTTCCCTTGTGTGGCATACTTTATGGCATAGCTCAATAGTTAAAATACAGTCAGTTCACCAAAATGGTACCAGTGAGAGTGGATGCTCTTAAATTTACACCCCTCATCACATTTCCAGACTGTGTTTTATACAAGCTAGTTTAATGACATTTGCTTTCTTTTATTCCAGTTTTCTTGGATTGCAAATGCAATCAGGAAAAGTCAATTTTTTCTGTATCGTAATGTGTAAAGTCCTGGGGTGACCAGGACTTATTGACTTTCTCACAATATGAGGAAGAAGCAGCGAGAAATCCTTAACTAGGTTTTCTGTCCCTGGGAAGTAGAGGGTGGTTCAATTACAGGTCAAAAGTAATTCTGTCCAAACTTCTAATTTGAAAAATGTTAAAAGAAGGAAATATACATCATTAACTCATTTCTGTTATAGGGATAACTATTTTTTCCCCTTCATCTTTCTGTCAGCCAGTAGTTTGGGGAATCTGTCTGTATAATTAATGATATCTGATTTATGTTATTCAATTATGATGTCTGTCTTGCTATGAAAAATGACTGTATTATGCACACATGTACTTACCTTTCATATAAGGCCTCCAAAACATGTTCGCTGGAGTAAAACAAAGGAGTGCTACACTTTAGTGCCTGTGCTTGACAAACAGCAGATATGCTCAGGAAGGAGCTGGAAATTGGAAAGTCAGTTCC
Organism: Platalea leucorodia; assembly: GCF_965183815.1. Taxonomy (NCBI): domain Eukaryota; kingdom Metazoa; phylum Chordata; class Aves; order Pelecaniformes; family Threskiornithidae; genus Platalea; species Platalea leucorodia. The sequence goes on from NC_138831.1 coordinate 45,098,939, forward strand.
TCCTGCCTCTTGGGGATGAGGGGAAGGGAAGAATGGAAGATAGCAGGGGCAAGACAAAGAAAGAGGTTATAAAGAAGGCTAAAAGGGCAATTATTCTGTCCTTGCCCTCTTTAATGGACACTCTGGACGGCGGTCTCTGTGGGATGTCCAAGGACTGTGTTAAATGGATCTTCTCGTTTTTAACAATGTGGTTTGTTAGGGTAAGTTTAAAGCACGTTAGGAAGGAGGTAGGAATTTAGTGACTATGAGCTCTTTCATTGCCCATGCTGAATCTCTCCTGAAGGCTGCCAACCCAGAATATTTCAGTGGAGCTAAACACATTTCAATTACTGCTATTTTTAATTGAAGATGCATGTCACAACTCATTTGGCACTTTGCTCTGATGATGCCTTGTTTTATCTACAATTATTTAGAAGAGTGCTTAAGACAGGCTAGTGAGATGTGAAGTCTCTGCAATTTGCAGTATGAATCTAATTTCAAGTGACATTTGGCAACCCAAGTAAGCACTCACTTGGAAATCTGTTTCGTCTTCCATCCACATAGAAGAGCTCATGCTCCCAACACAAAGCGCAGACAATGCCATGCCATGAACTGAAACCATGGGATGGATGCTTTGCTGAGTTACTGCTAGGTGCAGGGAGCTCCACCCACCCCTCCGTGCTGGCAGATGTACATGTATATGTGGGTCATTCATATGTGGCTCAGCTTCTGTGTTGGGGTTGCGAGGTAAGCGAGACTGCATAAACTAGAGAAAAGGAGAAAGCCAGGTGCAGTCCCAGAAGTGTGATTAACTTTGGCAGACTAGTATGGTTTGATTACTCATGTATTTATCTTTCACCTGATTGATACAACCCACAGCCTTCCAAATTATCTACGCAGACTGAAAATGGCAATAATAATCCTTAGCTCTTGTTAAAGACATCAACAGAGCAAGTGAGAGAATCCAGAAGGTGAAAATCTGAATTGAATCTAATCTGTGTGAACATGAATTCTCCTGAAGGTAATGGAGTCCACGAATTCCCCTTTAATGCAAGTCATGTCAGAATTTGGTGTGCCCAGAGTGATCAATTTCTGTTAGATTTTTCTTAATCATGAGTGCTGGGATTTGTTCTTTATCTCCTGAAAAATATGTAAAAAAAAATAGGATGTGTGACTGGATTGGAGGGAGGTTACAAGGAACTAGAAAGCTATGGAAGGAAACATTCTTCATGTCCTGTGAAATAGTAGAATAAACCTTACTGCTGATAGGGAGAATGAATTTATAATGGGCTGTGAGAAGGAAAACGATGTACTGCTCCTAAAGGTTTCTTAGTACATGCTGTGGTTTAGTGAATGCTCTTTCCTGCTCTAATGGTCATCTGTGCAGGTCCTGGTCTCCAAGACAGTCCTTTTCCTCCAGGGAGACACAGATGTTGTATGGCCTTACCAGAGGGGTGTCCAGACTTACTGTATGTGTACAAGGAGGGAGGGGTCATGCCTCCATATTACCACAGGGGCATCTTGAACCTGAGCTCTTGTTCAACAGCTCTGTCTTATAAGCTGGATTCTTCTTGAGTGAAGGCTATGCTAAGCTTACCTTCTGTGTACCTTAAAATTGCTGTCCTATTTAACATACATGAGTAATTGCTTATTAAGAAGAATCTCAACTAAAATGTAGCATCTGGTTTTCACTGGGATTTCTATTTCTCACCCAATTTTTCAACTGGATTGACATTATGGTATGAAGGGGTGAACTGACTTGCTGAAGGCCACACAGCAAGTGAGTGGCTGAGCCAGGAGGAAAATTCTGTGTTGTGTTTTATTCCCCTAAATGTCCTTTTATAAAAAAATCTCATTGTGCCACCACTGACTCAGGTGTTCAGTGGTACAAAGTGTCAGCAACTCTTAGAGGTTAATTAAAGAAGCAGGGTAGGAGGGGAAATGGCCTCTTGGGCATGGTCTATCAGTTTGAGAATGACACATTGGGAAGACGCTGTCAGACACTGGTATCCTCACCATGCTGTTGTCTTTTCTCTTCTCAGATTAAATCCATGTCATATATTTTTTTTTTAAAAAAGGGGGGGAATGGGATTTATTTCTTCATTATTTCTTCGTTTATAAAGTTCTTACAACTCAGAAAATAAAACTAAGGAAGAGCTGATTGAAACTGGCCTTTGGCTGCTGTGACCATGAGGGGATGTGGCCAGGAGCTGCCAGCAGTGAAGCAGTAACAGCAGCTGGCTCATCCAACCCCCTTGCTGTCCCTTTCTCCCCACCTTGTGTGTCCCCTGTTTCCCAGCATGTGACATATCAGTGCTAGCCACTTCTTCAGCCAGGTCTGGGCCTCTTGGAAGCTCCTTCCAGGCCACTGGGTGGATTTTTCAGTGGTCAGTCCTGTTGTATTTTTGCAGCCTATATGTGCTGGTGGAGAATTTGGCCAACAGACTGAACCCTACCCAACATATATTGAACTTTCAGCTATAATTCTGCACCTCCCTTTTGGCAGAACTTTTTATAAGACTTTTTTCATTCCCCAGCCTTATTCCTCCTGAAGCCTCCTTCCCCCACTAACACCTTAGGCTGGCTGGGATCCTAGAGTTTCTCTCTTCCAAAGGAAGGATCTGGCAGGAGGAGGGATTGTCCCCCAGAGCCAACTTGGTGGCGGTTTCAGCCATTAGGAGAGCCCTAAATTAAGAAATTTTGCTTGGCTTTAAGTCCAGGATTTCATAATTTTCTGCTTTTATTAGTTTGTTTGTGCTTCCTTAGCCCCTGGATGATAGATTTTAAACCACAGACTTTACTGCAATCCATCTCTGTTCTTTCTTAACCGTGCTCTTTGGCTCAGTCTGATCCCACTAGACGCTCAGCAGAATGTCTAAAGCTGCAAAAACTAGGGGGGAAAAAATGTAGAGAGGAAAAAGAGGGAAGAAAACCTCCTCTTCCCCCTTTCACCTTCTAGAAATTTTGGCTTAGCCAGAAATGAGGACTTTCCAAGACAAACAGGCTGCATTATCACACCAGACTCCCCTGGCAAGGAACAAATTTTAACAGCCTAAAAACATATTTTTACACGGATGGGGGACAAATAGTTACAAAGAAAACACTGAGCATGTTTGCAGGTGCTGTGCTCCATTGTGTTAGCCAACCAGATGTTCTGTGCTGGGATGCTGCCCTGTCCTTTTCTGGGATGAAATGTCACTCTCTGGATGAATTAGAGCAAAACTCTGTATGGTTTTCTAGAATGAGCTGAGTGTTTAATTTGTAAACTATTAATATAGCTGTGTCTTTGTATTGGGCAATGCACCAGTCAAAATAAACACATAAAATTTGACCTTTAGAAAATTAACTACCATTGGAACATAAAAAGCCGGACTTGGTGCAACAAGTTGTGGAGCTTTTAAGTACTATGGCAGCGCTTTTAAAAACTGTCTTGCCATATATCACTGCAGACCTGGGAGGATTTGGGGGAGCTGCATGTGTATGGCATCCAGTTTGAGTGCATGGAGAGTTTGTGGTGTTGTACCTTGACCTGCTGTAGCTGAGTGCTACCACATGCATCTTGCGGTGTCAGGGAAAGGTGACAAAATGTGGACTGCTGCAAAAGCCAAATATTAAGGATGTCTGAGTATTTTGCTCAGAGTCATGTTTTCTCTATTGCTTCTGCAGCAGGCTGGATTTGAGAGAAAATATCTCCAAACAGTAGAAGAGTGGTCCTGGGTCTTATAACCAGTGATCCAAGAGGGAAGTTTGACAAACATCAGGATTTGATCAGATAAGACAGTAGTCTTTGCTAATACAGAGATACTTTTTGCTGTAAAGGCAGGTCCTTTCTGCACGGGAACAACTGAATACAAGTATTAACAGCTGCTTTGGATCAATGAATCCACCGTTGCTTCCACCCTTGCTTGTGTTATGTCCAATGTCGGTTTCTTTCCCTTTCTAGTTGTGTTCTTACTGGAGAACGGTAGCAAAATTTGTCATGAAAATCAAGCAGAGCATATTCAGCCTTTACTAAAGAGCTCAAAGGAAGAGAGTGGGATATTGGCTCTCAAGCTGTTTGTTCCCTGTTGAGGCCAGTGGATGCTTTTACCTATTACATGGTTCATCCAGCAACATCCTCCCTCACGGGTTTTCCCTGAATGAGCAGAAACCTGATTTCCCTGCAAGGAAACTGGTGTGGCCTCAGCTTTTTCCTGCCAAGGAATTAACATCACTTTTCTTCTTCCTGCTCCCTCTTGACTGATGTAAAAGCAAAATGGGGCCTCTCTTTTGTCACATTTATCGCAAGGGCCACAAGACTGGTTTCTTTGTTTTCCCCTGTTCTTTCTGACCTTATTTCACGCACGCCTTGTGCTTGAAGCAGCACCGCTAATTGACAGGGAATCGGAGGAAGCGTACCCATGTCAACTACTGTCTGCTCCGTCATCTCTGAAGAATATTAATAGCCATACTTACCTGTTATGTGGCATATTTAATCCCTAGTTTGGAAACCTCTGCTGCTCTGCTTTTGTGAAGACAGGCTGTCGGACTGGAGGGAGTGCTTCTCATTTGTTCTGGCAGCTCCTCTTGAAGATTTTCTCTGTTAAAATACCACAGGCCAGGTTGTTATGTAGACAAAAGCCACGTTTCACCTCTCTAGCAATGCATGGTATCCTAGGTAAATGTAAATAAAAATGGCCCTCAAAATTCCCTTTGTGCTCCCAGAGTAATGTAAAACAGCCCTAAATGAGAAATCAGGTGTGTGTGTGAAAGGGAGGATGCTCAGATTGTTAACAAAGTGTTATGATTGTGCTTATCCCCAAACACTTTAGTGCTGTCAATTCCTTTCCAGTTAATAAACCATTTATATGTGGCCTGCTTTTAGCATGGAGCAAAATATTTTTTTTTTTACTCAAGCTGTGATGTATAATTATATAGCTGACATCAAACATGAGTGGATACCAAGTCAAAGGAATGAATTTGGTCCTGTTCCTGTAATTCCATTTCCATGTTAACAATTTTTCCCCCTCTTTAAATTATATTTTTATTGAAAGCTTCAAAGGTCAACTTAGACATTCAGAGAAAATTTGTAACTCAGATTGTTTAGTATTCTCTCATACAGCACAGCCCTACATTACCCTGTGTCAGCAAATTAAGGAAATGAAAGTTGTGGCCAAGGATTACAATAGTACTGGTCTTAACCTTTTATAGCATATGGCATCCTATCAATTTTAGCCACAGGAGAAACTTGCTGTTCACATACAGCAAGTGGGTGTTGAAGTTTTTAATCTAAAAATGAAATCTTGCCTCTAGGAGAGGCATATAAAGACCATAGATCTTCCTTGCTGCTGGATAAACCTCCTGAGTAGCTGAGATCTTTTCAGCCACATGTTTTTCCTTCATCCACTTTTTCTTCCTTTCTTCCTCACTTGGACACAGAGGGACATCTATTCTATTTGACTGGAAGGGCAATACTCTAGCATAGAGATAGGTGGGTGCCCATATATTTACAAGATCGAGAGCCTAGGAAGATGGATAGATAACCTACAGACTTAATTGCAAAATTCTCACTTTGCAACAAGGTCTAGCAACACACGTTCACCTCATGTTGATCTGTGTAGTCCTAAGGAGGTTAACGGAATTGCTCAGCTGTTTAAGTACTTGCTGGATGGAGGTGATAATTAATGAGGCTGCTAATTATTCAGGAGAACTGAATTTTTATGTTAGGTTTGATTTACACAATAGTTGCTATGTACTTGTTCAGGGCACAGTTGATTCAGCTGGGCCAAGAAAAAACTGATAGGCCAGTTTCACTTCATTGCTGTTCAGTGTTGGTTTTTGATTTCCCTGGAAGTCTTTCCTTTCCCTTTCTGACATCTGATTTTTGACCTGCTTTTCTCTGCAACGCTTAAGTCTTCACCCCAAATCACAGCAGCATATACCCTGTAGTCTTGGGAAGGTTTCACTTTGGTCTCTAAACTTAGAGGCTAAAAGCAGTACATAGATGGTTCTAAAATGCTGTCAGAAATAAATTTCCCTGGGGGGCTGTGTAATAGGGTCAGAGTTTATTGGGTAATGCTCAGTTAGTAGATGGTCCAAAGATTTGGAATTATTTTAGCTGGGGCATGAATAATTGAGTTGAAGGCAAACTAAAGTCAATGATCCCACTTATCAGGTTCTATTACCGTAGGATACGTTCCACAGAACTGGTGTTAAGTTAAAAGCGATGTTGCTAGCTGAGCAGGAGAGGTACAGACCAAGGAGCCTATTCATGCTGTCATGCCTAGATGCCTGAGCTAGGTAGTCTGTCAATGCTCTTTTGGAGAGAGAGAGAGGATCTTCAGACAGTATTTCACAGCCCCTGATTTCATCTCCTGCTTTGATTTGCCTTAAAGGAGGTTGTTTATGGCTTGTCTTGCCTGTGCAACATCACCTCAGCAGCGGGTGGGAGGCTTACAATTGTTGCTGGACCAGGTTTAATGTCCCTTCTCAGTCCTGAAGACAGATATGTTTTAAGGGTAGCATGGGCATGCCCTTTCCTACCCACTGCTATGCCCTGTGGCTCCAGTGCCTGCTGGAAATACAAGATAGGCTGACCTGTGTGTCTCCACAGGCTGTTTTTAATCTGATAGTTCATTCAGATCTTGTCTAACCCATCTACCCACCTTCCTCTCCCATTTCAAGCACTCCACATACTGCTAAGATGAATTGTGTGTTGGCCAGCCCCATAATTGATTGCTTTGCCAAAAGTGAGGAAATGACCCTTGAGTTACTGTGCACCGCTTTTAAAGGTAAAATGGGATGCCCCACGTGAAGACAGCCCTGCGTGTTTGACACACTGGGAAAAGTACAAGCCATGCTTTCAATCTCCCTGGCTGCAGCTGTGTCCAGGATCAATACACCACAGAGTGAAACAGTACAGAGGTGCTTAGAACTGAATGTGCGACCTAGAGTACCGATCCTGACATCTTAATCCTTGGGAAGCATTTACATACCCAGCTTAAGCACTTGTATCATTAAAACGGTATTGCAAAGTCAAATTATACTGTACAGTATGTCTACCATGTTGGCTTGGTAGGCTGTGGCAAATTGGAAATGATCCCGTGCAAGCAGAAGGCTGGAACTGCTCTGAAAAACCTACAAAATGACCCATTTTCTACATTCATTCTTCTGCTGGAGCGTGTGAGCTAAAGAGGTTGCTGTCCCCAGCTCCTTACTATGGAGCCCCTCCTGGGGTTGCTCCTGTGATTTTAACTCATTTTAATAAAGATGATCCAGTTTCCTTAAAATCTTATGAGCTCATTTTGACAGGAAAGACTCAGCTAACAAAAGGGCTAATAATATCCTACAGAAGGAGAGTTGGAATGCACCGAGGATCATAAACTTGTCATCTCGCATAACTGTAGCCAAAAGAAGATGGAGATTCATAAGAAGGAGGTTGAGTTAACCTTGAAAAACAGGTCTACTTGTTTCTAGATTTAGCAATTATAAAATCTGTAAATAGAAGGTTTGTGGGTTTTTTGGTAAAGAAATGCTGAAAGAAATTGAGTTTTTAATATATTGTAATCTCTTCAGATATGTGTAGAAGGACCTAATCCTAGTACTTCACATGTAAGGAATATTAATATTTCACATGAACCATTTTCTAAACTGTCTGTTGTGTTTGACAGAAAATGGATAGAATTTCCTCTGGGCTGATAAACTGGCAGGCATTAATTTGGGACTCCAGTAACTAATACTGGTCTCATAGCTTTGAAATAACACTGAAAAATGAACAGAAGGGAACTGTGCACAGACTCCTGATGCCGGAGACCATTTCAGTAGTGGATTCATGGGACAGTGATTCAGAAATGGATCCCTGATGCCTGGATATCCAACCTGTTCCATAAGGTTCAACCCACAGATAATGTTAGTGGTGTCAAGGGTCGCATCAGATAACATCTGTCTCGCATACGGAAGCCAGCATGCTTGGTCAAAGTTAAATACAACCTATAGCTGCCAAGATCGGGGGGATGGAAATTGTGTCTCATGCTAGACCTTTGGGACGTTATCCTTTTCTCTTAAACATCATATGAAGGTCTGGTCTGTGAAAATGTAGAGTTACTTCTTTTTAATGTTAGTGTTGTTTTTAATGTTTTTTAATGTTTTTAATGTTAGTGGTTGTTTTTTTTAACTGGAAGAAATAAGTCTTGATTGCATCAGAAATACAGCAACTGTATGCTAGGCAGGACTCGCAGAAATGAAGCTGACAGGAGGCGGCCGGACTACAAATTAAAAATGAAGCAGACCAGCCTTTTCTCATTCCACCAGCTCAGAAAAATATTGAAAGTAAACTGCTGGCAAGTAGACAGTGAAAAGCAAATTAGATTTGGGACCAGATGGTGTAGATCAGTATAATACAAGTTGATGTCAATAAAGCAGTGTGATTAACGCTGCCAAGAATATCACTCATGATCTTTTTCAATTTCAGGTGTTATTTGTAGCACAGGTGAGGCAGTTACACACAGATGAGTGCACAGATCATTTTGGAAAGTAGGATTTAATTGAATCCCTGTTCCAAGAGAAAGGGCTAGGCCTGTATCCAGGTTTATCTGGAAATTTGCAGGCACTGGAGACCGTCCTGGGGTGGGGGTGGAATCTGGGGCTGAGGAGGGAAAAGAGCAGCACATCTATGGCTGACCATGAAGCTCAGTGCAGGACTTAACCCTGAGTACTGAAGGCTTCCTCGCTGGGAAGGGACCTGAAAGGGCTCTGAATTGGTGCTGAGTACATGTGAGAGCCTCCCCGACTGCTTTTAGTTTGTATGTCTGCATCCCCCAGCGCTTTGGAAGAGCTCTGAAGGATTTCACGTTGCTTGCTGCTTGGTCTGCACAATTCCTTACACACTGACAGCAGCCTCCCTTTCAAGGGCAAAATATTTACCCAAAATGCAATTCTCTCAACTTCAGTCAGAATGTGGATGATTATTTATGTAAATACCGTTGCAGAAACAAGGCATGCTTATTCTTCCTTTTTATCATAGTCTGAAGCAGGAAGAATTAGGGTGTCTCACAGGAGAGAGACTTTTTTTTTTTCCCCAAAGACTTAAAGTATATCAGAACTGTTTAGCTAAATCCCTGGGCTTTTCCAGATATGTCCCTCACTGATTAATCTAGTGTACACTTTGCAGTTGTGGTCCAAATTAATAGAAGATTCAACTTCAGGAGTATCTTCATGGTGCATTTTATAAATTAAGCTACTGGAGTTAATTGTTGGGAAGAAGAATCATTGCCATTTCCGTGTGCCAGTTAAAACATGACTATTTTATATGTAAGTAATAATAAATTATAGCTGACATTAAAGCTATTCCATGTTGTGTATGCTGTTAAAAATATCTGGATTGATATCTCATATGAAAAAAACTTTTAAAGAATGGACACAACGTGTTGTCCTTTACACTTAAGTTTTTTTTGAAAATTAGTGTCTGATAATTGGCCAATGTGTATTGGGATGATGGATGTGATTTCTGTATGCTTTATATCATTCCAGTAATTACATATTTTATTATTGCTCAGTAAATATGAGTGTATCTAAGTGGAGTGTTACTGGCTTGCTCTTGTCAAAAAAAAAAAAAAAAAAATCTACTCATCTTCACTGTTGGTGGGTATTGCCTGACCATAATATATCCTTGAGGCTCTTCATTTTCAGGATGCTCTGTGAATTAATTACAAAGAATACTTCATATAGTCAATAGTCTCAATGTGGTAGTTCAGCTTCTGAACGCCTGGTGAAATTCTATATGAATATCTGATAGAAAAATGAGATTTATGTAAAATAAAGGCCTCACTAGTGGATTAGATACAAATCTGCAAAACAGACTTGTAGAAGATGAGTTTGATGATAGAATGAAGAATATCTTTAAAAATGAGTCATGTTGTCTTGGGTGATGTAGCTGTTTTCCAGGAAAAATCTGTTGCCAAGGATCAGGGCATCCTTGGCAAGCTTAAACGTGCTATCAACATCCTTTCACAGAGTTGAACTCTTTTCTTTTTAATGTTTTTTGATAAGGAACTTGGTAAGAGACTTCAGCTCAGTTCAGGAGATGAGTATCAGTCAAAACTGACTTTTTTTGCCACTTTTGCCCTTAAGCAGACATGAAATAGGCCAGCTCTGAGAGTACTTAGACATTTCATTCTTATTTCCTATATATTGCCATGGGAATTTAGACATTCATATAGAAAATATGATCCTTATAGATGAATATTTTGTTTTCTGACTCTGCGTTTTGAAATATATTTTTGATGTCTTAATATGCAAGTTCTTCATTCTCTGGGTGCATCTTTTTCAGTGTTTCTTGTGCTCGTTAGTCCTGTTAGCAATTCCTAGTCTTTGTAGCACACCAGGAGTTAATATATTCACTCCCTTTGTGTGTGTGTTTATAAGCGTGTGTCTCCCCTTTGATTTGTATTGAATCTGAAGCCTGAAAGTGACGATCAATGGCTCAGATTATTTCCTTGCTGTCAGCTATTGACTTTCTCTCAGCCTGATATCAGAGCTCCTTTCCCAGGGTGATGCTAGCAGGGTAGAAATAGGAAGGGGAGCTGAAGAAAAGCTTGATAGAAGTCTCCCAGTTTATCTTACAGCATCTTTGACTGAATGTAAATGAAAAGAGGGAAAAAAAACGCCAGAAAACTGCAATTTAGGGTGGAAAATCAGAGGGGCTGAAATTATCTATCAGTGATGTCAAAACTGGGCTAGCTTTTTTTATTTTTCCCAAGAGGATTATTTATTTATATGATGATAGTTGTTCTTCTCAACCTGCTTTGAAGCCCAAAACTATTTAATTAGCTATGGTGGTTTCATTACAGCAGAAATAATCAAGACCAGTATGAAGGAGGAAAGGATGAGCGTGTCCGTGGGCAGAGAAACACCTTGGGTTTGGATCTGATTTGGATTTGATTTAGGTACCCAGTTGCTCTGATCTGTCAAAGTTGGGGCTGTACTTGTGCAAGTCAAGGTGCAGGGGGAAATTAAAAGAAATGCATTGATTAAAGACACACAGTACCGTTTAGACAGCTGACCAAGAAGTTGGCATAATCTCTATTTTGCACAATGGAGATCCCATTCTGTCATAGACCTTCCTGGGATGGGATCCGATTCTCCCATCCTCTCCCCATTTTTTTGGTCAGATCAACCCTGCATTTTCATCATATAGTCCGTCATTAATATACATACATACCTACATGTAAATACAAGCATACAAACTAACTTCAGCTAGGTTGGAAAGATAAACTACCTTTAACAGAATTTCCCCCTGTTGGATCTGCCTGAAAGCAGACACCAGAGTTGCTGGTTTAGCCCAATTTAGTTTTCATTTAACCAGATCAGAGAGTATACTACAAATGGCATGTGGCCACCACAGTAGCAAAGTCACTGTTTACTTAATCAAACATGATTAATGCATTGGTTTTACATTAGTACCTGTTTTTCTCCATTGTGGGAGTAGTCAAGGGATTCCCTTTGTCTGCTAGCAAGGAAGAACATGTTTTTTATCCTATGCTGCTTATTGTGCAGTCATGTCAGCAGTAAAAAATGTCTTTAAATATGCCTTCTTTTATCAGTGGAGAGATCAATACAGCAACTTTCTGAAAGCATAATTCAGTTACATGTGTTGTGGGAGACTAACGTGAATTCTCTTGGCGAGGCTGCATTTCAAATAGTCAGGGAAAGACAGCGTGGACTTTATTTCTCAACAGTGTAAGATTAAAGGGATTTCAAGTGTGCTTTGAAAATATCTTATAAGGGAGGATGGTTCAGGCTTACAGCAGGACCTGTGCTACAGAATGGAAATAAAGCATTGCTACAGGTAAATTTTGCCTTTGCTTCCAGTGGTGGAGTCAACAGAAAATACCTGCTGCCGAATTGTACCTAAACCTAATGATGACAGTGGTTGATGGTGCAGACAGCAGCTAGAGAATGTGTTGACTTCAAGTGAAATCCACTACTGAAATGGGAAGTTTTCACCAAAGAAATAACTGCAAGGGCTAAACCCTAACCTGAGACAAGCCAAAAGGTTTTAAGGGGCTATGAGAGGTGTTGGTCAGACATATCCGCGGTGCAACTTTTGCACTTGGTAAGTGAAGCATACTGAAGCCAGTTGAAGGAGGCACCGAGGAACACCATGATCTTTGCTGCTGCTCTTTCTTGAGTAGGACATGCTGTTAAAAGAAATACAGCAGCACTATTTGATGGCTTTTCCTGGCAGGAAAATGAGGAGCTGACCTGAGTTAGTAAGCAGGCTATCACAGCAAGGTTACAATTTGGCTGGGACATCACTACAAAGGGCTTGGAAACTATACCTCAAGTATGGTGTAAGAGGATTTTGAACCACCACCTGTCATAGTTTTCAGGGGATTACTTTCTGGATTTTCTTTTCCCATTCATAAACACCAAGGAGGTTTTCCTACTCCCTTGCAAATGTATGAGTCCTCTTTGACTCCAAAAAAGGTTGAGCCAGTACCTTGCCTAGACTCAGTCATTCACAGTCCCTCTATCACCAGTCAGGATAAATTTAATTACTTGTGACTACTTTTTTTATAGCATGCTCAGAAAATCTCATCTTGAATCAGAAGACATCCATAAAACCTACTGAAATCCAGAATATTCATCACATAATTGACTGTAAAACATTTCTTCCTTCTTGCTGATGACTTTGTTGCCCTTAGCACGTTGTCAGCCTGGTTGTACCTCACTAACTCTGTGCAGAAACGTTTTCATTTCCAGACTGATTCCTGTACTTGTCATAGTCATTAACATGTAAATACATCTCATAAAGCACAGAAATGAACTCATAATTATAGCTTTTCCAGCCATTAACACGTGTGATAGTTAAGTCTGATTACGAACTTCGCCTATCCGCATTCATTGGCAACGCATTCCTGTGGGTCTCTGTATTTCTTTGCCTGCTCTGAGCTGGACTGAATTGGGAGTCCATAAAGCTAAAATCTAATTAATTAAATAGCAATACTAGCCCTTGCATTGGGCTTAAATGTGCAAAAGAGCATTTCTTTTTCCAATTTTCAAATGTTTTTAATCTGCTTATTGAAAATATCATCCTAGAAATATGAGTCCCTGACTTTGAGAGATGCCCTGGAATTTAACAGCCCATTATTTTTCTGTGGGCAATTTATTGCAGTCAGAAGTGATACAGTTCATGGAAAGCGAGTGGATGGATGGCTGAATCATTCCATCACCTGTCATGACTCATTCCCATCATTTCCGTCTCTTCATGAAGGGTGCATAAACATGTCTGCAGACTTAATCATGGCCGAGAGCGTCATTAAAATATTACCTTGGTTAGGGTCAGAAAGATGGTTACGTAGCCCCATGGCTAGATTGCAGAAGAGAGAGGGGGTCAAGATTTTGACTGCTTCATTCGGAGGATGTCCAAACCAAAACCATGCTGGGTCTGGCAGAGCAGGGACTTCAGTCTGGGCTCTTTTTCTTGAGCTTCACACCTCTGCAGGCAATTCCTCAGACCTGCTTCCTTCAGGTACTTTGTAGAGTACTGTTTGGTCTGGCCCCTGTGTGGTAAGTTAGGATACAAATGAAGTGTATGTACACATGAACTGTCTTCCTGCCCCAACAGGCTTTCATAGGATGAAGTGTGCAAACCCTCTTGTGGCTTGGCTTAATCCTCCTTCAAAGTGTGCTCAGAGGGTTTACCCAGCCAGTTCCTCCCGACAAGTGCTCGACCCATGCTCCAAATTGACCTGCTGTGAGCTGGCCTGACCAAATGCCACGTGGCCGCAGTTAGATTGAGCAGAAGTTACTAGCTTGCAGAGAGCGTTGCATAATCCAGTTACACAACTTCTCTTTTGGAACTGGCTTGTATCTGGTCAGGTTGGAAGATGGGCAAATGTCTCTGAAAAAAAGGCTGTAGCCTTAATGTATGTTTATCTTGCACAAAGAGCTATGGGTTCGTTGGTTGGTTGGTTTTGGTGGTAGTAAGACACTACTGAAGAGTGGAAGTGCTTGAAAGGAGGTATGTGTGTAGGGGCCATTTCTCTGATGCAGACAAAAGCAGCAAGGTGGCTGGATTGCTTGCAGGTGGGGAGCTTCCATTATTGACTATTGCTGAGCAAGTCCCAGGCTGGTGGAAGTAAAAGAAAGACAGTTTGGAGCAAGTATTCTAATTCAACCTCATCTCCAAGGGATGAGGGAAGACAAAAAGAAAGAAAATTACTCAATAGTCATGTTAAAAGCTGTTTAATACATGCTTAAATCGGTGCAGATAAGGAAAATCATTGTAACAATAGAATGTTATTATTTGCTTACTGTAATGCCTAAGAAATCTAATCACAGATTAAGATTGCACTATGGTAGGGATAGCTCAAACAGACCAGCAAAAATACAGTGTATGCCCAAAGGAGTTTATAATCTGGATGTCACATACCCTCGATAGCAAGGTATCTCCAGGCTGAGCACAGCAGCGATAAGCTTATGCACCTGTTGGTTCTGTGGAAGAAACACACGGTGCCAGTGGGGAAAAAAAGGGGGTTCTGCAGCTCTGTGAGCAATGCAGCCACAGCTCAAAGTGGGGCTGGGGTTGAGACATGCATCAGGTGCTCCCTGATACATAGAGTCTCTGGGACTGCATCCCTGCAGTGTCAATGAAGCATAAGCAGGCTTGAATTCTCTATCCCCCGGCCTCTGGTGGAGCTCACAAACCACGGGTGATCTCTGTGCAATGTCTTCTCCAGGTCTGTGACTCGCAGACATCACCTCAGCAATTGTTGTTGGCTCTTCTTGAGATGATTCTTCATCCCTGGCTGCACGGTGATGTGACGTAATCGTATGAGTGCAGTCCCTTTATTGCACTAAAAGCATAATGCCCCATTATTCTAAAGACAAGGGTAGGGGGAAACAGCTGTTCTACTGATTAAGTAAATAAAAGCATGACTCTCCAGTCCTCCCTCCTCCAGCCCCTAGTAATCTGCCCAGACTCTGCGCATCGTCACCATCCACTCAGCTCTTTGCCCCTGAGTGCCGTGAAAGCGGGCAGCATGCGGATCTGGAAGGCTGCCCTTGCTGTGCTTGCTCCGGTCCAAGCGGTTTTGTGAGTCAGGCGCTTCGCTTTTGCACAGAAACCCATCCTCTGTCCTGCCTTTCCATTTGCTCATGCCCTTCTCCTGCCAAAGTAACCATGGCAGGGACGGCGTGCGGGGGGGCGGAGAGGAGAGAAGCAGCGTTGCCAATCTCTCATTAATTTCTAGATGTGGAATGATGGAGGAGATGCATGTGAGAGTCTAATAATAACGAGCTGAGGTCTCAGACATGGTGAGCAAGGCAAGCTTCTTTAACTAACAACTTAATTGTAATAAATTTGAGTCTAAGAGCACCAGGCAAGTAAATCAATCAACCCTTGCAGGCGGGCTCATTAAAACTAGTAAAGTACAGACCAAAAAGGTCATCTTATTAAAAAGGATTAGCGTTTTCCAGTTAAATCCTTTGCTGCCCATAGGCACTAGGAGAGAATTTGGATTCTGAGCTTGTCTGTTGTTGCAGTGGTAAAAGGGCTGACCTTGCACAGCAATAAATGCCTTCGGTCCCCGTGGCTGGGCCTTTGGCTGGCTGATGCCAATGGGCAAGGCTGTATAAATGCTGGTGGACCTCTGCCAGCCTGGTCCAGCTGTGGGTTGCCAACTGTCCCATGGAGCACGCTGAAACGTGATCAGGGGCGAGTTCTCTCTTGCAAAATACGAGTGAGCTCGCTCTCCAAGCTTTTCTCCAGTCCTGTGTCTTACAGACTGAGACATCACCTCAGTAATTGTTGTTGGCTCTTCTTGCAATGACTCTTCCCTGGCTGTGTGGGATGTATCTTCTCCTGTCAGGTCTTAATATATTGTAGCCCTCAAGCAGCGTTTTCTATCTTTGCCTTTCTTTCCTGGCTGCAGGATGCAGTACTTTGGGTTTTCTAGTGCTTTGAGAGGCAAATTTTCACAGACCCTATTATAATCTTGTTCCTTTAGGAGAGTATATTTACCTTGGAAGAAACATTAAACTGAGAACAGCTATCCAAACAGCTGGCATCCTTCTTCCTGTTTTTCTTTTCTATCAGATACAGTGTTGGTGGCAGGAGAGACATTTTTTTCTTTTTCAAACTTTCCTCTACCCACACTTGCATTCCAGTGGTGACCCTCTGTGCAACAACACTCGCTGCTATCATGGAAAAGCGATATCAAAATTGCTGTGTCGTTCAGAGCATCCCTGCAGCTGGAGTGGTGGGGCTGCTGGAGTGCTCTTTCCTGCTCCTGCATTACATTTCTGATGATAACTGATTTTATGAGAAAAATATGAATTGTGTCAGTCATTGGTTGAGCAAAATGCCTGAAGTCAAGATGATCTTTTCAGCTAAGAGGACACGGCATTTAGGGAGGTGGGGACAGGTAGGTTACATAGACCACCCCTTATGCAGCACACCCACAGCTCTGCCCCTCTAACTCCGTTTTTGACAAACCTACTGTCTCCCAAAGAGGAATCATTTAGGTGGCCACTACCTTGCCCCTGCTGGAGCTCCAGCAGCTTGGTCAGCTAGCGAGGCAAGGGGGCACATCAGCCGTGCAGTCCTGGGTCCAGACTGATGCCGCATACAGTGGGTACAGCTCATGGCACGCTTCCTTTGGTTCCTGCTGCGCTCAGGCAGCACTTCAATTGCACAGCAGTTTGCAAATAAGTGTACTGCATATAATGGAAGTTCCCCTTCGCTATTTTTGCTCATTTTTGAAGGCCTTTTTCTTTTAAGCCTTGGGAGGCCTCAGGGGCATGTAGGAAATTAATTAGTCTTGCAGCAGTTCAGGAGTTCATTCAGAACAAGTAGTTATGTGTTCGAAAATACGGTAGGAGAGGTAAGTATGAGAATAAGATCAAGCATCTCTTTTATCCCACTAGGCTTCCCTTTTGCATAGGAAGTACTGAGAGTCTTTCCAGCTCTCCTTGACCCATCAGCAGAGCACATCACAGAGCGCGACATGCTGCTAAGGGGGGACGGGGGAAGAAGAAAGAAGAAAATATTTATTTTCTACTGTGTTTCCAACCAGCCAGCACTGTGGTACTTGAGGGTGCTTGTGCTATCTTTCCATTACAGCAAAAGATTGCTGAACAGAAGGTCTTGATCCTGTCCTCGGCAGGGAAGTGCTGGCTAATGGCCACAGGTAGGTGACTACCAGTCTGTGCTCTCTCCTCAGCTCCGAGAACTTGCTGGGGAACTTTTAGATATTGTCGCTTAATTTTTCTGCATCAATTTTACAATTTGGAGCATAATACTTACTGTATGCATATTAGCTAAGATGCTTAGATGAAAGCCGCTATCGACTACATAGCTGTATTTCTGCTTAGTTTAAGCACTCAGACTTCACCTGTTTACGGTGTATTGGGGCTCCTGTAATCTGCAGCCCCGTTAACGTGCTGCAGCTGAGTGCAGAGTTTGGAGCTGCTTTTTTATGCCTATACCTGCAGGCACCTTTGGTTTCACGCATCCCTTGAGCCTCTGAATGTCACTAGATTTGCACGGATTTCTTGTCTTGATGAATAAGTTTCCTTGAATGAGTAGGAACCCCTTATCCTCCCCATTTCTAGTAATTTTTCCTTCTTCCACAGCAGCAGGGACAAATTCAGGACAGATCCAGTAACACCATTACTGTGTATGAGTTTTGTCAGACAGTGCGATCAATACAAGACTCAAAGTAGTACAGTTTTATTGGAATACTCTAGAAAATACCCATTCTTTATTCTTTCATATTTTCCACTCACTGCCTCCCCCCCCCCCCCCCCCCTTCACATTCCTTTAGCCTTTGCCCAAATTTTACCTCAAACCACAGGCAATTACTCTTCTATTTTTTTCTGGGAGGTGAAGGGTTAAAACAATAAATATATTGGTTCCTGTTTTTCCTCTCTGCAGCTCTGAGCTCCAGCTGGGTGCAGACATGGAATAGTAAGACGTCCATGGGAAAGGCTCATCTTCTCACAGCCCTTACAGCAGCACTCCAAGCTCAGTGTGAACTTCCCAGAGCACAGTGGCGGAGCCGAAGCCCTCACTGATGCTGCTGGGAACCTCTTGCAGGGAGTAAAGCAATGGCGTGGAGATGATGCATGTGTGAACTCAAGCTGGGTTCAAGGTATGTATGAAGAACAGCGTACTCGGTCCTCAGCTGAGTTAAAAAATATATACATACTTATATATTGCTGTGGCTATTGGCAGTTGGCTATTTCCACACTGTGTGTGTCTGGCTGGTAACTTCTAGACCTGGAAGAAAAATGTATTTCTGGTGTAAGAGACAAACATGAGGCAGCAAGACCAGCTCCGTGGTGTGTTCTGGTGTCCAGATACATAATGAATAACTCGGTTTTGCTTTTGCCCTTTTGCAGCAGGTGCTCTGTTTCCATGAACCATAGCCCCTGGGGGCCAGGTAGACAATTTCTGCTTGCTTACACTTTCCTCTCTGAGCTGGCTTAAATGCTTCAAAAGAAGCATAGTCAAGAGAGGGCTGTGGTGCCCCAGGGGTGAAGGGATGAGGGATAGAAAGAAAACCAAGCTCTCTCAGGGCTCCCTGGCCTTGCTGGTACTGAGGATGTGTGACGGCTGCAGCTGCAAACTGTCCATGTGCAGCAAGGAAGCAGCCACATCTCAGCACATTTCTTGCCTTCCCCCCTGGCAGAAGGGCTGCCCACCTGGGGTACAGATAAGCCACAGTCCTGCAGTGCCTGGTGCTGGGGCAGCCGATCATCATCTCCTCCCTCACATGGGGAGTAGGTACTTATAGTTAGCCCTGCTAAATGCTTTGTGTTCCTTAATGATTCCTGATGGGAGGGAGGGAATACTGCATCTTTGCAGATCAATAAGTTGGATTGATGTCTCAGTCTGGGGAATAGCGAGAACTAAGGACAGAGACAGACAGACCCACCTCTGCATGAAGACTGGCATGGTGCAGGCAACCTGGGTGGTCTCAGCCAAGTGCAATCCCGTTTCCATTTCCCTTTGGCTCTGTGCGTGCTCATGGAGAGTTACTGTGGCTCAGTTGTCATTGCTGTTTAGCTATAATAACCTGATCATTGTCTCGAAGCCCAGTTCATGGGAACGTGACAACCCTGTTCCTTAACCTAGTGTTAGTAGGGAATGCCAGTTCACAGGCAGGTCTTCAGTATGTTGTGTGTGGTTTATCATGGTTTATCTTAGAATCACAGAATCGTTAAGGTTGGAAAAGACGCTTATGATCATCGAGTCCAACTGCTAACCTATCACTGCCAAGTCCACCACTAAACCATGTCCTCAAGCACCATGTCTACCTGTCTTTTAAATACCTCCAGGGATGGAGACTTAACCACTTCCCTGGGCAGCCTGTTCCAGTGCCTGACTACCCTTTTGGTGAAGAAGTTTTTCCCAATATCCAACTGAAACCTTCCCTGGTGCAGCTTGAGACCATTTCCTCTCGTCCTGTTACTTGTTACTTGGGAGAAGAGACTGATCCCCACCTCGCTACAGCCTCCTTTCAGGTAGCTGTAGAGACCAATAAGGTCTCCCCTCAGCCTCCTCTGCTCCAGGCTAAACAACCCCAGCTCCCTCAGCCGCTCCTCATAAGACTTGTGCTCCAGACCCTTCACCAGCTTCATTGCCCTTCTTTGGACACGCTCCAGCACCTCGATGTCCTTCTTGTAGTGAGGGGCCCAAAACTGAACACAGGACTCAAGGTGGGGCCTCACCAGTGCCGAGTACAGGGGCACTATCACCTCCCTGGTCCTGCTGGCCACACTATTCTTGATACAGGCCAGGATGCCATTGGCCCTCTTGGCCACCTGAGCACACTGCTGGCTCATGTTCAGGTGGCTGTCAACCAACACCCTCAGGTCCTTTTCTGCCAGGCAGCTCTCCAGCCACTCCTCCCCCAGCCTGTAGCGTTGCCTGGGGTTGTTGTGACCAAAGTGCAGGACTTGGCACTTAACCTTGGTGAATCTCACACAGTTGGCCCTGGCCCAATGATCCAGCCTGTCCAGGTCCCTCTGCAGGGCGTTCCTACCCTCCACCAGATCTTCTGGGGATGCAGCAGAAAGGAACAGCCAGGTGATGGTAAAGTTGTGGCAGGGGTGTCTCAGCTTGGTACAGGTATATGGCACTGCAAGGTGGCAGGGTGACCTTATGCAATAATATTATTACGCTTTTGTTTTGCTAAAAGATGGTAAAGTCCAGAGTCAAAAGGACTGAAACTGGAATGGGCAGAGAGGCAAGAGTATTGCTGGATGTCTGTCATGTCAGCTTAAGGGGGTGGAAGTGCCAGGAAGCCAAAACCAACTAGCTGCCCCAAATGGTGCCTGATGCTACTAAGCATTGCACCCCTTGCAGTCCTTTTGATGAAACACAATAAATTTATTTGTTTTCATGCATTTTTTGTGGAAAAAAACTAAAGGACAAAAAACCAAGGAGCTATGAGACAGTCTGTACTTCCCCTACCCCTAGCCAAGCAGTAGAGAGCAGTGGGAAACAGTTAGCGAAGGTGTCAGATTTTCTCTAAGGGCAGCCACAAGGCCCTCGTGCCAAACACTATTTGACATTTAATTTAAGACCCACGTAAAGTAACAGCCAGAGCAGGCAGCAGGCAGAGTGTTCCAGTTGACAGACTGGCTCTATTTGCTTTAATTTCCTTAACGTGATGGCCAAGTTTATCTGTGAGTGAGAAATACAGTATTTTTTTTTTTTGTTAGCCCATCATGAAAAGAGCACTGTGTTGTGTTCAGACACTGTTTGGGGCTTCAGGTGGCCTTCATTAGGTATTATAATGCAAGAGAGCTGTGTGTCAGTGCCAGAGGAGCCAAAGAAAGTTGTGCCTCTTTGATTAAATAATGCTAACGTCAAACACTGGATTCCTGGTCTGAACTGAGCCATTCAGCAGGTGTAAAGATGGAGAGAGACGATCTGTGTGTGGTGGTTAACATCCTCGCAGCCAGGAGGTGTAGGGGGGAGCAAGAAGGCTTTCCTTCTTCATTAAATGTGGGTGTCATGACCACTCAGTGCAGAGGGGTTTACATGACGATGCTGTCATGTTGTACATGTGCAAAGGGACCATCCACAACACCTTTTCTGGTCTCTGTGGTTTGTGCTAGAAGCCCATAGATAGGGAAAGAAAGGTCGGGGTGGTGATGGGAAGATTGCAGAGCGGTTATTTGCATTCTGGTTGCTTTTGTTTTCCTGCTGTTGCTGGGAAATGGATCTAGTGTGCTGCTAAGGAGGTGAAATGGGAATAAAACCTACCTGGGTATATGGAGGGAGTGGTGGGAGTTTCTGGCTGAGCTTTATTTGAAGAGGAAAGCAGTAGTGGAAGCTGGGCTGACTGTGTAGCTAATACTAACAAAAGGGAAATGTTAAGAGGTGGATGTAGAAATGAGTCAGGAAATGAATTAGTTACTTGATTTTTTTTTTTTTTTTTTAAAGAAAATAAATGTATTTTGTCAGCAGATTGAAGCATGGTACCTCCAAGGGTTGATGATGAAGGTGTGGAAGGGTTATGTTAGCCACCCAGGTAAGGAATATCAGGGGAGGAAATGTCTATGAAGCAAGTGGTTTGCCACAGCAAAGACTAAAGGCAGCTGCAGAACATGGAAGCAGTTGAAGGAGAAGGGCTCCCCAGGCAGTGGGACAGAGACAGCAGCCTGGAGGCGGTGTTGGCTGGGTGGAGGAGGACTTGGCTGCTTTCCCAAGGTCATTAGGAAGTCTAGACTTTCCCATAAAAGGGTCCCATTTGCTGAAGAAATCCTTGGGCTACCAATGCCCTGAGGGCTTCACAGAGAATGTAAAGACATCCAGAATAGTCTTGCTACACTGAGGTACCTTCCCTGAGTTTTTCTGTGTATATGGACTTTGGAAGCTGACTTTGGGGCAGGCTGGCAGGAACGAAGGCAGCTCTGGGGCTGGCCCACCTGGTGGCTGGGGCACTGCTGCTCCAGCCTGGCTGGGTTTTGCTGCTCATCAGGTTCCTCGCCCAGCAGACAGGACAGAGGAGCCAAAACCAACTGCATTCCTCTTAGAAAGCCAGAAAGCAAATAACTGCTTCTGTGTGCTGATGAAGGCATTTGAGGAACTCTATTCATGCAGCTGTTCCCGAAACTCATAAATGGAGACTTCCACCTCTGTGACAAACTTCTCCTTGGTGCCTGGTGACTTGGGGGTTATTTGACCAATTGGTTGGTGCCATCCTATGGCTTTAAGCACTTTAAATACCAGCTACCCTCCTTATGCAGAGAGTATATCTCAGTCTAACATAACCCACCTGGAGAGAGCTTCTCTATAGCAGTGTTCAGAGTAAATCACAAGTCCAAACCCCTCTCGGATCACAGACTATGCTTTTGTTCCTGTTAATGGGGCTTGCCAACTTATGCTGCAACTTACCTTGGAAGGAGAAACCAGAGTAAGTTGCTAAAGGCAGGGGAAAAAATGAGTGCAGCTTTCTAATTGAGTCAGGAAAAAAAAAATTAAAAGGTTGAGAAATGCTTTTCTTGAATGAGGGTTTGAACGCCTGGGAGACTGGCAATTGTTGGATCCCGTTCTTTTTGCCAGCTCAGCTATGTTATCCTTCTCTTAGGGCCCCCTTGTGAAAATCAGTGTCAGAAAAGACTGGCCTGGTGGACTGAATCCTGCAAGTCCTGCCCTGGGATAAAGTATCTACTGATGTGAATAAGCACTGGGGACAGACAATGGTGCCCACCCCAAAAGAAACAATGCTAGGGGCTGCAGTGGTGGATAAAGAGCGTGGTCACGCTTCTGTCCAAGGGAGACAGTTTGCTGAATGTGAGAAGCCTCCTGGCATCTGCACAAACTTAGATGATGTTGATTCAAGCCTTGAGGAGTTTGTAGTCTATCTGAGAGCAGCAGTATGGTTTGGACAACCATAATGCAGTTGGAGATGATACCATCTTGGGAAGATGTGACTAGCCTGGGACCATTGTGAAAAGGTTTCTGTGTGCATTTACCATATGTTTTTGCGGTACAATTTCTTTTTCATAATTGGGTCTTCCTGAACGGTAGTTGGATGGTTCAGCAAAGAGAAGAATGTCTATTAAAAATCGAACAACCCGCCACAACGTGGGAAGGAATCCTGAATAGCACTAGGGGACCTTCCAAAAATGGTGTTTATCTTCTCTTTGCTTTTAACAATTCAGTTTCTCTTTGTGTGTTGTGTGTGCAGAGGGGCTAATCTAAGCTGAGATTATCACAGCAAAGGAACTGGAGAAACTCCAAGTACATTGGCCTGTATCCTGGAAATAGGAGATTGCTTATACAGTTATCTGCATCTTATTTTCAAGGGAAAAAGGAAGGGCTTGAGTGCTGTACAGGGTAAAATCCTTTTAGAGTGTATCATCTCATCCTATGGAGTAGGACATAGTCCCAGGTTTCATAAGATGCTGGTTTCCCTCCAGGGTCTGTTGAAAAGCTGTGTCAGACTGGGGATCTTTACGGTTCAGATGGGAAAGTACCTCTCAGCAGGAGTGAGACATGAGGCTTAAAATACATATGATAATCTTTATCCTCCTGTCCCAACCTTTTTCACCCGCTCCCATGATTAAATTTGTGAGAAGAGTCATAATAATAAATAAACTATACATTATTGAGGGCAAAAACTCCCAGGAGGGGAGACATTGAGTGGTACAAAGAGATACAGGCACACTTAACAATGAAACAAAGGGGCAGACTTTGGCTGAACATCAGGAAAAACATACTGAGAGTAAAATAAATTTGGCTGTAGGACAGTTCCCAACAACAGTAGCAGCACTTCTGTTACCCTGTCTAATTTTAAACACTCCAGTAGGCATCACTTCCATCTGGGCCTGGTTAGAGAAGATTTCAGTCACATGAATATTTTGGAGACGTCACCTTTTCTTTGGCCCAAAATTTTCCATGGAAAATATTTTGAATCAATGGAGAATTTCTTTCCATTTCAGCCATTCTCTTTTTTTTTTTGTAGCAATGAATTTTAAAAAGAAGAATCACTTTGGAAAGGTGAGGACAAGGGAATTTTTCAGCTGGTTTAGCACGTCTCTTACTTTAAAGGAGTTTTGAATCAGCCACCTTCAGTTCAGGTTTTTTGCACAAGGTAACAGTATTAAGATGAGTTGGAGGAAGCGATTAAAAGGTGAAGACACTTTTCCTTCCAGTCCCTGTCAGAAATCTGCATCTTCTGAGTTAATAAGTGGGTCTGCACAGACTGGCAGCATCACATGCTCCTTGCCCTCATTATACAAACCAGCCAGAAAGGGACAGGGAGTCAGGAACAACATTTGGCCAATGATGCAGATACACCATGTCGGCCACAGCTTTGCTCCAAATTCTTGCTTCTTCCTTCTGGTACGTTTCTCTTTCCTGCAATCAAAGTGAATCCAGTATGAAAGCACTTTTACTTATTCACTGGGATTAAGCACTGAGCAGAAAAGGTGTGAGAGGTAGGGAAAAGATGGTGCAAATGACTCACCCCCTCCTCCAGTGCATGTGTGGGCAGCCTGAGGGTATCATGGGCTGTTGGTTGGGAGGGCATGGTGCTTGTCACTGGGCTCTTGGGGATTGGGAGGGACTGGATGGTGCTGGATGGTTTTGTGTTTGCTCCCTGGCTTAGGTCTCCCATAACATGGCTTGCAGCACATATTTTGTGAAGTGAGAATGTGCTCTCTGTTCACTTCTAACGCACCTGTTAGCTCCACAAACAAGCCTGCCAATTAAACACAGAAGTCAAATCCCACAAGGAGCTTGGTTGCATATGCTAGAAGATGTATGTAGGTAATAAACGGTATTATGAGGTATACACCCAAGCCTATTTATGAGTTACCATATGAGAGAGAAAGCATGGTCAGAATACTGAATAGGCTCAAATAACATATGGATTTATATGCTAGATCCACCTCCAACCCCTTGTTTCATCTTGAACAAGTCATTTAGCTTCTCTGGGCCTCATATCCTCTATTGAGTACATCTGGGGTGATAAAAAAAAATATTTTTAATCTGTTTTGTCTGATTCTTAGTTCTCTGAGACAGGAACTGCCTCTCTGTGCACATACTTGATTTTGTTGGGACTTTTACCAACACTAAGTAACCCAGGTGTTGCTGTTGCATTTCAGCCTGTACCCATGCAGAGCAGAGATTATATAGAAGGAAAAGCAGCGTTACTCCTTTGAATCCCATTTTCTGTTTCATCATAGGTACCTCGTCTCATGAGTAAGCGAACGGGATTTTACTCATCAGATGTGAACTGAACTTTGGTTTTCATGGAAGTCAGGTACCTCTATAGTCAGTAAAGTCCCACTATTACTCATCAAGAGAAGGGCAGCCAACACTGTACTTCAGCTGTAGCTGACAGGCAATTTTATCTGGGACGAATCCCTTAACAGTGGGCTTCAGCCTTTCCTGAAATCTTATCCTTTGCCTCTCCATGCAAGCGGGGCTGCTGGTTTCATGGAGCAGCTCATTTCAGACAGATGCTGACAACTGGAGCTGAGTGGTGGTGAGGGAATGTGACGGAAAGCTGTGGCAAATGTATTAATTGCACTGGCTGGGGAGGGCTAGTTTCTTTTTTTTTCCTTTTTCTTTCTGTAAAAGACTTGTGTGCGGGGAGAGCCTTGCTGAGGTTTTTTTTTGTACGGTAATTAACTAACACCGCCTGGAGTCCTAGGCATCTGCCTTGCATCCTAGGAAGGTGTGTCATTAACCCAAAAGGATTTGATACCCTCCTGCTGTGTCCCATATTCTCCCGTATTCCCTGCTCTTGCCTGGTCTTCCTATTTGCTTCAGCCTCCCAGGTCCATTAAGATCTTCTCGGTTGCCCATGCACAAACCTGACAGGCTCATGGGGAGATTCTAAAATGATGCTGGTTCAATTAGCAGGATATAATTTGCCCTTTGGTGAAACCCTGGGCTCCCCTGCCAGGCTAAGCACTTGCTGCCAGAGCACTTAGCACAAGCAGGAGCATTCCCATCACATCTTTCTCACTGGCAGGTCACAGAAACAATGAACCCAAGTGGCTGCAGTAAGAAAGTAACTGTATTTTTATCCCAATTTTATTTTTGCTCATGAAATGTGGTTTAGAGACAACCAGAAAGCCCACTTCGGTTATTTGATGTGAACAAACTAGCTGGCAGCTGTAGCTTTTATTTTAGTCTGGAAATTCTGCTGGCTATTTTTTTTTTTTTTTTTCCTTCCCCATGAGCCCCTCTTGCAATTTGAGTTCTTCTGCCCTGTAGGTCACAGACCAGTTTGGTATACAATTTTCTGTCTCTGTGTTAATCAAATGCTTTTCTGAATGACTTGCTGTTTGCTGTGGTTGATAACCTCCTGAGTACTCAGTGTTGCTTCTGTCTCTCACCTCTGAGATGTATTGAAATATCTGAAGAGTTACCAGTATCAAACCATATATATTCACAGTGACTATTCCCTATTCAGCTGCACAGAAAAAAATTTTTGCATGCTCACCAAAAGCAGAGAGATGAGTCAAACCTCTAGTGAAACTGATGTTCAGAACTGGGGGAGGGAAGGAAGCACAAGATGTATTTTGTTTTTTTCTCAGCATTCAGTCACTTTAGACAGTAGCTGTTCCCGTGAGATCTTTTGGAAGTTAGAGAGACGAAAGGGACGAATTTGTGTGCTTTGATGGTGGAACTTCTCACACTAGGGGAGGTCTTCTCCTAGAGAAAGTATGTGGAAAAGGCTGGTGGCATCTGCCCCTGCTGGGGCAGGAAAGAAATCTGGCCAGAGCTGCAAAGAGAATAGTGCTAGAGTTTGGTCTGGCTGTATTGGCTCTCTCTTGTGGTGGGAAAAACCTGCCCTTAACTCTAGTCCTAAGGAATGCTCTTTTTTTTTTCTTTGTTGCTTCTCTTTCCCAGGAGACTTCCCTGGGTTTATAAACGACTGCATTTCCCTTCAGCATGACAGCTGCAGCTTCACCTCTTCTCGTGTGAACCTGGAGTCAGGTCAGGCTAAAATGCTGAATCTTTTCTTTCTCCTTCCCGTGGTTCTCTGGCCCCCTCCTTCCTTCCCCATATCAACTGGCTGTATTGCCATAACTTGAGGATTAGCTTTTCCCTGCAGGACTGAGCTGAAATGCAAGTGCTTTACTGAGCAAAACAAATCTCTTCAATATTAGCAAGGCAAAGCAAAATGCTTGAGCACATGTGGTTTTTGTTAGCTGACTTCTCCCTCAGCCTCATGTTTGGTCCGAGTGTCAGATTCCCTCTTAAATATGCTTAGGAGGTCACAGAAAGCAGGTGAATAGTCATACAATAAAAATCACATCACACCTCTTAAAAAAAATAAAAAAAAAAATACATCCCCTCTTTCCCTCTTCCCCCCCTTATGCACAGTAGAGGCAAAGACTTGATTATGCACTCAGTGGGAATGAACTAAAAAATGAGTTTTCTTAGCAGGTTTGAGCACAGTGATGTAGGCAACAGATCAGGCTTTTGCAAATGAGCACGGTGAGTTATAGGGTGCCCTAAGTTAAGCAGGTAAATATAGGTCAGACTCTCAGCCGGTGTAAATTGTCTTCCCTGGAGTGATGCCACACTGCATCAGGGTCTGGCTTCCAAATGCATGTGCTTGTGCCAGCTGGGTATTTTCGGGAAGTGTATATTGAGTAAGATGCTGAGAAGATGGCAAAGGTATACATGCAGAACACACCTCTGAGTGTTTAGTGCAGGTGTGTGCAATAAAGCTTGGATGGGTTTTTTGAAACCATGACTCAGTTCCTTTAGGAAGATCAGATACTGGGTTTCTGTTATGTTAGCTAGGAGAGTAGAGCCAAGTGCCCCAGACACCCCCAGCACTTCTTAACTGGTGGAAACGCATATAAATCTCTCCAATTGATTTGACCTTGCAAAAGCAGTTCTAACAAAATATTGAGGTCCTGTTCTTGTGCATGAACAAGTCACCCCAGCCAAGGCAATAACTGCCCATTGGCAGATATGTGAACGAACTCAAAGAAAGCTAGCTTGAGCACTAGTGACATTGTGAGAATTTTGTCCTTTTTTTTTTTTTTTTTTTTTTTTAAATTCAGTTTGTCCAGCAAAATTGTCTGTCTAGGAAGATATCCCCAGGTAGTGTTGTTCTGAAATGTTTGTGAATTTAGTCTCTCAATGGACCTGGTAGTGTTGTCTGAAGAATATTCATTCATTTTACAGCCTAGACGTTTGCAACACCCCATAGTGACCTGCAGTGCATCGCATCAGGAGGCTCTGATAGAGCTGGGCACCTGCTCCCAGCTCAGAGGCTGGTCCTGTAAGCCCTGACTGGCTGCAGCCATGACGTCCTTTTCTCTCAACGTCCATCTGCCCTTGCTGTAACTGTAGTGCTCTCTAGATGTTGTTTAGATTATGCTGTTAATGCATTTAAAAAAAAAAAAAAAAAATGCTCAGGAGCTTGGATTGATTGTATGGAGACTCAGCAGCAGGAGAACAGCTTGCCATGGGAAGAGAAGGTGCTTAAAAAGTGGAATTAAAAGGGAGTTCAACGACACTGCGGATTTCAAACAGAAACATTTCTTTGGGGTTATCAGCAGTACAATTTGTAATACAAGCACATAGCCTTCAGTGATCTACTCACTGACTTTTTCAAGTCCTGGGGTATGGAGGGAGTTCAGCCCTTCAGCAGCATGTCCTGAACCAGGACCCTCCAGGACCGTTGCATTTTGTCGTTGTCAACACCTATGTGGACTTAATGCATGGATCACGACTACACAGGTGCAGCGAGGGATGGATTTCAGGCAGACTGTTGACTTGCAGCCCAGATGCCTTTTCCTTGCTAGCTGGTGGCACACAACTAGTGCCATTCAGCAACTGCCCAACAGCAGCAGAAGCTCTAAGAAATCTGTCTCCCTATAACTATAAACACAATCAGGCTTTGCTGCACACCAACATAGAGCAGAAGACAGTAAGTGACTTCCTGAAGTTGAATAAAATCTTCCTTTTCCACCTCCACGTTCTATTTGGTTTGTGTGTATACCCTGATTTTGACAGCCAAGAGGAGACATTGAAAAATTAGAGACAAATTTTGAGGAAACTTGGTCGTATTCAATTCTGTTGGGCACAATTAAAACTATGAACAGCACTAATACGTGGAAAGAATTTTTTTTTTTAAGAAAGATGGAATATATCATGATAAATCAGGGCCAAGACCTGCCTCTTGTTTTACTGAATGGTATGTTTGACTCATAGTTGAGGTACCTTTTGAAAGGGGAGCTGTCATGGTGTGTGCAGGCGTTTAAGCTATGAACCTTTGTATAAACCAGTGAATTTATTTGAATTCAGATTTGATCTCAGAAGTTAGCCTTTGGGCTTCAAAAACAATTCTTGTTATTCTAAGATAGCTTTCCTGGCAATAAGTATTCTGGGTTTTATCATCTTGATTTTTTTCGTGTTTTTTTTTGGTTTTTTTTGTTCTCACAGTCTTGCACTCTGCTCTTGAGTCTTCATTGCTCTGTTATTTCCAGTTTTTGCTGATGTAAAATAGAGGATGAAAAGAGCAATTGAAACAATTGCTGCAGAGTAGGTTTTCGACCTCTAACATATGCGTGTGCTTGCTGGCATACCGTGCGTCTTAAATGACATGTTTATAAAGTGGTCTGATGTGTGATGCTCAGATGAATGCAAGTGTAGTTCAGAAGTGCACAGCCATGCAACTTATGTAGTAAATACGGCTGTCACGTTCGGTGAATTCAAAGTCAATCACCACGTTCTTGGGATGACGGTATTTCAAGGTGTAGCTGTGCAATTCTACTAATTAAAAAACTGGGAGAAAGAAAGGTCACAATAATTCAGCCTGGATCTCATAGAAATCCTTTTGGCTATAAAAAAAGGAAAAATCAAAACTCTTGGTGCAAAAGGTTTGACCTTTTAATTTTTTTTTTTTCTTCTTGCATTTGGTCATAAAATCCATGTAATTACTTCTAGGGGCTCTTGGTGATCATGATGATAGTGTTTCAAAGCAATTAATTTGGAGCTTTGGTCTCATAAATAGTAAACGGCAGTTACTGTAACACTTGCTAAGCAGGGAGTGAAGCAGCCCTAGACCACTGGATGCTTTCAGGGTATTCAGCTGAGATTGAAGAAGAGAGAAGTCTTTGATGTGGCAGTATTGGACATATTGGATATATTTTTTGCCTCTGGAACATCTAGTGTTGTCCCCTTTAAAGAAAATTGTAGGGGTAAAAATGGAAAGGGAACTGACAAGAATTGAGTCATAATAGCTCATCTCATAGTGAGAAATTCGAGATTATCAATAACATCAACTTTTTGAAACAAATCAATAATTCATAGGTATCTGTTTGAAAACATAACAAATGACTAGCTATAATCTCACAAGGGAAAAAGCCCCAAAACATTAACATGTAGCAGCTGAAAACAGTTTGTTTGTTTTTTTTTTTTAAATTATTATTTTTGCATTTTTTTACTAGTGGTGTAAGTTTGCTATTAGAGCAACTTACCTAGGAGTACAGTGGCAATATCCTTACATAGAAACATACCTTATATTGAATGTGTTGGTTTTTCCTAAGAGTCTAATTTTCTATTTCAACCAGGAGTAGAGTGCAGAGATCTGCATAACATTATGTAGCATGTGTTACACATGAGGTCATAGTGAAACACCCACTGCAGCCACCTTGTGCTTTTAAAACGTGAGAGAATGAAGCAAAGCTCAGTTGCATGCTGTAACAAGAACTAAAAAAAAAAAAAAAAAAAGTAAAGATAACTTCTTCAGCCGAAGTAATATGCTCCCCACACACCAGGAGTAAAAATGTAATGGTGTCCTGCCCCTTCCAAGCATCCTCACGAGGAGAATCAGGGAAGACAGGCTAAATTGTGCTCTTGCACTAATTCTGCCCTTTGCACCACACGAGCTGCTCCAGCTCAGGTCCTCTGAGGGCTGGGGACATTCACCAGCAGTGGGGACAGTCCACGCACTGAAATGTAACATCATGCTGGAGCAGGAGACTGGATATTGAAGTGGTGATTGCTTTGATCTGCTTGGGACCAGCCATGCAGGATGCCTACATGTTGTTTACTACTTTAGACAGGAGCTTGGCAGCAGCAATTAAGCAGAGGATGTACTGAGGAGGAGAGGCTGGGAACGATGAAAGACAGACCTACCCACTCAGCTAGGGAGGATGGGGTTGCTGTGACATACAGTCCAGTTTCTCTCCAGCACGATAGCTAGGTTTTGATACTTTCCTGCCTTTTTTATAGTTAGGTTTTGGATTTGGACGTTTCTGTCTCAGTATCACATGCCTTTTGTTTGTCTTTGTGTCTTGACTCTAGCTTGGGAACTTGGTGAGTGAGGTTAGGTTTGGAGAAGGACCTGCTATGATGATAAATAAGGTGCAACCAAAACCATAGGCCCTAGATAATGAATGTTCCATTTTGCAGGATGCACCAGTTTGAGTTTAATTTCCAACTAGTTAAAGATCCGTCTTGTGAAAAATGACTTCCCATTTCCAACCTGTAATGAAAGTAAAATAGTGGAAAGACAGATGAGTTAGTGCTCCTAGTAATCTGTTATGTAGCTGGGTGAGAAATAAAACCATTTGTCTCTCCCCCTTGACTGACTTTTCTTACACAAAATAACTGTGTAATTGTCTTAAACCCTGAATAGAGAGTTAGTCTGGAGGAGAGAGGTTCTTATATTTCAGCTGGCTCACAGCTGTTCGTTTAGGGAGAACAAGGTTGTGTGTGTGAAGGGAATTCACTGGGAACCCATTTCTCAGAGCCGTGACCCTTTTCCTGTTTGTCAGATGCACTGATTAACTGCAATACGTTTGCTTGCTAAGTATTGTGTGAGATTCTGGCAATATAGCTGCCTTTGAGCCCAAAAGGAGTCCTTAGCTGGCTGAGACTTGGGTGTACAGCGTGAGATTGTGCACTTCATGGGCTGCGAGAGAAGCTGGATGGAGCCATGGAGTTCAGATCTGCACCTCAGATATGACAGTGTTTGGGAAAGATGTATGCAGGAATCAACGCTATAAAATAACCTGAGTCTTTATGGTGTTTGCTGTAGGGTTTGGTTCATACTTAGAGTTTCTGAAACTCTAGGTGTTTTTCAGTTCAGTGGACAAACAAAAAATGATTTCATTACAATTGACCCAGGAAGTTTCAATTTGGAGGATATTTTTAAAATTCACATTATTAAAATTTTTACTGACTTTTTAAAATTGTTGAAACAATGCAAAGCAATTTTGTGGGAGCAAGATTATTTTTGCTGAGCTTACTAGAGCTGGATATATTTTTTTTGTTATTTCCTTAAATCACAGTTTTAAGTGCTAATTCTGAATGTTCTCCATATAGATTCAGAACCTTTTTTACCACTGTGTTATGTAGACTCAATTTTAGAGCTAGGCATGGCAATGGCTTCCCATTAATGAGGAAGATTAATATATCTTCTGATGGTACTTGAACCTGGTGGAGTCTGTATCAGGAGAGGCAAGAGACTTCAGGAAGCATCAGGAAGCCAGTATTTTGGCATGTGGCTTGAATGTTACCTTCTGGGGCACTATCTTTGTAAATTGTTTTCCTTAAAAATGACCAATTCTATTTGAAAAAGTTGGGGTTTTCCGTTGTGTGTGGGTTTTTTTTGTTGTTTTTTTTTTTTTCTTCCCGCTAGTATGTGGCATGTGAAATTCAGAGACTATCAAGTCTCTAAGTTTTATCCGGGGACTAACAATGTCTATATCTTTCAACTCAAGCTTTCAAAACAATCCGTAGTTTGTTGTGTTGAGGCAGATTTTTCCTCTTCTGAGAGCAAAAAACTGTGTTTTAATTGTAATGGTGATTGTAATCTTTTTAATAATTTGAAGTTGTAATATGGAGAAATGCAGAGCTCTTGGCACAGTGCAAAGTTTTGTAATTAAGTCAATGAGCTCCCCCTTTGAGGACTGAATGACCAAGGGCTGTACCCCTTTATGTAATCCCAGTGGTGTGGAAAGTGCAGTCTCTGTCCAGAAATTACCAAACACTTCACAACAATAAAGGCAAAATGCAATTCATCAAACACGCTGAATAAACAGTCATGAAGGAAGTTCAAGTTTATATAATTTGATGGGGGAGGTGGTGAGTCAGGAACCAACACACCCTCGAAAAAACAGTGGGTGTGAAGGGGATTTCTGTGCTGTTCTTTCCGCTTCAGGAGTGAGTTGATGGCTAAGAGCAGGCATTGCCCTGCAGCGGGTATTGTGTGTATGTGGGAAACCTGCCTGGCTTCTTGCAGGACTTGACCTTCAGGGAGTGTTGGGTCTCTTCTGTCTATGAAATGCAGCAAAGCTCTGAAGTCACAGCTGATGTGGCATCCCAGCTCTGAGCAACGAGGTAACGCAAATGCGTGGTAGAGAGCAGCAGGGAAAAAGTTTGCTTTTAGGAGGGCCCAAGGATGATTTAGGTAGCATCTTATTGACATTGTGGCATTGCTTTGGGGAGGGATGTTATGTTTGTTTGCATTTACACTCTTTATATATGGATGTCTTCCTACTCTAGGTCTTCATGTGTGGGACTATCTTGTTAAGACTTGACTATGGCTTAACTGTGTGAGACTAATGAGGTGGAAGCTGTTCCCTGAGCATGACACAGCAGGGCAGAAGTTCATCCTATATTTTACCTCCTGTGTGGATTAAGCACCTCCTCCAGTAAGACTTCACCAAATGAGTTTGGCTAAAGCACGGACATATGTGTAGAGGTGCTCCTGTGCTTGGGGTCTTTGCCTCCAGTCTGCTTCCAGCCCTGGTGCAGGAAGGTATGAACACCTTGGCAGCTCATGTACAACCTGTCTGTTTTGCCAGACCTCTCCTACTTGACTGTTGCCTCTGTGTTCCTTCATGCACATGCAAGATGCGGAGTAAATGACTGGTTGAATGGGAAGGAACTGAAAGGTACAAATAGTTTGGAGCATGAGTATATTAAGGAAAAGTTAATGACAGATGATTTGCATGGGAATGTCAATAAATATTGTCTACATGTTTTTGACTGGCCAACCTGAAATGTATTCGTAATGGAAACAAATTGGATACTTCAGTCAACCCAGTGCCTTTCATCAGTCCTGAACTCTATTTAAAAACAACACCATTTTAACATGTTTTTAAAGTACCTTTTCCTAACATGATCCAGGAGGCTGTGCAAAAACAACTTGGAATAATCTTAAAACCCATACAGGGCCAAGCCAGAGAAAAGGAGCCAACACCTTTGGGCAAAGAAAACCAGAAAATCTAAGGAGAAGAGCCAGGAAGAAGGGAGGGAAGAGATGTTGATGGAAAAATCTACCTCTAAAGCAACGTGCTGTCCAGAAATGCTTTTTTTTCTTGAGAAATTTCCATGTAAAACCAATATATTTTTATATATTTATTATATATATTTTTTATATATTTATTCAATTTTTCTCATTGAAAGAATAGTCCAGCTGTTGAGATAACACCTAGTGCCAACAAGCTGTTGTCTCTGGACCTCCTTCAAATAATGAGCTTGGTTATTCTATTAATGGAATATGAGATTAGGGAGTTTGGGTTAAATACAGTATAGAGCAACAGCAGTGTTCAGCCCAGATCCCAGACTTGGTTTTGTGTGATTGGTTAATCCATGAATCAAGGAGACCAGATGTTTAAATTCCACATTTTTGATAAGGAAACAAGTATCCACTTGTTATCAGAATGATGGTGTCGCTTATGGAGTGGGAAACCTCCCCACATAGGCTGCTAAAGTGATCCATACCCAAAGCAGCCTCTCTGCTACATCATTGCTACTTGAAACTATCTGAAAATGCAGTAAGTAGTGGGTAGGACTGTCATTTCCAAGGTAAATATTTTAATTGTGAAAGAAAATGAACCTGAAGGCTCCAGCATACTGAGGCTGACCTTCCCTGCTAGGTCTGTTGTACTGTGGAACAGTAAGCATTTGGAAATATGCTCCGATGGATGGGATGGGCAGGGGAGACTGTATTTCTTTTTATTCCTTTCTAGGTTGGTGCCAATACACACAAGAAGGGATGGTCCGGATTTTCCTGTCATTCCCTCTGTCACTCCAAACTGGATGTTGTTGTTGAGGTTCAGCTGAAAGGTTTTGGACCCTGAAGGAATCTCTAGGTGAAGTTTTATGGCCTTCATTTTCACTCAAGGTCAGACCCGAGGATCACAGAAATTATTTCACTCAAGATTTTTGTTGCTACTTCAGGTCTACATTTTCTCTTGGGTATCCATCACATACACCAGGCACCAGTGACTGATCCAGTGGCAAGAGCTGGCATTGGGCCAGTAGGTTCATTTTTGGATATCCTCAGAATTCTGCATGAAAATGAGATTAAAATATTCTCAGAAAGTAGAGTGGCCAAAAGCAGACCTGAATGTCTGAACCTGGCTCTCTTAATTCCTCTTATGGTGTCTCCTAGTCTATGAGGAAACACGATCATCTGAGGCCACCTCTGAAGGGAAGTTAAAGTAAAGCATAGCTGAAGAACGTATCTTTTAAGAAAATGGTAACTCTGAAGTTTGTGGCAATCCTATTCTGAGCAAACTGACATCTAAAAGACTGACAGCAGCAAAGATAAATATAGTAGTAGCGCAGCAGGGGAGCTGAGATGAATAGAGGCATATTCCACTGAGAGACTCCATGATGTCCTGAACTGCATCAGTGGAGAAGTCCTGAGATTTGCCCTGTTGGATTCAAAGACACTGACGGAGCCTGAGGCGAGTTCCAAGGCACAGGCTTCTCCTTCCTTGAAGTCTGTTCCCACTGGGCTAGAGTACTCCCTGAAGATTTTCAGATCTGGTAATACAGGATCAGAAACTCATTATGAAGTTGGTCTGTTCTTCTTTTTGTACTTCCACACTGTTATATTTGTTGATGCTCATCAGGACTTAACTTCTGTTTGAAAGTAGGAATATTGAACTCTGTTCTACTTTTGCTTCTTCAGTAACATCTGGAGCAGCCCATACTTGTAAAATCGATGGAAAAGTATGAATAGTTCTTAGGTCAGCCAAGACTTAGAAGGGGAAGAGCTTAATTCGTTACAATGATAACATTTTGTTGTGCTTTTAAATTTAAGATGTATCCTTAATGGTCCACCAGTAGGAAGGAGAATCCACTGCCAGGATAAGAATGTAGTTTCCTGCCTTCCACTGACTTACACCTGTTTAGTGAGTTTAGCCTGTAATTTTGGGATGATGGGAATGATGTAGCTTCAGGCATAGCTCTTATTTTGTACATCTAGTAGAGGCCTCTATTCTGTTGAGTCCTATAGATGCCCATTCTACTTCTCTAGGTAAGGATATGTAACTGCAGTATGAATGATTACTGAAGATTTAGGAGGGAAGGAATATCAGCCAACTGCAGAAACTTTTATTTCTTTTTGCTTTTCTCTGCTTATTGAATAATAAACCCAGGGTTGTTACAAATAGAGATTGTATCTGGTCCCCTTCCCTTTTTGCATTCTCTGTGCATCTAGACACACTAAGGCAAACTACATATTTGAGAACAAAACTTCTCTCTCAGAGAAATTTTATGGTGCACCTTTGTAAGATATTGTACCAAAGCAGAGAAAATATTTATGGGAGAGTTAACCAAGCAATGTGTGTATATATGTGCACAGCCATGCATGCGTGTGGACTCTCTCTGCAGGATAAAAAGCTTTTGTGATGGTTTAAGTTGAGCTGCCAAGGGGACTGGATAGCAGCAGTTTTCTGAATAGCTGTGCTTTTTCCCAGACAGCATTCAGAAATAACCTTTAACTGCTGAGGCAAGAAATAAAAACGGAGCAAAATTTCTCTGATGGGGATTGTTTGGCTTCTGCATGAGCCTGGGTGATGTGACTGGGCTGGCTTGCTTTAGGAGCTTCACGTTAGGAAAGTGTCTCAAGAGCAATGCACTGTGAATCTTTTTTAGAGTGCTGGATTCAGAGACTGCTAGGTACTGCAATTAGATAATGTTTGTAGAATAGAGGGAATAGAAAAAATAGTCACGTTACAGCTGCCCTGTGCCTCAAAGCTTGTTTGGAAACACTTTTAATTGGTCTATCTATCGTACTATTCATTTGGATTAAGAATGGCTAGTGCTCTGTGTTGCCCAGAAGCAATAATCTCAGCAAGACCATGTTCTCTTCACAGCTTCATTAACCTCTACAATAAACAGTCAAAGCTTTACAGTATAAATGTTCATGGAGTAAATGTTCTGCAGCTCATCGGGTGGGCCATCTGTCTTCTGAGGTAGCCATGGGTGAATGCTAGATAGTTATTTCCTAAAGAGATCAGCACAAAAATCAATTTTTCAGGGGCCTGCAGATACTGCAAGCTGACCCCAGCTCTTCTCCTGTACACCTATTCCCAGAACCCGCTTCTAAGCTCCTTCAACAGAGCTCAATGTAATTGGAAAGACACTCAAAATCATGAGTATGTGCTTGGATGTCTGCACTCTTTAGGGTGGAAGTGCAAAAACAGGTTGCAGTTATTTCCCTAGAAAATAAACAGCGCTTTTTGACATGCTGCATCTTGCTGAATTTGGCACCAGACTGCAGTATGCCCTAGCTGGAGGGAAGAGCTGGGTGGAGAGACATCATGGAAAGATCTCCTAGATAAGCTTATCTTCTCATCTGAGAAGTGCTTTGAGAGAGGAGCAGAAAAGGGGAGAATAATCCAACCATGCAGGAGCTTGGGCTTCTTATAGCTAAGACTTGGCTGAGTGACCCACAAATGGGGATTTGGCTTTGGGAACTGCATGCTCAGATGGTCCTCTCAGGCAGTAACTAAGCTGGCACTTAAGACAACAAGTTCTAGACAGCAAACAAACAAACAAACAATCAAAAAACCCCACCAAAATACAGCAACAGTGAATGTATTAATAGTGATTGGAAAAAACCTCCATGACAAAATCCTGAAATGGTGCAGAGTGATGTGGGGAGAGAATGTGTGTCACCAGACTCTATGGTTATCTGGGCTTGACAAGAACAGGAGTGAGAGTTGGTTTATGAGGTTAGGTTAAAAGTTAAGGGAGGGAGTTCATGGTGTCCCACACTGAGTTTTGGTGTGAAGTAGTCCCTCAAGCTTTTAGGGTTATTGCTTTGAAAGTAATGCCACGATAGTGCTGTAAGTCTGCCCTATTGCTAGCTCTGCTAAGGCTCTGCAGGAGAAGACTCCACAATGCTCTAACTTGTAAAATATGCAATATCTGATTGGGCTGAGATTGATTCAGCCTGTAATGAGGCTATGTACATGCTAATAGAGCCACATTAGGCTGTTGATATAGCAATGCTGCTTCTGTCACAAATTGTTTTAAGTTCAGCTTCTGGCAAACGATAAAAAATGGGAGTAAAATTTATTCATGCTCTGGGCTTGCAATACAGATTTCACCACTGGCATTTGAGTCATTTAATAATGACTGGAAACAACATTTTCAGGGAAAAATTGTAAGATAAATTCCAGTTTCTACTTGGGCGAAGCTCTGTTTTAAATCTAACTTCTGTCTCTTGTGTTCATCCAGGTACTCACAGGAGTTTACATCAACCAACCTTAACTCAGCTCCCTCATAGACCTGCAGCCTACCACAAAGGAATGGGCACCTAGCCAAGTAAATTTTGGGATGGCATGGACACCATTTATTGGTACTATGTATGCTTTTTGAATTTCTTCTTCTTTCCTTTCCAGAAATGCTATAGGGTTCAATCCGAGCCTTGAGAGAAACTAGACTATGGAATAGCAACGAGTTGTTTTATATACAAGCCACTGGAAAATAGACAGGACCTCTTCGTTTAGCTGGTGAAAGCAGAGGTGGCATCTTCTAAATTCTCTGGGCCTCTAGCCAAATTCATCCTAAAGATAATGGGTACCACAGGTAATTTAATGAAAAAAGAGCCTCTCTTTGCAGCTATGTGCAACTGCTGATGGTTTCCTAATCCTGCATCTGCACACAGCTGTTGACGGTTTCATGATCCTATCTCCAGCTATCTCACACAGTCACTTGCCTCTTTTACACTGAAAAATATCTTGCTTGCTGTGTGTTATAGACTATCTTGTGGCTGGACGGTGTCTTACAGGCCATTTGTCTCTTTGCTCTAGATCTAATTAAATTTCTCTTGATTTGATTCCCCTGTGGTTATACGTTTTTCAAGTGTACTGAGGAAATGCTCTTGAGCAAACATGGGTAGTTGGTAGAGTTAGGTGAGTCGTATTCGTATTTCTGAGCATCTTTATGAGACAACCTGCAGTCATCCTTCCTCATTGTTCTTTCTCCCTCTCGCTATTGCAATATACTTTTATAGCCAGTGAGATCATGCATTCAGAGATGTTGTCTTGATCTAAACTTGTATCTGTTACTGGGTGAACTATTTCACATCAGCTTTCGGCAGCAACCTAGGGTGTTCCCATTCCTTCATATGTGCTGGATTTCTTTCCTTGTGGAATTTTCCAATGATGAAACAACATGTATATCAGACAGGAATTATATCTAGGTTGTAAATATCCTTTTTTTTTTTTTTTTTTTTTTTTTTAAAAATGATCTCACATTTTTCCCAGATATTTCATAGTCTCAAACCATTTAGTTCTCTTTGTCTTATTTACTTTAAGGAAGATTTTACTGATCTGTTTGTTAGTTACTGGTTCCCCTTTGTACCTCTCTTTAAACTCTGGATCATGTTAAGTGGATCTGTGGAGGCCAAGAAATATTGCGTTTTGCCCAAGGTCATTAGCATCTGTGTTTAGATCCTAGGAACTCTTACTTGGAGTCCTTTGCTCTAGTTACGAGAAATAACAACATAGCACCTGTATTGTAATTTTCATCTGCAGATCTTGGAATTCTTCATAAACGTCTGTCAAATAGTCACAGCTTCTACATTGGAAGGTAAAAGCCCAGGTAAGTGGAAGGTCCAAGTCCCCAAAGAGACTAAAGCAATGCACTGTCCCTTTCCTCCATCCCCAAATGCTCTGGATCCACAGCTCTGAATGAAATGCCCAGACTTCCAGTACAACGTGCTGGGAGAGCTTGGGATGTCAGTGTAGTACACAAAAGCCAGAGTATGGAGTAGAAAGCAACTTAGTTTAACAAAGGGTTAAGGGCTTATACAGATGCATCTCTGGGTGTGGGTGCTTTTAGGTACCTTATTTGCTGCCCCTGGAAAAGATTTTTTTGTTGTTCTTTTCAAATGCTTAAGATGCTTTATGCATCTTCAGAACAAGGTGGCAAGAGAGCCATTGACATTTTTGGCTTGGTAATTCCTTCAGTAACTAACTCCACGTTCTTGATTCCCTGGGCTTTTGCTCAAACCTCTGGAACATAGATCCTCTTTCATTTTGTTTTCCAACTCATATCTCAATGGTAGGAAGGAAACATGCACGGCAACAAACAGGTCCTATGAATGCCTAATGATTTAAGATCAAAAAAGCTTGCAAAAAATCCCATTGAAAGCAGTAGAAATTTGAAGAGCTGAGCCATGTGGAAGGTAAGGCTGGGCACTCAGCTGGTTCTGGAAGATGCTCATTAGCAATGCTGTTTTATAGTGTAAATGGATGCAGAGTAAAGGACCTGTTCAGGAACATCCTTAAAGCAAAATCTCGAGTTTACTTGAGTTTACTCTTGTGTGTCAAAGCAATGTAAGTGTGTGCTTCAGTTGCTTTAACTTCCTTGTAGCTAACAGCTGAGTACTTCCTGCAAAGCTGAGCAGCACCTAACAGGTGTACCTGGTATTCCTTAAGCCTAACTTGGTGAATCTTTTTGGAGGATGTTACTTCAATGTGTGATAATGTGGATCTGAACTAAAGCTCTGAGACTGACTTGTCCATGAGGGTATAGACCTAACCCCTCAAAGTAAAGATGAGTTCAGACCCAACAGTTGAGTTACTACACATGTAATTAGTGCGAGTATACCATGTCACAGCTGACGTGAGTATAACTCTCCATGTTGAATTGGAGTGGAAATATGCTAGCTTGGAAGAGCCTGATTCGTACATGACTTCATGTCAGAAACAATTTTCATATTGAGGGAGAGTATTTGCATTTGATTACTAAGAGCTGTTGTGTTTAGTCAACAATTTATATTTCTGTATGAGGGAGATAAGTAATTTGAGTTATTAGTAGGCAGATATATACAGATCTTAATCAGAAGGCTT
Source organism: Platalea leucorodia (assembly GCF_965183815.1). Lineage (NCBI taxonomy): Eukaryota > Metazoa > Chordata > Aves > Pelecaniformes > Threskiornithidae > Platalea > Platalea leucorodia. The sequence goes on from NC_138831.1 coordinate 45,140,015, forward strand.
CAAGGATTTATATTATGAATTTTACATGAAAGCACAGTTCTGAGTGTATCTGACACCCATTAGCCAAACTGGAAATGAATATTTCTGGTTTTGATGATACTTACGAAGAAGGAAATCAGGCTTGTCAGCACCCATCATGCAATGAAACTGGCTTTTATTTTTCAGCGAAAATCTGGAAGGTTTTTGCAAATGTTGACAGCTGAGGATTTTGTTTTTACATCAGTTCATCCATGGTATTCTTTTCCTGTGAAAAAACTGTTACTTTCTTCTTTCCATGGACCTTTTCTGTGGGGTGTGTGTTGGGGGTAGGGAACCATGCTTACGATGAGATCTCAGTTTTCTCCACAATCTTTTTTAATATATACTTATATGTTTCTGGCTACACATAACTCCATTATCTTATGCTTAAACTTATGGAAACTTGTGGGTGAATTATTGGCTCAGAGAATTCAATGCTGAAGTACATACATGGTTTAGTCATTTGGCCAATTACAGAACTTAAAATCTGACTGAACACTGGAGGTATAACTCCTACGGGGACTTTCTCATTTACAGGCTGATTTGTTCTAATAAGAAGGAAAAAAAAAAAATTAAAAAAAGTTTTTAAACTAAAAGTTAAACTAGTTAAACTTAGTTAACTAAAAGTTAAATAGCAATCTTTCAGAAATGCCAAAGATGAAGAGAGAAGTTTTATAATAATTCAGCAGCGTCTTCACTCATGCAAAACAAACTGATACCTCTCTACAGATCGTATTCTGCAAATTTTTCTGCTTGTTTCTTTTAGTCCCTCTTTTTATAATCCCTTCTGGCTTCTTGAATTGGAAGGATGAACTGCACCTGCTGATCATGAAACAAAATACAGGGAAATGCAGTTTTTAGATTTAACAGCATTTATGTTTTGGGCCTCTATGAAAGGAATATTTTTGAGTTGTTGCTTTGCCAGGTTAAATGTTGAATTACGGACTTAGATTTGTAGGTACACCCTACCAAATTGCTATTGTCCTCAGTTGGTTTTGTTCCCTATCTTCTACAACATCTGCCATTATAAATCTGACAGCTTTGGGTTGTTGCCTACCTGGGCTAGATTTCTGATAGCTAAATGTCAGGTTTTCTCTCAACTGGATAGCTCGAGGAACTGCTGGCTCCAACTTCTCTCCTATCTTTCATCGTATTCTTCTGGAGACAAGATAGATAATAATAAACATTTCATATGGCCCTGTTTTGGCAGCCTCTGTGCAAAAGGATGATTGAGACAGTAACAGAATAGTGGAAACATCCTTTTATAGGATTAAGAACTCAAACCATTCAAAGGAACTGGTATAGCTAGAGCTGGCTGGTGATGCCTGGCTTTTTGTGCTTAGCAAGGAGCACATTAGCATGACTGACAAATGCAGAGAAATCTTCTCTTGCTTGGCAAGTACCTGTAGAGATTTGTTGCAAGTCAGTGCCATAGCTCACTCCAGGTCTCTTCAGTCATGAAAGTAAGTCATGGTTCAGCACAAGTCTTCTACGACCCCTTCTGCAAAGGAGGGTGAAGGTGGGGAAGAAGCACTTCTCTCTCTGCCAACACCATCTGCCTATCAGTGACAAATTAAATGCTCCAGCTCTGCAATGCTGAGCATTTAAGTTGGTGAAGGGTCTGGAGCGCAAGCATTATGAGGAGCGGCTGAGGGAGCTGGGGTTGTTTAGTTTGGAGAAGAGGAGGCTGAGGGGAGACCTTATTGTTCTCTACAACTACCTGAAAGGAGGTTGTAGCGAGGTGGGGGTCAGTCTCTTCTCCCAAGTAACAAGTGATAGGACGAGAGGAAACGGCCTCAAGCTGCGCCAGGGGAGGTTTAGGTTAGACATTAGGAAAAGCTTCTTCACCGAAAGGGTGGCCAAGCATCGGAACAGGCTGCCCAGGGAAGGGGTTGAGTCTCCATCCCTGGAGGTATTTAAAGAACGGATAGATGTGGTGCTCGAGGACATGGTATAGATGGACTTGGCAGTGATAGGTTAACGGTTGGACTCGATGATCTTAAGGGTCTTTTCCAACCATGACGATTCTATGATTCTATGATCCATCCTGTTTGAGGGAGACTGCAGTTTGCTACTCAGGGACCAGTTCAGCTATCTATATCCATTAGCCATGCTGCAGGGCAGAAGGAATGGAGTAAATGGTGTTCAAGCGTTTCCAAGAACCAGTAATGAAATTTTAATTTATCTAGAAAACACAATGTAATGTTTCCATTTCTTTTTGTCTTCCTTAACTAGTCTTCAATATGGGGCTGTCTTACTGTGTTACTGCCAGGAAAAGGTGTGAGCATGCTACTGCTGTGCTGAAGGCTAATGCTATGAGAGAGGGGTGAGTGAGCAAGGAGAGCCACCCTATAATCCAGTATAACAGAATAGTGTCCTTGCTGGACAATATGACAGTGTCTTGAAAAATTTTTTTAAGTAAATCCTTTGCTGATTGAGTAGCTGAGGCAGATACCCCAAGACCTCTATTTGCCCCCAGTGTAGATATAAGCTGATGAACTGTGGTCTTCTGCATTTTCTCACCCATGCAGTGTCTGCTAATGAACCTTCACTGTGTCTTTGAAGAATTCTTTATAGTGGTGAGAGCAGCAGCCAATGTGTCTGAGCAATCTGGTTTATGACACTGTCCACACTGTCTTTTCTTATTTTTCTTCACCTCCTTCTTTCTTTTTTTTTTTTTTTTTTTTTAAAATTTGGCTTACTTGAAATGAGAATGCTCTGATGTTACTTCCTCGAAAGTCCTTCAATTACTTTTGCAGGAATAAGTAACAGGTTTGCACTATGGAAAATGAGGATGCCAAGGGCAATGTCAAGCTGCAGAAGCTCTTTCCTCCTGACAGACCAATTTGACCATGAACTCAACTGTTTTCACCTTTTTTTATTTCTCAGGGGGGGCAGGTCCATATTACAGGGGTCTGGCTGGCCCCTGCAGGCAGGACATCCCCAGTCGCATCATTGTTGGAAGCAGCTGGGAAACTGGTGAAATCTATCGCACAAAATGTACTTAAAGCTGCAAACAGGGGGGACATTGTTAAGTTAAGGATGAATTTCTTCCTGAGCTGGATCTAACAACCATCAGCTGAAAAAAGCATTGTGAGAAGCAGCTGGGCATGCATTTCTGAGGTCGCAGAAGTAAATGATAACGTGAGTAGAAAGTAATGGACAGAAGGTCATGATAATCCTGCCAAATAGTGGTACAAATTTTAGGGTTCTGTTATCTCTCTTCACAAGGCCTTTATTCCTGCAACAGTCTGTGCCTGCAGGCTCAAATTTCAGTGATATTCTGGAATGTAAATACCTAATTGTGCTTGCGAATCAGGTACTTAAACTTCCAAATCCTTGCCATTTTAGTATCTTTGTTGTCCAGATTATATGAATCCTAAGGGTAAGAAAAGCAGATTTCAGTCTGTGAAGCTGTCATCTTGACACATTTCATACAGGACTGTGGCATTTTGTAAATGCCACATTAACAATCAGGTATGAGGTATCACCCAGAAGTATTCTTAGTAAATGAACAGAGGTCCTTTTAGAGGCAAAAATAGAGAATGTCACAGTAAATGTCCCCAGGGCAACATGTTTTCTAGGCTGGACACTGTCACCCATTGGATCACTGAGAGAACACAAATAACTCCTCTGCTTCCCATTAATCAGAAGCTGCTTGGGCAGGTTAGTGAGATGAGTCCTCACTTAAGAAGATGGCTTCTGTGGAAACTGTGGGAGGCTGCTACCTGCTCTGCTGGTAGCAAATGTCAACTCTTACATTTTGCTTCCAACTTCAGAAAAAGCCATAAGGACCAAGTAATTATTTATGTGTTTTGAAATATATCTACCCTTAGGTAACTGTAGTTTAGCAAAATGAATCACTGACAGAGTTAACTGGGATTTGGATCTTCAGCTTCTTATTTATAACATAATTTTATTTGGAGGGGAGAATGAATGGGAAGTTTTGTGATAAATGAAGACTTGCATACGGTAATAAACTGTGGCTTCTTTCTCAGAATGTCAGCCTCATTTATTTACTTTTAAAAATAGTGTGAAATTATTAGACTCCAGGAAAAAATAAGGTTTTATCATCTGGTGTAGTACTCCCTCTTTAATGAGATGTAATTAATAACACTCTTACCTGAGTAGATGTCCTCTCCAGAAAGCGGCCAAATATTACAGTAGAGCCTTGTACTTTGTCTTTAAGGCACTTCACAGACGATAGCAGGTGCTTTTACTGTGAGGCATGGTGATGCTATTTCCACTGGAATATATGTCAAAGTGAAGTCCCACATCTTAAAAAAGTGACAGGAAGAAGAGCATCTCTGGTTGATGCTGTCTGGGCATGGCCAGTTCTGTGGCAGTAAAATGCAATTGCGTAAGTGAAAATGTGGACAGAATGATGCTATTGTCTTTGCGTGACAGCTAATTCAACTATCTTCTGCAGACCTCCTTCCTGCCAAATTAAAATATGGGCCTTTAGCAGCTCCTCGTGAATGTCTAGACATCGGATCAAGATTGTTGTTGAAATTTTCTTAACTTATGGTCCCAAATGCCTTTACTCTCGAAACATCATCATCATGTTTTTGCTTATCACAGATGTGTCTCATCCAGGCAATGTTTAGACTCTGGTAGCTGTGCAAGTCTTACATCCACATTTTGTCTAGGTCTTGTATAATATTTGAGGCAGTGGCTTTTTCTATCTACTGGTTTAAATAAAACTTGTGTACAGGTGCTAGCTTTTATTTCATTTTAGCAATATAATTTTTCCTTTGACTTTGACAGATGCCATGTGGCTCAGTTATAGGAACTGAATACATTGCTGTGACTATACTGCCCATGTACTTTCCATCCTTCCCTCTCTACTCCACCTAATCATTTTTCTTCACTTTCCAGAGCTTTCACAGACTCTTCCCCACTTATCTTACAGTCTGTATCAAAGAAGATCAAAGTTCCTTCCTCCAATCAGCCCATAACGCTGGCCTTCATCACCTGCTCATTACATTTCCAGTCACACACTTCTGCTTCTTTCTCCCAGGCAATCCGTTGCTCCTGGAGGAACCTCGCCATCGGCCCGCAAGCACCAATGCCATTATCATCCTTGAAGTCCATACTTTTTGCCCTGTTGCCTAATGATAATGATTAGGTGTATGGAGGCTGCATGCCGTGGGTGATCATCTTGATCTCACAGTTTCCCTGTAATTTTTCCTCTTTCTGCACATTCCTGTTATCTCTTGCCTTTGGACGGTGACCTCTTTGGGGCCAGGGTGGTCTCTGTGCATTGTGTAATGGTGACGCAAAATTAGCAACAATAATATCTGAAGAACTTGGAAGGATGAAGAATATTCATATTCATCCTCTTAGCGTAAATCTGGTCCAAGTGAGACTTCACAAATTAGGTACTTATTTAACAGCTTTTCACTGTCTTGTGGGATAATGAGTTAGTTATGTCTTTAATTTTTTAGTAGATATGGGAGTACATTCAGTCACAAGAAGTACTCCACAGTTACCTACTTTGTCACTAGCAGCATCAGTGCAAATTTGAAGATGTGGTGATGTCTCCGCAAAAAGATACAGAGAAAATTATATGAATTAATTAAGGCTCTGAATTAGTGGATTATTCAAACCTGCTGGGTGGAAACTTTCATGCAGAGTTAGAACTGCTTTAATTCACTTTGGAATAAATATTTAATTTTAAAACATTCTTACAGCTTTTGGGGACATTGCTATCTCCCCTTATTAATTTTTTTTGGCTTCCTGGTTTGCCTGGATAAGAAACTTAATACTAGGCTGGGGACTGAATTCTCTCACTGACCTCTCTTTGGTTGATCCTTAGGACATACTGGAGATATTTGCTTGACTTCATGCCCAGATGCATCTCTGGGATTGCTGTGCTCACCCCACCGTGCTTGGAGTCATCTCCTGGGGGGCTGAGTGGGTGCAGCTGAACATTGCATACTTCTGGGGGGTGCCTGTGAGTGGCAGGGGGTTGCTCAGATGGTTTTCAATATGTTGTACTGGTGCTGCAGGGAGACTTGAGGCTGGTACTATCTCCATTTAAAAATGGTCTGGAGGAAAGGGATTGCAGCTTGCACAGCTCATTGTCTGAATGCAACGGTGCGATTCTTTGTCCCTCTAGAGGAAGACAGGGGACCTCATTTAGCCGGAGAGCTGGTAAATTGAGTCATTCCTTTGACCACCTCTTATGACCATCAGAACTGTCTTCCGGGGAAAAAAAACCCACCATTATAGTTATTTAAGGACATCAGACTATGTGGCACAGTTCTAACACCATCTCTGCTGCTGGAATATGTTTCTGCTATGTGCTATGAATATTTCAAGTGAAAGCCTCCTCCCCCCCCCCAACATTAATTTTATAGATGGCTAATTAATTATCCTCCCTATGGCAACTGGCTGTGGTTTTTATTAACTTGCAAATCAAAAGAAGAGTCTGAAAAATGACAAGCTAATTTTTTTAATAAGGTATGTCTTCCGTGTTTATTCGTATTTTATTACCCAGCAGTCTGTAAAGTTATCTATTTAATTTGGGAAAACACATTATTGTGGTTTGAGTAATCTCCCATGGAAAAAAATAAAGATTATTTTGCAACCACGGTGATGAAATATATTGTACTGCAGTCACGAATATGCTAAACAGCTACATATCTTTGCTTAATTTAAGTAAATCAGAATCTTACTCTCCCATTATGATCGCGACAGTAGTGTTAATGTTAATATAATCCTTGCGTCAATTTTCTGCTGATATGGGACGTTCCCAGATGCTAGATTTCTGCCCTGCGGTTTCCTGCCATCATTTTTATTTTTTTACTTTGGAGATAAATCCTGGGCCTATTTCAGCAACAAGTGTTTTGCAATTGGTTTTGATGGAGCCAAGATTTCACTGGTTCTCTCTAGTCCACAAAACCCAGAATTGTTCCACCAATGTGAAATGAAGTTTGTACAAGCAGCTCTTCCACATGAAGAGAATGAAAAAGTACAGAGGAGCTCCTGCCAATGCTTGCTTCATATTGAAACTATTCTGATGAAGATTCTCAGAAATGAGGGTGAAAACTCTGGGGGGAAAAAAATAATGACTGCTGCAAGATTTTTGTAGCTGTTTGTACCCTTTCTGCAAAGAGTAGCGCTTACCACTTGAGGTCCTGCTGTTTCTGTGGCTTATCTCAGGAAGTAATGAGCTGTTCAATCCTGGCCAAGTTTAGCAAAGTCACTAATTGCAAATTGCTTTGATTTCACTTTTCAGCTTCTTGTCCCACTGAGTGCTGCCTCCTGTCTGGGACCATGCTCGAAGCTGGTGACAGATTCCTGCTGGCTGGGGCCTGGTGTGTGTCCTTCCCCTTTGGAGACAGTCAGCTCTGCTAAATGTTGCTCTTTATACTGCACTTCTACCCATATTACCAGAAGGAACCACGCCTCTAGTTGTGTGGATCCATCTGCTGTTTCATCCTGCTTTGACCATGGGAAGTGCCAGATGCATTCATGGAAGATGTTGGGCGCCCATAAAGGGAATAGGGGATTTCTCACTCACCTCAAGGCCAGCTTTTTGAGATGAGCTCAAGTCCTCTTTGAAGCTCTGAAACAAATTGCTTCATTTGTTGCTCTGTTGAAAACTTGGCTAGAAGTCACTGGCTTTCCTTCTGAAGTACAATGGTTTATAATCTTCATATTTCTTTTGTTCTATTGGCATAATTTAGGGATTTCTTTGTTATTCATAGTTGTGTGTCAGTTCTTGGAGGAACGTGGGGAAGACAAGATAGAGAAATTGTACTGAAAGAAAGAGCTGTCAAGCTTAATATGGTGCATTTCTCATTTTCTGAAACTGTGGAAAGAAATATTTGTGAGGCAGTTACTTGGACAGTCTCTGTTCCAGCTTTAGAAACCTTGGCATATTTATAATGTTTGACTATATAAGAGGTGCGAGTGCATGCGACTACTATAAATCCAGATAAGTACAGTACGGGGTAATGCTGCTCCACCCATGGGCTGCAAGGTGTCAGCAGGTATCCAGTGACAGCAGCTGTGAATACCCACAGCATCTGTTGGGTAAGGGGGGCTCCAGCCCCAGGTGCCTGGAGTAGGCAGGAGCTAGCTCCTAAGAGCAGTTGGGAGCAGACATGAAGTCACATTATTATTGATCATCATCATATTTACAGGTTTAATAGAACTGGTTTGTGTCTACAGTGAGAAAAACACAATTTTGGATAGCAGTGGTGTTTTGTCTGCCTGGGTGATTAGTGTTTAATTTAGCATTCTGTTAGCTGCCTGCTAGACTCATAAAGGATGCAGGCTGCTGTGTAACGTCTTTCTCCCAGACTGTTAGGATATTCTTTATTTAATCAGAAGTTGAGGGAAACTTTGTGCAAAGTAACTCAATGACCAATGTGATCATACTGAGTAAGCAGGAACTATGCCTTGGTGTGCGTAGGGGTGGGTTGTTTTAATCTACATTGTGGGGCTTCACTGGAGAACGTGAGTTGGTTGGGGTCTTACGTTGGCTTCTGATTGCAGTGGATAGTGATGAACTAGAGAAGTCACAACGTTGACGTGGAGCAGAGCAGACTTGTTCAAGTGTTAGCTGACTTGCTGGAATTGAGGTCAACGTATTGGCATGGTGCTTTGCACTGACCTGGTGAAGAGGACTGCATTGAGTGTAGGACTGCATCTAACAGCAGTGGACTTGAGCAGCTGGGATTGCTGATGCTCCAGTGCATCCCATGGGATGTGCACTCTCCTTCACTGCTGCTCACACCCAGAAATAAGACTCCACACACTGTTGCAAAGTTCTTCTCAATTCTGTTCTCTTAGTGTCTGGAATTGATAATGAATTTTGAATTTCCTGGGATAATTAGGCATAGTCTGAAAAAGCCAAAAAGGATTTTGCCTTTATTTAGAAGTTCTGTTTCACAGCAGTAATAAATCTTGCTGGGATTTTAGGGTCATCCACACACTTCTCTTTCTTCTTAATCACTCAAACTTTGGTTCCCTTCCTTGGAGTGTCACTGATAAATATCTTGCCTTTTTACATCATAGTGTTGAACTAACCTTTTTTCACATGCTATCCAAAATCTAGATCCGTATATCAGTAAGTGATATGAAAAACACTTGATTTCTTTCCAAGCTCAGGAAAATGGAGAAATCCCCACCCTATCAGCTTCCCTGGAAGAATGTAGCAATCCCCCCCTTTTTTTTTTTTTTTTTTAAATTTTGCTCATAACCTTGCTGTATTGCAAGTTAAAGAAACTATTCTTTTCAGCCTGGCACCAAACTAATTTAAATTCCATATTTTCATTATCTTCCTATTAACCACTAGTGCTCTGCAACAAAGAAGCTATTTGAAATATATAACGCTACAGCCATTCCGTGCTGCAAACTCTCAGGGGCACTTCAATAAATTACATCCTCATAATGAAGAAGTAGGGGGAAAGAGTGGCAACAATAGATTTTTTTTTTTTTCACAATAGAATGAAATTGGGATTTGATCTGATGCAACATGACTTGCTCACAGCGCAGATAGAATATCAAATCATCCCTGCGAAATTTAAACCTTGCTATAATCCCCCCCGTTGCATCCATTGTTCTGCCGAAACATTGAAGACTACATATAATAGTTTGCAAATGGGGATTTAGTTGATATAGTTTATTTTTTTCAACTTGCTCAATTTAATTACCCTCAGCCTACAGTCTAATTTATGTGTGTTTGATGTCACTATTCATTAGCAGTACAGATACGGCCTGGAAAGTGACTGTAAAAAGATGTGGCTGGGTTCCCTTCTTAAACACACTGCATTGGTTATATACTGGAGTTGCGTTACAGAATGGGTTTGGAACACCACCGTCGGAAAAATTACTACCTAGAGAAGCATAAGAATGTGAGTTTGTATAAGAAATGTCTGTAAAAGTTGTAGCATCAAAAAGACATAGTTCTAATGAAATATCTCTAAAAGTTGTAGTTATCAAAAGGACATAGTTCTAATTCTGTGCCAGGACACATATCTGATTCATTAGCTGTCACTTAGAGCAGAGACAGAAAGACAGACCCTAAACCAGAGTTATGATTTTCAAGGTCATTGGCCAAATTGAAAAAATGGCAATACGCTTAATTGTAGGTTACTGTGAAATGGATTTGTTTGGGTTTTTTTCCTTCCCTTAAATGCAAATTCCTCACAATGTTTTTAAACAAATGTAAGATTTTGCAAATCCAAAATGATTTTTTTTTTTTTTAGTACAAACTATGAAATGAAGGTCACTTCCATCTGAAAAAAACATTTCCCAAATGTATTTGGTTTTCACTTGTGTGTTTTGGGGGTTTTTTTGTTTGTTTGGTTGTTTTTTTTTTAAGAATACAAATATTTCCGCAATCAAAACAACTTACTGACATTGACAGAAACTTGCAAATTAGTTTTGATTAACCAAAATACACATTTGTAAGAAAGTTATAGACACTGGTTTGGCTGACTCTTCTCCTAAATACACTGCCTGGCTCTAATGAAACAACATGTCCAACCTGGATCCCAGCTTGGGAGTCCCTGAGTTTGTCAGAGGCCAAATCAAGGTGCTGGCTCTGCTGGTCTCTCCATTTCTGCAACTACAGGTGAGGTTTTCCAGTTCAGGCCTGTCCTGCTGTCAGGGAGACACCTGCTCGGAAAATCCTTTCAACACAGCTTCCTTCCTCCATCCTTCTTGTCCCTGGATAGGGGGGATTAGTAAAGCCCTGGAAACAGGAGCCCTTAACCTATTGCTGTGGCCGCTCTGCTGCTTGTTGCTCCCTACAGACGGGCGCTGCTGAGTTATGGGGCAAACCAAGTGGGCAAGCTCTCCTCTGGGAGGGCCAGTTACCCTCTACAAGCACAGTCTTTGCTTTAGACTGTGTGTCTTTGCCTTCTGTATGTATTGCTGAATGATATAACAGTCACTAGGAAATTAATAAATAACTCATTAAAAACAAAAAAAAATGCTACCCCTCTCCCCACCAACACCAAATTCCCTGCTGGGGTAGAGCAAATGGCACTATGCCCGCTCGTGGGAGGTCTCGCTTGGTCTCAAAATCCTTCCCTGGGTTTAGCTGAATTCTCAGGTTTCAGGAGCATGGCCTGTTGCCCTTGTTTCCCCAGCTATGGGGCTGAGGAGGAATTCCTCAGTGCCTGACACTTGCCAGCTGGCTGGAGCTGCTGCTGATTTTGGGGGGGATCCCATGAGCTGGCAAACAGGTGCCGGCGGCTGTGAGAGATGCGCTTGGTCCCAGCGCTACACCGACTGTCTGAGTGATAGGTGTTGCTTGCATTAGGGGTGGATGGGGTCTGGAGCTTACGAACTATTGCATGTCAACATAGTGATTGCTCCCAGTTATCTGAATTAAAATCTACCTATTCTTATTACGAAAGAATACAGCCTACCTAGCTATATTAAAACAATAGGATGAATCATTATAAGTATCAATTAAATCAACCCTTCCAGTGACAAGTGAATATTTGATTTTCTACCCCCAAAGGACAGTACATACCATATTACACTACAGTGATATTTTCTAATAAATTATCTAGCTGACATCTTGCCTCCGAGGGGTAGAGGGAGATTGTTAACAAAGATGACAAACCCATCTCTTTCCTATTTATGCTTCATCTCCATTATGCATAAGGCCACCAGTCTCAGTGCCCTGTACCTTGTAAACAATGATAACTAGGCAAGGAAGAGTTTATTTGCTGCTTGCACATGTGTATATATATAGTTTTGAAACATGTACAAAGCAGTCATGGAGTCAATCCCAGTTTTGTCCTTTCCCTACCCAGAAGCAAGTAGTATCTCAGTGATAGTAAGGGAGATATTGGGTCAGATCCTCCAGTGACTTTGCATCAGCATCGCTTCATACAGAGCCTCATGTAAGTTGGGAAATCACAATGGTTGTGCAAGGAGACCACATGAAGTTGTGTGTCTTGGGATAGGTGCTGGCTCTGTACAGGAGCTGGGATAAATGGAAGGGCTGGGTTTGCTTTTCTTCAGTCTTGGGGATAGTGAGGGAAAGGCTGATTTGTCCCTCGTCACCTCTTTCCTCATTTGTGGAGATGGTGATCCCAAACATTCCTACTGGGTCTAAGATTTGGTGAAGAGCCAGAGGAAAGGCTGTGTGAGGAATATTTGTTGGACACAAGGGAACACTCGTGAGGCTTCGGAGAGGGTTTCAGTAATTGGCAGTGTTCAAGAGAATTATTGAGAATATTAAAGTGGAAATAATAAGTTCTTAATTAGTTCAACATTTTGACCAAGTAAGCTGGGGGAGAGGGAGATACATGACAGCTGGTGGAATAAAATTTCACAAACTTCAGTGAGTTTCACTGCCCAAAAAATCCTTTATTGGTTATCTTGTTTTCAAAATTGCAATGGCATCCACTAAGGGACCAGGAACCACACAGTGGGGCTCCTGTACGTAAGCAAGCAAAGCAGGAGTTTTAGAAGACAGTTTTGAATGAATTTACACTGAAAATGCTCCTCTGATTCACTTTGCACATACCTAAGAAAGTACTTGTTGGGACTTGATTCCACTTGAATACAATACATTAACTCATTCTTCTGTTTACTGAGAGCTTATTATGTATTATTATCTATTTATTAGTGGTTGGATCAACTAGTTACATGCAATTTGGTTTATTTCAAGTAAGCTTTTTGAACAAATTTCTGCACAACTTTATCCCAGCAAAACATGACAGAAGAATTGGTTTGATGGGCTGTGTTTTCCCTGCTTCTGCCTCCAAAAGGGTTTTCACAGCCCTCAAATAGGAGTTGTTGTGGTTTAGTGCCTCAGAGTTGCAAGTAAATGGCAGTTCTCCACAGGGAAGGGTATGTCTGAAAAAGGCTCAGCCTTCTGCAGATAGTGGAATAACTGCAGGAGAAGCCTTAATTGGGTGCAGGAGGGAGGAAGGAAAGCAAGCCCTTGACAGGTTGAAATATTTTTCTATAGTAGCAGCATTTTAGAGACACTTGTTAATGAAGATGATTGATCGGAAAATGAGTCAAAGCTTTTAAATCTTTAAAAATGATATTTTTTTTTTCTTCTTGAAAGTGGATTCCTCATCTGATCATGAAGACAAGAGAATTTTCCTTTACACTTCCAAAGAATTAAAAGTTCCTCCAGGCTCAATCTGAGAAACACTGCGTAATTATGCACGGGACACCTGGTGCAGTTTGTGTGACAGGCAGGATGAGGTATCTGGTTTGCTTCTGAGAGACAGAGAATGGTGAGAAAAAAGGTGTAATACCTTTTGTGCGAAGTGTTTAATAATGTCTTTTGTCAAACAAATTAACACCAGACAGCCTTCCCAAAATCCAATCAAAGCTAACAAACAGCTGGAATATTACCTGACACAACCAAAATTTTTAGACAATATGTATTGTTGCTTCTCATGAAAAATAATGGAAAAAAGTAAATAAAAGGATGTTTTCAAAAGGTTTTATTGTCTACTCTGTTCTAGTGGAAGTGGTAGTCATCAATATTGGTAGGAAAGGTAGAAATAATGGTAGCAACATTAATATCCATCTTCCACTTATGTTTCACTTCCAAACACATGAAGTGTATGCTAAGAAGATACAGGGTATGAATGTAACATTAATAAGAGCTCAAATATAAAAAAATCCCAAAGTGAAAGCTTTTCCACCGGTTAATTTAGATTTGCTGCCTATTTGTATTTAATAAATAAAATATATCTTTTGCTGCCTACCTATATAGCTGGCACTCATAAATAAAATACTGATGCAGTAGAATTTGAACATGAAGAAGGGAAGTGAATATATTTTTAAAATATTTAAGTTACATGAGGCAGAACAAACATAGTTGGTAGTCTGTATTGCTTTGTGTATTTAGTCTTACAGCCTTACTGTTGCTGCATGCATGGTTTATATGCCTTCAAATTGTTTGAGCTCTAATGGTCATAAAGATTAGGAAAAATTAAAATCCAGTGAAGTAGAAAGCAGGGTTCTCCCCACACACGCTTTCTTAATTTTTTTTAAAATGGGTCTGCTTCAAGCAAAATATTCAGTTCAGAAGCTCTGACCTCAGATAAAGAATGTATTTTATCACAACTTTAAATCAATGAATATTCTCCATGTGCTCAATGTTAACTGTGTGTGTAAACATCTTGCTGAATCAAGGCCTCTTCTGGCAGAAACCCTGAAGTCTCCACACATCCAAGAGCAAAGCTGTTCACCTTGGGAAACGCACAGGCTTCATTTGTAACAGAGAAGCCTGTGCTAAATATACCTTCCTGCTGATCCAGGGTGAAAATGAACTGATGCCTTGTTCAAAAGTATGCATAACTGGCCTTTTTTGGCTGTTTTGCAAGGTGTATGGGGTGTTAAAAGCACAGCTGAATTCTCCTTTCAGATTTGCACTTCAATTCTGGTGACTTGCAAACCACAACTGTGCTTACAGTCTGCGCAGCGCTCTTTTTTCAGGGTCATATGCTGTGGTTTTTGTCTTTAAATGATGGAGACTGAAATGATTTTTCCTCTCTTGGTCTGGCTTTATCCTCTGAGTACACACGACACAATTTTGGGCTGGATGCAGCCTAGGTGATCTGCTGAGCCTTGGATCTCTTCACAAGATCTGCACAGACAGAGATAGGGAGCATGTTTCATTCCAGCTCCTGGTCTCGTGTTTGCAGTCCTCTGTGATGGTTCAGTAATCCTAGGAGCTAACAATAATAATATCAAGTGTCATTACCAATGGTTTTTTTAATCATCATTATAATTCTTACTCTGAATAGCACTTAAAGCACATTTTTATCTTTTGTCGACAATAAAGTGCAACCTCATAAATATTTAACTTGTCTGATTAAATTATCCATGCTGAAACAGATAACTGGGTGCTTTAATAAGCTTAAACTAGAATCTTGGCTGTTATTATCTCCCTGGAGAAGAGAGAGAAAGCGATAAAGGTTCCCCTGGCTGGGTGACCCTCGCACTATTCAGCTCAGCAGCGGGAGATTCGTATCGAACCTGAACGAGGCCTTAGAAACAAACACAAAGTTGATGATAATTAATAGCAATCATTGTCTGTCTTTATGGCTCTCCAGCCGATGAGTGTGCTAGGAGAGGACAGAAAGTCTGCATGGCTTCTCCACTGTACAGCCAGAGAACCAAAGTGGGGAGAGGTGGCAGTGGTGGCTGTGCTGATGAAGGTGTCTTGCTGGAGATGAGGCAGAGCTGCGATGCCTTAGAGATAGATCACCAAGCCAGCTTCCTCTGTGTAAAGCCCCTTTTCTACACTCAGAGATACCTGCTCCAGCCTGTACAGAGATTTTTAGGACCAGAGAGGGCTGTTATGGTCTTCTCTTGAGGCACAGTGAAACATGCCAGCCATGGGATGCCACCCAACTCTTTTTGTTTCAAGCCCTCTGGCTTGCAGCTGGATGAAAGCACGCTTTTTTAAATTGAAAAATTAAATTATGATGGCAGCTGCTGTTTTTTCTCTTTGTGTTCCTGGACAGTGTTGAAACAGCCTCTGAGTCACCTGCTGCTGACTCTTGCGGTCATCGCCCTCACTCCAACAGAGGTATCTTCTGTATCTCTGTCCTGGCTCGTCAGCCTGAGTCACTGTGAAAGCTCTGTACAAGCACCTGCACTGGGTCATAACCCTCTAGAAGGCATGAGAGCGTCTCCCAGAGCCACTTTCAGCCCAGAACTGCAATACATTGCCAGGTCCTCATCTTGACACGTGTTGTGTACAAAGTATGCTCTGGGGTTTGGTGCAACCTCAAGGCCTTGTTGAAGGAGAGAGGGGAACCAGATGGGATGCACCTTGAAGCAGGGAAGCATGAAGATGTAGGGGAGTCACATTTGGGGCAGAACCTGGGACAAGGCAAGCTTGAGTGGGAAGCAAAAGAGGGACCAAGGGTGGGAGAAAGAGAAAGAGGAATGAAGATTTGGGGCCAGGATCAAAGCTGCATAGGATGGGTTGTGTTGTGGAGATGGTGAGTTTCTGCAAGACTTTTTGTACAGTCAGAGCACCCGCTGCAGGGGTGGATCAAGCTCGCTTTGTTTGATCCCAGCCTCCAGATCACTTGCTGCTGACTTGCAGTGAGTCATCAAGCTTTTGGTTGTGCTCCTCAGCTCTTTCATATACTGTCCAAAATTCTTGTGCTCCTCCTTGTTTCCTAATCGCTTCTACTACCCACTCCACACCATCTCTGCTGTGGCTCTGCCAAACAGCTGCAGGGAGTACAACTGTGAGCCAGAAGCTGGTCCCCCTCATTTTAAACAGAAAGAAGTGTTTTGAGATTACTTTGTGTGCACAGGGGAACAGCTTCAGGCAAGTGTGGACTGGGTTAAAGTAGAGAGGAAGAGAGAAAGATTCCCATTGCAACCGGTTAGAATGAATAAAGTCAGCATAGAAAATTTGGAGCACAAGAGCAGGAGACCTGATCTGATTTTATTTGCAGTCCCTTTGGTACTTTACAAGAAACTAAGCAAAATGTCCTCAACATCCTTCAGCAGCAAAAAAAATAACAACTAAAAAAAAAAAAGCACTTCATGCATATCTGAGGAAAAAGAAAAAAAGATTGGTCTGAAAATAAAAGGAAAAACAGGGCAAGAAATCTAATTAACAGACTTAATACCTCAGGGGAGAAGAAGAGTTTGTTTTGCAACTTCACAGGATGGGAAGGATTTAATGCTAAGTGGGTGCCTGTATGTCCATGTGCACATGGATTTCTAGCTCTATGTCTGTGCTTTTGTGTCTGTGTCTAAGTATAGAGACGGAGAGTTGGCAGGACTTGTGTTACTCCATTTATATGTAAAATGTATATACGTTATTTATACATTTGATACAAAACATGGAACAAGCTGTCAAGAGCAGGTGTGGGGTATATGTGTGAGAAAGGACTAATATATACTTTCTCCCTGCTTCCAACTTACACAAACACACCCAACTCTTCTGAGTACATTTCCACTCCATTTTAGGCCAAATGCTCCCAAAACCACCGTGCATTCTGCACCCTTCCCTGCAAAGGAGGCACTAACAAATAATAGCTGAAAAAACATCATCCCATAAGCTCTCGTTCTTCTTTTTTAAAATCATTTTCCACGATTTTGTTGCACTCTAGTTTTTCAAAAGAGAAACTTCAAGCAAAACTGCAGGTACTTGCCTTGCTGAGGAAAGAACATATAACATCAAACGTAATTGTTAGTCTGGCAGGTAGTGCACAGGCCTCCCTGTTAATTAATCTTTAATGTCATTAATTGGTTGTCTGCTTGGCGGCAAGAAAAAGGGTAAACATTGTTCACAAATCAATTTAATTCTGCTTCTAACCAGCTTGTTTTCAAGGGGATAAAAACAATTATGAGCATTGCACTGACTGGACACCCAGGCTTTACTGATAACACCACTGGAACAATACAATATGCAAGCCATGCTCGCTGGTGCGTGGCTGCTGATTGAGTTTCTTTCCTCTCGGATTGACTCATTTGTTTGTTGTGGATGAAGGTACACGATAAGAAGAGGATATTGTTGGATTTCATTCCTTCTGGCCATCTGACTCCTTTTTTTATACCCTGGGCTTGTCCTAAAACAGACCTTCTGGAGTCTACTGCAGCATATGAAAATAAAGGCGATTGTTCCTGGCTGTGGCTATTCAGCCAGCTTACAGTGCCAGCACGTGTGTTTTTTTCTTTCCGCAGCAGGCCCTGGGATTTTTTATTCTGTTAATCGCTGTGACAATCTCTGCTCCAGCACCTGGGTACAGAGCTGGCACGGTACAGCCAGCGCTTAGTTTTAGCATGAAGGATGGGCGTGACAGCATTTGCGACAGCAGCGTGGAACTTCCCTTGCTGTTAGTCAAATTTCAACAGAGGTGTTGGATAATATGCCAAAATGAGAAGGTCTCAGGATGGAGTATGTAGTAGATATCATAGATATCATAGAGGGCTTCTGGTGAGGTCACCAGAAGTGGTGTTCATGCAGATATTGGTGGTGCAGCAGAGAGCTCTGGACTCCCCACAATCCACGTCTTTTCCTGAAGATCAGGGGAAGGGTCTGTCTGTGTGTGTGTCTCTGTAAACTGTTATTCCAGAGCGTCTTCCAAGCTCCATCTTCTATTTTAACCCTTTTCCTCCTGCCAGAATTGGCCTACTAGAGTTTAGTTTTATGTCAAATAAGCCTGAAATAGCCTTTAGTTAGCTAATACCCCCTCTTAATGTTCTTAACTGCCTTTAGAAAAGCTCAACTCGTGCTATGATAATGTGACAAATCTCCTACTCCAGCCCTCTGGTTGGGCTCAGAGAAAGCTGGCAAGTGAGCTGCATGGAAAAGGTTCTCTTGAACATTCAAAATGATACTCGGGACTAAGCAGAACATCAGCCTTTGCTGCCCTAAACTTCAGAGCAACTCAAAACACCTGGTAAATCAGCCTGGTAACTCAGGAAAGCTGGGATTAGGGCAGCAGGGAACCTTACAAATTATCAGTGAGTAGCAAGGGAGGAGGTTATTCCTCTGGTTAAGGTCAGGAGCTGACATTTAGTTTTGCCACACTCTCATCTGTGAAATTTTCTTTGCTTTAAGGAAGAAAACACTCCCTCTCAGAAATTTCTTTTGGAGTGGTGAGACCTTTTGGCTTATGTTACTAAGTGCTATACAAATGGCAATGAATGTGAGCTAGCAGCAGGGTTAGGAATGAAGAGCAACTCTGGTGAAGGAAGAGGAGGTTGTAGGGCAGTGAAGATAGGACGATTTCATGGTGATACTGGATTCCCTGCTCAGCTCCATGCAGAACTTGCAGCGTGACCTGGGGTAAGTCTTTCTGCGGGATTTGTGGCTTGATAATTCTTGTCCTGGTCCTGCTCTTGGTGCATGGTGTTGCAGAGAGTGTGAGGACTAGGTGATGTTACTGCAGGTGGTGGCACTAGTCCCCTCAGCTGGTCCAGAGGAGATATGGTGGCATTGAAAGGGCAGAAGCCGCAAATACAAATGGCCGATCATGCAGTTCCTCACCAATGTTGCCAATTCTAACTTTTTCTAAGGACTTGTTGATTTAAAGCATTTTGTGTATATTTTGACATCTTTTGCTCTTCCTGAAGGACTTTAAAGGCCTTTTCAGTAGCTCATAGGAGAGAGAATGGGCTATGGATTCTAATTATGAGTGTTTAAGCCTCGATAAAATGTATGGTTTGGATGTGAATTTGTGGTGCTTTGCCTCCTGCAACTGTAGAGGTTGAACTTGGCTGCTTTAAGTTGGGCACACGTAGACACAGACCTTAATTCCTTCAGTAGGGCTGTTCCTTTGGACAACACCTTTATTCAAACACCCTGTGGCATTTCCTGTTCTGTCATGACAATTTTGAACACTGTGGTTGCAGTGTTTAGATACCTAACGTGATGGTATTTATGAAACCTGTGTCACTGTCTCTCAAGGGGGCTGGAGTCTCTTTGTGTCCTTTTATTCTTAAAATACCCCAATACAGAGAACCTTCTTTATGCCTCAGATATTTTCACAGAAACTCATTGGGGCTTTTCTGCTACTAGTTGAATTATTTTTTCCCCCCTCTCCTGAAAGCTGAATGGAAAAACAACCTTCAACATATCTTGAAATGTTCCATTCACCTTCCCTGAGTCCTTGGGAGCTGACTGACATTTCCTATATGCCCCTCTGTTGATCCAAAGCGCTTGCCAGGGAAGCTACTTCTTCCATATAGTCTATCAGCTACTGTTGGGATTTTCAAAGATTGTCTGAAACTTATATTTTCTTTTGAAAATGGTTTTAGCTTAATTACTCATAATTCTCTAAGAGGGTAATACTCTCACTGGTTGGGGTAATTAGGAAGCCTTAATTAGTTCTTTCAAAAACAAAATCAAAACTTAGCTGTGTCATTGCTATATCACCCTCATTAGTTCAATCTGGTAGCTTTTAACTGGCACATTTATGTTTCTGATTTACATATATTTCCTATGGTGCTGAGCAATATAACTTGCAATAATAATAATAAAAAAGTTAGGTTACTCCAGAGAGACATTACATGAGAGATGTGGGTATAGACAATACATGAAGAATATCCCAGTATCCCAGCTGAACTTGGTTTATTACCGCAGTACTTAAAATACAATTAAAAGTGTATGTGCGCATGCCACAGTTCTTCTGTCACTAACCTTGCCCTCATTTAAATTCTGTGGGTGAGTAGGAATGCATTATGGCTCTAGAAAAAACCCTTATTTTTGGAGGATAAAAATGGCACATGTAAGCTTCTCTCAAGTACTATGCTAAAGCTGCCAGGTATGTAATCTCCAAAATACTCAAAACGTGTTATTAGCCCCAGTCCAACTGGTCTGTAGACAGACTTTTCGCTGGAGTCAGCTGAAGGTTTTCCTCATGAACTCGAGTGAAACAGTGATGTGATTTTTTTTTTTTTTTTTTAATTTTAAAATATTAATTAGAATGGCAATTTTGGCCCAATCGGTACTCTGCTCTCAAAGAGATCTAAAGTCTTTATGTAAAGGTATATTGAAACTTTTTCACTATTAAAAAGAAAAAAAAAAAAAAAAAACTGCTCGTGGGGTGGGGGGGTGTGTGTGTAACTTTCATACTATCCTCTAATGAGTAAACAAATATGACTTGACCTGTATCAACATGTGCTTCACTATGATTCAGAGTTTAAAGTGATTCTGTAGGTAGAGTCTTGGGGTAGCACAGAATTTTCTACTTCCTTGGACAGCTTTCACCTGTCCAAGGGATGCTTCCAGGAGTGGAAAGGGGATTCAAAAAAAGGTGGGTTTTTTGGTGGCGTTGGTTTTTTTGGTTGCTTGTGGTTTTGGTTTTGTTTTTTTGTTTTTTTTTTTTTTTTTTTTTTTGTTTGTTTTTTTTTTTTAAACAGATTTACTTATACATACTATAAACTCATGGGGTGGCAAGTTTGGGATTTACCTGGTGAGCTTGTTACAGCATTGTCCAGTGCTTTTCAGCTGTTTGCATACAGTCCTCTCCAGTTTGTTGCTGACTACAGCAACACGAGAATCACTTTCCAGATTTAGCACGCTTTATGAAAACTGCCCCTTGCTGCCATCTGGGTCTAATTCTTCATCCTGAATACTGTATTGGTAGTGCACCTTCTCAGCGTCTCTATAGTGGGTTATGAAAAAAACCACTTTCAGTTGGAAGGAGATATCACGGTATCTGTTTTCCTTGTGGGGAGCTGCTGCTGGGATCAGAATGAGAAATGACAGTAAGGGACCATCTGAGCCGAACAGTCTTTCTTTTTTTAAATTCTTTTTAAAATTATTTTTAGACTTTGTGTAGAAAGGTCAGGGTTGAATTGCACAGGTGACCTGAGGAGGCTGCAGCGAAGGGAGGTGTAGGTCTGGGGCTGGCAAGGGACAGCTTTTGGTGCTTTTGGGAGGTGGCAATTTCAGGACAGTCAGAACACTTGGAAAACTACTTTGTATATAAAACCATAAATGGCCCAGCTAATGTTTGCACATTCTCTATTATATCTCTTATTTATAGTGATCTGTGTGTATTAAAAAGGGGAAGACAACAGGGAATCAGTTTCAGTCTGAAAATCCTGGGAGTTGAGAAGTAATTTATAAGTTACTTATCTGATATATATTAACCAAAGCTACTGAAAATGCTTATGATTGGCCTCTTAGAACTGATTTTATGATGTTGAAAGACAAATTTGTCACATTTGAATGTAACATAATTACTCAAGATGGTATTCACTTTTAAAATGAATATACAGAACTGAAGTTTCATTCCTTTCTTGCTGCATTTTTGAAAACATATATTATTCTTAATGCAACTCATGGTATGAGCATTATGTAGGAGTTCACTCATTTATTTACAAGGGTTATCTCCCTGCTTTCCTCATCTGCTTGCTGGTTACTGAGGATCTTGGCCCTACTCTGATCTCCCAGTGCTGTGACGGCCAGCAGATCCCCCTGCCCTCGCAGCCTCATTTGCAGAACCACCATCACCTTTATCTCCTCTCTCCAGGGAGTTCTCTTTGAGGAAAATGGGATCAAACCACTCTGATGCATCATAAGCCCCCATCAGTCTTGCAGTTTGCTCCCCAGGCTTGATGGCATCTGGAAGGCACCAAAAGATGCTTTTTTTATCCTTTAATTTGAACAACATTCTGCTGTCTGCAGAAATGAGATCAGCCCTTCTTTTCTGAACTTTTCTTTTGCCCCTTGACATAGCTTCCTCGGATGTAGGATGCTGCACCTATTTCTCTGTTGCCTGTGAGTGACATGAGCTTGCTTGAGAAAACATGCCATTGGAGTCGAAAACTGACCAGTAAGTGGCAAATCCAATAGATTTACCAACAGTATAGCATCTAGATTAAGAGACAGCCTCTAGTAATGATGTAGTCCATCTCCAGTTTATTATGATGCTGTGGGTTTGAGAAGTTTCTAGATAAAACTGCAAACCATGGTGAAACAAAACACATGAATCTTTCCATCTGAGTGCTTTTTTACGCGGTATTTACTTTCTTATAATGGCTAAGCCTGAGCTTAACAAGCATGTTCCTGTGAAATCAGCTACTGTTTGCTCTTCCCCAGCCATGCTTACCCTCTGCAAAGCCACAGTATAAACTAATTAGGGATTTGCTATTTGGAGAAAGTTATGATAAGTTTGCCGACAAGGACATCACCTAATCTCATTGCACACACGTCAGTGGCTATACATGTGTGAAATTAAGTGGGTTTTTGCTGATTCCTGCAGACTGCCTGTTTTTATCTTGAGACAACATTCCCAATCATAAAATGCATTAACATCTGCTATCAGGGGCTTACTGTAATATGTGTAACACCAGCAGCAATTCTTTGATATCGCCTTCAAATGCATTGTTAAGGGAGATCACAGAAATGGCTTCGATAGGCTACATGATTTACCTAGTAGAAGGAAAAGCTGATAGGGAAAATAATCCTGCAAGGTTTTTGCTTCTAATAGAAATGGTATAGATGGATCTGGTGCCTCAGCTGGCAATAGGAGCTGGTCTACCTGAGGGCATTTCATTCTTTTAAACTAGTGTTAAGTGAAACAATTGGCCTGTGAAGACCTTGGAATCAAATACAGACCTGCATTTGGGAGGATGATGGGAGTTTTGAAGTGATAATAATGCAGAGCAGG
This sequence comes from Platalea leucorodia, assembly GCF_965183815.1. Classification (NCBI taxonomy): domain Eukaryota; kingdom Metazoa; phylum Chordata; class Aves; order Pelecaniformes; family Threskiornithidae; genus Platalea; species Platalea leucorodia. Next base: position 45,163,138 of record NC_138831.1, read on the forward strand.
GAATAAAAAAAAGCCAACAAACCAACTACCTTCTATGCAGTGAAGAGGGAACATCTCCAGTTCTAAAACCTAAGCTTAATTTTTTTCTCTGGGTCACAATAAAACAATAATTACTTAGCTTCTACAGGATTTGCTGCAGGGGAGATACGACTGTGGTTAAAGCACCAGATACACATGGCCAAGAAGACAATATTCAGTTGTTTTGTAATGTGTTTACTTTGTACTTTTAAAGAGATTTCCAGCTAGTTGAAGCTTTCTGGACTTTCAGTTGAAGCACAACTTTGGAGGCAGTAATGTCCCATTGGGAAAGAGGGTAAGAGTAATAAATTACAGAGTTTGTCACATGCGTCTGAACTTAACTGCAGGTAGGCCCAATAAAATGACTCCTCTGGCAGCAAGCAATTACTTCATGAAAACATTGCTTTTGCTCAGCTGTCACAGTAAATGCTATTAAAGCACCATGCAACAACAGTCTTATGGAGCCTTTTGATTGAGCACAACCAAGATCGGCTGCTCAAGGACATCAGCAAATGCCCTGTGTCCTCTGCATGCTGCTCGGCGCAGCCTGCCCATGCTAATGCTGCTCTTCTCATTAGAGATGCTCCAGGGCACTGTTAGGACACCGTCTCCTCTATCCCTTTCTTGAGCTGCCCCAGTTCTAAGTACAGTGGCTGCAGGATGCAACTGTACCTAAAACATGGGGGGGGGGGGGGAAGCAAAGAGTTTGAGGTAAAAACCCAAGACCAGGGTTTTTCTTATTGAAGCTTAACATCCCATTTCAGTCTGGAATCTCATCACAAAACTTTTTCAGATCTGTGTGCTTTCTGCGCTGTTGAGTAGAGATCAGTATTCAATTTTTGGGGAGTAGAAGGCATTGGGAAATGTACTGCAAAGCCTCGGGTCTGAAATAGGTGTGTGTGGAGAGAAGTATATAAAATAGAGGTGATTCATTATTATCCAATGGCTTGCACTGAAGTATTGATTATTTTTGTTCTATCTTAATTCTATCAAAATATGTGTAGTGGGGATCTGCAAACCAGGAGAGGTTTGGTCGTACTCAAAGGGAAGGCTTTCCTTTTACCTCTTCCTTTCTCTGGGGGTGGAGGAAGGAAAGGCAAGAAAAGTGAGAATTAACTGAAACATCCAGTTCTTCCCTATTAATTAAACTAAACTAAACCTGTATAATCAGCTAAGCCATGAGATATATGGAAGAAGACAGTGAAAACATCCAGTTAAGAATAGACTGACCGGACATGTGATTTATGGAGTTAACCTTACAGATGTTAACGAATGTGTAGTTTGTGGGGAATGAAACCAAGCTGCTTCCTATAATGGGCTAATTGGGATTGCTGAGGCTGTTGCACACCAAGCAATATAACTAGGCTGTGAGCAAAGTGCTGAGTTTGGGATATTTGCCCTGTGGCATTCAAAGCACGAAAGAAAATCAGTGGAAATTGCAGGGCAGACTGGCTTAATCAGAAGTCCCCACTGTAGCAATCAGGATCAAATGAATAGTAATTGTGTTAATCAGCTTGTGAACTTTTATGCCATGTTCATAATTTCAAATATCACCAAATCCTGTACAGTGAGTCAGTTGCTGCTGATATAATGAAAATGTTGTACGTGGGAGGAGGCATTTGTTTTGTGGAAGCTAGTTACTCTATTTTTCCTCTAGCAGCTTTTGTAGAAGCCTTGGAGGGTTTTTTTTGTAATTTTTTTTGTAATTAAAGTTGCAGAAATCTTCCAAAGTACAACTCTGCAGTTTCCATCCTGCTTTTCAGGCAGGGGCTTACTTTTTGGTCCCTCCGCTGAAGGACTACTCCCTTCTGTAATGGAGCAGCATTAATCAGGTCCATACTCAGAGCTACCTTGGGCAAAACCTTCTTTTACCTTCAGGCCAGGTTATGGTTGACCCTGAGAGGCCTTTGCTCTCCTGGCTGTGCTGATGCCTCAGGGTCACTCTGCATGGAGATGAGGTACCAGTCTCTCACAAATAAGACTTTAAGCAATCTGTATCTTCAAGCAAGTTACTAGAGAAAACAGGAGAACCTCCAGGATCCTGCTTAATATTTACTTCCTTAAAGCTGGAGCTGAGTGTGCGGGAGCTACTGGCAGGTTGGGTGCTATTTTGCTGAACCAGTCAATCATGCCCTGCAAATCAACAGGAGGGTTATTTTGGCAGTGGTAATTGAGGTGGCATATTTACCTTGCACCTGGGGAAGCAGCATGGCCCAGGGCTGAGCTTCCCAGCTGGTAGGAGCTCAGGTGTGGGAATTCCTGAGCTGAGCTGTTATTTCCCTATGCTGCTGCTTTTTTTTTTTTTTTTTTCCCCCAAAATGGGTTCTCTTTCCCCTCTTGTCTATTGAAAGTGTGAGCTCCATAGGGCTTCTGAGCCCTAACCCAGCAGCAGCTGTACTTATGAACAGTTGTGCTGTGACACTCTTCTCTCCTGTGTGGATTTGCATGTTTACTATTTTTTTGGTATAGATTTTTCATGGGCAGCATTTTGTTACTAATAACAGTAAATAGGAACAATAAATGTTATGCCTAAAAGGACTGAAGGAGGCTGTATTGATTGGAAATGCCTAATGCTGTGATGTAGCACACCAAACTTCTTTATACTTTGTGTCTTTCTAATCACAATGTCACTTATTTATGGGCTCAAATCCTCCTTGCAGAAGTAGGTATAGATGTCTACTCCTCATCTAGGACCCCCTTCCTCCCTCCTGAAAAATTACAAGTCAAATCAGACAAAAGCAGGGTTTAAAATAGTCCTTACCTTCCTGAAGTCAGAGGGAGAAACAGAGACTCACGCCTGTTTAAAGTCAGGCTCTGTCAAAGCCAAAGGGAATTTTGCTTCAGTGGGAATGGAGTTGATCCAAACGCAGAATGGGAATGTAGAAAAAAAAAGTGCGTGCAGGGAGCGTTGGGGAGAGGAAAGTATGAAATTGCCTTTGAGAGGTAAAACTAAATTAGGACTTGAAGTAGCCTGGATTCAGTTTCTGCCCCAGCTCGGTTTCCTTTGTCAATTTGAGCAAATTACTTAAGCTGTTAATTAGGGTACGTTTAGGTTATGAAATATATATCTAAGTAAGCCAAAAGATTGTGTATTTTTTTTCTTTAAATGTGCCTGTGCCTTGCAGCACAGGGTCTGGATTCCTTGGGAGCTTTCAAGTGTATCCAAAACACAAATGCAGCCCGTGTGTTGTGGGTGTTTTTTTTAAAGGTCTCATGTGATATATGCTGTAACTGGGGAGAAAGAGTCAGAAACAAACAGCGGTGGGAGGTGAGAGGAGGCAGCCGTGATCACATCACCACATTGCCACATCAATTAAAGCCCGCTATTGTCAACACTGATTGGCGAGTGGCATCGGCACCCGCCTTTCCTTCAGAACAAGGCTGACAAAGTCATTTTATTGCTAATGTTTCATCTTTATGGAGAGATGTCTACAAGAGTCTTCTCATGCCTAAATTCCTGTCTGGCAGCGTAGGAAAGAAAATAGCTTATGTCTTGTCCTACACTGATTAATACTTAAAAATTATGTGATACTTTCTCTCTGATGCCATAGTTAAATTTCAAAAATGCTTATCTTAGTCTGATTCTCTTGTCTGAGCGTTGTCCTCCCTCGGACAACGCTGCTATGAGACACAGGGTTTGTGCACAGGGAGGAGGCACTGTTTGGCTTTCCAGTTTCCTGATTCCTTGTATGGAGAAATCTTATTTCCTTCCTTTTCCTGATAAGAGGACAGGGCTCTTTTGAGGTCTTCCTGGAATCACTGCAGCAAGCTGTGATGTGAATAACAGATGACACGAAAATCCCTGCCCAGTGAAGAGAGAATACAGCATGGTGCAGTTTTGCTGTTGCACTGAGACACTGGCTGTGTGCTGAAAGCATGCAAGCAGTAATCTGCAATTCAAAAAAAAAAAAAAAAGAGCCTGATAAGAAGAAATAAAAGCTCTTGTATCTCACCATCCTCTAGCTGGAGATAGCAGCATGCAATCTTTTGGTTCTGACAATAAATCTTTCTTTGTTCCCCTATATTGCAGAGAAACTGACAGCCTCCTTTTTACTTCCACACCTTTTCCATTCTCCTGAGCGCTCAAGAAAACCTGTTTGTAGTGCATAGCCTGATCCATAAGGATGTGATTCCAGCTTTTGAGGCTGTCCCCAACCTCATCCCATTGCCCCTCCACCCCATGGGGTCTCTGCCTCGAACAGAGCCTGGACTGCCATTGCCTTTATGGGTTTGCTCCCAGCCTTAAAGTAGGTCTCAGTATTGCAAACCCCTCTCCATAGGGGCATGCCCTTATAGGAAGCCCACACAACTCCTTCCAGGAGCGGTAGCAATGGCTGGGAAGGAGGGGAGCTGAGGCCATGCAAACAGGCTGTGGTCACCCATGGTCCCTTCAGTCCAAGGGACTCTTCTCTCATCCATTCTCTCCTGTCTGCCCTGACTCTGCTGTTGGGAAGAGAGGCTAAAGCCAATCTTGCCCTGTTATTTCGCAGATTTAGCTGCATTAACTGTTATGGTATTTTTCTGGAAATTTCGGAGCCTTTCTAAATATTCTTTTTTAGTCTTCAATATAATGATGGACTCATCCTTGCCTGGTGGGAGACCCTTTCCTGTCACCCTGTGAGATTTTTCTTCTAATCTTCCTGAAGATTTTTTTCTTTCTGGCTTATTCTTTGCACACTGACATGGGTTGTTTGTTTTTTCATGCTCCTCTTCCCCTCAGGGTGTTCTGTGACCCAACCATCTATCCTTCTGTATTCTCATTTTTCTTTGTGTTTTTCCTCCTTTGGCATCTTTGCTTCATTATACACACTGTTCATGTTCCCTCTGTGCTGTTTTATCTTTTCCTTATAGATCACCTCTTCCTACTTAGTAATTTATTTCAGCATTTCTAATTCCAAAATTATATATCTTTCACTTTACATTTTAATTTTAATGTACTTATTTTGGTGATGTCTTGAACCCATCAATTATAAACCCCTAAGCAGAAAAGAGTTTAGGTGAAATTACTAAAGCAAATTCAGCAGAAATGAGAAAGAAGTAGCTTAACATCTGAAATACAGAGATAGCCCTAGTAAAAGTTGTGTTAGATCAAGTTATACTGCCTATTTACTTTGTTCTTTCCTCTCGCTCTTAGTTTTTGAAAGCAAATGGAAAAAAAGGAATGAATAAATGAAATCAGTATTATCCATCGCTCTTGGTTAGGGCAGGTTTTTTTCCTTGTTAGCCCAGAAGGTCACAAGGATAGAATGGAATAAAAATGACACTAAAAACATTTGGATTTCATAAAATTTAAGCATGTACACTTAATATGCTGTCTGTGATTGGAATCTGTGTTCCCAGACTTCCAAAGCAAATTAGGTGCTCTGTGCAGCAGACCTGTGAGAGAGAAAGATTAGTGACATTTAAAAAGCGTCTATGCTGAGGGAAATACATCCTAATGATGACCATAAGTATTTTGTATCTATTCATGAATTCATGGGGCTAGTCTAGTGCATCAAGAATGAACTCTAGGGATGATAAACAGAAACTTAGAAATGCTGAAATATGAATTGCTAATGAAGTTCTTCAACCTGGGGCTTGTGTTGGAGTCTCCTTGCTTACCTGGCTGGTGGGTCACAAGGCATTTCAAAGAATATCTCTTGGCAGAGGTAAGATAGGTTTGGAGTTTAGCTGTTCAAAGTTATTGTAGACTTCAGGCAAATCATACTTCAGTGCATAGGAAAGTTTAACTTGCTGGGTCTTGGCAACTCTCTGAATGACTAGTTTCCTCTTTCTAACTATACCTCAATCTCTGCTCATGTTTTCCTGCTGAATGAGCCACACTACATCCTTCCAAATGGCTTTTCAACCAGAAGCTCTCCATAAAAATGTTCCTGATGTTTCCATTTGCAGGCTCTGGGGCAGCCCCAGTCCTGACAACTGCTTGCCAAGACACCCCAGATCCTCATGTGGTCCAGCCAGGATGGGCAGTGCTTCCTGAGTCCTGTTACCATGCCACCTTGTCACCTGTGTCCTGGACCCTCCAGGCAGCGATGGTGTCTCCCCTGTGAGAGAGGTCAGACATCTAACCTCACCCCCCAGTCTGAGACTTGTATGTTTTCTCATCCCTGGTTTGCTAGATGCCTCCTTTCTGTTTAAGGATTCCTGCTGCTTCTGGTCTGGGGTCAAGCCTAGGAGGACCAGCGTGTATCTTCTGCCACAAACTTAATCTGAGTAGCCCTTCAGGGGCCCTAGGGATGGTTGTGGAGGTTGATTGTTCTTCTGGTCTCATGAATGATATGGAGATACTGTCTGAAGGGGAACTGAAATGTTTCTTTCTTAGATGGAGAGAGGGATTAGGATATCACCGCTCACCTTGGGATGGTTGTCTTTTAATGCAGCTGGGACAGGAAAAATATCTTCAAGATAGAATTCATTGCATTGCCAGCTTTGCATCTAAATGTATCCTAGAAGATGATGAAGGCAGCAGCTAAAGGAAATCGATATAAAGATTTATTTTTTTCTAGTTCTGCTAGGGAAAAACTGAAGTATAGGAGTGGCTAGAATTAAGGAATAGTTCATTCAGTGATCATTTTGGTGGGAAGTGTGGGGAAAGATGCTAGTCTTAGGTCTAATTTCTATATTCTATTCTTTCTCTTATGATTGTCCTACAGTATCCCATTACTGCTTTCAGAACCGAGCTAGGCACTTTATTAAGAAGTGGAACTTTGCCTCTGTAGGTACTTTTTTCATTCTAGAAAAATTTTACCCAGGAGTTAAAAGCCTGGAACTGATTTTTAAAGTACAGGCAATTTGTATCTACTATATATAATTACTAGGATGTCTAGCACTAAAACTCTAGTTCCTTTATATTTTGTTAGCTCCTAGCTTAACTTCTAAGATGAATTTGGTGGCCAAAATAGTATTTTTCGCATCAATACTAGTTGCTAGTGAACAAAGTCCTAATCCAAAGCTTCTGTGTTTTTTTCACTTTTTAGTCTTCTGTAGTGCTCAGAGAATGCTAATGACCTTACAACTGTAAAGTCCCTAAGTATGTTTCCCATTGTTATTGGTGCATAGTATATCTTATATTACTTTTAATGGGTCGAGTTTTCTTAGGTAATTTGGACTGAAGCTGAGAAGATTCAGCTCTGCAGAAATCTATGTAAAGTGGCTGCAGTTATATACATAATTGATCCACCAAGCAGGAGTTCAGTGTTGATCATCAGAACAGATCATAAGTACTCCCTCTGTCTTCTGTAATTTGCTTTTTCCAATTGCATAATGTCATTGTTGTAATTAATAGCATTAAACATTGATTTTGTTTTAGTCATTACCATTTTCTTCTCTTTTTAAATGAGGTTTGGAGTTATTCTAGCAGTGAGCAGGACCTGTGAGGAACAGAAGATGGCATCTATGTGTCAGCTGTAACAATCCTGACTTATGCCTACTGCAGTGTGGCTCTTTAGGTGAGATGGGATGCGTTGTAGCCTAAAAGCCCACTTTGGCAGAAGTTCAAAATTCTTCTTTTTCCACATTCACAATGTTGAAGTCTGTGGCAAAGCTGGGAAGAGAAACAAGGAGCTCCAGCCAGCACACCTCTGCTCTGAGGAAGGCTCCTTCTCTTGTGTGCATACTAGCTGCTCAAAGAGTCACAAGGACTTTGCATCTAACCACCTTGTGCCTCTTTGTAAGAGCAGAACTCCTTTTCCCATCCTGTCTTGTACCTGTGGGCTTTGTCTGCAAAGTATCTCGTGTCCCACCTTCTGCAAACTTCTCAGAAGACCTAGGCCACTCTCTGCATATTTCTGGGCTGCATACTGTAAGGCAGTATGTATGACTCCCTAGAAATTAAAAATTATCCATGGACTTATACTGTCTGTATGAGGTTTTTTGTCTTTGTTTTCTTGCACCCATTATTATAGGGAGAAATGCCATTACAGAATGGAAAGCACAGGTGAATCTGTCATGATGTTTGGTGGGGATGTCTGTGGGTGAAGCTGGATTTGAGTTTACTGTCTTTTATGGAAGATATTTAATTCTAGAAATGGTTTAATTGCTTTCCCTTTCTAAATTCTTGCTATATTTGGACTTGGCTTGTTTCTTAAGCCAACAGGTCATGGTTTTATAGACTTAACTGCCTACAACTGTTGTAGGAATCAGTATATACAACTAGAGCTTCCCTGTCAGCAATGGGCAAAGAAGGACCCAGAGGAAAAGAGCTGAAAGATGAGAAAGGCTGTAATACATATGAAGCAAGTGTTTTACATCTTGCACAACAAGCTCCTTCTATACATGAATTACAAACTTCTGGAGAATTGCAAAATTCTGGAGAAGAACCAGACTAGTGAAAATCTACAGAGGGATGGAATGGGATGGGGGGAAGGGTTATTTTTATAAGACCAGTAACTGTATTCTCGACTTTGCTGTCGAATGGTCTGGTGATCTTAGTAAGCTTATAGTTCAGGTGGATACATGTGAGCCATTGTTTAAGAAACCTGGGATGAAATATGCTAGAAAATGGAAAGACATAACTGTTAGCAGAGTCCAAATGAAGCAAGCTAAATTGTTCTACTTGCCTAGGGATGACTTAATGTTAAGAAAGGACATGCCTACCATCAAAATAAGTTAGTTTTTTGGACCTGGAATGGGAAAGAGGGAGGAAGAGCAAAAACTCTGCCTGCAAAATGCAAAAAAGCAGTTTGAAATTGCAGCTATGACATATCCTCCATTGTACACGTTAATCAAAAAACATGAGGTGCTCTAGCACTTATGAATAATTCAGGCCACTGAGAGGAGGCCATTAGACACTGACCCAACACAAGCCTGGTCCCATCAATCTCTGTTTCTGAAGGAAGCCCAGGCAATCGCAGCATCCTTTTGAAAGAACCAACACAAGACACTTTTGATTTGCAAGCTAAAGTGGCCCTCAAGTAAGAAAATCAATTCCAACACAAAATGACATGTGAGTTTTATTAAGTCAGCATCGTCTAGCCTGCATTATTTAATAGTATGAGCTACTCTGACCTCTGTGAAGAGTTAAACTGCATGAGCGGAATAAAGTATGCTTCAGTTTAGCTCCAGAAGTCAGTCAAGAGTTAAGGCAGAAACAGTCTGGCAAAGCTAGATTTACCTACTATTTATGTCCTGGAATAACAAGTAGGTGAAATGTAAAATCTCAGGTCCAGCTAAGTGTTGCAAATAAGATCAGGTGCTTCCTCTCACTACATTTGGTTGACATCAGCCCTGAAAAAGCTACAAGAACAGGTTTTCTTTGGGGGGGGGGGGGGGGGGGAAACAACCTTCTGCTAGCTTTTTGGCTCTGACTAGAGTAGGGAATTTGCCAGAATTCATTCTTTCCTGATATTTTGGAACCCATGTTCTAGATGTAAGTAGGAAACCTGCAGTTTGGAAAGCAAAAAGCTGTGCACAAACACAATGAGGAAATGGGTTTTATTTTTTTTTCCATACTATTAACATTTGAGGATTGCAACATTTATTATCAGTCCAGCAGGAATCGGGAACTTTCAAAGTTTAGGAATGAAAGAGGGAGCGCCACATCTAGGAGTGGCCCATAGCTGGGAGATATTTTCACCTGATGTGGGAGATAGAGGTTTTAGTGTCTACTATTGGCTATATAGGCTGCATTTCCAAATGTTTCTTAAGTCTGGATTTGATTAGGAATCTTGCACTTGATAATGCTTCCTTGACATGAGTGTCACTAAAACAGCTATATACAGAAAAACAATAGTTTTAACAGATGTTCTTTTTCTGCTGAGGGAAAAAATGACAGCGTTTAAGACTTTTTTTCTTGCAAGTAAAGATGTGTGAAAGTTTTCAGTCCAAAGTTGTTTTTTCCTTAAAAATGTTCATTTTGCTGATTTATTTTGGCTGCAAATGTTTTACCTTATAGGTTCTAAATGAAATGCTTCAGTGTGATGTTTCAAATGGACATTTCATTTTGGAATTGTCTGTATGTTCAGGGTTTTTTAATTTTTTTTTTTGTTACACATTAGAAAAAGAAAATCTGTTCTTGTTGATGAACTACTTTTTTTTACCTCTTCTGTTCAGCCAGGAATGTGGAAAATCAATTATTCACACAATTCTATTTGAGTGAAGGCTTAGGTCAGGTTGGTTCTTACTTTACCCTGCCATTCCAATTATTTTATAATATATGCAAATTCCCTTTGGCTCTTTGGCACTCTGATAGTCTAGTCTGTCAAACCTTGGCTGCCTAATTGCATTAAAAATGAGACTCATCAAGCAAATCAGATGCAATTCTACCCTTAACAGTTCTAATTGTTAAGAAGGCTTGCTCAATTGTTAAAGCTACCCATCCTTTGATAGTACTTTTTTCTTTTTTTTTTTTTTTTTTTCCTACAGATAAGGACTTTATAGTGCAACTCAACTCCTAAGAACAGAATGTAAGGCTACCTTTAGTCTCTGGTAGTTCCCCTACCAGAAATGTGTAAACTAGACTCCCTAATAAGACCAGACAGAAATGCAAAGCTTCATTAGATGTCAGCTGGAAGCCTATGTTGAAGGCCCCAATGTGTGCTGTTGAGATGGCACAAAAAAAGACTTTGAGACCAGTAGCCCGGGCTCCTACTCCTGGGTGTAGGCAATCACTGCTTTTAATGAAATCATTTAAGAAAAGATCTGAGACTGAGGATGGGGCTCTGAGTCACTTGTTTCCTTCAGTAGTGAAGCCATTTCCCTAGGGACTTCAGTTTCGCAAGCCCAACTCTACCCTGTTGATTAAGGAATCCCATGACTTGGACCACAAGAAGTTTTTCATTTATTTCGGATACAATTAAAGGCAAAGAAATTTAGCATGTAATTTGCTGGCAAGCTGCACCCCCCACCTCCTCCCCAATACCCCCTAACCCTTATGCTTGTTTTCCAAATTTGGTTAATAAAGAGACTCAAGGGAGATGTGAATTATAACTTTTCTGTGGCTTGGCTAATGAAGAAGGAGCAGACTTTGTTTCCATCTGGACTGTGGTTTTATTTATTTTCTCCCCTTTATTTTAAATAAAGGAAGTTGAATTTCTTAAAATTCCTGCGAAAGTAAATTAACCTGAGTTTACTGGTAGTAAGAGTGTGGCTCCTGAACAGCCCTTGTCTAAATAAATACTTGTTGCTTATATAAAGTGCATTAACATTAGGAGAACATCTTCAAGATGTGCAGCACCTTGTAGAGTTGCAATGGTTTGCTTACAGCAGCAGCTTGCTGAACGCTAGCTGTGCAGGAAACTTTATGTACTGCCTCTGCCTGTGTTTTCTTGCTAAGTGGGGTATCCAAACAATTCCTTCTGCAGGGAAAAAAGGGCTGTAAGTGTAAAGAAGTCCTAGATTTGGAGCTGAAAGAAATGTTGTCAGTCTCTGCATCCCCTTCAGCCTCTGGCCTTTTAGCAGATTGGTTGTGCAGATATGCAATGCTACAGCTAGAAAAGCTGATAACTTCCTTTTTAATTTGGCTTCTTCCAATGATCTGAGAGCAAGAGCTAAATGCTTAGTCTTTCCAGGTTTTCCAAAAAGATACAAGAGACTGCAAAGGCCAGCATCTGATAAATGGAAACAAAAACATAACTTGAGAGACTAGCAGAAACAGAGTGAGGACAGGACCAATTCACAGCAGTTAGGTGGTTTACATTATTTCAGGATTAATTTCCAGCAGTGTGGGCTACTATTCCTGGGCAAATGCCATTAGTTTGACATAATCTAATTCTTCCTCAGTCCACTGATGTGCTCTCCTGGGTGCTTAGGCAGTTCCCACAACTCCTGTGATTTCCCTGCACTCTCCAGGAAGGCTTGTGGTGGCTTTTGGAGCACTGCAGTGAAGGGTGAGGACCACTTCCAAATTACAAAACCTCAGCGCCAGCTGTAATATTTTTTTTTTTTCCTTAATCTTATGACAAAATTGGAAATCAATTTGCAGCCAAGTTGTAGGAGATACAAAGGAGCAGCTGGACAGGCTTCTCTTACTTTTTTTTCTTCTGCTTCAAAATGACCATGAGTCTTCACAATATGTTTCCCTAGGTCCTTAGACCATAATATTGGAAAATGTACACATGGCTCTAGCCTCAATAAGGATGGTGTGAAAACGAAGCTGAGGTAGAAAAAAAGAGCTGTAACCCCCAAGTGGAAGAAACAATTTCCTATTCTGTTGTACATAGGAACTTGGGTCTGTTTTCCCTGGGTGAAATTTATCCCTGGAAAGGACAGGAAGCCCACCAAAAATCCTACTGAGGTCCTGTTTTGAGAAATCAAATGAGTCTTCTCTGAACAGAAACCCAGAACAAAAATTCTATCTTGTTCTCATTATTTGTCCCATTGAACGTTATTAGGACCTGTTGAAAAATGTTATGTTTTGCTTTTCTCTGGGCTTTACATTCACGCTTTGAGTTGTTTGCCTTGTTGAAGGTAGAGCCCATTTAATTTCCAGTTCAAAATCTGCAGCACACAGAACATGCATGCTGCTGCCTCGCAGTTATGCGCACCCACGCCCCACACATCAACGCATAATTTGGGGGGAGGAGGGGATTTTACTTTTGTTCTTTCTCAGATTGATTTTTTCTTTAATCTAACCCAAGATGTGTAGACAGAGAGGACGCAGCTGTTGGAGCAGTAGAAAACTGAACACATGCGGTAATGGACTACAGTAATGCACCCTGTCTCCTGTCAGTCCTGTATGTATATTATGTTATGCTTGCTGCCTGCTTCTCTTAAAGGAATAAAAAAAGATATCCAGAAAGAGCCACTTATTTAAACACAAGCATAAAGAACAACTGGATGCCTGTGTCTGGCCCTTCATTGCTATCATGTCTATGAGGCCCGTCATGCATTAGATCAGATGGGAAGTCTCTCCTTTTCGTTTTCCCTTTTGATAAAATGACAAACAGTTTGTCCTAATTCAGTAACTGATGTGTTTAAATGCTTTGGCCCAGCTCCTCAAGCTTGCTAAAATATATAATTCAATCTTATCAGATCCTGTTACACTGCTTCCTTGTTGACCATATGGTGGCAAAGCTCTGAGAAAGGAAATAGATTTAGGAAAGAAACAATGAGAATTGTTCCTGCTTCTGAATGATATATGGGGTTTACTTAGTTCCTACTGTTTCCTGAAAGGGCACTCTGGAGAGTAAATTACTCTGTTAATGGTGTCTAAAGACATGCGCCTAAAATAGCTTCTGTCCTACTGTTAATAAATAATCTGCAAACATGTCACACTTCTCGGCTTTTCATTATATTAGGGAGAATACAGACTTTTCACAGTCCTGTCCCTGAGTGTGCATTTAATTTTATCCAGCTTCCCTCATACACCAATAAATAGGGCTTTCCTCCCAAGCTTTGATTCAAGGAAAAGACTCGCATAGATTGGGTTCTTAAGCTTTTTTTTTTTTTTTAAACCATAACTATCTGGTCCCCAAACCAGCCTGTACCTTTTCTTTTTTTTTTTTTTTTTTTTTTTTTTTGTGGTTAACAAGCCTGAGAGACATTTTAAAAAAAAAAAAATCTCAAACCTCTTGGAGTGAGGTCACAGGACTGTCTCAGACTCTCAGCTTCTGCTCCTTGATGAAATGAATTAGTGCGTGGGAGCCACATGTCCCATTGCAAGCGCATATTGGGTGAACCAAGATCAAACTGCTGTCATTTTTTGGCTTACAAACAATACAGAACTTGCTGACACTGAAAAAATGAACAGACTGAAAGCACAAGCGAGAAAGAGGATTATCTTGATCTATGGATGCTTCTCCTTGGAATGAACAAACAGTACAGATGACAACCTCTTATAGCTAAAGGGGTTTTAATTTTATTACTGACACTGGTCTAGATTAGGCAATGTTCCCATGTTCCTGTGTAATCCTAGCTGCGTAGCCACTCTACCCTGGAAAGATGCAGTTTGGCTTCAAAGATTTGGTTCAATTCTCCTCTTCCTTTCATCTCTGGTCATTCACCTTTCACTCTCCAGGTTTGCTTCTCTTCCACTGTCTGTAGCCATCCCTTTGTGACACTTCTGAACCGGCAGCAGATTTGGCAGGGACCTTCGATGCAGAGGTGGTTTCACTTAGTGTTCTTTGTTCCTGTCCCCCAAGGAGGACACATCCATCCACCATGAGTTGGGAGTCACCCTGGTGCAAACACGTGGCTATGGCCATAGAGTCTGTGGGGCTCTGTGTTTTGGGATGGTGAATCCCTGGCTGTAGAGAACAGAATAGATGGTGGCTGTGGTTCCTCCCGAGTTCTCAGGGCTGCATTATGTGATGTTTATATTAAAAAAACGAAGTGTGTTTTCTGTAGCTGAAAAAGAACAGCACTTCTTATTGTCAAGGGTTTCCTCCAGAAGACAGTAAAACAAATTGTACCTCAAGATGAATAACAACTAGGCTGAAATTTCTGGGACTTGACCCAAAACTTTGCCTTCTTCTAGATAAGGATTAAACTATCCTCTGTATGAACATCTATATGAATGGTCTGGTTGATTTTATGATCTAATGAACAAGAACTGGATGCAGAAGTCTCCCTTCCTTTTCTTCTTCTGCTTTCTGTTGCTCTTTAAAAAAACCAAACAAACCCAAACCCAACTCTTTTCCTAAAAGATGGTTTAAATAGGGCTGCCATCTGACTTTGCTTGCATTTTGTCTTCTCTGGTGTCGTCACTCTGCTAGAAATCCATATCATAAGATTCTTCATCTTATTGTAGCTGTATGGAAAAGCATGTTCCAGTGACTGTGGCTGGGGAGAGCTGGGCTATCTTGCTCTGTTGCTAGTATTAACTGGTATCGCCTTTGATCATCTCCATTTTAAGCCTTAATCTTGCCTTTCAAAATGCCAGACACGATCTCATCAGGAATCTCCTATGATACTTTTTGGGGTGGGCAATCCCAGCATGTGCACGTCCTAAACGTTACTCTCTGCAGTAGTGAATTAGCTCAAAAAAACTCACTGCCAGAGGGCATTAGCAAAGCTTAGCAGAGTTTAAAACCCCTGAACATAGGGAGTTCACAGGACTGTCTAAAGGTATGTTATACCAGCCATAAACTGATATCTAAATGGTGGATGTTAATTAGAAGCTTTTCTCAGGTAATTATCTGTTTCTTATGCTTTCTTCTGAAGCAGTTTATCCTTTTTTCCAGAAGGGACAAGTATCCAAGGTAAGAGGAGTTAACGAATTTGTCCAGTGTGGCAAGTCCCATGTGCACTGATGAAGTGGGCATGGGAAGATATCTTGGAGTGCAAAGTAAATATGGAAAACAAAAGTTCTACCTCTGCAGCTGTTTAAGGTACTACCTGGCTCTTCGTCATTAATCCTTCCCTGAGATAAAATATTTAGGGCCCTAAATGTTTTTAAAATAATTTACTGGCCTCCTTAGAATAATTAAATGAATAAAATCATCAGCCACACTCACCTCTCTGCTAAACTAATTATAGTAAATCTACAAACCACAGGAAGGAATAGGATTTAAGAAACTCAGTTTTGCAGAGCTTTTTTTTCCTGCCTCATGCTGTTTGCTTTTCCCTGGCATTGCCCTTTATGCTGATAAATAAAGGATGTAAACCCCAGTGCTAGTTAGATTAGTGTAAGTCTTTTCATTTGGAGGGCTTTTGCCTGGGTAAAGCCTAAACTGACTTTATTATCTATCCTGAGGCTTTCTGGTGAAGGATCAGCATGCAGGATTTCTTGGTCCTATTCTGCCTTCATCTAGCCTCATTACAGACAAAATTATCCTGTTATTTCTCAAAATATTTCTCATCTGACAGCATTTAGGAGCTGATTGTCTTGAGCATTTTGAGATACTGGACACTGATTGCTCACTGGTTGCAGTTTGCTTCAAAGTTTCTTAATGGGGACAGAAAACCTTTTATCTGAAGAGACCTGAAAAGTGCTTTGCAAATAGCAATTAACCTTCATGCCATTCCAGTCTGTTGTCAGCTGTTAACCTTGTAAGCTCTCTTCTGAAGCCTTTGCCTGTGTGTTTGGTGCCTGAACCTTGATTTAATACATGAGATGTTACCACGGTTTTAGTAAAAAATCCTCTCTTGAGCCAGGGAGAAACTGGAAGTTTGGAGGTCACTTCAGTTTACAACGTAAAGAACGAAAAAGAAAGTTTTGTGGACCCCAGGTGGATTCCGAGTGGAAAAGGGAAAGGATAAGTCAGCATTTGGCTTTTTTTCCCCCCCCGTCTTTTCCTTTCCAAATGGTTCTATCTCTAAGAGTTTCCGTGTGTTAGAGTTTTAGGGCTTTGCACAGCAGAGCTGTGATTGATCGCTGCAGTTGAGGCTTGCAAATCTCTCAGGATGCCCCAGCTTGAAACAAGCTGCTCTTGGTGAAATATTTTAAACTGATCAGTAACTGCTCCTTTTGTTTATAATTTAATTACACTCTGAGCAGTGGAAACAGCCAGTTGAGAGTTGATCTCATATCTGTAGGTCTTTTCCTGCTCTGCCTTTGAGGAACAAGGTTAGATGTTAAGAACCATTGCTTCCTTCCCGTGTTCCACCAAAATCATCAGCTGCACCAGGACAAAATTGCATTAACGCTGCAGCCAATGTCTCCCAATGTGCACGTCTCCATAACATGTATTTATTAGCTGGGAGGACGGCAGTAACTCTCCTGCCTCAGTTTTATTGTCTCTTCCAACACTAAAATGCCATGTGATGTTTAGCAGTCATTGAGCTTCTCTGCACTTCCATTTTCCAGCCCTAAAGTAGGGAAACAATATTGACCTATCCTTCAGGGTGAGGCAAAGGTGGATTACTATCTACAAAGTACTTCTAAATTTACAGATGAAAAGTGCTTTCTTTCTGTTGCAAGCTTAGAAGCAAACTGCTTCTGTGCTGGGGTCCTGATCGGCTCGTTTTGCAATAATCTCCCAAGTTGCCTTGTGCAGTGCATGTATTTAGATTGATATAGATACATTAATTATTGCTGAATTAAATGTGCTTTTACTAGCCACTGGATGTCCCAGTCTTTTAATCTTCTTATCATATCTCATTTAAAAAAAAAAAATTAAAAATTAGTGTTTCTTTTCCTATCCCCAGGCTGCAAGATTATTTTATTTTAGCATAGCATAAAAAGCTAAGGCGATATTAAAGCAGAGAAAGTAGACAGGGGGTATCCCTGACTCCAGGGCTCACATGTAGTTTTTTCCTCAGTACTCTGGAGACTTTTTCATTCACTGAAATTTATAAGAGAAATGGAAATGGTTTGGTGCTGATAGTGGGTTCAGGAGAACGGGTAAGTCTGTTAAATTGGAAAGCTGACACCTCTGAAATAAGATTGCTAGCAAATCGGGGAAATTTGTACTGTTTAATGCACTCTGATGTGGGCAACTTAATTATTGCCAAGTAGCAGAAGAGAGAAGAGCTGGTGGTGTTAATGATACATGTTAAATAGCTGGGGATGGCAGCGGCGGAGTGTTCACGAAGGCCAGCCTGGCTCTAAGCAGCTCCTATTTCCTCCAAATATTTAAATGCAAGCCATAATGCTAATAGCTGTTTGTGCTCCCTTCCTGTTGCTTATTATCCTACAGGTAAAAGACGCAAGGTCACTGAGCTGGGCCATTTGCCAAGGAAGTTTAATTGCAAAATCTTTATTAAAGAAAAGGAAATGTTAAGAGCAATGTGTCTCTAGGAATGGATTACATTTCCTTCTAATTATCCAGAAATATGAAAGCTGTGTGCAAGGAAATTACTGCAAGAATTAGCATGAGATTATGTAATCACCATTTTAACAAGGACCAAATTTACAAAGCAACCGTGGGCTACTTAAGGATTGCTGCCACCAGGGAACAAACTGCATCTCCCTTGTTCGGGGGGCTGTATCTGCCACGGCCCGATTTAGCAGCTTGTCCTCTGTTCTAAGCTCAGCCTGAAAGGGTGAAGAGCTTCCTCTGTGCAGCGACGTGAGCAGCTACCTGAGTGGAGCTGCTGTTTCAGCATAGGTCTTGAAAAATTCATAGACTGGTGGTACAAGCTCATGACTTTTTGAACCAGTGAGAGTCTTTTCTCTCAAAATGCATATTTTAAAGAAATCTATTTCTTTTCTGTTCTGTCATACCACTCAGCTGATATCATAAAGGACTAGTAAGGAATTGTGTATCCATTGAATGTGTGGGGAAAACTGCAAGTGAAAGAACTGAGATTGCAAACTGATTGAAATCAGATCTGTGGCCTTCACTTTAATCATAAAACATCTCACTGGAAACAAACACACTCAGACTTCACTTTCTATGTCTTTTCTAGGGGTGCCAATTAGTTATTGATCCAAGACTACTTTTTTTTTTTTAACCATTATCTCCTTGCTCATTTTTGGTATTTTTTGCATGCAAATAGTGGGGGGATTCAGTACCAGGCAAGTTTTTAGACATCATCTTACGCCACTATAACTATCGCTTTGCCTCTTGCTAGTCCTTGTTCCTTGCTGTGGGTACAGATGTACTTTGATTTTGCTGTTCTTGTAAGGACTACGTGTCAGCATGAGGCCATCAGAGGGCACGTTATTCTCCCTGACTCGCTGGAGTTTGCTCTCTGTTTTGTTGGGATACTATTCTCGAAACACAGCTGCAGTTTTATGGAAAATCGTTTTCCTTGCACAGATATTCATGAATTAAATCTTGCATATATAATAACAAATTTTAACTTCTAGACAGGATATTTCATTCCCCAGGGTTTCATAACCTTGTTGCCCAGGTGCAAGAATTGGTTCATTTCTCAGGGAAATTTAGTCACCTCAGGGATGCATTATGTGTTACCTGCTAAATCCATCTATCTAGTTTCTTATTCTGAGCCTACTCTGTGCTTTGCAAATGCACAAGCATTTTCTTCCCACATAGCTTTACAGTAACCATTGAAAATGAATTATGTCTTCAACCCTCTAATTCACTTACACTATTTCCAAAGTTGCCTTATTGAATATTATGATCTGGTGTGCGTTCATGTTTTAATTTGCATTTGATTTAGCTCCCCAGACCTTGCAGACTGACCTTGATCATCCTTGGAAGAAGAAGAAAAACAACAACAAACTGACAACAATACACAAACCCATGCATCTACGTATATTAAAATTTAAGCTCTTTTTTATTGTTTGAAGAAGAAAAAAGGTATGCATATTTTAATGTAAACACACTTTTCTAGCTGGTATTATAACGTACTCTCTTTAGAGGTTGTGCTTCTGCCAGAACCTTTGCCTCTCTAATATTAAATTGCAGAGGCTTGAATTCTTCAGTACATCTCACCTATGACTCTGCTGTGAACACTTTGTTGGCTCTTCTCTATGCTTTGGTATTTTTGTGTCTGCAGCTTAGAAATTCCCTTTAGGTCCAGCCCTAGTGAAGTCAATAGCAACTTCTCCTTTGCTTTTATGTGGCCACAGTTTTACTGATGATGGTAAAATAACACTGCTTCAGAACTTACTAGTGACAGTAATATTCCCAGAGTCCCCACAGAGCATGGGAAGAACTGACCAGGTCATTCGGACTGTGATCAACCTTTTTTTTTCCCATTTTCCTAAATATATGTGCTCTGTCCATGGTATTGCAATGTTCATTGTAAGTAAATGTAACTGTCCACAGACTAACACAAATAAACAAATTTATTCATCAAGAACTGTAGGATTGCCAGCCAAGATCTTCCTAAACACTTTACAGACCAAACAACATCATCTTCTCATGAACTAAGTGTACCTGGGTGGCATTCATCCAGGGATTTCTCACTCCATGAATTGCCTGTGATCAGATCATGGTTTTTATGGGTTGCTGCCTACCCAAAATTGCCAGACAAATGTTTTTGAGCAAATTTCAAAGTCTGTTCTGCTTTCAAAAGGTTTGATGTGGTTGCTTATTCACATAGCAGGTCTGAAATTCCCTTATCCCTTCAACAGGTATTCAGTTAACCATTGCTCATACCTTAATTCTGCATTCTTACAGCATAACTTTTGTAAACTGCAGGAGAGCTTTCGTCTCCTGATAAAATAACTTCAGTTTTAATATGAGGCCCATCTAACCTCTAGAATCTTGTTTTCTCCTGTTTGCTTAAACACAGCCTGGCTTGTAGAAACATTTGCAGAACATACAAAATTACAAGGTAGAAGTGCTGAATCAAAAGGTATGTCAGAATATGCTTAAGTGATCCTGGATACCTTTCCTGGATTTAAAGATTTACAAAGGCTGTGGTGTCTGAATTGGGCCTGTCAAGGCACCAAAAAAAACCAAACCCATCTCAACACTGTATTTGTTCCCTTCACAGAGGATGGACTCCATACAAAAGCCCAAGTAGGTTTTTAGGTTCTTTTTCTAACAACTAAAAAAAAAAAAAAAAAATCTAAATCAAGCCATCCATCCCAGAGGATGGAGAAACAGCAGCTTTCCCTGAGATGATCCTCTTTGACCTGATGACTGAGCACAGATTTTATGATACTGGAATGGCAGGAGCATGCCAGTTCTTGACTTGCTCATGGTCAGTAGTTTAGGCCTTATCAGAAACTTATTCCGGTAGGATGGAAGGCATCCTAATTTTTCTGTCTCTTCTAGACACATGACTGAGACAGGTTATAGATGGATTATGGAAGAGATGAGTTTGATGGCTCTGTTTTGACACATTGCTATGTTTTTATTAAAACGTATTTCTAATAAAATGCAAAGAGGCGTTTACATCAGCTGAGAGTTTGACCCAAAGACCTTGTAGCTTTTTGTGGAGACACTGCCCTCATATAAATAGCTGTTTGTTCATGCTCTTTCTCCTATTCATTATAGTCAAAGTCTGAGCTCATGTCTCTTTCTTAACGCACAAAGAGTCTATAAATTCAGGGATGCTTGAGTCATTCTTGAGTTTCATTAAGTGAAATCTTAGATTATGATAAGACCGAGCAGTATGAATGTTAGCTTTTTAAGATCCTATCTCAAAAAAAGATTCTTTAGCTATTTTGAGCTCTGCAATTACCCGCACAAATAAATCCTGACTATTAAAGAAATACAATAACTCCCATTACCAAAAAGCAGCAAATAGGATTTAGCTTGTGTTGGAGAAGACATGCTGTCGTTTTTGTTTTTCATTACCAGAATAATTGTAGCAGATTTATTTAACCAATCATTCATCAGCTAGTTTACAAAAGCTCCTGGGGCTGCTGCAGTTGTTGGACAGTTGACAGAATTATTTAGCTGATAAATACAAAAGATAATTTGATTCAAGTTTGATTTCTGTGAGACTGAGAAAAACACAGCAGTTGTTTTGTCTCTCTTTGGATTCAAAGAGGATGCAGAATTAGATCTTGGAGTATGAGTTATTCTCACAGTTGGCCTCTGGAAATATCCTGCTATTTTAAAAATAATTTTAGTCATTAGTCCTGCTTGTAATTAAATAAATATAGCTACATTTTGCACTAATTATGCCCTCAGTCCAATAAAGCACTTAACAGGTGTATGACTTTAGAACAAGAATAATCCTGCTGGCTCATATGCTTATGGTTAAATCTGTGCATAACAGCTTGGTTCATCAAAACACAGTAAACACTTTAGTCTCACTATAAGCAGTAAGTTTTAGGTGTGTGCTTGAAATTAAGCATGCGTTCAATTACTTTGCCTGGATGGCGATGAAAAACAGCCTGTTAAATTAACTACATGCTGGAAAGCTTTACTGGATCCAAGTCTGTTGGAGCAAGATGCAGAGGGGGCCACATTTATAATTTGGTCTGTGGTACAAATGACCTGATATAAATGATATAATTTATTCTTGGTGCTAATTGTTGTGGTACTTGTGATACTCAGTAACATTGTGGATTGGATGACTTAAAAAAAGCCAAGAAGATTGATCGGAAGTCTGGAAAATATGAGAAAAGATAAGCTGAGGAGATGCTAGAGCCCTTGCCGTTGGAGGTCTCTAAGAGTAGGACAGACAATGTCCCCATGGACAACAACTATGATCAGTCCTGCTCTGGGGTAGGGGATGAACAGGGTGACCTCTGAAAGGCTCCGAGTTCTGGTTCCTGAACCTGGGAAAAGTTTCACTGACAAATATATGAACAATTCCCATGTCAGTGGTTTTATCATTAAACAAATAGCATAAATATTTCTGATACTTTTTTTTTTTCCTTTTTACTAAAGAAGTCTTCTTGGAAATAAATGAAATGTGACACGAGCAGTATGTTAAGCATAGACTTGTTTTTTAGCCAAGCAAATGTTTAATATTAATTTTCTTTGTCTTGTTGGAATCTTACCTCCCAATTGCAGAATGTTTTGTGCAGATTAAAATGAAAATTAAATCTGACTTTTTTTCCTGACAAGAGCTGAGAAACTCAAAGGCTATTTTTTTTTTTCCTCCTTCTCAAAAAAGCCACACTTCCCAAATGAGTTGGAATGTGCTGGATAGAAGAAAACAGTGCAAAACACCACCCTTTCCTAAGCTGGTCTTCTATATGTTGCTATGAAGTGGATCTGATGGATATAATTCAACTGCCTAGTCTAGCTAAGTGCATAATAAAAAATTCTTCACTTAAAAATCTCAAACTCTTACCTGGACTTTAAAATCTCAAGTCCCTGGTGTGGTATGCAAGCTTAACTATCCTTATTTTAGCGAGGAGAGAACAAGTGTCACTTTTATGTGTAGAAATCAGCCATGGAAATCCACCAAGACTATGAGAGAGGTAGAACCAGAAGATCTGTTGTCATTCCCCCTCTGAATCTTCCTCCTGCTGATGTATAAAGACCTAAGAAAACCATTCCAGAACTTCCATACCTCCTCTGCTCAGAACAGAGATGCAATTACCTAGAATATCTTCCTTTGGCCTCTACACGTTTTCCTCTGCAAGATCTGCTGTTTGTCCAACTCCAAACCTAAGTTAACCCCCCGCCCCCCCAACATTTCACCATTTCAGAGCAAGAAGATTCCTTTTTTTTTTTTTTTTTTTCTTGGTGACAGGGACTTGATGGAAGAGCCTGTGATCTGCAATCTAAGAAACCAATATTTTTCCAAGGTGTTACATCAGTACATCATTATTATGCTCCCAGCCCCACCCCCCCTTATTAATTTATTTATTTTATTGCTGGTGTTAAATGGTTTTGTCAAAAGCAACTCTTTACAGACCATTAATGCCAGAGCAGATGATTGTTTTCCACCAGCCCTCATGAATAATTCAAGCTGCCGGCTCACAGTCTCATCCTCAGCACTGAGGGCTCTTCTGAGGAAGCTGGGTTATTAAAGGTAACAATCATGATGAGTCTCATCTTTGAGCAGGATGGACTCATTAATCCTCGGAAGCAACCCTATCTTGAAACAAATCATACGGTGCTGGGGCTTTTTCTGCTTCCTGCTTTTCTTTCCCCCCTGCTGCTACTTTTGATGATGCTACTGCTTTTGAGATTCTGTTATAACAAGAAAGTCAAGAGACATGATAAATATTTTGGGAGAAGTGGAAGGAAGAGTAAATGGTAAGATGAGTGCTCAGCAAGCCAGCTGGTTTTCTTTCTCCTTGTTCCTCTTTCTAAATTAATTTACTTCACCAGTTCTCATGCTCCTTGCGTGCTGGCATTCTGCAAGTACTTGAATGAACATGTTTATTGGCAGAAGTATTCTGGGACTCAGGGAATGATAAGACTAGAATATTAAAGCAATGAAAACTGCATACATATTCATATACCAGGAACTTGATTATTAATTCTGATAATTGTTTCTCAGCTGTGTTTACACAATGGTGGCAAAATCTTATAAGTAAATTGTGAGGTTAGTTCTGCAGTTGGCAATTGGTCTTATTCGTGCCAATAATAGAAGATAACTGAGAAAATACTTGGAAACCAGCCTATTCTGTTGGATTCACCAGTATTCAAAACAACCATGAAGCATGTAGGCTCTCCTAAATGGTAATAATATCATTTTTTGATTTTTTTTGCTTTGAAAGGTGATTTTGTATTAGATAGTCTGAGGTTTTGTGAATGTATTTGTCTAAAAATACAGTAATAGCCCCTAGATTCATGCACAGCTGAGCCGCAGGTGGCTTATAGTCCAGCCAACTGTTTGTAATTTTAGCAAGCAAGTGAGCAGAAAGGATGCTGTTACTCTAGGCTCCTTGGATCATAAACAGCGCATCTCTATTATAATGTGCCTGGCATAATTGCCTATTGCTTGATATGGTTCTATAGGTTACTGTAATGGACTGAAAAGACAGATTTTTTTTTTTTTTTTCTCTTTCTACTTATATGGTGCTTGTCCATTGCCATTATTTTTGCTTTTTACAATGGATACGGAGTGTGTTTAAAAAAAAAAAAAAAGCAGCACATTCTTTCTGCTGTTGCTGGAAGAGCCTTTCAAACATTGGGAAATATCAAAGGGAATATTGTATCAGGAGCCAACTAAGGCTGAATGTCTAAGAAAGGAAAGAATCTTTGTTAGGTGACCTTAATTTTTCCATTTAAATCCATATTTTTCTCAACTTCCCAACCAACCTGGACTGATTACACTGCCCCTGGGGACTGGTACAATGCCCATCACTGATCACATCTCCTGCATAAACCCTGTGCTGGGGATATGGAAGGACTGGTATTCTTTCACATCTTTTTGAGAAAGCTAAATGTCCCTTTCCTTCAATCTATTAAGTTTATTGAAAAGGAGGTTAAAAGGTGATTTGATCCACTAATAGATAGTGGACAGCTCCATTAATCTAGAGGTGGTAAGTAAAGCATGTAACGAGATCCAGTGGTTGGAAGGTAAAGCTGGCTGAAGTTGAACACTGCTATTTTTAACACTGAGGACCACTCACTTGCCCAGATCTGCTGTGGATTTTCCCTCCATGTAAAACATACTGACTTGAACAGTAGCTGTGACTTTGATAGAGAAATGACTGTACAGTTTGCTGACTTCTGTTCTGCAAGAGAACAACACAGCTGCGACTCTTCCTTCTGTGAAGGATGAGAGAAATCCCACACCTATCTCTTAAGCTTTCAGTACTTAAACAGGAGGGAGAAGATATGATATTATGATATTCTATGTCCAAAGAACAACAAACAGAATATACTGCTATAACTTAAAACAAATTAAAAAGATAAGCATGGTCCTAAAATGTCTGTGTTCATTTGTCTTAATGCTTCCTGCAAGAAAATAGAGAACCCTCTTGTTATGGTCTTTGCATATAATTTTCAAGCTGTGATTTTGTTCCATCTGTCTTAGGAGGGAGCATTGGGGTACAATATTACTGAGAGCAGAACTTATTGCATAGAATACATTAGTCAGTCAATAAGTTTTTTTCTTGTTCACCAGGACCAATACTGCCTGTGTTTTTTCTTGATGGTTCTGCTGCAGCAGAAAGTGTGGGCTGACAACTGCTTAAAAAAAAGTTTTTCTTTTAACTTATTTTTCCTCCTTCCAAGATAAACTGAGGCCTAAGCAGGGGGAGGCCAGAGCAATAACAATTCTACCACTGTTCCAAAATAATTCAACTTTTGCTTCTTTTGCTGAGCATATCAATGAGTAGATGCCAATCAAGCTTGTATACCGAACTATTGGGGCTTTAGAAACTAGGCTTATACAACTAATTTTAAGTTGCCAGAACTTGGAAAACAGGTTTTGTTGATATGGATCTGCCCAATAAGCAGGTTGGGAACCCATATGGGAAATACTTAATTTCTCTTTCTAATCCCCTGAGGCTCCTGTTTCCTGAAAAAAACACCTTCAGATTCTTCATTTGATACATGTGACACAGCTGACTGCTCCTTCCCCTTCAAAGTATGTAGGACAGGGTATTTATTTCAGTGGTAAATCTGCACTGTATCATGTTTTCAGATTGGTTAGTAGGAGGTGACTGAGGCATCACCCTCCCCAGGCAACCCCAGATAATCCTCTTTGGTTTTGACGTCTGTTTTCACTTGAGTCTACAAAACAAGTTGTGCTCCTCAGAATGGACTCTCTGCATATTCTGACTCCTTTCAAGGTCACTTAGAGGACATTTGTGGCAGCATTTGATGGAGAGTATGTTTTAAAGGCAGGGACTGAAGAGCAGTTGATAGGGGTTTAAAAACATTAAACTTGTTCACTTGCTAAAAGCATAAAATCACAAGGTTAAGCTTGATCATGTTCTGTTAGCTTAGGGCAATGTTTCTGCACAAATGTCAAGTGATGTGAATATTAATAAACCTTTACTTTAACAGTCTTTTTGTCCTCACAGTGCCTTTTTGTGATAGTAAATCAAAGTACGCATAAACTCTAGTATCTAAGAGTGATAGGTAGGTTACAAAGCAGCAGTTTGCTTGGAAAAAAAAAAAAAGACTATAAAGTTTTTATTTTAATTCTGTAAATAGATCTTCAAGACTAAGTGTCTCAGCGGGCTCTCATGCCCCTAACTCTGGTCATCTAGCAAAGTGAGAATGACTCCTTCTCGAAGACCTATAGCATTTCTAATTTGAACTTCAGAAGTGCAGATACTAATGAATAATAAAACGGCACATTCAGGAAGGCCAGGATTTTAGGGTTCGGGCTGTCTTGTGAGAGTTTTATTCTTTGAAATATTTCATCATCAAATAACGAACTTTAATTCTTTGAAATTTATTAGCTAATGTAATATTTTCATTCCCACTATGAGTTGCACAAAGTTTGAATCTGCCTCCCAGTATGTATGTCGTCATCTGGACTTCTACCATGCTGCGCCCTTGCACGTGTGCTGATTTGTCTTAGCTGTTATAGGCAGAAAGATGAATAGAAGCGGTTCAAATGTAGGCTGAGATTTAAACTATAAGTGTCCTCAAGAGCTAGGATTTTCAGGTCTGTTTTCTCCTTCTGAAAAACTCATCAGTGTTGTTGATGAGGATCATGTGAAGTTGGTGTGAAAAATCTGTGAAAAGTCTCAGTTTGTCCCAGCAAAGTCCTGAACCTTGGTGTAAACCTGGGGAGATTTATGGTTTCAAGATGAAATCAGGTAATGCTGAAATTCTCATGGGGTTTCAATACCAGGTGAAATATGTTGTTTATTCTTAGGTTTGCTTTTGAACTTTGTGTTTGAACTCCTAAAAAGAGATGATTTTGGGGGGGTGCAAATTACCACCAGATGGCAAAGGATAAGTGTCTGACAACTCTTCTATCCTGTAAACATTTAGTCTAGGTGAGTTTCTGGAACTGGAGGGTGGAAAAGACTGCAGGGGAGAGCTGGAAACTTGCAGCATACCTGTCATTGTTTTCTGAGATGGCTGAATTGGCTCAGGCTACCAAAGGGCTGATGAAAACTAAGGAGATTCAGAAAATAAATACTGTTTGATTTATTTCATAGTGAAGTGCCAAAAGTTGCAATCCTCGCTGCTTTGCTCTGTAAAATATCTTGTGGCAATGATTGCCACACTTTAAGATAAAGATTGGTGTAGAAATGTGCATTTTTATATATGTTAAATCTGCTTTTTGATAAATTAATTTAAGGTTCTTTAGCTGTTTTGTTTTGAAAAATAGGGAATAGCCATTCTTGCTTTCCAATAGCAGAGCTTTCAGAGCTGCACTCATACTCTTATGTACTTCTACAACAGTCAGTAAAACGTGCTCGTGACCTTCTGGGCTGCCATTGTACATGAAGAAGTAAATAAGAGCACATACACGTTTTCAGTGGCTACTGCTTGATTTTTCTGGCTTGGAGACATTAGGTCCTGCTCACACTTGTACTAGATGGCTCCTAAAAAACTTAAGAATGAGTGAAAATTAAAGAACAGAACAGACTCAATGTTCTCTGTCAAGCATGGAACAGAATTTAATCCAGCTGTTTGAACAGCATGAGGATGGGGCTGTGCTCAGTTTCAGTAGTGTGAAATGTTTGCGACTCCGCTGTCTTTAAATGCTCATGCTGGAACTGGCTTTATAGCACAGATTAGGTCTTTAGATTTTTGTTTCCATTAAAGCTATGAGGGATAACAATGAGAAAGAAAAGGAAAAATAAATGACTTTTCTCCTTTTTCTGTGCCACAGTCTTCCTCTCTGCAGCTGTAAAGTGGTTCTCCAGCAAATTATTGGCCCTCCCTTTGTGTCTACTTTAGAAATAGCAACCCTGTGAAAGGTCTTAGCTAAAATGATTTTAGTGTAATCAATGTTCGGAACTTTAATTGTGGAGTTCAGTCCCTTTTATGTCAAGCCAGACAGTACCTACCCAAGCTCCAAAGCTTATTCCAGCTGGATTTATTCACTAAGTGGTCTCACCTTCTGGAACAGAAGATGCTTTAGATAAGTACATATGTCCAGAAGTAAAAATCCTTGCAGCATCCTAAAATAAATAAATAAATAAATAAATAAAATTCCCACACTCTATGCTTCTGACCTGACTGGGAAGGGAGAGTATCTCATGAAAACCTGAACTGGGTTATTGCTCGGGTTCAGTTCAGCAGCCATGCACAGCTCTTCTTTACCTGCCACCTGAACTATTGTTTTCAAGGACTCTGATTAATCTCATTTACTACATTGCTGCCTAAAGAAAAACTCTTAGATGAAAACCCCTGGAGTCTGAGCAGCGATAAAAATACATATCAGCTCAGCTATTTCTTCTATAATAACTCTGCATGGTTTTCTGTACATAAAGACAATTCTAGACACACACACATATTCATTTTCCATATACAATTTCAGGAGGAACTCCAACACCATGGGAACGTTATCTTTTTTTATGTATAACACTCATGTACAATACGTGACCAATGTGGTTCCATCCACATCGTTGTGCAGTTTAAACAATAACAAAGTTGGGCCACCTGCCATGAAAAACCTCAGCTTGTGGCTTGACTGCTGGGGAGAAATTTCACAGGTCTTGTGGAAAGCAAGGCATGAAAATATACTGTGGGACTGCAAGCAGCTTATCAGAGGAGAATGTGCCTTGCAAAGTCGGAGCTGAACAGAGTATTTCATGTCTTTGGCAAATGTGGTGTGCGTGATCTGAACCATTAATCAAATACTGACAGTCTGCTTGGGGAAGCAGAGTGTCAAATGGAGGAGAGCTTGCAGAGTCCCATCCAAATAACATCTGGGGGAAAAGAAGGGGGAAAAAACAATGAAAGGAATGTTTATGGTACTGCAACAATTTTACTTACATTTACTTTAAACCTTTAGAAATCTATATTGATCTGAGCAGAAGCTGGTGCTCGGGGGGGAGTAGAATCAGCATTCCATGTTGCCCTGTCAAATTTGATTTATGCTGGGCATTTGACAACCACTCAGTTCAGAAACCTTTCAGAACGTTCTTGTCTACTTCTTAAGAAAAGCAAATGAGCTTTAAAAAAAAAAAACAACAAAAACCCCCCACCCCTAAACAACAAAAAACCCAATCCTGCACTAAATTTAGAGAATTCTGCACATCTGGCGATGCTAATGACTCTGTGATGTGTGTCCAGATGTCTTAGAGAAGGTGGAAGTGTATTCAGCTTGTTTATGTATAGTATTTGCTGACTTTAATTTTGGCAATCTGTGTAATAGCCGCTTTTGTCAAAATGACATGGCTTTGTCTTCAGTTTCCCCTCCTTTTTAATATTCTTTCTTTTATGGAATTAAAAATATTGTGTGAGGCAAGAAAGATTCTTTTATTGCATGTATTATAAAGGAAAATTAACAAAAATAATCTGGTTTGTTGCCTTTATGAATTCATGTATATATTGGAAAATGCAGAGTTGACCCTTTTGAAGCCCATGTTTTTTCTGCTCCATTTATTTTGGGAGGAGTCCATACTCTGTTTTCATAGTGATGAGAGGTACATGTAGTCACTGATGTGAGGAAAAAAAGGTTTTAAATCTTGTGGTGCTACTGTAAATTAACAGAAAGTCATTAGCATCGCTAGAGTTATGTTTAATTTCTAGCAATGCCACAGAGACCAGCTGATCATCAGTACAGTAGTATTTACATAGCTCTGCTGGCCATGGAAATTCACAGCTAAGAAATGTGGATTTTTTGTTGTTGGTTGTCGTCCTGTTCCCCGCCCCCGCCCCGCTTGCTCTTCTGAATTACTACTAGCTGCCTCCTATCACCAAACAAATTGCTTGCCTCTTGCCCATCTAAGGTATATATTCTAAATGTCCAGAGACATATATAACTTATATTGTACTGGAATCATTTAACTGAACTGCTTTTAGCACCTTTCTAAAAGTGTGCTAAATATGCTAAATATGTAGGCACATACAACATCCCCTTTTATAAAGAGCCATTAGTAGAGAAATGAAAGTGTCTTATGTGTTTTGGGATGGGATCTTCAGAGGAGACTATAGGAGCTCAGTCCCCATACACTCAAAAGCTAGTCCTCAGGATTTGTGGTTAAGCTTAAATTTGAAAAATAAGTGAACTTTTTTTCATGGGCATCTTATTCACTGTTTTGCCTCACCTTCACCCCAAACACCATTCTAGTAAAAGGGATGCTTCATCTTTCCTGTATTATGCTGAAGGAACCAAAAAACCCTAACAGCAGTCAGCCCTGAGCAATATCCTGATTGTGCGTGCTCTTCTCTGTATTTGTTGCGAGTGATCTTATGGACTTCATTAGCTGTTCAACATGCAAAAAATGTGTGGGTACCTGCCTCCTGGCTTGGAGCAACCATGGGCTGAGGAAGGTCTCCGAGATCAATTCTCCTCTGTTCCAAAGGCTGTTCATCTCCAGATGAAGGACATTACATGTGTGACTACAGGCGGTGGGGTACCTATAAAAGAGAGGGGAATCAAGTCGCAGGCAGAGTACTTAGGAGTTTCTTGAGCAGGGAGGAGGCAGGCTGTGAAAGATCTGGTAGGGATGCTTAAGGGGCAATTCTGAGAGGAGCCAGCTTGATGCTTCCGTTTGATGTGCCCCGGTTTGAGTGCTGATGAACATAAACTGAGTTTAATCTTACAGTAGTAGCTGGCTGTATCACTTGAGATGGCTTAGTCCATTACACTGATATTGGTAGCTTTTATGGATTTTCATGTACGGTAAGTTCACATAGTTAATAAATGGTGTTGCCATAAGTGTAACGCAAATTCTATTATATCCTATGACTGCAGCTTCATGAAATTAAACCCATCATTAAAGAAAAAGCTTTATTGACTGTCATCTGTGGGGAATGGGGAAAAGCACATATGACAGAGGTAGAGCTGGGCAGTGAGCATGCTTACATCCAGGCTGAAATGCAGGGAGTTCATCTGATCTCTGGGGGCTGAGCTAAACTCCAAGATATATGAATGCCTTTACCAAATGACACTCTGTTGGACAGTGCCATGAGGTGTCCTCTCTGAGGTGAATTCCTGGATGTTACTCCTAGCAGTTACATTTTAGGGCCTGTTTTGGAATCCCTTTTCAGAACAGCATGGTCTCTTCAACCTGATGTGGCTGACAGGCAGCCATGAGTGCTCAGTTGCAAAGAAGCCTGTAAGGAACAGGGGTCTGGAGTTGGAAAGAGAACCAAGATATTCACCTCTGCCATTCAACATGGTGTATAAAACTGTGTGTTTGCTTCAGCAAGCTAATGTGCAGCCTAAAAAACACCCTGGGCTCCTGCTGTGTCCTGTTCATTGGTGCTGCAACAGCACCAGTGACAAGGAGTCAAGTGAAAGGACTTGAGCGTGGACACACAGCCTTTTTAAAAGCCTTCAGAAGATTTTGTGGGCTTCATTTTTAGTTGGAGTTTTTAGTTCCGCATGTGCGTTGTGGAAGCCTGTTATGATGAGTCATGGTCATTATTCTAAGGGCAGAATTGGAAAATTGCAGTGTGATCTGCAGCCCTGCTGCAGATACAGAGACTACAGCCAGGTTTCTTCCCTCAGCGGTGAGAGCTGGAAAAACAAGTCCATTAGATCTCCACCATTTTTGTTCCCTAAGAAAATGAACACTTCTTGGTAAGTCAACAGCAGAATAAGATGCATAGAAAAAACCTTAAGAGATTAGACAAGCCAGATTCTGTCACTTACAGACTATCTTTAAAACAAAGAGACAAGAGGGGGGAAAAAAAAAAAAAGTCTGAACTTCCAGTTACCTCTTGTGTGAAATGCAGTCAACTTAGCCAAGTCAACAGTGAACTCTGTCTGCTCTTTCCCTGCTAAAAAATTCAGGCTTGTCTCGGGGATGTTTCTTGACTGCAGTGAATATGCAGTCAGTTGCATTGGCAGGTAATACAATCTCTCAGCTACAATGAGCGCTTCCTTCCAAGGCATTTTAATTTTTACAGCACAAGTACTCTGAGGGTGCCAAAATAATCAGGGCTTTGCATTTCATGTTCTTGCCATATATGGCCTAGGATCTGATTGTTAATCCCTCAAGGTGGCAGTAGCTTAATTAAAGCTCTGTATCGGTGAGGAGATAATTGTAATGTCCTTTGAGTGGCTGGTCCTAATTTACACCATGTACAGCCTGATACAGTCATCTATAATGTATCAAAGGTCCATGCTAGCTTTTAATGTAAAGCTGTGTAAGATAAATGAAGAGTACATGTGGCAGGTGCTCAGTACATGCATTTAGATTAAGCCCTGCTCATTGAGGTGGTGATTAGATGAGTTATGTCAGGGAATTGTAACTGCTTCAGTGGATGAGGAAAAGGTTATTTCTAAGAGCTCATTTTAACAGCATAACTGGCACATAATTCAGATATCAAACACTAAATGAGAAAGGAGAGCAGAAGGGGTGCAGGGTGCAGATGCTGAGCCATGTGGACAATACACACACAAATGCAACAGAAGTTCTAGGGCAGAATTGCTGCTAAAAAGCTGTTTGAGTATTGCTCTCTCTGACTAGATTTAAATACCCAGTAGTGATATTTAACTACATCTAAAGTGAGGTTAGGGTGTGATTTGTTCAGAAATGGGGGCTCAGTCATAGTTCATTTGCTTTCCTTCTGTTTCTATAGACCCAGGAGCACGCAGGTCAAATCTATCAGAGCAAAGGTGGAAGCACAAGGCTTGTCTTCCTCAAACAGTTGTATTAGCAAGAGAATCATTGTGTTTATCAAACTGGCAGAACTTCTGAAAGAGATAGTTGGGACTTGCCCTTTCAGCACTGCAACAAAATCATAAGGGAAACATGCACTGATGGGTTTATTAACTCTCCAAAAATATGCGAGACCTTTTTATCTGTGCTGTTTCTCCAACTGGGCTTGGACAAACACTGGATCAGAGGATTCAGCAAGCATTAATAGGCTATGCCCTACTCCTGTAGACCGTGGGTGCTGGTGCATGAAGAGGATGAGGCAATTCTAAAAAGAAGAGAGGCTAAGGGCAGAGGAGAGGGCTCATTGCAAGGATTCCTAAAAGGAAGATAGGATGAAAGTGGAATGAGAGCTGTGCCTGTGTAATGAGTAACTGTTTGGATCTGTTCAGCTTGTATTTTTGTTTTATGCCCACAAAGAAAACACAGCACGGCTTAGAAATACCAGACTCTGGCACTCACTGCCCTCTGCGCAACGTTATGCCTGTGAACACATTCGAAATGTCAAGAACGTGCTGCTAGGTGTTCAGAGGAGCTGCTCTTTCGAGAAAGTGTTGGTGGTTGGTTGTTTTTTTTTTTTTTCCCCCCAGCTAGTAACGTGCTGTGAGGTTTTGCAGCCACACTTGCTGTATTAACCATTTTCACGTTAATCCTTTCTTTTAAAGGTCAGTTGAGATCACGGCCCCTGTTATGCCAAGTGCAGCACAAGAAAAGGCAAAGCGGGAAAAGAGTGAGATGTAATTCGGTAGTGTGACTCTCAGCAGGTAAAACTGGAGCAAGGTAGTGCTGTAAGGATCCAAGCTTTACAGCTAACATAGATGAGAGGGGATATGCTTCCATGTGTTGCAGCTGCTTCTGGCCAGGGATGGAAACTCCACAGAAGACACTGAGCACTATCTAGTAAGTTAATGTTATTGGGTGTATCTATGTGTGATAAGAACTGATGAGGTTGCTAGAGGGTCCCAGTGTGTTTCTTACCAGGTGTTCTTCATAACAGCAATATCTACTATACCTAATCTTGTGCACTCTATTAAATCTCACAAGCAAGACAAATGCCCTGTGACAAGTGACTGATCTTCCATGTCTTGCTCTGACCTCACAAAACAGAAGGCTCCCTTCAAACAAGGCTCCTGGAGGGGAACGGTAGAGCAGTTGTATTATTTCTTTCTGTTATGTGAAGACTTAGCAGGCAGCGCAATAAAAGACATAACATTCAATTGACCTTTTGCTTATCTATAAACGTAAAATGAGCTACACAGACCCCAATTCACCAAGGAGCCATTTCCAAGAAATTTATTTCCTTTTACTAGCCATAAAAATAAATTGGTCCACACAAAGAATAGGCACAAAAATAGCTCTACTAGCCTATAATAAGATTATTATGAAGGAGATGTTTTTCCCTGGGCAATCACAGCCAGCCAATGTGTTATCAAATTTTTATCTCATCGAATTGCTAGGCACAGATTAGTGTTCTAGGGAGATTTTGTATGTTACGCTGGCCTTCTGTAACCTTCTAGAGCCTGTGTACCCAAAACAGGCTGGAATCAGGGATTGACTTCTTTTAATTGAAGGATGGATTATTTCTTTTTTCCTCTGCCCTACTTTTAAGCCAGATTTGAAGAGTCTTACACAAAGCATTCAAAGGAAAAAAAAAAGTAATTTTTGCATGTCATATCAGTCTATTTGGACAAAGCCAGGCAAAACTCTTCTGAAAGGCAATGGGAGGATAAGGCAATAAGTCAGAGTTTATCCAGCCTATTTCTCTTTGTGGAGCCTAGGACAACGAGGCTAGCTATTAATCTTGCCAGGGTTGTAATTGAAGAAGTTGGCTCACTCACTTCCATCCTTTCATTCTGCTTTTCCAATGAAATTCATAGTGGCAAACACTCATCCTAAAGAAAAGTATCCCTCCTAAAAGAATAAACCCCAGCGCATTGCTCCTCTGTTATTAGAAGTCAGGAATTATCAGGGTTAATTTTTTTGTGCTCAACTGTGCCCTGATGTGTCACGTACTGATGGAGATGATGAGCAGGAGCAGGCTGGTGAATCCTAGAGTCAGGGGATGGGTTCTCTTTTTGCTGCTGTCCTACTCTCCTTGCCTTTGCTTCCCATCAGCTTTTTTTGTCTGGTTAGCTACAAGATTCCTATGGCAGAGGCTGTCCCTCACAGTCTGTTTGCAGAGAGTACAGCTCAAGGTGTGCAATGTCAGCTGAAACTGCTCTGAAGGGTCTCCCAGAACTTCATCGCCTGCATCTGGTTTAGTCTCAGGCCTTCCTACTGGTAAGGCTGGTAACACAGATATGCCTTGTTACAAGAATACCATGTCCAGCATCCCCTTGAAGGAGGAAGGGGGCAACCTGTCACACCTTGGTAGCTATTCCTCTGACTAGCAAAGAGGAGTGCAAGAATTGGGCAGGGGAGGTGGGGAGTGTATTTGCCTTGAGAGCCAACATGCTTTGGTGCAACTCTGTGTGGGGTCTCTTTTTGCTTATATCAAGACAGTGAAGCAGTAAATGAAATCCGTTTACGTTAGATCTAATGAGGCTATCATTTTATGCTTTCTGAATATTTATTGGTTGCAAACATATTGGAGCTTAAATCATGTAATTGTGATTAATTTATTATTTTGTGAAGTTTCAAAATAGTGTCCTCTGTTCTCACATGGTATTAATTAGGAACCAGTGGATTAGTAAAATCTGCATGAAATGTGTATTTAGAACCATGATTTTAAATGGTTTCAGTTGGTTCCTTAGTCCCTATATATCTATTTCAGGACAAATAGGGCAAACCTCATTTCCTGTTTGATGGCCCCTGAAACTACAGACTACTCATCATGCTGTGTCTGACAGTAGCACAACATACATATATATATATGTATGTATATGTGTGTGTATATAAATATATATAAAATTCAGATCCATTTCTAAAAGGACTGAATTTTCTCATTCTCTCTGGATGGGCTGTGCTGTGGTTGCACTAGCACGGACATTGTGGGTGGGCAGGGTATCCCTGCATCCCTCATCCCTGGGGCAGGGTCGCAGGCCAGCGGGGGCTCAGTTCCTCCTCATCTGTTCTAAGATGAGCAGCTTGGAAAGCCCCATGCTGGGACCTGGGTGCTCTGAAATTAGTCTTTCACAAGAGGTTTGGGAGCTGGCTGTGATTTTAACAACTGATTTGACTACACTGCCTCCAACACAGATCTGGATGAGGGGCCTGTATTTGGCAGGAAGGCTTTATAGTGGCATAGATTAACCTGGTAAGATGCTGAAGTAATTTTCCTATTAGGAATCTGGCTTTGCTTTGCGTGAGTACAGCATGTCTGCATTTGGGATTTCTGATGGGAGTGTTCTTAATTTAGACCGAAGTTCATGCAGATCGATGTCTCTCCAGTTAACTACTTATTTTTACTGTAGCAATGCTTAAAGAGCATCTCCCCTTGCTTTTAAATCACTCCAGGGTTTATGCTGAAGAAACAGTCAGTTTTGAAATAAAAGACGACTAAAAGAGGTGATCTTCCTTTTGCTGCTAGATGGGGTCACCTCAGTCCAGGTATTGAAGAGGGAATTGTGTCCAACCGATACTTTGCTCCATGTTTGTGTCATTGTCTCTTGCTCATGCATGCATATTGAGCTTCCATATACTTGGGATCCAGAAGGGCTTAAAAAAGTCCTTTGCACAAGGATCTTTTTGCTCAGCTCTGTATTGATGGATCTTAAAAGTGACGTGGAGCTGTGCAAATGGACTGTGATAGACCCAGGATCCGGTCTGCGGTGTCCACAAATCCAGCAAGTTTCCTGCCTTCGCATCTCTCCCCCTCTCCCCTCCTGCGGTAAATAGCCTCTAAAACAAACACACATTTCTAAGCATTATGTCATTTCTGGGCAGCAGCCAGGGGATAAGATTAGCACCATTGTCATCAGAACGAGCATGGGCTGTCTCTTTGATGAATGATATTGGATCCTCAGGACTTTTTTTTTTTTTAAAATGTGCCTGTATATTTTTGGATACTAATGTCCCTAGATAGCCTCAGGACAGGGGGGAGAAAAGGGAGAGGGGTGAAGAGAGAGTGATAAGGTAGCTTTGCTGTCAGCCCGTTTTCTCCTGTCTTCATCTTTGTGGGGAAAAAAACCCCAAGGTGTGAAACACAGGCCCTTTGACCAGCTGGGTCTCTTTTGTGCCCTCTGTGCCATAAGACCAAAATATATAGAACAATTAACATCACTTGGCTTGTCACTCTTCCCCCCTCCCCCCTTGTGAATTTTTCATCCTTATTTAGCTCCCTGGCTCTTTCAAATACCAAAGATAATGTCATGATTTCCAGTTAGTCAGGACTGAGGTTTTGAGCCCAAGCTGGGCAGCTGCTGGTGAGCTGCCATGCGAGCCCATGGTGCCTGCACTCCTTAATCTTCTCTCCTTGTTTCTTGTCCTCTGTCTCTTTGTCTGGTTCTCATCTGTCCTCTCCAGCCGCTGCTACAGCCCCCGGGATAGAGGCTGTCCTTTCTCTGTTCTGTGCTTTGTACAGCACCTACTGCCATTCCTCACAACTGGGAGATCTCAGATTTGGAGAAAATAAGTGATGGCATTCACATCCCTTTCCAAAGGGACTCAGGAGAACAAATTCTATTTTTGGGGGGGATAAGTGAACTCTACCTGAACTCCCCCCCTCCCCAACTCTAATTCCAAAAGAAGTAACATTTCTAATTTGAAAAAACAAAACAAAAGTAATTAATTTCTTGGAAATTATTTTAGTTGCATATTTCACTGCTCAGTCCAAAGTGATGTGAAGCAAAGACAACTGCTGTCACTAGAAACAGCATGAGATTGCTTTGTGTTCTTAACCCTCTGTACCCCTCGGCTTGAGCATCTGTGACTTCACACCCTGTGATTCATTAAAGAGATTATGTATTAAAATAGACATGCCTTTTATTACCTGAGAACCAGAAAACATCCTCATCACTGTGCCTTAATAGCAACCTACATTGATTTCACTGTTTCTTTTTCCCCATCCCCATCCAGTGTGTCTACTTGATAATACTTGTCTTGGGCTGGGGACAAGGATCCTTATTTCCATCTATGTTTATATAATGCCCAGCGCAATGTGGTGCTGTTCAGGGTGCCAGGACTACAACACTGCAAAAAGCCCCTGAAAATCCAAAATGAAATTTGAGGTGGTAGCCTTTCCACAGCATAGTAGCTTCAGTATAGCCCCTGCATTAGCTGATATCATAGAAATTATTAATTCCCTGTGCTACTGGAGCTAGAGTGAAAATCAGCCTTTCTCTTATGAAACAATTTCCTTCTTTTCTCTCTATGGGGAAGCTCATAAGCTTTTCTTCTATTAAAGGGAGCTGTGGATTTTGGAAAAGGGGAGAAGATGGTTCCTTAAAGCATTGAGGATGAACGTGAAGCACATGGCAGTGCTGGGATCGCTGCAGTCTTCCCATTGTGTGACCATTCACCTGGGTCTTTTCATTCTCTCTTTCCAATTTATTTCCATACATAATAATGACCCAAAGGAGGGTCGTCACTTTGCAAACAACATTTGGCTGAATTTTGATGAGGGATTTGAATCACTCTGACAAATGGGAGCCTTCTGCATGGCTGGTTGTAGAGGTGGGGGTGCTGGGGGGATGAGAAACCTTGCACAGAGCGTGCCTGGCCTGTGCTTTGTCCTGAAGGTCTTTATACCTGAGCAGAGACATGCATGAAGAATTTAGTAATATTAAGGTTGGATGATGGAGTGGTGGAAGGGAGGACTACAGGGAATGGTAGCTTTCAGCAAAGGGCGGTTCAGATAATTTGAGCAATTACAAGCAGATATTGTATGTACTTATGCTACTCCCTTCTCTCCTTTCCCTCTCCTTTTTTATCACCTCCTTCCCTCTCTCGTACCCAGCTTTTCCCCATGAGCTTGGGGCACTTGGGCTGATGGGGGTAGTCAGGGTATTGGTGTAATGTATTATTTGTGCTTTCCAGGGCTTTTGAAAGGGCTGTGAAAAGCCACGGGGTAGTTTTAACTTCTGCTGAAGGTTGGTCAAGCCCCAGGAGAGCTCATGTTTTGAATCTGGTACTACCTGATAACACCTTCAGATTCGGAGTGTCCGACTCGGCATTATGTTGGGGACCTCTCAGGCCACTTGGGACTCCTCCAGTTATAAAATACAGCAGGAAAAATTCTTACCTAAAAGTTTAAGGGATTAAAAGTACTGCTACAGAAGCAATTAGCGTTACCTCGTGTCTTTTTATCAACTGAGTCAAATGCATCCTAACTTTGTGCTGGAAATAAAGCTCACCTGGGAATCCTTATGCAAAATGACATTACCCATTTATGACCTTCCAGCACATGAACTTGTGTGCATTTTCACCAGGCTCTCAGCATGCTGGATGACTATCAGTATCCTGGGATATGTTTTAAATTAGTGCCCGAGGGGAGAATGGGATTGAATTGTGCACCACATGCCCAACTCAGCTGAACTTTCTTTTTATGCTTTTTATTAAAGTTGTATATCATCAGGAGAGTGAGAAAGTCACATTAGAGAAGGGAAACCATCTCCCCAGCACCCTGGCCTGTCAGGTTATTTTGCATAATAACTTACGGAAATGAACTGGCCACTTCTAATACTCGAGGACAGGCTGGGAGAGCAAGAGCCTTCTGAGGATTTTATCACAAAACAGCCTTATGCGGCACATCTGGTTTGTTTCAGGCATCTCTGTGTATTGGGAAGAGAGCAGCAGGGGATGGGGCGGGAATGCTTTATTTGAAATCTTTTGCAATGTTTCTGAGTCAACTGTTTATAATGAG
The DNA here is from genome assembly GCF_965183815.1 of Platalea leucorodia. NCBI lineage: Eukaryota > Metazoa > Chordata > Aves > Pelecaniformes > Threskiornithidae > Platalea > Platalea leucorodia. Next base: position 45,202,812 of record NC_138831.1, read on the forward strand.
AACAACGATCTTGGGAAAACTACAACCAGGAGACGAAGCATCCGAGCGCTTGAGCCACTAATGTGGGAACTTCTGTAGGATTTCTTCACCTGCTTTACTTCCCTGCTCCCCTCCAAAGGGCAAGTCCAGGTGAATGCTGCTGTTGAGATGGGCTTTACCTTTGCAGAATAGCTGACGACTGAAATTCAAATCAGACCCCCTTGCTCCAGTGCAGTCTCTCATGAAACATACATCCACATGCAAAATCCAGCTGTCTAAGTCATTGCTAATTATATAATTATTCACCTAGTGCCAGGGGTTGCTTGGTAATTTGGTGTAGTTGTGGTGAGCAGAAAATACGTGCAGGCTACTTCTATGGTGCAGAAGTCAATGAATCTCTGGGGATTCACAGCACCTGAGGCTTGGCCCAAGTCTTTTGAAACTGCAAGACACAAGGTTCCTATTTGTAGCTTGAATTGCACACCTGCCATGACACATGTTCAGGAAAAGACATTACTTTAATCACCACCCATGCATTTCTGGATGTTAAATTGAAGAATGAAGCAGTAAAGGAGAGTAAAGAGGCAGGTGACTCTGGATAGCAAAGTGCTCCCTGGGACTGAGGTACCATACTAGCTGGAGTCAGTATCCAAGGGAGATGAGCAGGGGCTTTCAGGAGGTCTGTAGCACTGTGAGGAGTTCAGTGCGGAGGTCCTGACACCTAGACTAACACCCCAACCACTGGGCAAACCTTCTGGGTGTGCAAGTGTAAAAATACAGTTTTCATTTCTGTGTCAACGAGCTCATCAGAAAACTCTCAGAATTGTTTATTTGGATCCTTTGGCTGTTCCCTGAGAACACAGATTTAATACTGCTAAAAATCAAATAAAATGCCAATTTGTTTTGCACATAATTAAATAACAAGCAGGGAAAAGTTCCCAACCAGACTAAATGTACTGGATTCTCCTTCGGTGTCCAAAGCTGCTCTGCCCTCACCAGCTGTGGTGTTTTTGCACAACACAGCCTTGTAAACCGCTATTTTACATTGGAGACCTTAAGGAAAGAAAACAATTAATTAAACCTCAGAGCTAATTGGAATCAATACTTAATGTTTTTAGCTCTCAGAATTAATTGTGAAAACATATATCACCAATATAGATGGATATCTCAGATTCTTCCTTTGGGGTGTGATTCCTGTGGATGTACTAGCTGGCTCCAATGTTTTCCTTTCCCTCCTGCCTGCCTTTCTGTGTTCTAATTCTCTTGCTTTAAATTCCACATCAAAAGTTTGATAATTTGATTATCCAAATATAGTGGTAAATTAGAAAAACTGCAAGGTACAAGATATTCTTTATTTATTGAATATATAAGGAGTTTTAAAATGGACCCCTGGGAAAGGTTTCACGTTATTGTTCTCTTCTGATTCAGCTGATCAAGTGTTTGTTTCGTTTCCAGTCCAGGGAGGAAAGGAAAATGTATCTTGGTTCTCACAGAATCACTCAGGAGTGTCTACAGTAATTGGGTCCCTTAAATTGCAGCTGGGGGCTCTCCTGGGGGTTTCAGAAGTGCACGAGGAGGTCAGACCCTGAGTACCTGTTGATGTCCTGCTGATTTTCTCAAATAACAATTCTCCCTATACTGTGTAAAACTTGTAGTATGCTAAATGAGTTATGTGTTAGGCTGGCTGTGAGCACCTCCAACTATTGTTCCTAAGGGTCACCCAAACAGCGCCTATCATCATCCTCAAATCATCTCTGCTTTCGCAGGCCAGTACAGTCTTGATCAAGCCGCCTTATGCCGTGGTGTAATACACCTAAATATACCTATGCACTCAGGAGGGCTGAGTCATACAGCACAAAATATTTCCACTAATAAACACTAATAACCAGGTGCCAAGTTTTAGCGGCTGCCCTTGCTCATGGCAATGTGGACAACCAGGCTGAGGACTAAGTGTGGCTCTGGTCGGTGGAGGTGCCCTAATGAAGTAGACCCAGTGGGCCTGATTCAAGTAGGAGTAAAGGTAATCTGTTGGTGTTAATGTATAGAAATTAACACTTAGACAGGTTCTGGTAGTACATTGACACCCACAATTTTTCTGTGGTATCCAGGAGCAGTCAAAGGATTATTTCACAGTTGGAATAGTCATTTTATAGGCATAGTAGGGACTCTAGAAAATGTTTTGTCATTTCCTTTCCCCTCAGCAGCTTCCCAGCGAAACAGGCATGCACAGAGCCCTGTTTATCATACCTGCATTAATAATCAAACGTGTGTGTAGGTGTAAGGATTGCAAATAAACACATCTTAAAACAAAATCTATCTTCCTTCCCTGAACTGGCACACTCCCAAATGAACTCAGTTGTAAAATTCCCTTGTGCTGAATTCAGATTTTCTTTTCCATGTACGAAAGCTGATGACCTCACAGGCCTTCCATATGGAGTGAGGAGAGTGGTAAAACCTAAGTATTCGGTGTTGGTGTGAGCACTGTTATTAGCAAGATAGAGTCAGCGGGAAGGGCACACATGCAACTGACTTTTTGTGTGCCTGCTGGCTTTCCTCGTCCTGTCTAAAGAAGACTATAAATGAGTATGAAGAGAAATATTTTCCTGTACCTGTTCTCAATTTTTCTTTCTGTAGTTGACAGCCCTTGTGCATGGCCATTTGTTCTGTTTTCTGTCTTTACAGCCCTGCTGCTCTCTTGGGTGGCTGCATGAGGGTTTGTTTTTTTTTACACAAGTCTCTGAGAAACATGAATAAAACTTATGGGGGAGCAAGCAGTAAGGTGCTCCCTCTAGCACATGTGTTTGAATAATGTTGTGACCCAGGGCAACATCATCTTTTCAGTCAATATAGTAGAAGCACAGAAAAAGCTGGAAGCAAATATTACCAGTCCTCGTCTATCTGGAAGTTGATAGTAATTCTTGCTGTAAATTAAGAGTCGCTTTGTGGTTGACTCTAAATTGCAAGACTACACGTTGGAGAAGGGTTCAGCTAAGTACTCTCTGTTGTGTTGTGTTTTTTCTCGCCATAAACGTCCTTCTTGTGGCACTCTCTCATCGCAGTTGTGAAGCTTTTGTGGTTATGTGAGCTCTGTGGCAAAGGGAAATCTTTAGGTGACTCCCTTGGCAGTGCTGGGAGCGAGCAGTGACTGGACCTAATACTTGGCATTTCAACACGTTTCCTTCCTTGAGCTGGTTGAAACACTTGTAACCTTTTTTTTTTTCATAAAAAAATTACATTTCTCATTGAAAAAACAGACCTCTAAAATTTCCAGTTTTGAACACTGTGAAAAAGGACCCAAATCTGAATACTGTTGGCTGAAAACCAAATCAAAACAAAAAAACCCACCCCCTCCTTCTTTTCCCTATCAATATTAAAAAGAGATTAAAAAACAATCATTCTGAGATAAATTTAAAATAATGTGTTTTCTGGGGAGAAAATAGAATAGATGGAAGACTTTCAGCCTAATTTAGTAACTGCCACTCAAGATACAACTTGGAAAGTACTTTCTAAAGCTGGAAAGTAGTTCTAATGACATTTGTGACTGGGGAAACATATGATTCTCTTTCGTGCTTTGATTAATATTCTCTATTATATTAGGCAGCTTAAAAACTGAAGGAATACTTTATCACTGTTGTTCTGCCATTCCTTTAATGCAAACCAACATCTTTCTGTAAAATGAAAAAGTAAATCAACCAGGGAAGGACTCTGGACTTTTTCTGACCTGTCTGATGCAAAGTAGAAACTGGTAATACTCCTCTGGGCAATCAGATGTGTGTCCACACAGTTAACTCTGAGGCAACAGGCATCTATGATGAGAGACATATTTCTGTGGGTAAATGTAAAACATTTCTCTATGTTTTATTCCTTTCTGCAAGAGTTGTGAAGTAGGGGGTGATTTTGTGTAAGCATCTCAGACAAAGCAAATGAAAAGAAGAACAAACAAAGAAAAGGAGACGGGGAATTCATCAGGGAGTTTGCTTGCAGCCTGAGAAAGCTGCTAGCCACAGGTCTAAGAGCTGAAATAAGATTTAGTATAAGAGAAGTCTGTCTCTCAGTCGTATCCAAGCCCCCTAGGAGACTCAAAGGCACAGGAATCGGCACATGGGTCTCTACATCTGGAAGAGAACGTGGGACTGATGAATTATTCATGGATTATCTACTTGTGCTCAGGAATTTCTCTTTATTCATACTTCAGGAACACAAAAAGGGGAAAAAAACTTGTATCACACCTGCCTTTTAATTTAGAAAGGGATTACTTGTAGTGCTGTGGGCAAAGTCATCTGGACGCAATGGCAGGGTTTGGAGGATGGGGTCTTGAAGCTGTGGCAGGCTGTAATACTGCAATTTTATTCCATTTTTTAGGCAATCTGAAAGAGGGCAGAGAAAATCTGTGGGATAAAGACAACTGTCTGGCAATTGAAAAAACCACAATTTTTCAAATCTTTTGAAATGATGTGCAGCTTCATCAAGTCCACAAAGAGCTGAAAGATACATTTCCAGAGCTCTCCTGGCATCGCCAGTCCCTTTCTTTAATTTGGGTTTGAATTAATCTTAGGCTTCCAGACTGATAAGTATGAAAAGTCCTTTGAGAAATCAATTCATCGTTTACTACCCTGGCAACATCCTAACGTAGATAAGAGGGGAAGATTTGTGCTGACTGAGACAGAGTTGGCTGTAGGGGAAGAGGGCAAGGAATTTTTTCCATGTTCTTGCTAAAATAATCCCCAATGCAATGGACTTTTTGTAAAAACTCTCTCTACCCTTCCCAGCTGATAGCTATGCCCATGGAGCTAAGTTCATCCATGGCAGAGCTCTCGTTTAATCCTCTACACGGCCATACAAGGCTTTAACATATTACTTGGGAATTGAGGGGCAAAAGGTCCTACATGACCTGATGAAATGGCCCTTGAAGAACCATGTGCTGTAGCGATGAGGAATTTTGTAATCTAATTTCTGCTTTCCAGTTTGTGGCCAGTTATGTCTCCTGTGTTCTTGTACCAGTTTTGTTTATTAGCTTAACAGCCCTTCTCCTTTGCTAGTACTTCTCCCCTACTCCCCTCTCTCCTATACTGCATTAATAGAAAGCAATCATGTTACTTAATCTACACAGCGATATATGCTTTTCAGTTTTCTATTTCTTTGTTATCAGAAAGAATTGTGCTTTAACTTCAAAAGGTATGGAGCTGCTGTTCAGCCTAGAAAAGCTTTTCTAAATGAACCAAGACTTGTATAAGTGAGTCATAGTTTATGGGCTGGCAAAATCAGGCTGCAGATATGCTCGTTGTGTTTTTCCAAGGCATATTGATTGTTTGCACGGTTAGAAATACCAGCTTTCCCTTCTATTTTATACAGCTTATGGGCTTATACAAGGGATTAATGAAAACTATTTTCAGCTGAAACCAGACACACTAGGTTAGAATAAACTAATAGGTTAAATGTTCATTTCTGGCAGGATCCCATCTCTGGTTAACAACTAGGAAAAAGTATAGGAATAGACAACTTCCTGGGCCAGAATTTCTACCTTGTGGTGATGCTTCCCTTGGATTGTCCACTCACTTGCTGAATCCTTGTAAAATGTGATGTAGGGAAGTGCTTTCCTTCTTAGCTAGAAACCGATGACACAGTCTGGCTTTTCAAGGACTCTATGGCTCATGTTGCCTCCCTCATACCACTTTTAGCACACGTGTATGTTAATGTTGTCATCCCTGGTATAACTCCGTGCATCATTGTGCAAAAGGTAGATCTATGAGAGACTGACTTTACATTGGTGACATAATCTAACTGTATAGGTTCAGGCTTCAGCAAGTATATACACTCATGTTTATTTAAGCCCTGGCTGTCTTTGAAGAAGATATCTTTTGGAGGGAAGTGATATCACCTAAAACAGACTTTGGGCAGCATAAGATCTTTTCCAAACATCATAAATGACCTGTAGTGTCAAGCAGAGGGAAGCTTTGCTGGTTGGTTGGACATTACCTAGCCCCGTGGTCTTAGGACAGCCAAGTAGATGATCATAAGAGAAAACAGCAGTGTTTCTTTCCAATGGAGTGGCTACCAAACTGACAGATGTTTCTGAAGGAGCAGTTTGACAGAAGGTGGTAGTGCTGGCAATGACCCCCCATGCTACTTCTATACACTCAATTGGGGAAATCAGCTTTAGGCTGGGGAATGGCTGGTAAAGTCGCATCTATGTTATATACCTAAAGACGTCTTGTGGATCCAATGGACAACCAAGGGGGAAGGAGGGCAGATGTTCACTCTTACCTTGCAGCACAAAACATCCTGGGCTTTTCTAAATTAACTGGCAAAGGCTGATCAGCTGATGACAAAGTGCAGACTGGATTTTCTCAGTGTTTCTGATCACAGCACAAATCAAAAGCACTCTTCCATGCCAATGCTCTCAGTATAAGTGACACTTTAAAAGGTCATGGCTGTGGAGTTTGTGTTCATTTCAATTTATCAGTCTTGTAAAATTGTTGCCTTCTTGCCTTCTCCCTGCTAGTCAGGCTATAGATTTGTTATTCCTTTTATTTCTTTTCTTCTTTGTCAATCGACTCCTAATAAGGCATTGAAAAAATGCAAAGCAAATGACTGAACAACAGCCGTTGTTGGTTCTGTTTAAACTCTGGCTTTTCCATCTTTACTGCCTACTTTGGTTAAGGGGAAAATCCTTGAGCTGGTGCATTGGGACCTGTTTTTTTCTAGTACTCATAACAGCTTTCTAATCTTTCTGGTAGAGACTAGAGGTCCAAACTAGGAGCAGAAGTAGAGTGGTGTCAGGATCAGGACTGGGACTTAGTCTTTACTTATTCTGATATACTGAAAGGCATAGGAGAAATGCCGTGGTTCCTTACACCTGTAGCTGGCACTTGCTTTGCAGGGGGAGTCCTGCCTGCAGGAATCCTCCCCAGGTGTCAGCTGAAACACCAGGTACTGCTGGAAAAGGAGGACATTTGAGTTCAGGAGGTGCATCATTAAATGCACACAAGTTGTTGAAGGGCAAAGAAAAGACATGGCTTAAGGAAGGATCAGTTTATTCTCTGCTCTGGAAGTGTTAGTCTCGGCTGAGTGAGAGTTATTGACTTCACTGTGGCTTTTCCTGGCAGGGGAGAGGGAGGGTGGGCTTGTTGCTCGAGATGGAGGTCATGGTTCTTCCTGTGCACTTTCCATCTCTGAACCTGCTTTCCTGTGAATTGTGCTCTCACTTACATTCCTTCAGGACTGTGAGTAGGTGCTGCACAAAGCTCTCTGAAAGGGCTCAGCAACTGCATCTTCCAAAGCTGCTTGAACACCAGGGATGAAGCAAGGACTATTGGAGCATGTGTGAGTATCTGAGAAGAATGTGTCTGTGAAGAGAGTGAATATCTGGACTGCCCTGATCCCTGTGGCTCAGGGTCAGCATAAACCCACTAGGAGAAGGGGGTAGTTTTTACCCTACTAGTCCCTGTCTTTGGTACCCCACGTAAATAATGATTGCTATAGTTGTGAACAAGTGGCTTGAATCACACCCTAAGATTCAGTGCTGGATGCCTAACAAAGTTCCTTTCTACTTCTCACTCCTTGTGCTTCAAGTGACAAAAATAACAAAAGGGAGAGTTAATACGTTAGCAACAGAGGGAAAGAGGGCAGCAAGATCATGTTTCAAGGAGATCTGAGTGTGGCTGATGTTTCTCTCCCTGTTGCTTGTCTGTATTTGTGCTGTGCAGAGAAACACGTTGGTCAGCAAGAGCCAGTGCAGCCGATCTCAAGCCAAAGGCTAAATTAAACTAAGATGTCTTTGCTCTTGGGAACCCTAAATAATGTCAGGATCCCAGATCCCAGGTGAAGTGTAAAGGAGAGCCAGAACGACCGTACAGAGAAGCCAAAATTTCTCTCACGTCAGTTGGGGCTAATTAAAGATTCAGCTGTCAGTGGCATTGAGCTGGGTTCAGCATGCCAAAGGCTTCCATCCCCAACTGTAAAGCACGGAATGACCAAAGCATCAGTCAGAGGAAGGATAAGTATGTTGGGGGATCAATGCCACAACACCCATGGTTTCTATTTTCAGTTTTAAAGGTTGGGATAATGTATGGGAAGACATACTGTGTGAGGCTTTGACTCCGTGAAGGACTGATGAGGGCCAGGGAGGCAGCACCTGCCATGACTTCTTTATGATGAGAGCTAGGAAGGACCATCATAACATTTGAGAGACCTCAAAAGTTGGTCAGATTCAGTGTTTGAAGAAAGGATCAGAAGACCCTTGCTCAGCCCTTGAATTTCTAAATGCACTGGGCCAAATGATAAACTGGAACAGATCTATTTTTAGTAGTAAACTAAAGAAAGTGTAAACACAAGAAAATATTATTGATCCCTTGTTGTAGCAAGCGATGCAGAAAGTGTCAAATGCTGAAGCATTTGAAAAGGAAAGCGAGTTAGCAGCTGCTTTTATGCACATGCTCGGTCAGTCCTGCTTACGCGTGAGCAATGCTGGGGATACGTTCTATTATATTACGAATCTTTTTACCCTTAACCTGAGAAACTACAGGTTTGGATACATACTTCACCTGTTTGTAAAGCACTAATTCAAACCTCCTTACTCAAACTTAGGGAAACATCCATTTACTGTGCCTGGTTGAGTGCTGGAAGAGGTGAAAAGCAGGCTGTGTTTAGTTTTTTGTTGTTGGTTTTTTGTTTGGGGTTTTTGTTTTTTTTTTTTTTTTTTCAATTTGTTCTCCATCTGATTTGTTTGTGCAGGAATTGGCTGGTGTTTATGTGGAGGTGGAAGGTAAAGCCCGTAGTCAAATGGCTATATCTTCAAGAACTGAAGTGACTCCTCTGCTGACTTGTTTTGTTGTTTGCTGTTTAGAGGGGATAAAGCACACTTCAGGGACAGGAATTCATGCTGAGAGAAATCTTCTGCAAAGGTTCAGCTGTCAATAGCATCAAGCTGAGCTGAGCATGTGAGAGGCTTTTGTCTCCTAATGCAGAGACCTCGACAAACTCCCCTGTGCACTGGCAAGGGTTTTGTTTTGTTTTGTTTTTTTCCCCCATTTGTCTTCCTTTTCCTTGCCAGATTTCATTAGTCATTGAGGAATCATTAAGGCTTGATTGTTTGGACTGATCTGAGCCCCTTTCCGAGAGACTAGTGGGAGCTTTCACAAGGAGAGGTCTCGGGCCAACATTTTGGGTGATACGCTGTGATTTACCTTAATGGTCCAAACTGTGCAGCTATTAATTAATGAGAAGATTGTGCCAGGAAAATTGGTTGATAGAAAGATTGCTGGTGAGCAGCTATCTCACAGAAGTCTTTTATTTATTTTCCTGGAGTGATACACTTTTTAACAGCAAGACCCAGTTTACCCATTTTAGATGGGGAAGAAAGCAGAGTTTGGATTGAAAATATCCTGATGGACCTGAAGGGGAGGCAACTGGTCTGATTCCCAGATCCACTCCTACCCAGAGTCAGGCTGCGCTTATGTAGCCTTTCTGCATGTGCTTTGAGAAGGGAGACCAGGGAGTTAAAACTGCAGGGACCTGAAGGAAAGAAAGGGTATTATTCATTTGGCCAAGTGCTTGAGAATGTGGTACTGATCTCGGATGAAAAAAGAAGGAAAAAAAAAAAAAAAAAAAGAAGAAAAAAATGTGTAAACATGTTGGCAAGGGGAAAATCGATTTGCAGCACGGGTATTTTTAGGACATATTCTCTACATTAGGGCCTTCTCGGATTTTGAATCTTAATGTCTGCTTTACCAAAGAGGATAGCATCCTGCAAAGCCGAATTGCAGGAAAGCAACACTTCTCCTCGTTGCCAGACTATTATCACAGATGATGTTAAAAAAGAAACCACTGATTCATCTGCAGTGACTGCCAGGAACTCAAGCAAGCCCCACAAATCATGCTGCTGGGCAGACTGCGCTTCCAAAAGCAGCTATTAGAAGTGTCGGCTGTTTTCTTGCTTTCTGAGTTAAGAATCGATTGGGAAATGGCAAAGAATATTCAATGCTTTCAGAAGTTGCTTTCTGACTAATTTCTTTCTGAATCCAGCTGTCTCCCTGGAGTCTTTCTTTTAAACCTACGATGTATATTTATTTTTATAATCTGCTTTTCACCTGAAAAGAATAATAATCCCCATTTACTTTAAGCCTGGCTGAACATGCACTGGATTCAGAAATTAATTTCTCCCTACCCTTAGCAGTTAAGCTCTGAAGAATAGATCCTCAGCTGCTATAAATTGTTTAGCTTCATTGAAAGGTATTGCCCTGTGTCTTTAACCTCTGGAAGCAAATCTCAGCTTAGAGACCATATGAAAATTGATTTTGCTTGTCATGTCATTATCTTCATTTGGGTAAATGGTGTAACTGATGCACTGCCGACTCAGCCTTGGGAGGCTCTGAGTGCACCCAGTGACAGAGTAAGCCCCCACCAGCAAAATGAATGGACCCAAGGTGAGGGTGCTTAGCATCCTCCAGGGAAATACTTTGTGCCTCAACTATCAGGCTCAGATCTGGCACTGTTTCAATTCTGCCAGATTCAGACCTTCAAATCTCATACATCCACCCTGCAAAAGTCAGGAGATCAACTTAGAAGTTCTGAGATGATTAAAAAATAACACATGGGTTGGCCTGCAGTTCACCTCCTGGCTTTGAAACTTGGAGGGATGTTCTGATCACAAGTAAAAACTATTTTTAATTTACCAGTTCAGGTTGTTACCTAGACAGTCACCTCCATCACACTTTGTGTGAGGTGGCAAGAGCTCTTTCCAGGGTTTAGCTCTGTGTCTGATGGATTTGGAAGAGGACAGTCCCCAGACCATGGGCTGGAACCGAGCTACTTCTACAGGTCTACATAGCAGAGAGCGTACTGAGCCCATTGACAGGATATTTGCTCCAGACAAGGCTGTAATCTGTGAGGCTGATATAAGCACTACAAACCTTTGCAATGGGAACCATCTCTTTTGGTGAAGGCAGAGCCTCTTCCTTGGCCTACCATATATTGAGAGCTGTGAAGGAGGAAGGCCTCTAAAATTGAATTTGGAGGCTGTTTAATAGACCAAGATTAAGGGAAATAAAATAAGTGTAAAGGATATTCTAATATTTAAGTTTTTTCTGTTTTTTCCTGGTCAGGCAGCAGCAAACATGGAACGGGGCTCAGAGCTCTTAACACTGCTTGTCTAGCCCATGAAAACATAAAAACTACATTGGAAAGGACTTTGCAAGGTTATTTGCTCCGTCCCTCTGGTTGCAGGCAGGATGTTGAACCTGCTGTTAAAAATTGCTGCTGATGATGGTTCCATGCCCTCCTCTGGCAATTTATTTTAGTGCTTTAACCAGCCTTGCAGGTCACACATTCACCCTGGTCTTAAATCATGGTGTTGTCGGTGGTGGACCCTTAGGAAACATTTGGTGCAGCAGGAGAGAGCACCATGTAGATTGGCATGTTATTGCAAAATATTGCAGTTTATGTGTGTCAGACGTGTATAAACTGGCATCTCTGCCTAGTGCTGCCAGCTATGGAGCTAAGAAGCTGGCCTCGTCTGCCCGGCATATTGCAGGATAATTTATTAACATCTAATGGACTCTCTCGTTTCTGTCTGTCTCCTTGTGAAAACCAGAGGGTATTTCTTTCCCTTCCCCTTCCCCCACTGCCTATTCTCTTTCTGAAATGCTAAAGCATCTGGCTGCCTCCAAGCAAGGACAAACTACAAACACCTGGGTGTTGCGTTTTCTTTTTTCCCCCTCCCTCCTGAGATCTGCAGCTGCATGACAGACCCATTCTGGAGGCTGTGAATGGCACCTTCTCCCCACGGCTGTCATTCGATCAGAAACAGCCCCTGACTCTTGCCGCTTGATTTAAAGGGCCTGTACTCCAGGGCTGACCTGATTACCTCATGATAAAATGATGTGGGGCCATGACACCGAGGCATGATGTCATGGGTCTTGACGTGTCACCAGAAGAAATACTAGCTTCCTGGTGCTGGAACCTTATTACAAGGTGATTTTTGTTCCTCTGTACGCTGATTTAAGGGTAGGTAGCGCACTTATCCCATTTATCCCTCCCCACTGAGACCACCACTGTCACTAATTCTGTTGGCCACCTTGATGGTACCCCACAGAATCATACCCACACAGGGTGGGAGGTCTGGATGTCCCCTAAATGTAGGTACTGGCCATAACACCCTGGATCTGTGCACAACCCCCTGCTCATCCAGCAGCTCAGCACTGCTCCCAGACACCTAATTAGATTGAAGCCTGAAGTCTCTGGATATCATCCCATCCCTTTATTTGAAATGATTTATCATGCTGTCTGATACAATCCCTGCAGATAGCTGTTACGAGGCCTTGTTTAACATGCTGTACACACCCTTGTCCAGTGCAGAAAATGTTCTTGGCAATGTGAAAACCAAAGACTTGGAAACCATCCTTAAGAGTCTTTTCGTGTACACCAGCCTTGCTTTCAATGAGAGCAGTCTGTGATGCCCTTGTCTCCCTGGATGGACACATCGATACATGCCATCCTGCATATTGACTTCTGATGGTTTTAAGAGTGGTGTTTTTTTTGTTTGTTTGTTTGTTTGTTTTTTCTTCCAAATATGCTCCATCGGAAATTGATGAAGTACTTTCCAAAATCTCCAGGCCATTGGCAGACATGAGTAGCTGGCAGTTGGACCCAGAGCAGAGGCTTGCAGACAGGTTGGCTTCCAGAGCTGCTCCTGCAAGCACAGACATGCTGGGGTGGCTATGGTGGTGCTGCCCCTTGTCCAGGCACAAGCTCCCAGCTTGGGCATCTCTCTGCTTGGATAGGTCCATGGAGAAATACTCCCTTTTCTTTGTTTTCAAGCTAGTGCCATAACAGCAAACAATGGTTTCTGGAGATGATGCTTTTATGTCTCTTACCTGCATCCCTGATGATGCTCTTGCTGTGGTCCTTCATGCTCAGGATCTGAATCTGGCTCCCTTATGGATCACACTAAAATCCTCAGGAGTGCAGGATTCAAGGTACAAGGCAAGGAGAGAGCAATTGCACATGGAGACACAAAAGCCATCTCTGACAGACAAAATGCCCTGATAGTTAAATTTCTTATACCTTTCCCTAGTGAGCAGAGCTGGATTTTTGCTACTGATTTCACTAGAAAAACCAGGATCTGAAATGAAAGGTGACAGAATATGCTGCCTAGGTCTATTACTGTCAGTTTGCTTGAGCTGGCAGATAATTCATGGCAAGTAATTTATATAGCACTTTTACTTATCCTGCCCTTTATCTCATCTGTGGTCAATTTGTTGGAAGTATTTCTAATTAGAGTTCTCTTTGCCAATCACATGGTTTATTTCTATTAGCTCATTGGCTAAATGTAGCTCTTATAAGCCATTAATGACATATAGCTGTTATGAGAATAGGAAGAATAACTCCTTTCAACTGGAAATAATTTTTGCATTATTTAAGAAAAATGGAAGTCAGATAAAAAACAGTTTATTTTTTACCAAACTAATGTTTTTTTTTTTAATTTCTGAGGCTTTAAAAGACTTGCTATATAAAACTGATGTAAATATAAAACTAAGTGCAGCTGAAAGCCAGAAGTATTTTATTCTCTGAATGTGAAAGACAAACATTGTTATTCCCCCCCACCACTACCCATTTTTCTATCAAAACAATTTTACATTAACCAGCCCAAACCTGTGAAATGTTTTGGATGACCTGTATCAGAAAAAAACCTAGAAGTCTAGTCTATGAAATATTTCCTAGCTCTATACATGATGATAAATTCAAAACCCATTTTCCTGCAGGGGTAGCAATATTAGTCTTAAATGCCTTTGTTCCTGCCAGGGAGCTCATTTGCTGGAGTATTTGTAGAAAAGGAAATACAAAAGAGAGGTGAACAAAGGGGAAGTGGTTGAAAGATCACAGTGAATTGTAATATCCCAGGCAGCAAATGGAGGGCAAGAGAGAAAAAGACAGATAACAGTGCCACCAAGCTAATGAGTGAATATGTTCAGCCCCGCCTGGGCTGGGGAAGAAGCTGCTTTTGGCATTTCTTCTCCCTGGTAAAACCAGCTGATGAGTTGTGGGTGGGTAAATGAGAAGTATAACAGTGTCTCTCTATTCTGTTGGATATCCTGGTGAATGTTGGCTCAGAGGTATGAGTTTAAAGCTAGTCCTACAAAGATTTACCGCATGTCCTTGTTTTGAGAACAGCAGGTTTGGTTTCTGGGCGCTAACACACGTCCTTGCCCGTCAGCTCCAGGTTTGTGTGCAGCTTCCAGCTCACCAGTCTGAGTGTGGCTACTACAGGGCTGAGCGTCAAAAACACTGTGAAGAGCAGCCTTGTTAAAGTTAGCTGGGGATCTGCCTGCTCAGATTATCCGTGTAATCCCCGCAATGGGAGATTAGCATCCAGACCTCGAGAAAAATTTGGGCAAGGGCTTTATTTATACTGATTTCCCTACTGATTGACTCCTCTCCCTCCAGCAGATAACTTTGAACCAGATTTTCTCCTCTTCATTCCTGTCACGCTAAATAATTTAACCTCTGAGGGAGTTTTGCCTCAGCAAAGCTTGCAGGGGACCAACATGGCACGACCGAATTGCAATTATGCAGACACGTCTGCTAGGAAGGAAAGCTGAGGATTTTCCTAACTGCAGCATCCTCCTGCCACCTGGTCCCACTGCTCCAGACAAAACCACTTGACACGCATGTCTCTGCTTTTCATTCTGGGAATGGTTTTCCCCTTTTCTTCCCCCTCCCCTCCTCGCCTTCATTTCTTTTTCTGCTGAATGTCAGAGTATATTGAAGAAGCAGCATTTTTTTTTTATGCTCTTTGGCATAAATATTGTGCGGGGCACAGACAGCGTGGGCTAAATCGATACTGGAGCGGTTGGGCGGCAGGGCCATTCACGCCTTGAATTTAATTTCGCAAATTGATCTATAGAGCTGAAGACAGGTTGCAAAAGACAAACAGCCGTCTGTGCTCTGCTCTGCCGTTCCCTGGCCTGCAGAGCAAGAAGGAAACCAAATTTACCGTGAGGATGTTGGCTAGTTTTAGGCCCTGCATAAGCAACAGCATTAGAAAAGCTAAAGACGTGAAATTCAGCTTTGCTTGGGAGGGAGCCAGGGCTGGGTTTGGATTTGGGTTCTGGCTAGCCACAAATCTCAGCCTTAGATTCAAGCCTTTAGTAGACTTGGCAGTGTTTTGTGCTGTTTATTTATTAGGACACAAGGAGTCACATTTATCCGCGCCATTTTTATTTTTTTTATTTTTTATTTAAATCAGTTAAAACTCCAGGGGTTCTCTTCTCTTCTCTACTTTTCCTTCTCCAGTAACCTGACTGTGGGGCAACCCAGTGCAGTACAATCATCTGTGCCAGCAGGGAATGCAACCCCAGAGCTGGAACTGCTTCTTAGTTATGGAAAAGAGAGGGAAGAAATCATATGTGTGGAGCCTAATCCAGCTCCTATCTGTGACAGTGGGAATCTTCAGCCTTGGTCTGTACAACAGGCACTGGCTGCAAGTACTCACCCCAAAGGACAGATGCATTTGGAGCCTTATCTAAGTTCTTCAGTCACATTGTGCCTTCAAAAAGGAGTAAGAAAAATCTTTGCCATGCAGGCTTCCTACTGAGATTTCTCACAGCCCTTCCTCCAGAGCTGCCGAGGCATGGGGGATGCTCCCCGCTACTCGCTGTGCCCACTGCTGGTGCCAGCTGGAGCGTCAAGGACAAAAGAGCATGAAAATGAATAAATGGGATTTGCGGGTAGCATGGCTGGTGAGTTTTGTTTTACATATGGGCATGCAGGGAATGTCTGAATTGTTAAGCAACCTCTAACTAACTTTACTTAGAAGGTTGGAGAAATAGGACTGTGTTTTCTTCTCTATACATTTTTATTTTTAATCTGTTTTCTACCAGTCATAGCCCAGAATCAAATCTGATGATAAAATCATCCCAAAAAGCAGGGAGATACTTGGAGCTTAGTCCAAATTTCGTACATCTCTGTTTTTCTCATAAAGTGTTGTTGGATTTATTTCTTTAGGACCAGGACCACTGTGAGCCCTTCTCCTCTTCCCATTGTGCTAGTTTTATTTTTCCCCTCTTCCAAATAATAAATAACCTTTCAAATACTCTTTTTAGCAATGGATTAAACAGTGCAATGAGTGACAACATGGTCTGAAGTTTCCCATGGCTGTCTTTATTCTTCTAAATCTGGTGGGGGTATAGAATAGCCTAATTTTCCTTATTTCTTCCAGCATTCAATGCTACTTTCTAGGTTTTCTTTTCTGAGTGATGTTCCCCAGTAATCATAGCACTGAGCAAATGCCTGCGGTGCCATTTAGCAGTCTGCAGCTAGAGCAGTAGTTTTACCCTCTCCATGCCAACTCTTTCCAAATGTTCACTTGCTTCCCTACTACATGGCTGGCACTTTGCATTAGGTGAGAAATCATAATTTTATTTTTCTTCTATGTGGTTGTTGCTGTCACTACCCTGTGAGCATGACATACACACAACATCTCTGACTTAACACACAGCCTTGCCATGACTTGTAAGCCAATTTCCTCGCCCAAACTGTTGTCCTTGACTAACATAGAGGAGCTAAAGCAGGAAAATATTAAGTATTTCAGGTTTTGCCTGTTACTTCTTCACAGGTAGGTTATGCTATGAGCAATTTATGCATGTGGGGCAGAAGGAAATGCAATAGGATTAGGAATTCTTTTTCCCTCCTGCAGTGACAAGTATTGACAGAGCTGCATGTGGAGAGGCTTTTGTTATGGCTTGAGCTGGGCTTACCCACAGCCCCCTTCCTTACACTTTCCATCTTACACTTTATCTGCACTGGCTTTAAGGATTCTTCTAAGTAGGAAAGTTTCTGAATTTGAGAAAAAAATCATAACCCAGAAATATTCTTTTCCTCACTGCATTTTAATATGTGTCAGTATTAAATTTGTTGTGTCAGCACACATTTTTGCAGGAGTGGTCATCATAGGCATCACTCCAGGATCTGCAGCATGCTCTAGGAAGTCTGCGCAGTGCACAGCTCTTGGTCGGAAAAGGAAAACCCTGCATGTTTCACTCGCCACCAATTTTTGTTTGAAAGTGCCTAATACAGAGTTTTCCTGTTACAGCACTAAGAAAACAGTAGGTGAAACTGTAAAATGGAGTAAATAAAGTAGCAAAGTGAAGCTAGAAGCCCCTCTTCCCTGAGCATGTCCCGGGCACGCAGCTAATGGCACCGCTGCCTCACCCTTCTGCTCTGGGCACAGCTGTCCTGTGCGCCAGCGGGTTTGGGAGCTCTGCTCCCAGGACCGCCTTTTTAAGACACAGGTACAGCAGCCACACAAAATCCATCCCGAATTGCACTCTGGTCAAGTGTATGCCCCCATGGCCAGAAGCAGCTTTGTAACAGTTGCACAAACTGAAATGAGTCACAAGCTGTAAAAATAACATCATTGTGGTGGTGAACTTGACAGTGTGCCCATCACAACATCTCCTGGTGCCAATCAGATAGGTTTCACACCTTGCGTCCTTTATCACTCCTGCCATCATTTCATCGACACTGAAAGGGCAGAAAAGCATGAACAAACTGTTACACTTGGCCTGATAGGCATCTCTACTTTCAATTACTCCTCTGTAAACAGATTGAAGATAACAAGTGCAGCCATCTCAAATGGCTCTGTCCGAAGCAGCGGGTTGCTCAGTAACTGCCTGCACCTGCCAGCTCACCCTCAACTGCAAAATGTAATTGCATTTCAGGTAACCTCTTTTGTTTCCACCTTCCTTTCTATTAAGTATGAGATAAGAATTATCTACACTCTTATTTAATGTCAGAAAAAACCTTCAAGGAAGAATGTGAGACGAGCTGACAGATGCCAGTCACTATTTTTAAAGGATACATAAAATCATTCTTTGCTTCCAACATCTGTTTTATTTCAGAATTTTCCATTCAAGTCAGGTAGGACTGTAAGGATTACATTTCAGGTTTGACATTATCTGGCTTGTCATTTTCCAAGTGACATGGCCCACCATGGCCACGGCTTGCCTGAGTGTCAGTGGCTGATGAAGCAATGGCTATTTGTCCTTCAGATACCACCTCCGAGTCATCTTCTGCCATGATTTACAACGTGCTCCTACTGCTACGGTGGCATTTAGATGTGTGGCAGGTTGTGACTCTTGCTGCCTGTCACTTTATTAGGCTTCTGAATTTTGCAAACAGTGGATCTATGATGAAGTGCCTTCATCTGTTATTACATTGTCTTTCACTTCTGCGGCCTGTGCTGTTTGACACAGGGATGCCTTTTTCAATGTGTCTACAGAGTGTCTCCAGATATGCTATCAAGATGCCTCAATAAGTAGGGCATAAAGAACATAATATTTTAGCAGTAGTGTTGGCAGCTGAAATTGTCTGAGGATATAAATGACTGATTTTTGCCTAACTTAAAACACGTTGGATTTTGTTTGGTGTCTCAGGAGGGAGATGCACCTCTTGCGTGGAGGCTCCTGAATTAGCGCTTGGGAGAAGGCAGCGTATTCTCAGCCGAAGCACAGGCTCGGCGCCTGATCTTTGTCCCGCCCCGTCCCCCCCCCGCCACTCCATGACAACATTCCTGTTGCTTTTTACGGAGCTGAATCTAGCCCTTAGCACACTGCAATTACTGATCCTCCTTGAACACTAGATGCCTTACTAGCACCTCCAGACATGATAGGGGTTTTGATTTATTCATCAAAATTCATCCAGCAGCAAATAGAAGTGCATCCCCCTGTTTCACACTAATATGCCTGTACAATCACCCCTGCTGTTTAGATGAGGGGCTGATTTCCATGCCACGAATCCCGCTTTGTGCCAGATCCCTTTATTCTTCTTGGAGCTTTGAAGATATATTATGATGCTAATTAATTCCTTTCTCAAGAAGAGAGTAATTGCAAGTATTGGAAGCAACTTCATCAATGCAGGAAATGAAGGCAAATAGATGCTCTTTTTCTGTCTGTCTGTCTTTCTTTTTTGATTTCTCTTTTGAAGCCAAAGACCACGAATTGATCTGACTTCTGGGTTCTGTCATTAACCCACCATGATATAGTCACATGGTCAGATGCAGCTGGTTGCAAACTGATTCTGTCCAAGCTTTGGGTTTGCTTAGTTAAGTAAATCGTTATCTGTAACCCATCCTCATGCTAATTTGAGTTAGTGAAATAATCTGGTCTCTGCGGCAGGATACCTGTTTTCTTCCTGCCCCTAGGCTGGAGTCCCATGACGGGAGTGCAGTTAATGCTGCAGCATCACAGTTACAAATGCTCTTCCACTTCCCACCTTTCATTTCCTCCCACCTTATCCTTACTACGACCTGGCTGTTTGTCATTTAATTTGCATTCCCACACCTGTGCCTTTGAATGGCTGGTCAGCAAACCGCAGTTGCACACAGCTTCCCCTTTCCATATTAAGATTGTGCCCTCTCCCTCTTTTTTGGCTCAATGAATTTGCAAACCAGAGAAAACCAGAATGGTAAAAGTGTGGAAAAGCAAAAAAGGTCAAAGCACTTGAATGCAATGCAGGGAATTGCAGCAGGGCTGCTGCCGCTTTCTAACAGCTATAGCCCTAAGAATAGGAAAAGCGCAGCTCGTGCCTTGATGGGGAAGAGGGCAGCAGGAATTGCAACATGGAGCAAATAGCAGTTGCCCATCCCTTGCAGCCTCCGGGCACCGGCTTCTGCCAGGGCAGGGATCAGACTCCTCTTCCACCGTGCAGCTCCAGCAGTAAGTGGGGTGCCGGGGCCATGCAGCACAGCCTGACCGATGAGCCGCTTGCTGGCTTATGCAAACAGGGGCATGGGGAGAATGGGCTGCGCTTGCTGTGAAAGCTGGCAGTGGACTTCTGGCATGGTAGAAAGCAATAGGTGTGTATCATGGGGAAAGACAGCTTGCAAATTCATCTGGGGTGCTGGAGAAACCTGGCTGCTCAGAGGACGCACAAACTCAATACTTCTCTCTGGGCACATTATAATCACAGTGAGTGGTAGCTGAGAGTAGTCACTCCTGAAGCAGCCAGGAGGATGGACGGTGTCAGGTGAGCCTCCCATCAAACATGACATGCACAGACCCCATCGGGACGGGAGGCTGCGTGGCTGCCTCCTTCTGCTCCGGGAGCAGCAGTGAATGGAGGGGAGCCCAAACTCCCTTCCCCTGCAAATTTACAGCCATAACTGGTGGCTGGATGGTGCCGCTCACTGGGATTTTCCTGGTGAGACAGAATCCAATGTTAATTAGTGGGAGTTTTTGCTCAACAGGAGCTTTGTGGCCATGCGAGAGGTGGATTTGGACCTCTGTGGTTCCTCTGCGTATCTTGGGGGGAGGAGGTAGGACAGCTGCAAAATAAACTTTCTGTTCTTTATGGATCCTCCCCTGGGAATCCTTTGACCTTTTAGGAGCCTGATTTATACAATCCTCTCAGAGGACAGACTAAAGGGGGGATATTATCAGCCAATTAAAAGGTTCCCTCCTGAGGAGGTGGAAAATAGCATACAGATGATCTATTTTTTATACAACATCAATTACCATTCTGTTGCCAGATGTTGCACTGAGGAAGATCTGTGCTGTAACGTGCTCTGCGGAGCTGCCTCTCCCAGACTGAAACTCTGGGAAGAGAAACCCTGTGGTGGATTCCTAAAGCTTTGTGGGTATTAATTAAATATTTGATGGATGTGAAATGTCCCTTTCTGACAAAAAGCAACCATCAAATCTGCATTGGCTATATCCCTATTCGCCCCTAGCAGCTCCCTGCCAATTGATATTTGGATCTAGATGAACAAGTAAATAATTTTTAAAGCCAAGGGGCTGTTATTTTAGTGCTGTTTTCTAGGAATCTCCCAGCTAACACCCACACTACACAATCCCTATGGTATTTACTCACACTTTCATCTGATATCCCTCTTGCTTCCCTACTTCCAGCTGTTCATTGCATGCAGTATGCTGCCAGTTATCTTCAAAAGAGAATGTGACAGTGTGTAGTCATGAAGATATGCAATGCCATAGTATTTACATCAGGGTTTTGGTCACACGTGTCACATGGAAAAAAAGATGCTACAAATGCGAAACAGTTGTTGCAGACTCTAGGGTGTTAAGTAAAATATTCTGGAAAGCGTCTTGTGAAGGGGGAAATTTTCACCTTCACAGATAAAACTGGCCACTTCTGAGGTTTCTAGGTAATTTTAGTTCAGAGAGATTTTTGAACAGGGAGATTTCTACCATAGCATGTGGAGATTGTTGATCCACGAATGTAGACCTGGAAGAGGGAACAAGACAGAACAAGGAGGAGGAATGAGACAGGACTAGAGCAAGTCTGAGAATGGTAACTGGGAGCTTAGTCCTAGGACATAGCTGCAGGGAAATCGCTGCCTTAGGCTGTAGCAAGGACCTGCCCTTCCAGACAGACACTGACATGCTAGAGGCCTGCTCTTAGTCTTGAGAGGTTGTTGGGTGTCCTATGAGTCTCATTTGATCCTGGGAACTGTCTCTACCCACTTGTCTCTTCATCTTAAACTGTCATTCAGAAGAGGATCTAACTATCACAGCTTCCACTCAGCCATGGTCCTAGTGTCAACATCAGTAGGTATTCTACTACCATTCATGGCATGCCCTGGTCCTATCCCAATAGGTGTGGGTGGGTTTGGACACCTCCACAGAGGCTGCTGTGCTAGTTTGGCTCCACGGGCTATGGGGAAGCCACACAGCAGGGCAAGGCCATTACCTACACTTAGTTGCTGTCAGAAGCTGTGCAATGTTCTGTATCCCAAACAGACTAGAGGCTTGTGGGTTTGCAAAGCTGTGGCTGGACAAGGTCTCCAGCGCAGATGCATCCTGTGGAATGAAAGCTCCCATTATTCTGCCCTTTTAGCATGCATCTGCCTTAGCTGAACGGTGCTCATTAGTTCATGTCCAGTCACTTCTTGGCTAATCCATCAATGCCAGTCATGATGGATATGCTTGTGAGGAAGGGCGTTGATGCCTGGGAGCTGCTGACTGTTCAAAATCCAGGTGGGACAAAAATTCAACCCATCATTCAGTGACCTCATTCATGCCAATTCAGCAGCAGTGCTGTCAGGTAGCTTTAGAAAGCAGCACAACTTCAGTCCTGAGTTTATTTCC
This sequence comes from Platalea leucorodia, assembly GCF_965183815.1. Taxonomy (NCBI): domain Eukaryota; kingdom Metazoa; phylum Chordata; class Aves; order Pelecaniformes; family Threskiornithidae; genus Platalea; species Platalea leucorodia. The sequence goes on from NC_138831.1 coordinate 45,224,891, forward strand.
CAAGCTCAGCACAGTCGATCCCAGATCGATCAGGTAAATGAATACTCCTCAGGGTCCTTCTTCAGTCTGTGATTCTTGCTGGACACTGCTCTTATTTCATTTTAGTTGCTTATGAGCCTATAGGCCACAGTGGTCCCAGGTCAAAGATCATCTTTTGACTGCTGACCCAGGACTTTTCATTAAGAGCTGTCTGCAATGATGTGCTACAGGTGCTAAATCTCATTTCAAGCAAGTCAGTACACCTGCCACACAGAGATCCCACCTTAGACGCTCAAAGATGTGCAGCTGCACTGGTGCAGCTTTTTGCCTAGATTATCTGCCACTGATGGCTCCGAGCAGGGTCGGCTTCACAGGCCACCACGTGGCGAGGGTGTAGTGAAGACTTTTGTGTCAGAGCGAGTGAGATAACATAGCACTCCCAGACCCTGCACATCACTCACACATTTCCTTCTCAGTCACGCTCAGACAGGTAGATTCAAAACTGCCCAATTTCTCAGCAGACCAACAACTCATCACCTGCACACATGTGGAACGGGGCCCAATGCTGAGGCTGTTGCCTGACTTGCATAGGTGGGGATCACGCGCCCTGCTGCTCCTTCACATTGCAGGTAACAATCCAGGCCACAAAAATCCATCACTGTTTATTCACAGAGAGAAAGACCGACTTGCAAGATAAGGTCCCTCTAAGCCTTGGTGATATCATGAGGATGAGATGCTGTGACAGCAGGAGAGACTGCAAACATCTATGTGTTGCCTGCGTGTGCTGTTCTTAGCGGCAGACTGCTACATCAAAGCAGCACGGTGCTGACAGTTGTAACCTTTACAAAGAGTAAGCAATCACCACAAATGACCTGAAGGCAGACAAATAAAACTCATTTTGAGTCCCTGGTGTATTCCATCAAGGAATCTGTATAGGAAAACTAAATGAGAAATCACAAGTCCTGTTTTATTGGTGCACTGCAGAGGAGTACACAGCACTGACCCCTGACGAATCAGTTTAGGTTGGTGCAAGAGGAGCAGAGGTGTGTTTGATGATTTGGAGAGAGGGAAACCAAGCACAATTATAGTGAGGGATACGTGATTTAGGATGCACATTGAGTAACATGGCTAGCAGATGGCAAATTAAAGAATATGCAATATCTTGTTACAAAACTAGCAAAATACATTTGCTGCATTTAAAGCCTTGAGATGCCATGTTGTCACAGATCTGTAAACTGCATCATGCTGTGAACTGGGACATCATGTTTCATTTCTTTAATGTATGCAGTCGTTCTCTCCTTCAACTCTTTTACAGCCACGGTCACACTGCCCATCCTGCTGTTTGATGTTGACTTTCAGGTCATCCACTTGCTGGTTAATGTTCCACCACTGAGCTCTTCAGGCCTGTGGTCTGCATCTTTGACTCACCTTTGGAATATGCCTCAGGTTAGGCAGCGAGGTCATGGATTTGACCATTGTGATGGCAATCCACTGGATGGAAGGGGAAGGAGAGCAATTTCCTCATTTCAGCAAGAGGCTAAGCATTGGTCACATAGCTTGTATTCCCTAAAGAGTTTTGAGGAATTATCTTACAACAGCAGCTATTTTATGACCAACTCAGATGGTCCTTTCCCTTGGAATTATTACTAGAAGGACAAGATTTTGAAAACAGGCAGGATTCATGAAGAATAATTAATACCCTATCCTCTGCCTGCATGCTTGTACCCTCTGAATTGAGAACCTGCCAGATCTCTAAGTTCAAGAACATCAGCATGTTAGGGGAAAAATTAATTTTGAGAGCAAAGAGAGGAAGACAGGATGCAAAGGAGGTGGAAGGGAAACCTGAAGTGATGGCAGTTTTCAAGGATTCCAGATGCTCTCAGGCTGAAATCATAAGAAGTAATCACTTAATATCTGGGTAATTTGAAAAACAGATGATGAGGATGGTAGAAAACAGCTGTTCCAAGGAGTCTAACCAGGTTATTTCTCAGAGCAGGAGAAAAAAATTAGTCGTGTCAATGGAAAAGAAGATTTAACTCCTCATGTTCTTATGAACCTTTGTTGCACTGTAATGATAACTTGCAGATTCAGAGGCCTCCATTCTCCAACACAAGGCCTGGTACACTCACTGCAAAGGTTTGGCTTTTTTCAGCAAAGCAGCACATTTTCACCGTTTTCAACCCTTTCGCTTGATGTTTGAGTAATATCTCACTATTTTCCCACTTCACCTTCCAAGCCCAGGCTTTAAAGTTTCTTACTGTGTTCCTGGTAATTTGAGTGTAACCTTTGAACAACCTGAAGTCTCTTCATTATTTTAATGAAAAACAGCTTCTGAAATCAGGAATTATTGTCACTACAGCCACTTAGATATCTCTAACCTATAATAATCCTTTAATAAAACCCCAATTTATTTTTTATGGATAGTTTAAAAATGCTTTTCAGGGCACAAACCTGAATTTGCCCCAAAATGTTTTGCAACCAGAAACTAACTCCATAACACTCCTGCTTGTTGACTTCAGTACCACTAGCCCAATTTGAATGAGAACAACAGAAAAGGCCTCGGTGCTCCTAAACTCCTTTAGCCAATTTACTTTCATCATATTAGACATTGGGCTGATGATGTACAAGCTGCAATCACATTGCTCTTGGACTGTTAAAATGCGGCTATAAATGTGTCCACTTCAACAGCTGCCCTACAAGCTATACCTGGTGAATATTTTTTAAGGAGCAATTGTCCTGTCTTGCCTTAGATGGACTCTTTCAGATGTGAGACAGTAAATTTGGAGCAGCAGATGTGGCCAAATTCCTGAAAGTTTCCCCTCACCCTTTTCCCTTTCCCTCCCCAAAAAGTTTGGATTGTGAATCCCCTCTGGGAGCTAAGTACCTTTGGGATGGTTTGAGAATAAAGGCAGCTGAGAAAGCCATTGTCACGAGCGTGTCCTGACAAGTTTTAGTCCGTCTATTATTCTTTTTGCAAAGAAGAAAGGCAGCAGCAGCATCAGGGAAAGCTCTATCTCTGCAGCTTAGCTCAGCTGGCAAAGGCTGTCAGACTAAATATAAGGACATTTCAACATAGCTCTATAGATAGAGCTTCTTTCTTTCTCTTAGAGAAATCATTAAACAAAGATTCAATGAAACAAATCATAATAATCCTAAAAGAAATGGTTATAATTTCATTTTAGGACTGTGCTAGGAAGTGAGTGGATTAATTCCTGACTTGTTTTTGGTTATTTTCTTGTTCCTTAGGACAGGGTCAATCCTACTTGTTTCTAGTCATCTCTCACCACAGCCAGACTCCATTCCCCCTTTTTAATTATCACTGGAGCTCAAGGCAAGTGCAGGTTTCACATTGACAGCCACATCTCTCCATCTCCCGTTTCCTTCCATTTGTCTTAACCATGCAAGTTCACTTTACTGTATTTGGCTTCTCTTGACATCAGATCTATACTTCTCAACTTGTTTCATACTGTTTACTCATCAGTTCTCACCCCATAAAAATTCCTGGAGCAGGAGAAATTTGGAGGACACTGGGGTGTCCTTTTGTAGTAAAGTATTCCTTGTTACCGTCCCTCTCCACTGCTGAACTTCAACATCCTTACTCCTCGGAGCTGGAGTTTTGTTTCTGTTTTGCTTTGTTTGCACTACTTAAAATAATGAGCAATCCAATAAATTTATTGGGAATTGAGTGAAAATTTGGTATAGGAGAGAACAGAATCATGTCCTTTTATTGTTTAAAGTGTAGCATTTCCAGTGGGTAAATATCCTGTAGCACCACTGTGGAAGAGCAAATATATGAAAAACCACTTAGTACCAATAAGGATACTAATGTAGTTAAAACATTAATCTTGCTGCAGCTGTTGTCAAACCTGTCACAGGGCTTAAGGTGGTTCCCTACAACTCCTCGGGAGAAAACAACACGTGTGTTTCATACGATCTTAAGAGAAGGAAACTGGATCCGGGGCATTTTTCATTTAGATATACAGAAAGACATGTGCTTCCTCCCCAGGATTCTTGTAGCCTGCTCTCATCTGCACAGTGTCTGTGAGAGCTTGGGCAAACCCAGGCTAGAGGCTAGAAAGAGCAGGTGGTGGGAGCTGCTGGGGACGCTAAGCTGTAGGATTTTATCAGGATGTTTGCAGAAAGTGGGGAAAAAGGCCCATGAGAAGCAACCACTAGTTTCTTACAGGATGCTTGAATGTTGCTGGGAGCAGCAACAGATGTGTCCCGTTGACCTGCTACCTTCAAGCCTTTGTGGGTTTTGTTGTTTTTTTTTTTTCCCCCAGGATCCTTCTTTTGGGCTGATCCCCAGCAAACAATACCTTCCCCATGTTCATCTTTTGCAGCCCTCCCTGACTGGTCTTTTAGCATCAGTCTAACTTCCATCTCAGCTCCAATTAAAAATAATTTATAAGGGGAAGAAGAGGGAGGAAAGGCCAGTTTCTTGATTTCATGGTATCCAGAAAAAATAAAAAAGTTGCACTTAAGTGATGCCAGTAATTGAAAGCTCACAGGAGTTTTAGGAGAACCTCGAAATTTTGGGCCTGGCAGTAAGGAGAGGGCAACCCAGCTGGCGCTTCTGGGCAGCCCAGAAGGCGGCTGAAATCACAATCTCTGAATGCTGAGGAGGAAGAAGGGCCCTTTTCTCCCCTTATTGCCGAGGGTTTCTCCTGGCAGAGGATGCTGTGTGTCTGAGGTGGGGGGCGGGGTGTGTGTGTGTGTGTGTGCAGTGCACGGATATCATAATTGTCTCTATGGAGTGAAATGGAAACCCAAATTTACCAGCTGGGCAACTGCCGTCTGGCAGCTGGGTGCCCTGGGCTGGCGGCAGGGCAGGGCTGTGTCTCCCAGCTGTGCTCTGAATATTCACTGTGCTGTGAGCCGAGCTGGACACAGGCCAGAGCCCACCAAGACAGAGTCATGTCATCCCTTGGCAGAAGGTCAGATGGCTGGAGGTGGGAGGTGAACACGGTGGCGGGATCACCAGCAACCCTGTGCTTGAAGGAGCAGAGGGATTTGCAGCATGTTTTATGAAGGTTTCTGCTGTTTGCAGCTGTGGAGAGCTAAACCTCCTTTGCGTGATGCCCTTGCAGCAGTGCAGGAGGGCACACTGAGGCAGTGGGGCACCCAGCAGGCATCCCCATGCTGCTGCACCAGTGCTGGGACCTGTTGTCTTGGGATCCTCCCAGGGCTCTTGAGACCTGAGCTAACAGTCTCCGGGGAGCCTCTTCCAGCTGCAGAGCCAAGGAGCTCTGAGACCTCAGCCTGTGTGCATGCTCTGCCTCAACCCTTCCAGGCTGCAAATTTTCCTAGCATTGCACCTCTGTGCTAAGCTCTTCTTTCATGGAGGAAAGAGTTCAGCTTGGGCTGGGGGAGACTGTAAAGGGCTCCTGTGGGCGAGGCAGGGCACTGTGGTGTAGATGCAACTTTGTAAACGATCTCTCTTGATAATTAGCTTAGGCTCTGTGACAGATGAGTGGTTCCCAGCTATGATCATCCAGCACGCTTCACCCTAAAAGCTCCATTCAACTCCTTGTATCCTTGTACAGATTGCTGATTTACTTGTGTCCCTCTGCTCCAAGCTCCAGAACCTCAAATCCTGCCACGGAGGTGCCTCCATTACTGACCATGGGCAGCATCTGAAGTGGCTGATAGACTCAAATTACCTGATGTCTCTTGGCAGATCTGGCTTTTCACTAAAGCTGCACTGGCCTTTTAGCTGGGAACACAAAGCCCGCATTTCAGCATGGGAAAACTAACCAGTATGTTTTCCTTCTGAATAGAAAACTGTTTCACTGGGGATGAAGGGCGAGGTTGTGACATCGCAAGCATTCAGGTTAGTGTGCCCTTAGTGGGGACCTTCCTTCAGCTGGAGGTCACTGCTATGAGCTGGGACATTGCAAATGAGTGTCATCCGAAATTAAACAGCTGAAGCTTCCACTCTTACCCAAGAAATGTCAGTTGTTCCTCTGAGGCAGCTGAAGTCAGATGTTCAGAGTAATTCCTGTCATCATCTTAATTACAGTCTGAGCTCGGCGTTGGTCACTGATGTAGGGTCAGATGGGCACAGCAGACTTCTGCAAGCATGAGCTGAAACACTGCAGTTGATTGTCATCTTGTCGCTGTGCTGGGAGCCTTCGCTGCAGCATACTGTATCTTTATTTGCACAAAGTCTTGGCCAGATGCCTGGCACCATGCCAGCAGCCTGGTTCTATTTCTATTTGTTGATAGATCTCTCTTATATCTGATACCTTGATTAACGTACATTAATTTCTCCTGTTTCTGCTGGGTGGAAAGGGTACTCTTAACAGCAGCCTAGGAACTGCTTTCTCTAGGAGGGGTTACTGCATTGCATTTTAAAACCCTCAGCATGTACAGCTATGAACGAGCGCTAAGCACAACATATATTTTCAGGACTTGCTTTCCCCTGCCACTTAGTGGCTTTAAATGGCAAAATATTTTTGCAAAGACAAATTGTTTTGCAGGTACCGTGCTGAGCTTCTGGAAAGGCTCCAAATGCACAGAGGGATTCAGAATGACTCCCTGAATCCCCGTCAACAAGGCGAGATGACCCCAAGCACTTATTTTCCACATAGGAAAATTAGAGGAGTGTGAAATATTGACAACAAATTGCAGCAGTGTTTCAAATTCAAGGCAGTCATGCTGCTGAAAGGCTCAGAGGGCTAGTTCACAACAACACAGCTCTCCTAGGACTAGACCCTGAGTACTTTTTGTTTTAAATGCAGCAAAATTAAGACCATTTTTCAATATGCACAGGCCATTTCTGAGTAGGAAACAGCTAAAGTAGGACCGTTCCCCAGCAAATATAATCTGTGCTAATATGATTAACTTTTGAATAAATCTGTGATGCTGCCTCAGGACAAACTATTAGATTATCAAACTGAAGAAGAATACCTTATGCTACAGCGTGCTTGGAGACACACCTTTGCCCCGGGCTTCTTTTGCCTAGCTACAATCTCCAGTGCCTTCAGTTTATGAAGGTGCAAAGGGTGTCTGCAGTGGCACAATCTCCCCTCTTTTGCTGGCAATAGAAAACCTGTATTTGTTCTCCAGTTTCTCATACTGGGGCAATGTGGTGACCCTCTGGATGCTGAATATTCCCCACTGGGAAGAATAGCAGAGAGCTCAGCTTCTTTCTGCAGCTCTGTGGCCCTTTCCCTCCCCTCTTCTCCCACCACTTACCTGTCTCTAACTTCCCTCAGTTCACAGTAGAGGGGTACTTTGGTTTTAACCCTTTTCTCCCCAGAAGTGGTAGGGAACCTAAATCACTACACGTGGGTTCAACATGCATGTTATTTATTAGAATCAGCAGCTCTATGAGGTTAGGCAAGAAGTTGCTTTTCAAGGCCCTGGGTGGCTCTAAACATTATTAAACATGGTCATTAGAACATGCTTTTCCAACCATTGAACGGCTGTGAACATTAAATATTTTGTTTTAATAAGTGCTTGCTTTTTCAGCTGCTGAGTGGCCTTAATCTTTTTTTTTCCCCTCATTAAAAAATGTTGTTTTTCCAGCTCGTGAGCCACTGAAAATACTGTTCTGGTTTTTTCTCTTCCTTTTAATTTTTTTTTTTTTTTTTAAATTCACTGATCAGTTTATTTTTATTAAAAAAAGGAGTGAGAATTTTGGAGCCTTTGGCTAAAATAACTTGTTTTCAGCTACCAGGACAAGTATAACAGAAAATCAAACCTTGCTTGTGTGAACAAGTTCCACTGAGATAAGAACATGCAAACTATCCAAACATCAGCAGATTGTCTTCTCTGTGCGCTCTGAAAGGACTGATGAATCACACTGCTGCATGCCACTTTTCCCACCTGCCAATCAAGCATGTCCTGTTGTGCCATCCGTATAGATTCACTGGGCAAGATATGAAGCAATGCTAGGGTCAGAGGTGAAGCAAGTGTGTTTCGGATTGAGAATGAAGATGAGAAGTTTGACTTAAATTTCATTTCCCTTATTTGTTCTATAAGGGAGACCATGTTACATAAGAAGAAAGGTAATTAGGAAGAAAGGTCTTTTGCTAAAGCATTAGACTGGAAAAAGCTACTTCTGCTGTGGGCTCATTGTATGACCATGAGAAAGTCATTTGTGCCATGACTCTGTTGCCTAACCTTCGGCTGGGGCTGCACGGCTAGAAGGCGCATCCCCTGGGTGGTGGATAGGGGATCCCTCTCTGGAGGGTGCACCGGATAAAATTGAAGAAGGTGCCGCGAACCAACGCAGCCTAAGGGAAGGCCACCCTGACAGAAAAACCACTGGCCCTCCAAGTCATGGGGGTTGGGCAGGAGGCCAACTACCTCCTCCCGGAAAAAAAAAAAAAAAGTTGCAGAAACGACGAGCATCAACTCGGAGATGGAGAAAATCAGTAATGAAGTGAGGAGGAGGAGATGGAACTGGATCGGTCATGTCTTGAGGAAAAAACCAACAGAAGACTGCGCTGTGGCCCTTGGGTGACTCCAGAGCACGCAGCCGCAGACCGATCGAAGTGGAAGAACGATGTTCGCGCCTTGTGTGCCTCCTGGCACTGAGAGAATTCAGATTCAGATTCTGTTGCCTAACCGTAATTTCACAAACTATTTGGGATGCTCACCATGCCCCACCTGACCTCTAGCTGTCCTTCCAGGATGGAAGACGTCTCCTGTAGGTCCAGCATTGTATCTGCTAGTACCATGAGGCCTTGAGTATTACATCTCAAGTGACGTTAACTGTCTCTCTTTAGGCAAGTGGATTGCAATCTTAGTCTTTTTGCCCAGTTTTCCTACAATGCTAAGTCCCAGGAATCTGCTGGAGGCAGAAGCTGCCCCTTACAATGTGTGCTACCATTCCTGCTCCTGTAGGTCCCTGATTTCCATGGTCATTCTGATGGAGGAGGAGACATTGACAGCACAGAAGGCAGTTGGCAAGAAGTGGCCAACATCTTGCTCAGCTGGGGAGCTCTCCTTAGGGAGTCCAAAAGTGGCAGCTTTCCCCTGTGGCTGGGGCATTTGGCTTTCTGCAGCTTCTAAATCACCCACTTGGAATGCACTGTGCATCAGCCTGGAAGGGAGTCAAACCGTTTTATGAAAGCTGCAATTAGTGGCTTCCCACAAATAGCATCTAGCACTGACAAGTGGCTGCTCTGTAATGCTGTTTATGGGCTTGTTTCAGGTAATGGAATTTCATTGCCTTTCAGGTGCTCTCGCCACAGGAAGCACATATATTTTTTCAGCTCTGTGATTTTTTCCACTAAATTGCACAAATCATTATATTTGGGCAAGTGCATTGGAAACATTTTACTCTGCATTTATTTTGCACCTCAAGTCCTTCATGAAAGGAAGAATAAATATGTTCTTTTAGGCAAACAACTGAGGTGAGAAAGCAGAGAGAGCAGAGATAGTGGGGAAACAAAACCTGGTCTTCACATGTAATAAATCAGTGTATCTGCACTGACTTAGTGTACCTGTGCTGATTGGTATCAGCTGATGAGTGGATCCAAAATTTCCCCCCTTCTCCATCCCCAGCTGTGACAGCTCCTAGCAGCCACTACCTGAACTCATGTCTGGGTCTCCTGGACATGCGTGTGTCTTCCTTGGGAGACCAGGCTGTGAAGTGATGTGGAAGAGTTTCCTGGCTCTTCTCCTGCATAATTACATGCAATTGCTATCTTTGTAGGAATGGAGCAAATCAAACTGAGAGTTCAAATGATCTCTAACTGCAGTGGATGATTATGTTGTGTTAAATGTGGGAACAGAAGGCAAGAGCAAGTCTCATTGGCTCTGGTTGGCTTGCGTAGTGTAACTGTTTACCCGGGATGATACACGGCATCCAGCAGTCCACAGGGCCTCCCCGTGTGGTCCATGCTTAACAGAGTCCTGCTGGGCTGGCTGCACTGGCATTTGATAGGAAAAAGTATCCCACATGAATAGCAGTGACAAGAAAGCCTGTGAGACAAGATCACTTACACTGAGCCTGTTAGGTCACGGTTAGGCATAAAGAGCATTTGTGAGGAAAGCTGAGCACCAAACTGCATAGCATCCTCTTTTGTTCATGAGCCTTGCTGAAATCATAAGCCTCAAAGGGAAAAGAAGGCTGTGAACCCAAGAAACAGGTGAATCAAAGGCAAAGTATTTGCTCCAAGGGGGGAAACTTGGAATCAAGGTTGCAGAAAACCAGGGCTCCTAATAGGATAATGCAGGTAATACTATCACACAGCATTAAAACAATACAGAACTAATTAGCTCAAATATTTGCTGATGATGTGGGCTTTGAGGAGAGGGGGGCATGGGCTTTCATAAAACTTAATTAACTCATACAGTAAATCAGTTTCATTCATTGCCACAACAGAGCCAATCAAGATAGGCTTACTGTTTGCTCATTTGGAAAATGATTAGGATTCCCATTTAGACTTAATTACAGTGCAAAGGTTGACAATTATCATCTTTGTGGAAGCACTGGATGCCACAATATCTCAGTTGAACATGTGCCTATAATTATAGACATCATTTTCTTAGCAGAAAATGTAACCCACTTATTACCTGCATTTCATGACTGTAATTAGAGATAGTAGAAATAAAAAAAATTAAGAAGGGGGCTGGTGCTGAATTACTTTGGATCTTTCTGTAGTAAATTACTTTGTGCAACTGTTTGTCACAAATTAAAACCTTGGTTTGTACTTTATACTCCTCATGGAAGGAAATTTGTAGACATACAGAGGAATCAAACTAGCCACATGGGTCACATTTTGACACCGCTAAGAACACCACACCCTCAGAGTGGTTTGGTTCATAAACCCGTCCTTATATCTCCCTGAAGTTTCTTGTATTACACAGGCATGTACTTATCACCTGAGTCATTGCAGAAGCAAGCTGTGGAGAGAAACTTGGTCAGTCACTTCGCAAAATCACAGCTTGATCTGAACGAGAACTGAATAGACTTAGCCTGTTGACCAAAATAAACCACATTAATATTAAAGTTTGCAAGACGTGCTTGACTACAATCATGTTCAATACTGCAAAACACAAATGATAAGCAGGTGGAGATTCCTCCCATTTGGCCAGCCTAGATCCCTCCAGGAGACTGTTTCAACTCATTGCATCCAGGGGCTGCACCATGGCAGAGATAAGAGAAAAAGAAAGTTCAAAGCATTTTGTAGATATTAATTACAGATAAGGCAGGAGGTAAGATGAAGATGTAAGAAACACAAGCTTGCTTCAGTCAGATTTGTCACTGTTCCTGGGCCTCTGTTTATCCCATGGGCTTGTAAAGAAGCTGTGGGAGTGCCCTTTGCAGGGAGCAGCAATGGATCAGCACAATGCTGAGCACTACACAGGCATCACATTTAACAACAAAGTTGAATTAGCTCCTTCCCTTAGTTTCAATTGTATTTATTTCCAAGCCAGGGTGAGTGAGGTGGAAGAATGCAGGACTCCAGCCTCCTTGTATTTGTTTCACACAGGATGTGCCTGATCTTAGAGTAACACCTGAACATCCTGGGGGAAATGGTGCAAGTGACTTTGGGACCAGGGCATCACTTTTCCTTGAGCAGCATTTTGAGCACCTGCCAACTGAAATGTTGAGTTTGCCTCAGATACAGATGATTTGCAAGGGGTAGAAGGAAAGATAGAGTTTCTACTTTTATATCCTTTTTATTTTCCATGACCAATGACGAAATACAGCATTCAATATTTCTTCCTACCTTTGCTGTGCTTCTTTTGAAAAACACCATTTGCCGCCTGAAATGAGAACTGCCCTGTTAGGAGGGGGAAAAAAACCCAGCTTTATCAGGTCAGATAATCCCTGTGCACCATAATCAGCAAATAGTGTCAGCAGGACTGCAGGGAGTGCATTGTTGTAGCTGATTCCTGTGGAAAGGCAGCTGGGAGTCTGGAGGCAGAAAGGCATTTTTGTTAGTTCTCCAGAAATGTTAACTTGTGTTTTCATTCATTGTTTTTTCATAGGTGTAGATAAAAGGGAAGAAAATAAAGTTTTGAATGTTGGCTGTGTCCTTTTGAAAGTTTACTGTTCAGGTGCTTTTAATATGGCCTGAATGCTGAGCATTTTGCAAGGAGAATAAAAACAGCGATGGAAGTAATAAAACATGAAAAATAAGTCCTTACATTGTTTGAGGTGCTTATAATGCTGAAGGCCTTTACTTTTATTTAGTTTCTTATATCTTATTCACTGGAACTTTATGTAGCCATGGAGCTTGTGTGGTATTATTGTGTTGCTTTGGAAAAAAAGCTGAGGGTGGATTTTTTGGTGCCTTGGCTCCCAACTGCCTAGCAGCAAGAAGCTCCTTCAGATGTCGGCAGTGAATCTTGCTCATCTCCAGGCTTAAGAGCAAGCTGGAACCCCTCAATGCCAGACACTGCTTGATGTGACAGCAGAAGGACTTCCACATGTCTTGTTCAGATGGGAGCTAAGTGCTGTAGCATCTTGATTGCTCCAGACAAGTCAGAACAGGGCAGCCATGCCCCTGCCACAGTTTTCAGTGCAGGATGTATGAGCTTTCTTTTGAACTGCTGAACTACAAATTCCCCTGCTGGCCAAGCAACCGTGGTGGGTGGGACGAGGGGGAGAAGAAAGAGTTGTTCAGCGAATAAAATACTGGTAGGTGCGCATGCGTGGGTGGTGGGAGTAGCTGACTTGCCAAACCCACTTGGATTCACTTCTCCAAGTTGAGTGCAGTTGGGAAACCTGGCAGGGTTTGATTGCCTGCTACCTGGAAAAACTCATTTGGAATGCATGGTATCTCCAACCAACCCACAATTAAGTGATTAGTTGCAATGATTGGAGATTCAAAGAAATACACAGCATTGAGAAATATTCTAGCTTGTTTTAAAAGTGAGGATAATAGATTAAAAAAGAAAAAAAGAGACCCCAAGGAGAGAGGAATCCTCCTAAGAGAAGGAGGAAGGAGGAAATGAATGGAGCAGGGATTTGCTAGCAAACACCAGTTCAGGCCTATTCACTAATTTCGTGCAGAACTAGTTGTGCCACTTCAGTGTTTATTTATCCACTACGAGAGTCCAAGGTATGAAAACAGACACAGAAACTTATTGGCACCCAGGCATTTGTTGTCTGGCAGTAGAGGCATGTGAAATCCTAGGCAGGAGCTGCGGTGCTGTACATAGCTCCTGCCTTTGGAGCGAACAAAATCAAAGCCTACGGATGGGTTTTTAAAGGTTCAAAAGCCAACACTGTAATGTGTGGTTACAGGTCACTGGCATTGGGAAGATGGGCAAACAGATTCAGGAGCTGAAACACACACTGAAAACAACCTCCTGCAAGCTTCATAGAGCTACATTTATATCAAACTACTTCAGCATCAGAAATCTTAATTTTGGGTTTTTCAATAATGGGATGGTCTACACGACACCAGGCTTGCTGGCATCCGACGGGGTTCACCTTTCCCAAAGGGGGAATAGGGTCTTTGCTCAGGAGCTTGCGGGGCTCATTGACAGGGCTTTAAACTAGATTTGAAGGGGGAGGGGGTCGACACCAGGTTTGCCTGTGACAAGGGGTGGGATGGCATGCCATGGTTAGAGGGACAGGGTACTAGAGGGGGATGGGATGCTAGCTGGGGCCCTCAGCCTGTTGATCTGAGGCATGCTGGAGACACTGCAGCACAGTTGAAGTCTTACAGGGATGAGCTGGGCGCTCTTGAGGTAATAGGAGCCAACAGGGTAATATCAGAGAAATTCCTCAAAAGAACCAAGGGGTGTTCCTTCAAGAAGGTGACACAGCCAACAGCCCAGCTGAAGTGCCTCTATACCAATGCACGCATCATGGGCAACAAACAGGAGGAGCTGGAAGCCACCGTGCTGCTAGAAAGCTACGATCTAGTTGCCATCACTGAAACTTGGTGAGACGAATCCCATGACTGGCGTTCAACTATCGAAGGCTACAGGCTGTTCAGAAGGGACAGGTGAGGTAGGAGGGGCAGAGGCATTGTCCTCCACATCAAGAAATGGATAGAGTGTGAAGAAGTGTCCCTGATGAACAGCCATGAGCAGGTTGAAAGTTTATGGGTAAGAATTAGAGACCGAGGCAACAAAGGGAACCTTGAACCTTGTGGTTGGGGTCTACTACAGGCCACCTGATCAAGGGGAGCCTATTGATGAAGCGTTTTTCCTTCAGCTACAGGAAGCTTCACGCTCACAGGCTCTTGTCCTGATGGGGGATTTCAACCACCCTGACATCTGCTGGGAAAGTAGCACGGCAGGCAGTAGGCAATCTGGGAGAATCCTGGAGTGCATGGAGGACAACTTCCTAAGCCAGGTAATAGATAGCCCTACCAGAAGGGATGCAGTACTGGATCTGGTGGTCACCAATGTAAGTGAGCTCACTGGTGATGTCAGGATTGGAGGCAGCCTCGGCTGTAGTGGTCACGCACTGGTAGAGTTCACAATCCGGAGAGGTAAGGGTAAGGTGGAGAGTATAGTCAGGACCCTGAATTTTAGGAAAGCAAAATTCCAGCTCTTCAAGGAGTTAATCAACAGGACTCCCTGGGAAATGGCTCTCAGGGACAAGGGAGCAGAACAGAGCTGGCAGGTCTTCAAGGATGCTTTCCATAGGGCACAAGAGCTCTCGATCCCCAGGTGCAGGAAATCAGGCAAGGAAGGGAAGAGGCTGGCATGGCTGAGCCATGACTTGGGGGTTAAACTAAAGGCCAAGAAGAGATTGCACAGGCAGTGGAAGAAGGGACTGATATCTTGGGAAGAGTACAGGGACGCTGCCCGGTTGTGTAAGGATGGGATCAAGAAGGCCAAGGCTTGGCTGGAGCTGAACCTGGTGAGGGATTCAAAGAATAATAAGAAGGGCTTCTACAGGTACATTAACCAGAAAAGGAAGGTTAAGGAAAGCAAACCCCTCTGATGAGCAGTAGTGGCGGGTGGATAACAACAGACGAGGAGAAGGCTGAGGTACTCAACAACTTTTTTGCCTCAGTCTTCACTGGCAATCCCTTCGGCTGGGGCTGCACGGCTAGAAGGCGCGTCCCCTGGGTGGTGGATAGGGGATCCCTCTCTGGAGGGTGCACCGGATAAAATTGAAGAAGGTGCCGCGAACCAACGCAGCCTAAGGGAAGGCCACCCTGACAGAAAAACCACTGGCCCTCCAAGTCATGGGGGTTGGGCAGGAGGCCAACTACCTCCTCCCAGAAAAAAAAAAAATAAAAAGTTGCAGAAATGACGAGCATCAGAAATGGCGGGGATGGAGAAAATCGGTAACGAAGTGAGGAGGAGGAGATGGAGCTGGATCGGTCGTGTCCTGAGGGGGAAACGGACGGAAGACTGCGATGTGGCCCTTGGGACTCCAGAGTACACAGCCGCGGACCGATCGAAGTGGAAGAACGATGTTTGCGCCTTGTGTGCCTCCTGGCACTGAGAGAATTCAGATCAGATCACTGGCAATCTCTCTCCTCACACCTCCCGCGTTAATGGGACACTTGATGGGGATCAGAAGTACAGAGGTCCTCCCACTGTAAGAGAAGATCAGGTTCGTGACCACCTGAGGAACCTGAATGTATACAAGTCTATGGGTCCCGATGAGATGCATCCAAGAGTCATGAGGGAATGGGCTGATGTAGTTGCTAAGCCACTCACCATGATACTTGAAAAGTCATGGCAGTCAGGCGAAGTCCCTGGGAACTGGAAAAAGGGAAATATTGCAGCCATTTTTAAAAAGGGTAAAAAGGAGGACCCTGGGAACTACTGACCTGTCAGCCTCAGCTCTGTGCCTGGCAAGATCATGGAACAGATCCTCCTGGAATCTATGCTAAGGCACATGGAGGACAGGGAGGTGATTCGGGACAGTCAGCATGGCTTCACCAAGGGCAAGTCCTGCCTGACCAACATATTGGACTTCTATGATGGAGTGACAACATCAGTGGACAAGGGAAGAGCTACGGATGTCATCTATCTGGACTTCTGTAAGGCCTTTAACATGGTCCCCCACAATATCCTCCTCTCTAAATGGGAAGGATATGGGTTTGATGGGTGGACTGTTCGGAGGATAAGTAATTGGCTGGATGGTCACATCCAGAGAGTAGTGGTCAATGGCTCGGTGTCCAGATGGAGAACAGTGACGAGTGGTGTCCCTCAAGGGTCCATACTGGGGCCAGTGCTGTTCAATATCTTTATCAATGACACAGCGGGATCGAGTGCACCCTCAGCAAGTTTGCAGAGGACACCAAGCTGAGTGTTGCAGTAGACATGCCTGAGGGACGGGATGCCATCCAGAAGGATCTGGACAGGCCAGAGAAGTGGGCCTGTGTGGACCTCATGAGGTTCAACAAGGACAAGTGCAGTGTCCTGCACTTGGGTCGGGGTAGTCCCCAGTATCAGTACAGGCTGGGGGATGAAGGGATTGTGTGCAGCCCTGCTGAGAAGGACTTGGGGGTACTGATAGACGAAAAGCTGGACATGAGCCAGCAATGTGCTCTCGCAGCCCAGAAGGCGAACCGTATCCTGGGCTACATCAAAAGCAGCGTGGCCAGCAGGTCGAGGGAGGTGATTCAGCCCCTCTACTCTGCTCTGGTGAGACCCCACCTGGAGTACTGCATCCAGCTCTGGGGTCCTCAGTACAAGAAGGACGTAGACCTGTTGGAGCAGGTCCAGAGGAGGGCCACAAAAATGATCAGAGGGATGGAGCACCTCTCCTATGAGGAAAGGCTGAAAGAGCTGGGGTTGTTCAGCCTGGAGAAGAGAAGGCTGCGGGGAGACCTTGTTGCAGTCTTTCAATACTTAAAGGGGGCTTATAAGAAAGATGGAGAGGGACTTTTTAGCAGGGCCAGTAGCGATAAGACAAGGGGTAATGGTTTTAAACTAAAAGAGGGTAGATTCAGACTGGACATAAGGAAGAAATTTTTTACAATGAGGGTAGTGAAACACTGGAACAGGTTGCCCAGAGAGGTGGTAGATGCCCATCCTTGGAAACACTCAAGGCCAGGCTGGATGGGGCTCTCAGCAACCTGATCTAGTTGTAGATGTCCCTGCCAATTGCAGGGGGGATGGACTAGATGACCTTTAAAGGTCCCTTCCATCCCAAAGCATTCTATGATTCTATGATCTTAGGTAGTATTTGCTTTCCTTCCTCATCCACCTTCATCATCATCTTTGTTTTTTTTCGAAGACAGTGACAAAATTGTGTATTTCTGTCCCAACCAGAAGCAATCTGAACATCCCTGTTGTTTTAACATTTCTGAGTCAGCTTCATAAACAGAAGAAATTACAGCTAGTCACTGTAAGTTTTGAAAAGTACTTTGATTTTCATATCCTTATCTGAATTCAGCCTGTGTATGTTAAGTGATTATGCTGTTTTTAACTCTTGGAGACGCTGCCAGCCTTATAGACATCAGCCTTGCAGAGGTAAACACCGTGAGAAGTCAAGAAAAGTCTATTTCTTGTTACAAAGGTTTCTGGGGGTTAAGCCTGGAACAGAATATAAGTGGAATTTTAAATTGCAAGGATAAGTATCTGAGACAGCTGTAGTGTTACACAGATATATAAGAAAATTTTTAGTTTATTATTGCCATCACTCTGAGTATACAAGTGAGCAGAGATGGACTTTTTCTGCCTTTGCTCTTTACCGTAAGTATTTTAAGCTGGAATTATTAGCTGCGGTATTCAAAGATGAGAGTGACTTTAGTGTGGTGGTTGTGAAAAACTCTCGCATGAAAGCACAGATTTGGTGACTAATAGAGAAGGCCTTGGATGCACACACTTCTGAGATGAATCGGTGTTTGCATTAAGCGAGGATGAGAAGCAATGACTGAGCTCATGCTAAGCCCCTCTGCAAGATCATAGAATCATAGAATGCTTTGAGATGGATGACTAAAAAGGTTTTTCAGAGAGCTCCAGGTATAGCTTATGCAAAAAATTAATCCAAGTACTCAAACTCAAGCAATCTACTTTTGATACAGACCACATCATATTAGTGAGCTGGTGAGACAGAAAATTAAAGGTGAAGTGGCCCAGATCACCTTGGCTTTGTCATTTGGGGCTTTTGAGTGCCTTACTTTGAAAAGAAGGTACAGAAATAAGTGCCTTCTGAATATGCTATTAACTCGAGAGTATTTGAAGGGGAGAGAAGCTTGCTGTATGCGAAAAATATCCTTGGGAACCAGTGCTAGATGTCATGCAAAGTGAATCTGGCAGAAATGATGGGGAGCAGAACAGAACTGCTGAGCAGGTTTGTTGTGGTTTAACACGTGTCTCCTGCAGGAGGAAACCTTCTGTGCTGGGCAAGTGGGAGCCTGCAGATGACTGCAGGAAGAGGCAGAGCCAGCTTTGCGTAGGAACACCTCGTCTAAGGATATAATCCAAAGAAATATGGTAAGTGGGTCCAGCTCTGTCTCTAACACTGCTCAGCACTGTGCACTGTGTGTGCATTGAGGTATTGTTTGCTCTTGGCTACAGTCAGGCTGTGGTGATCAATAACTTCTCTCCAAGGCCTTCAAATTCTCCCTGAAGGAAACCCTGGAGGTGACCACTCCAAGTCACACCTGGTTTGCAAGCAGATATCTTCTTGTAGAGGAAAAATGAATGTCTAATTTGTTCAGCAAGGAAGTATGTTTTGAATCTCACTGTAATCTGACTCCCTGGATCAGGAGAGATAGTGCATGGTTTTTGAGACAGAAATATATCCTGTTCTTGAAATGGTTGGGAGAAAGCAGCAATCTGTGTGGGAAAGCTGGAGAAATGGCAGGAGGGAAAAGAAAAATTACATGCATTAGTGGTTTATGCCTTCCAGACATTTACAAACTCTGGGTAATGCAACTCAGAGGGAATTTTAGTCATTCCAAGGAGGCTACATGATTTAAGAGGGCATAAGGGTTGCAGTTTGCTCTATGGTTTAACCCACGAATAAAACTTCCATCACCCAGTTGAATATCTGGAAGGTATTTGGGGCTGCATTTTTAGGAGCACAGACACTAATAAAGTGTTTCTTTATTGCTTCAGTGACCTATCACCTCCGTATTGTCTGGCCTTGTGCTGCTCATGGTATGGAGAGGTTAATGTGTAAAACATACCACAGCTTCAACAGGTTTGGGGAAAACAAAGACAGTCTTGTGGTTGTTGCACTTCTGATTTTTTTACATGTGACATTGCTCTTTCTTTCTGTCGCATGCTTTAAAGACCACCTACCTGATCCATTCTCCCTTGCTGGTCTACTCTCTGCCTCATAGAGAGAGTTAAAACCAAGACAATGTGCAGCTGAAGGTCCAGTGGCTATCATCAACCTGTGATCTAATTAAATTAGAACTCTCACTCTTACGTGTCCCTTTAATAGTCTCCTACCTGTTTCATTCAGTGATATCTTCCAGTCCTTTTCCTAAATAGCTGATACATTAGAAAAGGTCCTAGAGCATTCCTTATTGTATTCCACTTGCAGAAGCCACTTTATTTCGTTTAATACATATTGTTATCCCAAGGTTGGGATAAGTTCTCTTGGCACTTTTCTTAATAACATGTACTTCATGTAGCATTTTCCCTTTTCTATTCCATTCCCTCCTTATATTTTCCATATTTTTCATATTCCAGAATATTTTTCTGCCTTGGTTTTTGACATGTAAAGATAAGACATTTATCAGTATCAAAAAAATCCCCCAGTCTGTTTTGTGATGAACAACAGATGAGAATGACAGCAGTGAAAAAAAAACATCAAGCATTCTCCTTCTTCTATCTTGAAGGACATTAAAAAAGGGAGGAAAAATATTTGGAATTGGGATGAGGACTTCAGTCTACTGAGGGTTTAACTTTTATCCTTATTTTATTAGGAAGGGGAAACAGAGTCAGAAGGACTTGCCCAAATGAGTCAGTCATTCAGCTTAAACAGATGTGTTGGCATGATTCTGGCATCTTTCAGAAATACCAAGACTCATTTTGATTGTGAAATACTTGCCGAAGCACATTATCAGGGAGCCTCAAAGGGGTTTCATTTTAGAGTTAGCGGTTTAAGGCTGTTCTGATGTGAAGGAAAAGTAGATAATACCTCATATTTCAATCAGACCATGAGTAAGGACCCAGAACAATCAATCAAATTCAGCTCCTTTGCCCTTTATGCCATACTTCACATCTCCATACAGCACTAAGAGAGAGTCTGAGCCAATGGAAACTGGAGCAAACTTACAGTGTTGCAGCAATGAGTAGGATTGAGAGTAACTGGACTTAGACTCGTGGGCAACTTTCAACAGCTCTTTCTGATCCATCTACTGGGGGAATACCATCAGAATAATTTCATTCCTGTCACTTCAGGTGTAAAGTGATTTTAGTGATGATGGAAGTCTCCAGAGTGATGTACTCTTGGTTTGCTTCTTTCCTTCCCTCTCAGGACAGCTAACTAGAGCAATTGGCTTGCTGTTCAGGTTGTAATTTGGTTCATGATTAAAGTCCTTCCTCTCCCATGTGCTCTCACTGTCCTCAGTGCTATTTCCAAAGGGAATCTAACACAGATAACTGGAGGCAATTCCTAACCCTGAATTGCCAAGGAAAAAATGTGGAGTTGCAGTGTCAGGTATTGAAGGTAGTTAAGTGCCTGATCACAGCTCCATTTGCATTACAGGCACTTCAGAAAGCCAGGGCAAAATGTATTCTGCATGGCACCAAAAGGCAACATAAAACTTCAAAATACACCAGAAGCTGCTTAGTCAAGGCAGCAGAGAAATCAATATAGGCTGCTAAATTAACTTCAGAAGCATAGCGAGTGTTGGATAGATGCCCCATAGTCATTTGCAGGTGCCTTGTAACTTCTGGTAGAAGAACTGTCATCTTCATGCTGGTTCAGGTGTGCTGCATGGTGCTGCACCGCTCCCGGGGAGCGCAGTGTCAAATGCACTGCCTTCGGAGCGCTCTGAAAAGGCTTTCAGACCCTCCTTAGATAGGAGTCAGAGTCTGAATATATTTTATATCCTAGCAAGATCACACAGGAGAGAATATGTGCTGTTATGAATAAAAAATGAGAAATACAGAGGGTAGTCTAAAAGACCCATTTTAGCCGGCTGTTTTGATTTTCTTACGGATAAGGTTGCCGTTGTTACTTGAACAATTTGAAAATCAGCTTTTTTAATAACTTTTTTTTTAAAGGAGGTGGTGGAGGAATCTAAACTTCAGGTATTTTCATTGTGACCATTTTGAGAAAAATGCCTTGCAAACATATTTCTATAAAGAGCACACAGGGCTTAGGATGCTCGACAGTAGCCAAAGCAAGCAGCAAAACATGTGAATGCCTCCAGACTGTTTCCAGGGTTTTGTTCCACTGCCAAAAGCTGAGACGTAGACTCACAGCATGAGGCAGCAAACTTCTCTGGCTTTACGTGCTCGCACATGAGGCGGATTTAACATAAGAGACTGTTATGCTCCCCTCGCTTCTCCCCTTCTATTTCTACCTCAAGATATTGGTTTAACAACTAAGAGAGTAATATGGAAGTAATTCTGGATCTCCTTCGGCTGGGGCTGCACGGCTAGAAGGCGTGTCCCCTGAGTGGTGGATAGGGGATCCCTCTCTGGAGGGTGCACCGGATAAAATTGAAGAAGGTGCCGCGAACCAACGCAGCCTAAGGGAAGGCCACCCTGACAGAAAAACCACTGGCCCTCCAAGTCATGGGGGTTGGGCAGGAGGCCAACTACCTCCTCCCGGAAAAAAAAAAAAAAAAGTTGCAGAAACGATGAGCATCAACTTGAGATGGAGATGGAGAAAATCAGTAATGAAGTGAGGAGGAGGAGATGGAACTGGATCGGTCATGTCTTGAGGAAAAAACCAACAGAAGACTGCGCTGTGGCCCTTGGGTGACTCCAGAGCACGCAGCCGCAGACCGATCGAAGTGGAAGAACGATGTTTGCACCTTGTGTGCCTCCTGGCACTGAGAGAATTCAGATCAGATCAGAATTCTGGATCTAGTGATACTGAAGGCAGATGAAACAACTTTGCCAGTTGCAGCAACTGATATGTTTTTTGATATTTTTTTATATATATTTATCAAAACATCTGTGCTTGTGAACCCTTTGGAAAGACCAGTTTCACTGTGTTTCATCAGGTTGCTTCCATCTTGTGCCTGTGGATGGCCAGGTATTGGGAGGTCTCTTAGATGTGTGTGCTTCCTAGGGCTGTTCAGAATATAGGCTCAAGATGCCCGAAGGACATATGGTTTCTGCTCAGGAGGAGCTGGATAGGTACAGGTGTTTTCCTTCATTTATCTTTCTGCCACTCAAGAAACTTAGGACGAGCTCTGTATCTGACTGGTGGGGCATCGTGCCCTAAGAAGCAGATGAATCCCATCATCACAGAGCAACCTTTCTTAACCTCCCTTTCAACTTGCCTGTTCCCTGAGATCCTCCTCAGCTAATGGGATTTAATTGTCCCCAGGGTAGGGAAATTATCTATAATTCCTGGCTGCAAGGGTTTAGTCTCTTAGATATCATCATTGGCATTGGGAACCTGGCAGCAATTAAAGGTAGTTAGCCACTGTTTGGTGAATATAAACCTCTGCAGGCAACAGTGATAGTTTGCTGCTATTCTGTTACCCTGGAGGAGATGAACTGCTGGGGACTGCTGCCTTTGCACCTTGAGCCCTTTTGCAACCCTCGGTATAGCTCTGACCTTCATGGATGCTTTTAGGGACACTGTCGTGAAGCAACTGTGAGGGCTCCCCTTACCAAATCCTGGTTCCCAATTCATGCAATGGCTGGAGATACAGGCCTGGAGTCTACAGAGCATGTTTTTAGGATGACCTTTGAGAAGTCTGCCCAGTATGTATGAGGTATGTGTGTCTGTTGGCAAAAGTAAAATCCCCAGACCTATATGGGTGGAAGTAGATCCTGTCAGAGAGAAACTTTGATCGCCCATGTGTAATTTTCTCATATGGAGATGTCAACTTTCATAAAGTCTACGGGTTCAGTTTCAGATTAATGTGAAAGTTTTGCCCCTGTTTATTTTGTATCACTTAGGAAAGGTTGACTGGATCCTTAAGAGGTTGTCAGCCCTGATTAAATCAACCTTTAGGAATCATCTGGTAGAACCCTGGCCTGAACCTGTATTTGAAAATCTTCATTTGAACTGTCTTCTGCTCTAGTTTTGCTTATATATTAAAAGAAGCAGACAGTAATGCTCTGTCACCCGCTGTCATTTGGTTAAGTGGGTCATAAGAGATATTTTCAGATGTTGAAGTGATTTCTGAGGGATTATTTGGAGAATGGCATCTGTGGGCCTCTTGCTTATGCAGGAGTAGAAGTAAGTTATGAAAACAGGGGGATGATGAGGTTTGAGCTGGCCGGGGCCTGGGAGCTTGGGTGGGGACATGAGGACCTTGGGGTGGAGAGGGGAGAGTGTGGCTGCTCTCATGGCCAGCCTAAGGGCACGAGCCAGAAGGAGGGGAAAGCAGTGTAGAGATGCCAGTCACAAAGGATGAAGATGAGACCTGGCTGATGTGTGGCCTTGAGAACCGGAGGAAGCTTTGCCAGTAAGTGAGATGAGATTTCAGTTTTCGATAAAAGCCAGGCTAAGGTCATGTGGCTGCTTCGAAAACTTTGAAAATGTAGCAACAACTGCAACTCCTGTAAAACACAGATTATTCCCCCCTGCCACGTAATTCTCTGCTGCATCAGCAAAAGCATCACCAAGCAAGTTATCTGTTGTCTCAGATTTCTCCATGCCTGGTATTTTAGCCAGTTCTTGCCTTTGACTGCTCAGTTGGTTGGGCAGAGCTTTTCAGAGTTTGGGCAAACAGGTAGAGTTTAGTCACCTTTGCTTTGGAGCTATATCAGTAAGTCCTAAGCCTCTTACCCAGATCATCTCCAGTCTCTCCCTCCTTTTTCTGCTTCTGAACAAAGGGCCACATATAGAGATCACAATCCAGTGCTAGGAGAAGCCATCTTCCCAACATGTTCATGCATGTAGAATATTTCCCAGAAGCAAATGCATTTTTCTAATCTCAAGACTTTGCTTTGTGCATTGAGATCAGACCTTGAGCAATAGAAATCCACTGCCATACTTCCCCTCTGCTTTTCACAAATTCTGCATATCAAAGGTATCAGAGACAGGATTCATCTGTATGAAACTGATTTATTAGAACTTGTGAAACCAGGTTTTATTCACGTGGCACTGCAGGTAAGCAGCATGGTTTAACTGTAGGATGGCATCACTGAAGGGCATGTCACTTGCTTAATGTCTAAACAGAGTCAGAAATGGGGAGAAACATCTTGCATAACCAATGACAAAGTGGGGGTGCAGTGATTTCTGCCAGGTATTTCAGGCATCAGACAACTCCTTGGTTCTGTCTGATCAGTTTTGAAAGTTTCATAGAATCACAGAATGTCCTGAGTTGGAAGGGACCCACAAGGACCATCAAGTCTAACTCCTGTCCCTGTATAGGACAACCCCAAAATTCACACCATATGTTTAAGGGCATTGTCCAAATGCTTCTTAAATATTGTCAGGCTTGGCGCCGTGACTATCTGCCGGGGGAGCCTGTTCCAGTGCTCCACCACCCTCTGGGTGAAGAACCTTTTCCTAACGTCCAACCTAAACCTCTGCTGGCATATCTTCCTGCCGTTCCCTCGGGTCCTATCATTGGTCCAGGGAGAAGAGATCAGTGCCTGCCCCTCCTCCTTCCCTTGTGAGGAAGCTGTAGACCATGATGAGGTCTCCCTTCAGTCTCCTCTTCCCCAGGCTGAATAGACCAAGTGACTTCAGCTGCTCCTCATATGGCTTCCCCTCTAAACTCTTCACCATCTTCATTGATCTCCTCTGGATGCTCTCTAGTAGGTTTGCATCCTTTTTGTACTGTGGCACCCAAAACTGCACACAGCACTCAAGATGAGGCCACACCAGCGCAGAGTAGAGCGGGACAATCGCCTCCCTCGACCGGCTAGCAATACAGTGCTTGATGCACCCCAGGACATGGTTGGCCCTCCTGGCTGCCAGGGCACACAAGTTACTATTTAGATTAAAAATTTTCAGATACTCAAAAATTATGTTTTTAAAAGGTCTACTATAGTTAGCACTCAGAGCTGTTCTGTCCTGCCACTATTGAAACAACCCTCCTGTTTTCATGTTGCACCTGTATTTCCATGTGGTACCCAAAGGACAACTCGGTCTCTCTGTCATTGTCTGTAGCCTCTCTCACTGCATGGGATCATTGGGCTGACAGCTCTGGCATGTCTGATTCTGCCATGTGGGTATATCTTCCCACTGAAAGCTGAGCTGGCACCAGCACCCATGTTTTGAATATCCCCAGAGAGCTTTCAAATGGGAGGAAACTCCTGGATGGGACCATGCTCTGTGGGTGACTCTGCAGCATCAGAGGAGGCAGAACTCTGCACTGATGTTAAACCAAGTGCTTGGTTTTCCTTCTGAGCTGCCAAGTTGTCACTGGTACCTTGAAGAGCCCTTAGCTCCCCTTTAAACTGATGGAAATCACAAAATCTTAGTTTCTTATAGGATGATTTCTTTAATTTCAGACTGTACTGGAACTGCCAAACTGAGGTGAATTATGCACAAACATGCTGAGCCATCAAATCCCAAAGACTTTTAAATTACCAATATATTTCAGATGCAAAATCCTTACTATTCAGTCTTCTTTCCTGCTGTGCGACAAAACACTAGACACCTAATCACATTCTCTGTTAGATTTGCTTTTTATTAAAATAGTGGGCTTATCTTAGTGCTCTGCTACTGCTGCTATATACGCTTGTAAATTAAATCAGTGGAGATATATAGATGTTCATATGCTGATATAAAACAAGAGAAAAGCAAAATTCATTCATCACTGCATGTTTGAGCATGCAAGGATTTTTGCTTGCTTTGCTGACTAAGCTACTCCTCGGGCTGCTTCTGATCACAGGATTTCAGCCACATAACCTCAAAGCAGATAGTGACCGGTGCAAGTAAATTTATTTAAAACTGGCATGATTCAGACTGGCATGAGTACAGAGACCTGAATCATACTCTCTCTGTTTGCATTCATGTCCGTTAAAAGCAGATAAAAGAACTTTTTCAAAAAGCGATGAAGGAGAGATGCTATATGAGGAAGATGCAGTGGTAATGATATCAGAAGATGCTTCTTATTTGGTTTTTGAAGTGTAAAATATGAAGCTGGTCAGTGAGGGAATGGCATAGGCAGAATTATGGATTCTTGGGAGTTTATATTTACGAAGCACCTGTATGGAAGGAAGCTTGAATGTTTAAAGCAGATCTAAGAGTATGTAAGTAATTTTGCATTCAGTCAAAGAAATAGATCAATTGAACATTCCCCCATGCACCCAAAAAGCCCTTTTGGGTCTGTGTGTGTAGATGCATTCACTCAACACTGCTTATTCACAGAATTGTTCTGAACAACCTGAAACCTTCAACAGCAATCAGTTATTTATGAAGGTAATAAATAGCCGTGACACTTATTCATTGCAGGTATGCCTGTGTCTGGATGAGATGGGGGGGCAATTTTCAAATCTCATTCACCTGATGGATGTGGAAGGGAAGCCACAGGAGACGAGGACACCACACCTGAAACAAGCTGCCTTCTCGCTGTTAGTATGCAGGAAGTCTCTGTGGTGCAGATGTGACAGCAGCAGCAAAACCTATTTCATGGTCCTGTCCCATGAAGAAGCTATGAGTATCAGCAACCACACAAAAGAGCTAGTGGGGGGCTGGGGAAGGGAGACTCTTGAAAATAACAAACATTATCTATCCGTCCTTGTGGAGCATGGTGGTTACTTGTGGATCCCGCTGCCTAAATACCCCATCAAAGTAAAAGCATAGTACTGCTATCTGTTGTTATTCTGGTTTGGTTTTTGTTTTTAAAATGATTCCAGCATATTGGCTTATGGTTCTGAAATCCTGCAATTCTTTGCCAGAAAGTGTCGGTTTAGTTTGTTAATCAGAGTCGTGAATCCAAGTATCCATCTGACACAAAGGACTTGTGTGAGTGGCTGTGGTGAAGCACAAGAGGATTATTATAATCTTTGTCACCAGGGGAACCAGCCTCAGCAAAGCTTCATCTCCTGCTCCCTCCTCAGGTCCCTACCACCTGGTGGAATGGCTTTGTTGGGGATGGAGGGGATCAGGTTCTGTCCTGAGCCGTCACAAGTCTAGGGGCTGCTCTGCTTGGGGTGGGATTTTTTTTTGCAGGAGAGGTTAGCTCACTTTTTCATGTCATCTCATTATGGGGAACAGACAAACCAATGGTTCATTTAGGCTGGAAAAAATAAGGGAGTTCTTCATTGACAGAGAAGAGATGTTCTGGAGTAACCTCTGAACACCAATAATGTTGACAAAAACTGAACCGCTTTTAAGACGTAGATCAATAAATGAATGAGATACTAGTGCTAAGTATCTATAGTGATTAGGGTTAATAGCTTCATAAAAGATATTAAGCCTGATTAGTGTTGGAGACAATTTAACTGTATGGATCTTGGATCTGATCTGTGTTGTCGTCCTGTAGTAGAGCTGCAGTGTAACTGCACTGGTGTCACTCCTGATTTGAACTACTGGAAAAGAAGGATGGAGCCAACGTAGTTTCAGGATATTTTCTGTAATACCTTGTTCAGGTTTTATAGAACCCTACTGGTTTCCTCCCTCTTAAACACTTTAAGATTTTCTACCATAAAGGGTTGTTTGGAAGGCTAAGAGTATTCAGGAGGGAGGAGGTGGTGGAGCAGCCAAAAGTGTGTGATAAATTAATGTAATTACTCAGCTTTGCACTATAGCTCAAAGGTGTCCGCTCTACATGTGCAGTGCCTGCAGTAGTATGCAGTAGTAATGGTAATATAGCATCAATATAAACAGAAATGGACATGTAAACACCATCTGAGACCCATATTATTTCTAGATATGTTGTGTTGCCACATCTGGCTCCATGCTAGCAGAATGGGGCTTTCATGCTACTTTTACTCCAGACTTTCTTTTCATAGGGCTTTTGTTCAACTTCCCTCTGCCTCTCCCCTCTCTTCTTTGCCTCTGACTGCACTCCACGTGCACTCGGGCAAGACAGTGAACGTGCAAAATCACATCAGCGGGCCAGTCACAGAAGGAGAGAGAACGTAACCCCTTTGTTTTACAAATCCACAGTTGCTTCTTTGGTTGCTCCATCCAACTGTTCCTCCTGGCTGAAGGACTTGGTTTGGCTATTTCAATCTGCTGAAATTACTGCTGCTAAAATAACCTTCCAGACTTCTTGTTCTGGCCCTGTCTTTGGACCCTCCCTGTGGAGCAATCCTCTCAATCACAGCAGAATTCTTTTCCTTTAAAGCCTCATACCTCAGCGTGTTCGATCCATTCTCTTATCCCAGTCTTACCCACTTACCCTCATCCACTGCTCCTCTATTGAAGTTTGGAATAACAGCTATTTATTTCACTTTGGGCCAATCACCTGAGTTTGTAAGGGACAATTTAAAGTGAAATATGCCATTCTCCAGGAGCAGAGGTGTGGCAGTGGTTTCCATTGCTCATCCATGCCTTTGCACAAATGCTCACTGTGCAAGGACCTCTTCATGAAGGCAGGTAACTTAATTATAGAAAAATCTGTGAACAAGGCCCATGGTTGCTATCTGCAGTCTTCCACATTGGTAATGAAAATTAAAATTTGAGTTCTAATTTGGTTCTAAGAGCCAGATCTATCACTTACTTGATTAAGCAGTTCTTTGTTATGCTATGGAATTTCTCAGCTGGGAGATAAGCCCCATAAATAACCATCCAAGAACCTGTGCAAATGAACATTTTCTTCCTGTAACAGGTGGCTAGCAGAGAGATCCCTGTGAGATGATCTTTACTACTCTACCATAGAGTTTTGTTCTACTTTCCTAAGCTGAAGTGTCAATATTTAAAAGGAAAAACAAACAAACAAACAAACAACAAAACAACAACAAACAACAACTGTACAAATCCTGCACAGTCTGCATTCAAGAGGCTGCAAGAAGTTGTTCAAAACCATTTTTTTTCCTTTCCTCCTCTTCTTGACAACAGCATGAACATGGCATTGCACTCCTAAGAGGTTCTACAAAGAGTCTCACTCCTGCCTTGAGACACGTCTGGGGAGAAGTTTCCAGTCTTTGTATTTATGAAAAACTACTATAAGAAAATTAGTGCTGTACATTACTCCCAGAGTGAACACTTTAGAAAGTGATTTTAATAGATATTTGTCTTACTGACTGGCTCGCCCTGTGGTGCAGCAATAAGTAGTTATAAGCAACTTGCTAATGAAATATTTCACTTCAAGGGGACCCGTGATTCAGTATATAAGCACCAGTCCATCTGCAGTGGACTATTTTTAATATCCCTGGATCTGCAATAATATGTTTAATTAAAGCCAAATTGAAGTTTCTGTTGCTCATTTTTAGGCCTCTCTTTCTCAGAGCAGCTCTGTGTAAATGTTTTTATGAAATATTGTTGGACTGAATGATTTCAGATGAGAATACCAAGCCAAAATTGGAGTTTTTCCGAAAATATTCTAAACAAAATGCAGAACCAAATGTTTCATGTTTCCTGTGATTCTCAGTAATTTCAGTAATTTATATAGCAGATTCTTCACAAATTATCATGGCCAAAAGCAAAGTTGTAGGTCAAAAATACCAGTGAATAATGAATGCAATATGCAATAGCATAATACACAGGCATGCTTACACATAGTCTCTCATGTAATAAAAATGAGCACTGCTCTGCTTCATACTTTAGTGGCTTTAATAATCATATTTAGAGAGCAATTCTATGAAAGTCCTGTAACATCTGGGTAGCCCCATTTGTCCATTGCAGATGCTGTTTCCTCTCACTTGTGTTTTTATGCACTCTAACTAATAAGGACATTGCAAATATTCAAGCCTTGGAAGAAAATCTCTTTTCTTTGGAATTAAAATAAACACCATTGAGTCACAACAGCTTTAACTTTTGTTCCCTCTTGTTTTGTCTCTTGGTTAAAACAACAACAATAATAACAATAAAAAACATACTGTCTTGGTTAGGCATTTCCCAAGTCAGTACTAAACTAAACACAAAAATGACTTTCTGTAGGCAGCTGGAGTTATTAGAAACACAGAGGTGTCCCTATACTAGGTGCAAAATGTACTCGGTTAAATGCATGTTGTCTTTAGAGCACTCCCAGCCTGACTGGAAGCACATACACTAGACAGGACTTTAGAGAGATGTTTATAATTTCATCGGTAATAAAACTGTGACTGCACTTCTGTATCAGATTTCCAAATCATGTCAGGTTCATTCAGCAGGGTAATTCAAAGACCATCTAGGCTTTGATGGTTGTGCAGTTTGCAGGAAGCAAGAGCTGTATTAATATTGTCAGCGGATGATTTTGTGTGGGCCACGTGGTACAGTCACTTCTAAAGCTTCTGCTTGGCCGAGATCTGATCTCACAGTACAAGACCGACTTTGTTCTCCAGTCGGTATCTATATTGATTTTTGGCAATATTCTACAAGAATCCCACTACTCACATTTTTATAAATCTTTTGGTCTATCCTTCCTCATCCTGGTGTCCTGGTTAGAATTTGCTGGTTGGTGATTATTTGAGATAAATTGATCTACACTTTGGTGCAAGCATTACAACTAGACCAAATTTTCATTGCAGGTTAAACTGTCATTTTGCCACGTTGAGCTAGAACTGTGATGCTGAGGTGCAGTGGTTGTATGTTGCCAGAAGGACTAATATATTCATGGGATCATCCAAAGAGATATATAAATTCTTAGTGAAGCCCAGCAACTGGAAGGGATCTGTTTTCTAAATTCAAATGTTTCATCATGTCTTCCTACAGATTGAATGATTACAAGAGATTTCCTGGTTGATGTAGGGTGAGTTGATTAGCATGAATGGAATGTCCACATTAGAAGAAGAAACAGCAACTTGATGTGACAATGACTTCCTAAGTGCCTTTTCAAACATTTCTTTAGAACAGTTGGTGGAAATTGTATACAGCTTGGCTGAGAAGCAAACAATTCTGTACAGCCCTATAGGGATAAGGATATAGGAAACTAGAGCTGGAAGTTTTTGACCATTTTGATAGAGTAGATTTACTGGGCTGCTGTAGCAATACTTTCTGAAATGTTCCATTTTGGCAACCATTTGTCTACTTAAAAAGAGAAAGGATTAGACAATAAAAAAAAAATACAGTATTCTCTAAATATCTCAACATAGGCAAGTCCTAAGAGAGCATCATTGACTTTTTTTAGAAAACAGGACAATGACCTTTCCCTGTAAGGGATTGCCATGGTTTAACCCCAGCCAGCAACTAAGCACCACGCAGCCGCTCGCTCACTCCCCACCGGTGAGATGGGGGAGAGAATCAGAAGGGTAAAAGGGAGAAAACTCGTGGGTTGAGATAAGAACAGTTTAATAATTGAAGTAAAATAAATTAGAACAGTTAAATAGGCAAAGGGAAAACCGTGCATGCAAACAAAACAGAACAAGGAATTCATTCACTACTTCCCATGGGCAGGCAGGTGTTCAGCCATCCCCAGGAAAGCAGGGCTCCATCACGCGTAACGGTTACTTGGGAAGACCAACGCCGTCATGCCCAATATCCCCCCCCTTCCTTCTTCTTCCCCCAGCTTATATACTGAGCATGACGTCATATGGTATGGAATAGCCCTTGGGCCAGTCTGGGTCAGCACCCCCCCCCCCCGGCTGTGTCCCCTCCCAGCTTCTTGTGCACCCGGCAGAGCAGGGGAAGCTGAAAAGTCCTTGACCGGTGTGAGCGCCACTTAGCACCTATTTAGCAACAGCTTAGCACTACTTAGCAAGAACCAAAGCATCAGTGTATCATCGACATTGTTCTCATCCTAAACCCAAAACACAGCCCCATACCGGCTACCAAGACGAAAATTAACTCCATCCCAGCTGAAACCAGGACAGGGATAGTGAGGTTTATGGAGGCATGAGATTGGACTGGAAAAGTTGGACTATAGGTTTTCTGTTTGTTCAATCCTTTCATTATTTTCTGTCTTTTTTTCCTCTCCTTTTTTTTTTCTCCCCTCTATTTGGACCACAAACCCTCCTGAGCAAGAAGTGTCTTGCGTGTTCCCAGGTTTGCTGGAAATTCCAAGGACCACTGTAATGCAAGTAATGTAAAGCAACATTTGGTCCATGTTACTGCAAGAACAGATTGAAAATGAAAAGGAAGACATTAGGCTGGGGAGAACATCAACAAGCATCAGATGAAGTTATCATCCAGGTTGGCTGTTAGCCAAGTTGCTGCAAGCCTCGTTGGAGTCTGCCTTATGAAATGCCACTTCCAGCAAAGTCAGAACCTGCCTGTAAAAACAGTGGGGCTGGAAATAAGAAAGCTTGTAACCATCAGTGAGATGGGCTTCTGGAAGAGCCTCTTACTAGGATTCACTGAAGTACTCAGCCTTGTTTTAAGGTAAAGTTTTTTTCAGACTACGGTAAGATGATGTGTTATGTACCTGCAGTATAAAGGGACTGGGCACGGTGTCCAAAGAGGTCCTGTCTGTCCTGTCCATTGTTCTTACCACATTCTGCATATTTGAGTAGGAAAACAAAATATTTCTAAACACTAAAGCTCTAGTTTAAATTTTGAACAAAACTTGAGTTCAGCTCCTTTATTCAAATCTATCCCAAACAGAGGGAGCTTAACTGTTGCATACTGAACCCCCTGGAAGTGTACTATAGCAGTGTAATTTGTTTCCTTTCATTCACTGCAGACAAAGATTCCTAAGCTGTAACAAATGAATAGGATAATTTCTTTAAAATGCCTTTTCTTCCTTCTCTCTTTATATTGCCTTTGGCAATTTTAAGCCTTCAAAGACAGCTACAGTTTCTTAACAGTTTTCCTGACAGACTGCACTACTGAAGTAAGACTTTAATTGAGCACACTAGCATCCAAATGTGATACCCTGTGCAGCTGACTGATTAATTTTTAACTAACCTGGATACGTCAGGAAAAGTATACATACTGGAAATATGCAGGTATTTTTCATTTAGGTCTTTATTTTTCTTTTTCCAATGTGACCTCATCTGTTCTACTGTGATAAATAGGAAGAGGGTAAATGGACATCCTAAATCTAGACTGTGAATTTTATGCTGGTCAAAACAAAATTTCTCTTTTTTTTTTTCCCCCAGTCCCAAAGATTAGAATCAGAAAAAAAAAAAAAAATAGCTAAAAGTCTTTCTATTAAAGAAGCCATTTTATCAAAAACTGGAAGAGGATAAGTTTTGTGGATCAGACTGCTTATAGCTATAATGAGATTTGTTTAATTTAGAGGAGGATCTTGAAACTGAATCTTCTGTATCAAATACAAAGATGTGGAGTCAAATTATTTTTCAAATTCTCCCAGTGTTGCTGTTCCAGTTTGACGATCTTAACCACCCAGCAAGTTCACTACTCTGGCTTGTTTCTCTCTCCTGAAAGTTTTCATGAGAATTGTTGAAAGGTTTCATTTTTGTTCCACTGTGGAATGAAAATCAAGTGTCAAAATCATGATGCCTGGGGCTTTGGGGTTCTTTTTTTCCTTTAATGGAATGAGATTTCTGTTTTTAGTCTGCCTCCATGTACTGAAATGACTTCTCAATTCAAATTGCTCTTACTGAGAGGAAGACGACTGTAGTCTGGGTATCAGTTCCCTGGGACCTGCAACCTGCCTGGCAAGGAAACGTCTTCAGGTAGGCTTTGCGTCATTTAAATGCCATTATTCCAAGGACTTGCTCAACCTATGTACCCTGAAGTGGGAGAGGCACCGCAGAGAATGGAAAGATGGATGGCAGGCTTGGATGAATGCCCTGGTTAGATTCTCTATATTAGATTGTCATGCTTTTCCTGGCCCAGATGCTAACATCTAACACATTTTTAATACTATTGCCTGTTGAGATCCTATTAGAAAATGATTCAGAGTCTGGAAAGTTAGGGGGGAAAAAAAAGTTAATTCCCTAGAAATAATACAGTCATTATGTGTACACACAATTCAATATGTAACTTGGGTTTTTTATAGCCTCTCTACCATCCTGTACACCAGCTTTTTAAAATTGCAGTCACATTCATTATAAAGTAAATGCTTAATGCAAGTGATTCTCAAAACAGTTTGTAATTTAAATTCCTATTGGAAATAAAAGTAATGACCTGCAATAGCTCATTAGTGGCCTTGCAAACGTTCATTATTTCCTTTCTCTTTGTCTTTCTCCTGTTTTTCTCCCCTTGCTAAAAGACAGGGGAGTTTAAAGGTTTAGATTACCTTTAGAGCTATCCATCTCTAATGACCCATGAAAATGAACATTCGATTCCTGAATGAGGAAACCATCATTCCCTGGTGTTTTCAAGGGGATAAGTGTATTCACTTAGCAATCCGTGAGGAAGCTAGATATCCCAGATAATTTTAAGGAATTATTTTATATTTATGCTCAGGAGATTTTTTTTTTTAATTGTTCTAAAATGTCAAATCAAATACTGAGAAGTCCAAAAAGTCCCTGAAAAGATGGATAAGGACACTTGGGATTTTGAACCCAGGTTATTTCTAATGATACCCTGGATGCTGCTACACTACCAAAAGTTTATCTGGCTCCCCATTGCATTGGAGATGCACGAGGAGAGGGTGCCTGACCTCTCTGTGCCCTACGCCAGCTTCCCCTTGCAGCACTACTGCCTAAGCATCAAATGGCTCTCGCCAGTTGGTGTGCTTCAACACAGCCCATCTCCACTGGCTTCTCTGTTGGATGAAGAAGACTTAGCATCTGCCATGCAGATGATCCTTGGATTGCTGGGGAGAACAACGCAGGAGAGAGACAACGTGGGGTTGCAGTGAGATTCTGTGTTACTTAGTCCCAGGAGCAGGACTTCATTAACAGTTCTTGCTCTGGAATGGTGTTATCCTTAAAAATATGCTCATCCTTAAAAATATGCTGCCTTGTTCACCTGTCTCTTTTATTGCCCTGAAGTCCTCAGTCCCTCAGCACCACTCCTTGTTTGTCTCTATGGTGGCTCATGCGGCAGCAGCCTGTGCTGCATTTCCGTATGTGGAAATGCATGTGGAAATGTGTGTGGAGCTCTCTCCGCCAAAGCCCTAGTAGCAGGAATTCTACAGGATTAAACCTCCTGTATCCCACATGGCTTGAGCACACTCTGCTGTAGTATGTCCTCAGAGGAAAAATGAGTGCAAAAAATGTTATTTTTACTTAGTTTCTCTCTACCCCAGTGATTTTCCTCCTCATTAGCAATCGAGACTTGGAGATTGTCAGTACACTGATGATTGCTGATAGGGGCAGGCCTTAATGCAAACCTGTTTAAAATATAAAATAAAAGATTGCTTGCCTGTAGAAGTCTCTCAGAAGTTAAGTTTTACTGACTACTTTCTATATATGCAAAGGGATTATTTTGGCAACGTATGCATGAAACAAAACCTGGTAACATGCTTAAAAGCATTACCTATTGTTGGAATTTGGGTTATTCAGTACAGCCATTAGATCACACCCAATAATTCTGTAAAAGTTGATTTTTCCATCGTAAGGTCAATTCACTTTTATTGAATTGCTTCAAGCGGGTTTCTCCAAAGCACAATGCTCCTCTGTGAGCCACCAGCCACCAGCACCATGGCTGTTACCTGGTTTGCTGATGCTTACATTAGGTCATCTAAGAATCAGGTTTGACTGAGTTTGGACAAAACTAGCTCACTTGACCTATGTTGAGTTTCTTTTAAAATAAACTAGTCAAGGAATGCTCTTTCTCAGTCCTCTCATCTGCTTTCTTGTCTAAACTTTGAGACCACTTGTCTCTGACTGGTGAGACTATACTGGAAGCATCTTCTTCTGTCTGTGCTGGAAGGCAGCTGCTCTCAGCCTGGTGTTACGTCTACCTCTCAACAGAGAGAAACAAAAGCTCAGTCCCCAGTTTCTCATAACTTGCATGGACTAAGTTGTTTTCTTTTTAAAAGTTTTAGCGCT
The DNA here is from genome assembly GCF_965183815.1 of Platalea leucorodia. Taxonomy (NCBI): domain Eukaryota; kingdom Metazoa; phylum Chordata; class Aves; order Pelecaniformes; family Threskiornithidae; genus Platalea; species Platalea leucorodia. The sequence goes on from NC_138831.1 coordinate 45,260,750, forward strand.
ATTCTTATTCAGATCACACACCCATTGGCTTGCTTCCTTCTCATTTAGCGTGTACTTTGGTGTGTCAGTCGTTTAGCTTTGCCCATCAGGTTCGTGTCAGATGTGATGCTAACCGCCTATTCCAAATTCCACTTTAAAACAATATCGTTCCCACTTTGTTCACTATAAACTGACTACACAGTACCACCTGCTGATGGGCCGGCACACAAACCTGGCTTTTATTACTGCTTTTTCTGAAGGCAGAGTTGCCTGTGACAGCCTTGCTTCTTAGAAAGGGGCCCTATGTAAGAGGTAGGAATGCTTTCGTGTTCATGCAGTGCTTTAGACTGTCATCTGCTACCACTTAGCAAAAGGATAATGCTGTGTCACAAGGAGACTTGTGCTTTAGAAGAAAGTGAATAGTCTCCATTTTTCAGAGCTTAAAAGGGCAGAAAAAAAATTGGAGCGTAAGCCAGCAGGCCTAAGGCTATTCTGATTTACATTAGAATCTGTATAGGCCCTGTATGGCTGACAAAGTCTAGTAATCATCTACATCTACTTGTGTCACCCATCCCAAAGTTAAGGAATGAAGTATCTGAGTATCAAGGTCATTACATTTCATTAGTCTTCATTAACATGAGAGCCAATCTTGGTCTGATCTCCTATTTCAAAAGCTTTTACCACTGAGGCACTAAAACCCTTGTCCTCCCCAAAATTCAGGAAATAAATTTGTGTAATCTCAAGTTAGGAAGCAGGCTTGTGCTTTTACTGTATGAGTAATACAGTGAAATATTGATTATAGTTTTTCAGTTGTTGATTCTGAATCCCTCCGTCAACCCAGGAAAGTTCCAGTAACTTCTGGCCCAATAAAAGTTTGCAGAATCTGCCCCTTCCTAGGGAACAAAATCAGTGTAATCACAGCCAGATAACTGTCAAAGAGAAACAGTGCAAAGCCAAGAAAAAGAGGCGACAGAGCCAGAACTTGGTATTTTGCAAATCCAGATTCTCGTCTCCTTCAATTATCTATAGGGCAATTAAGAACAGTTTATCTTATGTCCAATAAAACATTGCCACTTTCAAGAACTTCCTTTCTCCCCAGTTTGCATGGTTTTCTCTCTTTTTGTTTTCTTCTTTTAAGATGTGAAATAGTCTGGTGCATGGGTTTTGGTTTAGGAAGGCTTGCGTTTTTCATTTCATTTCATCAGGACAGAGTTACATTTGTTCAGCATCTGCACAGGACAACATCTGGAGCCTCAGGAAATTCAGCTGTGTATGACGCTTAAATGAAATTACTTTTTCATGCACTTCAGAAGAGTATCAAGAGCATCTCTGTGACCAAACAGGGCCTTTTGTTCTCCTCCAGCAAATGTTTCCCATTAAAAATGTCATCTCCCTTACAAATTGCTTCATTGCCTTTGCAGCTGGGGTTATTGTTTTCATGGTTTTGTACTTGTGTGATTCTTTATGGGAGCAGAAAGCTAGGGAAAGAGGGGTTTGTTTTCTTCTCTATTTGCCCTGTGCGTGCCGTGCTTTGATTTCCCACCTTTGGGGTAGTGCGCCATATATTTACGTCTTTACCCTCTGGATTCGTGCAGCGCTCGGGCTGCCCGTGTGAGACAGGCAGCGGCACACGCCTGCCGTGGCTGTGGCGTGGGACTGTCCATGCTCCCATTGAACTGCTGAGCTGCTCTCTGACCTTCTCATCTCAGCTCTCTTGGGGCTGTTGTGCTTGCACAGGGATGGAGGGTGAGAGCAAGGATAAAGCAAAGTGAGAAATATCCATTTAAAGCTGGAATATAAAGGATGGTTTTTACCAAATGCAAGGCTTGGTATTTTCTCCAGTTATTCTTCCTGAGGAGAGTATGCAGGGCAGTTGGATCCACACAAAAACCTAAATTACCCTTAGGGACTTATGAAGTTTCCTGTGACTTTTCATGAAGAGTCTGACCAGAAATAAAATGAGCAGATGAGAGAAGGAGCTGGAGGAGTTCAAAGGGAGACAGCGGCAGTCTGTACCTACTGTAGCAGGCTCTAATAGCGCAGAGTACGTGCAGTCCCTTACAATAGCAAGCAACCCTGCAATAAACCTCACCTAGCAGCACAGAACTGAAGGGGCTGTGTTGTTTCAGTGAAGAACTGCTTAGAAAATGTCAAAACTTCAAAAAAATATTTTGCAGGGAGGATACCATTTAAACCCCAGACATAAATACCTTTTTTTTTTTTTTTCTCATCTCTCAATTTTCAACCAGGATTGCCTCCTTTGTGCATTTTGAAAAACACATTTTATTTTCTTTTTCCCCCACTTGAAGAGAGATACATGCCAAAATCTTAAAATCACAGAATATTTCAGGTTGGAAGAGACTTCTAGAGGTCATCTAGACCAACCCTTGCTCAAAGCATGGTCAGCTTTGAAGTCTAATTTCAAATAGCAAGTTATAAATAATCTAGAGGCTACATCTCACTTGCATAAGTGTTCACTGCACGGTAACACACCATCTGCTTAACCTGATATCTCTTTTTTTGGTAGGTGACTACAAATTACTCCTTAATAATTTCACCAACCATATAAACTCACTGGGTAATCAATTTATACAGGCTTATTGCCCACTTTCACAGTTCTAGTGCTAGTCCCACAGTATTTGCAGTTTTTCTTAAAGTGTTGATTCCTGGAGTCATGTATTTTCCTGGGAAAGCAGGTTTTCAGTTTTTCAAATGGCAGGAGCTACAGAGAAATGTGGAAAGACTCGTGCCTAAAGCATCATGAGAATGTAAGTAATATCCCCTCAAATTTATAATTCTTCACAAATCTCATTGTTATTTAGACATTCTGATGTTTAGAGCTTCAGCTTGTAATTCCAATTTCTCCTTCATTTAAAAAAAGGATAGGAATAGATGCAAATCTGGGGGGTCCTGTTTTGGTGAGTGGTTTCTTAATGGGCTGGCTTTCTAGGTTTGTTTCTCTATTTCATCTGGGACATCAGCAGCCATTTAGCTCACAAACCACAACAGTCAATTTGGCCGTCTCAGGCACAACAGATTTTACCATGTTACCTCTCCTCCTCCTCCCATCCCACTTCCACCCAACGGAAAAAAATTCGCTGTGTTAAATATAGCACCAGTCAGCCCTCTTGTGTGGCAGCTCCATTTCAGGCTGTAGCAGAAACATTGGGCACCACACTGTGGAAAATAAGTAAGTAGCAGTTGTAAATATACACGTATATTTATATGTATAAAATGGTGCTAGAACCCACAGTCTATAATTTGTGGGTGACCTTTAACAACATGAGGATAAATGGTTACAAATGAGAACCTCTGGTCTTGGCTGTTGTAACCTATTTTCTTACTCCTGTTAGTAAATCAAAAAACATGTATATCCATGGGGTTTTTTTAGTGTAACATTTGGCTTAGATTTAAGCCGGGATAACAGAACAAAGTAGAAAACCAAACAAATAAATATGATTATCCTGCAGTGTTTCATTTCATGGAATCAGGTTCTGAAATAAGCAAAGCGTGTGGGATACTTTAAGGTCTGTAAGACAGACACGTGCTATTCCCATAATGAAATCTACTCCCTGAATTACATCTTTGTACTATTAGGAGCTTTTTCTTCTGTTTATTTTGCTACAAGATTGTGTTTTTTCTGGAGCCAAGCAGCATGTTAAACTTCTGATTTTCAGAGGCCCTTGCGTGATGAGTCTGGCTACATGAAGCCCTCTTCTTGAAGCACCAGTTATGATCAGAGGGTAAGCTCAGTCTCCAAGATCCAGGGTATTCCAGGACGTTTGGCTTTGAAATGCACCAATAAGGATTATTTGTGATGAGGATGTGCACGGCGTTCAGGAATGGGATGGAAACAAATACATTTGTTACAGGTAGATTGTGAAATAGCAGTTGGGTGATGGTGACTCCCTCCTAAGAGCAACATGTAGGGAAAACTGGAAGGAGATGTAGCACTCAAAAGCTATAAATTTTGTTCTGAGTCCCTGTAATTACTTTTTTCCTGTCCTTAAATGTGCACATAAGAGCTTGCTCCATTCTATTTGTCCATCACAACACAGAGAAATAAGTTTTAGCAGGTCTTCCAAGACCTTAAGAAGTCAACAACCTTCTGGGCTCTTGATTTCTCCACCTTAATTTCAGTGGGTTAATTTCTCTGTGGCAGACTCTGATTGCTACTGAGCTGTGGCCCACCTGCCTTTTGCTTTGAAGCCAAGATATTCTTGTCACAATGGAAAATAAATGTTGGGCTTCATGAATTCATCAGCTTATTACCCATTTGTTTCAAGATTTTCCTGAACAGAGGGAGCAAAATGAAAAACCCCAACCAAAAGTAAAAACCCTGCTAGACCATCTGTATGTGGATTTCCTTTCTTTCATCTCTTTCATCCTTTCTTCACCTCCATCTCCACTAAACCTCATTTAAAATCTCTGCTTCATCCTCTGGGCTATTCCATACACACTCAATCTCAAGGTCAGCTGTTTATTTCCTATTTCCTTAGAGTACTTGCCCCAGTCAAATCTCTGCCACATTTTATCTCCCTCTTACCAGTCTGACATTTAAGGCTTTGTGGTTTGCTCCCATAAGCTCAGGAATGCTCGGGAATTGCACAGGTCTCCTGACCCTATATGTATGCAGCTAACAGATTTCATAGGCTTCTCGATTCCGGCTCAGCACCTATCCATCTTTTCTGCTTTCACTCTTACAAAGCAAGTTCTTCAGGGTTTCTTCACCAGAGTGATAGCCCTGCCCAGAGCTCGGTGGCTGCATAGAGCCCTTCAGCTAGCTACGGTATCTGGAAGAAGACTGAATTTATCAGCTCAGTTTCCTTATAAAGCCCATAAGGATCAAGAAAGAAGAACAGAAAAAACTACATGTCCCATGGTCAAATTAGCCTCACACAGGAACCCTGGCTTGGTGGATACCCGTGAGTCTGGCACCTCTTTTAGTGCCTGCAAGACTGGAAACTTTATTTGAGAAAATGTGTTCCTGAGAGATAACTTCACAGGGGAAAAGAAGGAAAGCACTGCTGGCATCGTAGAAGAAGGGGTACACAGGGAGCTAAACAGGATTGCTAATGGCAACAGGATTTTAATTTAGTTACAGCCATATAAACAATCGCAAACAGTGCCAAGACAGCCAGTAAAGCTTTGGGGAAAAAATAGCCAAAAGTAGTAGTGATTTCTGAGATGCCTAGAAAGATATGCATCTTTTGAATTGGGGAGGATGGGAAGTGAAAGAGCATTATGAACATGAGTCTTAGGGTTTTTACTCTTGAGAAGAAACAAGCCTAAGGGGCTAGGTTTGAGTTCCTTCAGGCCCAGAGGGAAGATATCATGCTTGGAAAAAACCTGGAGCACAGTACTGACATCAGAAGCAGGGCTCAGGCAGAAAAAGGCCCATAGGAAGGACCTGTGACACACTCCAGATCACGCCGTGTTAGTGTTGCCCTTAGCGCGGGTTACTGTTCTGCCTTTCTGCGAATCCTCATGTACTGCATTAAACCCATGGGCTCTTTACACAGCTATGATACAGAAATTAATCTTTGCAAATAGTTCCCTTGTCTGTACACTCCCCAGTCTCACTTCATCTCCCATACCATTTTAAGGAACTGTACAGCTCCGCAACCTCCTGAAATATTTCCCGTCATTTTTTTCCTTATTCTTATACTGAGCTTCTTGATGGTTTATCCTTCTGGTTATCAGAGCGATATAATATCTGAGTGTTCCTCATGAGGAAAAAAAAAAAAGTCAGCAAAAGCAAGGTTGGGATATCTCTGGTTCTTGTCTTCTTTATGGCTAAAAAGATCTCTTTCCTTCAGATGTGGAGGGATGGTGATGCTGTGAATGTCATCCTGCTTATGATGGAAAAAAGGAACGGTTTTCATTGTTTCCCAAAGGTGCTCTAACTGGATTTGTCTCATTTCCTCTGCAAGTTTGTTCCACAGCTGGATCTCTTCAGCCAGGAGACTTTGTCTCTGGCTTTTGCACTTTTTGTTCTGGACTTTGTGATCTGCACTGTCATGGAGAAGAAGTATAGCTGTCCAGCCAGCGTACAGATGAAGAGGAGGTTTGCAGTGTACCAGGCACTGTATTAATTACTCTGAAGATTAGCTCTGAGGACCTCAGTTAGGAAGAGAGGCAGACTAAGAGCACGTGGAAGTCATGGACTGGTTTGTTGTGGGTGAAGTCAGGCAAAGGAGCAAGTCACGAGGGAGTCCTTGCTTTTGGTTTGTATTTGCCTTGAGATACTGTGTCTGAATCATGGACACTGTACACAGCTCCAATACAGACACATCTGGGGATTGCAGGTGCCTTTTCTCTCGGTTATGGAGGTTGTGTCATTGCTATTCTTTTGTTTTTAATATACCTTTCTTGTACAAGATTCATTATTCTGGCTTCTATACCTAAATCCTGCTCCCTGAAGAGGTGGGAAATGTCATTTCCAGAAATTTGTGGATGTCTCAGTAAACTCTTAAAAGCTCAATAAGATTAAGGATGACTTTCTGCCCCCACCTCCTGCCTTTTATTCCCTTTTCCTAAACCCTACGTTCAGGCAGACAAGGTGCTCACAGAGAGGCATTCAGCAGAGCAAGGGGCACAGACGTTCAGCTGCAGCCTGCTGGGACCTACACTGATCTTCATTGTGGATGTAGTTCACATCTTTCCCCTTTGTGGCTTCAGCACTCTTCCCTGCTCTCATGAACCAGTTCCTTCTGATTTACATCTATGTAGGGGCAGCTAAACTGGTTTCACAGAGTTGCTTATTAAAACGTGCCTCCGTTATGCTCTCTTTCCTTCTGCTGCCACCCTTTTGCCCATGTTTGAATACAAGGGTAATTGCACCTTCCCTGCCCTCCAAGCCCTGGCTCCAGAAGTCCATCCCAGCTGACCCTACCCCATCTCCATGCTGCCTGGCCTTATCTCATAGCTGGTTGCTAGTACTTGGCAGCACACCTCATTCTGAGAGGTGTTTCAGTTATTGATGGGTGAGTGACTTGATTCAGAGTTTGGTTTGGATAAGCTCCAATAAATTGTAATGCTTGACTGTAGGTTATCTAAACTATCTGGGCCTCTTGAGATTCTAAATTGGCCTGGAAGATCCAGGCTGCTTTCTGAGATTTTGGCACTTGCTGATCCCAGAGAAGCTGCAAACAGCATGGCAACAGGCTCTTGCATGAGAGGTCAGCATTTCTGCTTCTTGTCTCAGCTGGATCCTGCCAAATGAGTGAGCAAGCAAACAAGCCCAGCTACTCAGCCAGGTGGGAGCATGAGGGGGCTGTAAAGAACTCTCTGGCTCCTTGTGCTTGAGACGTGCATTGCCAGGACCTGTAGGCTGGCGTTTGATAGAGAGGGGACTAGAGAGACTGTTGGCACAAAATTGGCTTTGGCACCTCAGTGCACTAGACCATGGGTAAGTCTGGGTGGAGGAGGGATGCTGCACCACAAAAAGTGGCCAATGGAGCTGGCTTTGTTCAGAAAAAAAAAAAACCACAAAAACAATAGATGAAGTCGTGACTGTCAGATTAAAGTGTGTATTTTTGCTTGCAATACAACCCCTCATAACTGAGTATGTACGAACATCTATAGTGTCATGGCTAACGCAATATCCTGTCTGTAGGGAGAGTAGGAGATTTGGACGTGAGCAGACTGAGCGCTCCCTTGGCAGAGCCTCACAGGTTCCAGCATGCAGTAGTTCAGTGACTTTCAAGCCAAAATTCTTGTCCAGATCATTGTGTTTAACAGCCACCGATAAACCTATCCTCTCAGACTTTGTCTATACATTTTTTAAACACATTAACACTGGTGATTTATAATTACTAAGGCAGGAAGATTGATGTGGAGGGAGAGAAAGTCCTGTCTTTTACAAATCTCTCTAAAGATCCAGCTGTTTAAAAAAAACAAAAGCGGTCAAAGATTTGGGTAGGTTCTGTAGAATAAACCACTCATTCCTATAACTGCAGTTGTGGATGGATTCCCTACAGAGTTTGGGGATGGGATAGAGCTTATACCTGCACTGCCAAGTCTGTCAGACAAAGAAAGCAGTCGTGTGACCTGATGATGTAATTTATTTTCACTCACCTTTGAATCCATTTTTCTTATCTCAGCCAAAAAGCACTGGGTAAACACAACCATTTTGCCAAACATGGACGTTAAATGGGAGGGAAAAAAAAAACCACCCCAAATACCTACATTCCCGTTACATTATAGCGTGTTTTTCAGAATAATTTGCAATGTCCTGGTGTTTTTACTTTGCATACTGCAACCCTCTCTCTCTCCAGCTTTATTCTGGTGTGCAGGCCTTCCTGCCCACACGGTATTACGCTTCATGCGGACGTCATGAAGATATTGCTAAATCACAGCTGTCTTGCCAGACAACTGGCTCTTCTTCTTGCCAGTTTTGTTCAGCCTCTGAAAAACTACAGGACTTGCGCTGGGCCTCATTCAAACTTAAATGATGTGCTCAGTTACAAATGCAAAATAAAATGCAGGACACTAACAAAGCAGTTAGGTTTTGATTAATTCTGTGAAAGGGTTAATGGGATTCTTTTTTTTTTTTTCCACTCTAAGGGGAAAAAAAAGACAGAGTGAGAGACCCAAGTGGACACAACTAGAACAAAGCCCTGTTTATGATTAGTATGGCTGAAAATATCCATGTTAGGCCAGGTGCAGATGGCTAATTCCCCCAGACTACAAGCCAATTTAAACCATAATTCCTGAGATAGACCACTTTTCCCAACATTAATGGGAACCAGCTGCTTCCTATTAATAATATGGATGATTACAAGGAAAAAAAGTGGGGGAGGGAGCAGTGAAGTTAGAGAAGATATTATTTTCCAGACTGTTGGTTGTGTCCTGCTGAGGACAGTATGGAAAGCTATGGAATATGAGTCTTGAAAAACCTGTCAAGTTAAATACGCACAGTGTGTTTGCTCAGAAGAAGGATTGAGTTATCTGTGTACTTCTGTGTTTCGGTGACAAGGTTATTTAAGGAGTAGCAATTGTATTTATTTAGTTATTTGCTGGTTCTTTGCTTTTGCCTTCCCTCTGCTGACACTGGATGGTTTTGATTAGCTTCCTAGGAGGGGAGCACATTGCCTTTGGTACATTGAGCCTGGCCGTTCCCACCAAAGCCTGATTTCTTGTGAGATTGTAGAGTACATCAAAGCAGAAGGACAACAAATGATCTGAAGTGTTCTCCTGAGAGCCTGACTTGCTGGTTCAAGAAATTTGTTCGGGCTTCCATTATCGCTGTGCTAGTGTGAGATGAAATGTGAAGACATGGCAATTCACAGCATGTAATACCAATGTGTCTCAGGAGTGAGTTTTTTCTGTGTTCTTTATGAACACAGAATTTTTTTGTGGGTTTTTTTTCCTTTAGTTGTTTTGGGGAATCTGAGTAGAATTAAAAAAATAAACTCCACGACATACTTATTTTACTTGTTTGGAAGGCGAATGGAAAAGGCCTGTGGTATCAGTCATCTTGGCTATACTCCTTGTTTCCTATGTAGACATGATTCTTAACACAAGGATCATTTCTTTGAGATTGATGAATAAAGGTGACTCGCTACAAATGTCTCTCTTGCCCCTGCAGGAGATGAGTAGGAACCAATGCCCTTTTCCCAGTTATTCTGCTAGGACTTTGTGGGATTCTTGGAGACATTTAGCTCACGCAGGCTGCATTTCTTCTTAATCCCTTTGATGAAGGTCTCTGGACATGTGGAGGAAAATCGAGCTCATGGCATTGTAATTCCTGCTGGAGGGTTTGCAAGGGGCATTTTTGTGTACCTGAAGAGATGCATAGATAGAGTAAGCTGGAGTTCCTTTCTTCCCAACCTGAGAGTACAAAAGGGCATGATGCCTTCCCAGACCATGTGGACCTTGTACATACCTCCTCCAAACGGACGAACTGCAAGGGACCCTCATAGCCTTGCCTGATCCTCACTGATTTGTAAGAGGAAGTGGGGGAGAACCAGAGACTAGGACTTTGATTCTTTAATACCCTGATTACTCAGCATTATAAGAGGGAGACAGGAACCATGGTTCTTGGAAAAATTTCCCCCACTTAGGCTATCTTCTGTCCCTTGCTAGGTTACAGGAAGAGCCCTTTTAGTAAGTCAGGAGCAAAATATTTTCTATATCACAAACTATTAGATGGAAGCTCTGAGGAAAAAAAAAAAATATCTCTTTGACCTTCTAGCTAAGCCGTGAAACTAAGGACATTCCAGCAACGTATCCCAGTGGCAACACTTTGTTTTCATTCACATGTCTTAGTAGCCCAGCCCATACATGGGTCACCAGCGCGTCTCTCTAAGGTATTTACTGTAAAGAAGAAAACCTCCACTGCCCATATCCAAACTTCAGAGCGGTATTTAAAGCAGACATAGCAGAGGTAATAGGAAAGAGATTATTGATTTTATGTATGTAAATAGAGCATAGTTAAGTTGACAATGTCTCTTTAAATAATTGAAAAAATCAGCCTCAGCTGACAGTAGCTCACTAGATAATGAAGCTGGTTGTGGAAGAACGTGAATAATTAGAGAGTGGGGATTCTTTCTGCATGGAATTGACCCTTGGGGGCTCAGAGAAAGCAGGATTTGTGGCTGCTCTGAAATGCCAGCGGTCTGGTCCAGCATTCCTCTTGTCAATATGAACCTTGTGTTTTTATTGGAAACACGTGTCAAAACAAAACAGCGTTTGAGGCTGCTGCTGAGAGAAGGTAGGCAAGGCCAGAGACAGCCAACCTGTTTTTCTGTTTCTTGCCAAAAATACCATGCCACTGCTGCCCATCATGCTCAAATGGAAGGAGAGATGGTAAGAACCTTCATAGTAAATAAATTGTTGCTATACAGGTATGTACAGATAGAAAAATATCTTACACTACTGACTCTGACACTATTCCCTCCTTAACAATGCTATTCCCACTCAGAAAATTAGAGAAGTCAGAGTGGCTTATGGCATCCTGTTGTACCTTGATAATGCCTAGATTGAGAGTTTATATTACAGTATTTCCCTAAACGAAAGCTGTTGCAGCAAGCCAGTCGTGATCTTTCCTGGATGGGCAGAGGAGTATTCAGTGAAGACCTCCCAGTCATATGTAATATTTTACTCCCTATGGGCTGCCAAAACACTTTGAAAACTTTGTAAATTATGAATTTTGGAACCATTACCTGTATTATAGAAAACTCAAAGTAAAGAGGTGAGAGTCCTAGTATCTGGTGTTTACATAAATAAGTCTTTGGGTTTGTTAGTTTTCTTTTCTTTTTCCTGATTTAAAATTATTTTGTTGGGCTGATGTTAAACATCTGCCTCTTTCTCTGCTCTCCTCCCTATCCCACCTCCTGAGATGGTTTTATTTCATGGGGGAATTAAATGGTTTGGGGAGCTAAAGAACCCAATTTGTAATGTGCTTTAGGGGCTTTCAGAATGAAAGGCAGGGATTGCAGTAGAGTATTTAGTTATTAGTGTTTCCATATTTCTTTCCCTTGATCTACCTGTCCCATCATGTTGTCAGAGCTTCACAGTTGAGATTTGAGGCAATAATGGTGAAAGCTGTAGCATGTGAGCCCTATTTAGGCCCAGCACCATCATACTTCTGGACTGAATCTAAGCCTAATTGAAAAGGCAAGTGGATATCTCTGGCAAAAGAAAACATGGCTGTCACAGGCTTTACCAAGTTCAGTTTAACACAGTAGAATGTGCTCTGGCATCTTTGGTTTCCATTTTAAATATAAAATTAAAGACATATTTCCTCTGTTATAGGTTTCAGGGATGATTTACAAACCAAAAAAGACTCTACAGCACTCCAAGGTCTGGCCCTTGTGATGCCAGGGAATAAGTCTCTGCTCATCTTAGTATCATCTCTGCAACACTTTGTGCAAGCCTACTTACATAGTGCAGTATGGGCAGCTGGTATAGTTGTCACCATTCCTCATTGCACCTCTGATCTCTTCTTATGTATTTCCTATTGCTCCTGAATAATTCAAGAAATAAAAACTATTTGCAAACAAGTTCCAAAGGATTAGAGATGAGTTTTGGATTGGAGACCCATGGAGGTGGGATGAGAGGATTTTGCTTGAGCCCCATTTCTTCGCTGCTGCCACAAGCGCAAGTAGCTTTGAGACATTCTCTTTGGAAGGTCAAAATGTCCCAAAACTTTCAGGCAAAACTCAATCTATTTCCATCTTCTGAGATCTTTTTCAATCATCACTGTTATTTCAGAAGTATTTCTTTCCGTGACTATCCATTTTCAGTTTAGAAATTGCAGAGGACTTTTTTTTTTAGTCGATACTTCTTTTTGTTAGTTTGAACCACCATGTGATGATTGTCATGTGCACTTCAGAATACAGTTTGTGGGAAAATTTTGCCCTCAGTAATAGTTTTACCAAGAAGAATTTCCCTTATTAATTGATTGGACAAGTTTAATTGATTCTTTAATGGAATGTCAAAAATTGATACCCATTCTGGAAATCTAAATCCACTTCTTGTGGTCTTTGACAAAGCTCTTTGGTTTTATTTCTGTCTGATGCATTTTAGTGTCCTCATTGCTTACTGAGCAAAGACTCTGCTATGAATCAAGCACATTTTGGGAAAGGTTATTACAAAATAAAAAATTCTGGAGATCCTCAAATTGAAGAAAAATGATCTGATAGCAGGCAGACTGAGCTCTGGATGGCTCCTTTTGAAGACCTCATCTGTCAACTAGGAACTGGCACAGGCAGCCCTTGGATTACAATGGAATTATAAGCACACTCTTCTCACAGCGGTGGCACAATTGTTTTGAAACTAGGCAGATCTTCTGTGTTTACTATTTGGCAGGTTCTGTGTTTTTGGCTGGCAGCCATGTTGAAATGTGTTTAGTTTTAATTGACAGCCATGGTCAACACTGCAGATCCCAGGTAGGTACTGCTAATCCTGACAAGGCAAGGCAGAAAGAGACAGCAGGCTTGTATTCCAGCTAGCTGGAGACTCAGTCTTCAGGAAAGCAAAGGCACTTTGCCTCTAGACAATTCACTCTCAGGAACTCAATCTCCAGTCTCATATTCCACCTCAGCACCTCTTTGTAAGCAGCCCACAGCCACGGCAGCTGTAAGCTGTTGCAAGCAAAATGTTTTTGTGATCAGCTTTGATGCAATGGGAAGCCAGGTGCTAGTATCCTTGCACGAGAGATCTTATTAGAGCAGAGAGACATCCAGAGTTGTATTTTCTTGGATTTGAGACTTGAAAGCAAGAACAGTTACACACAGACCTGTAGTTTAAAATATAAGAGACATTCCAAAAGTGCATATGGTTAGATTTATGTAAGTCACAGTTTGTAATGGTTTAGATTTAACCTCCTAGTCCTTGTGAGAGAGTTTCAGCCTTGCTCTCAAGAGAGTAAAAGAGTAACACAGAACATTTACAAAAGTAAAAAAAAAAAAATAGCATATGCACAGACTTATGATGTCTTAGTCATGACATCTAATTAGGGACAGCAATGATTTCTGTGAACCACAAAATCATTAGTTTCAGTTGGCATAAAATTCCACAGAATAATACTTGCAACTATCTCTCAGTCTATCTGTCTCTCTGTCTATCAGTCGCGCTCATATGCTTTATTATTAGTGATGCATTCCTTCTCATGTTATTGTCTTCCTTATAAGATAGTTTCTCAAGGAATTCTTTAACTTCCCCCTTAAGTGCCTTGCATTTCAAGTGGCTGCTTAACAGAGCTCCATGGTAAAAGGACTTGTATTTATGGAGAAAAGTTTGCGCCCAGGTATCAGGACAACAAGCCTCCTATCAGTGTTTAGGTCTTATCCTTATTAACAGTTTCTGCCTCTGACAGAGAAAAAGAAACAGCACCATTAGATACTACCCAAAGAGGACACTGAAGGTAGAGATTTACTGTGCCAAAGAGAGCAAAGGACATTCAGGGTGTTACCTGGGAGTAAATGGGGCAGTTGTTCCATCCCTGTGTCATGGGATGCCTCCAGTGAGAAAGTAAGCCAGACCCTGACACGGTCAATGACAGCTTCAGAACGTGACTTCTGTGAATTAAGATATTCCCCAGCCTCCAGATAAAATTACTGGTAGTATCTCTGTGGAGAGACATCTTCGGAACAGCACAGCATTTATGAATTTGGATTATTTCTGAGAGCTGTTTTTTCAATCTGGGAGAAGTTGAAGAATATCCCCCAGTCGTTCATTTTTAGTGGAGCTGCAGGATCGAGGTGGAGACCTGGCTGTTCCAAACTTTCCAAAAGGCATTTCCAATAGTAGAGTAGCCCTATTTTCTCCTTCAACAGGTCTTTAAACTGTGCAGTACTTGTTCATCAGCCTCAGACTTTGATTTGGCACTGCTATGTCGTGCAGATGTAGCAATCACATTTGCGAGCCTGGAACTAATTAAAAATGGAATATTTTAGATCAGTCATGGTGAGTGTGGCCAGATTTACAGGGAGAATACAAGGGAGCTTAAGGAGCAGAGTGACCTAGCCTCTTAAAAATGTTCTTCCTTCAACATTGGTACATTACCTACAGGCCAATTGGGTTGGTCCTTTACAGCACTGTCTTTATGCACCCTCAGGCTGGTTAAAGTGGAGCTTTAAGGAGACACAGGCATTGCACGGTTTGCTACATTCCAGATTCATGGAGAATCATCTCTAAAATCTGCCTGGCATGACATTGGTTTTTTTTTATTCTCATTTTTAAGAAGGCATACCTGCCAAGCCTGTCCATCAGCTTAACAGGAGACAATAAGTTAAAGGCAGTGGGGAATAGAAAAATCAGGAGATCAGAACAAAAACAGGTGAGGAGATAGATGTGGCTCTAGCCCTGTAGCAACCATATGTCTGATAGCTGCAGAGAATGGAGTAGGGCCATCAAAGGTAATACTGTTACCTAAAATTTGGAGGCTGCACTGATTTCCATGAACCTCTCCAATCCTATGAAGTGGTTTTGTGAGTGACTGAAGAGAGAGCTCGCCTGCAGACAGCGCTGCAGGGTCTTTGGGGAGGAAAGATTATCCACAGAGCAGTTATACGGTGGGTCACCATCATTTTCTCCTTGCTCAGCTCAACATTTTCTAGGCTTTGCTGCTCCTGGCTGCCAGCTCTGCACCTGCTCTGTGCTGAGTCAAGCTTAGAAACAAAGAAAAAAACAAAGAAAAAATGATCTCTCCCACGGCGTAGTCAGGGCTCATTACGGATCAGTGCTTTTTCCCTTTGCAGCTCACCAACAGCTTGCTCTAGCTGTGACTGGCAATCGGTGTGCCACGACACCAGTCACACACCAATTACACCACTCATCACGGTCTGGTGGGGACATCGGGTTCCTGTCACCACTGCTTTGTGTCACCTGGTTGTCTCTTGGGCAGCACCCAGCTGCGAGTGCCTTGAGTCAGGATCTCTTAACTGTGTGCAGACTCTCTAATGGGCTATTTGATTAGATCCTTGGGAGACTGCCTCTGAGCAAACAAATAAATGACAATAATAAGGCTGTGGCCTAGATGTTGCAGCTACTGGAGCACAGAAAGCTTACCTGTAGGTTGGCATTCAGATTTGACATTCCTTGTGTGACGCTCAGATGGCAAAGCCTGTTACTGGTTTGTATATAGAAAGGTGACTTTTCAGTCCTGGTCCCCCACAAAAGTTTGTGATTTGCAAACCCCAAGATAAACAGATAATTTAGCATCATATAGTGATTTTTTTTTTCTTTTAATCCCAAAAGACCTTTAAAATTAATTTGTCGACAAACTGGTAAAGTGTTGAATGCAGGTGGAGGCACTATGGCGAGGAGGTGGTTGGGGGGTGTCTCCAGCCATTTGCACCTAGCTTTTCACTCTAAGGGACATACTGTCACCAAAAGGCCCCATGTGGTTCTGCTGAGGGTATCCAGCAAATACCTCAGTTTATCAGCCCGCCTTAAAGAAAAATAAATAACAAATCAACTTTTCTTAAACATGGCATGGCTTGCAGTCTCTGCAAGGGGTTCTTTGCAGCATGGCTTATATTACCATTAAAATGATTTAACTGGAACCTCTGCTCAGCAGCATTGTAGGTGACATGTTCCCTAGCTGCGGTGTATCCAAACAGATTGTTGCAAGGCCTTGAATAAACATTTTGTAAGCTTAGCTCTGAAGCAATTTACATCAAGCAGCATTTATTTCATGGGTGCCAACTAGTTCTTGTGTATTCCTGACAGAGCAGGCAACGTTTTTTCTCAAATCTGGTGGGTGTAAACAGAATACCTATTAATAATGCGACAGGAACCTAACTGAATGCAATATTTATGGCTCATGCATATGAAAGTCTCATAGCCAGTTTGCTTATAAAGAGCTCATGAATTCTGTGGTTAATGTTTGAAATCAGTAAGAGAACAAGAATAATTTTAAACATTTTTCTCACAGGCATACCTACCCACACACTTTCATTCCTAATATAATATGAAGGATTGATGCTTTTGTCAGAATAGGCTGAATGGAGAGATCATCAAAGCTGGTCCATCCATTGATTTCAAGAGGTTTAGCACTAGGTTCAATACAATGTAGTGAAGAATTAAACTAAAGCATTCAAAATCTAGCAAAAGGAGCAAATTCCCAGGGCCCTTAAATTATTCTTGCATGTTACTATGGTGAAATCTCAAGTTCATCCATTGATGTCAGTGACGAGTTTAAACTGTGCTGAAACGGAGCAGAACCAGGTCTTGGCCGGCGCAGCAGTCGTTAGGTGGTGAGTTGTGTGCTAAGCACCTTAAAACTGAACCGCGTCCAAACCCCAAGTCTGCAGAATGGAGATGGAAATTTTGTGAAGCGAGGCTTCAGTTTGAGTATTCTTGCTCCTTTTTGCTTTCACACAAATTAGCAGAGTTCTAAAAACAGCTTCTAATGCTCATTTCTACTGGCACGGCCGCTATTGATCGTGTCCAGAAAGAGGAATGGAAAGACACGACAGAATTGGCAATGATCCCGAGCCGTGGAGTTTGGATCTAAACCCCGATCCAAACTTTGCTAAAGAACAGGAGGGTTTTTTTTGTATCTGGAGGTTTCATTTAATCTCTTGTACGTGCCTGGAAAATCCATAGCACTGGAGTATGGTGTTTTCTCAATGGATATGATCTATCGGATCTGGTGCTCTGGGGTGACCAGCTTGGTGAGGAAACTTTTAACCTGGGAAGAGAGTGGCCTAAGCAGCAGCAGCATCTGCAGGGGAAAGGGGTCTCCAGCCATGGGAACCAGGAAGGCAAAGAATATTCCGAGCTTTCCCAAACATGGCCCAGCTTGAATGTCTCATCTAGCTTTTTTCCAGAACAGTCTTTTTTTTCAGTTGTTCGGTCAGCTGGAGGAGGTATAGTACTTAAAACCTGATTCACAAATGCTCCCCTGAATAGGCTGGAAACTTTAGTCAGCATGAAGATTTTGGTCACTTTGTGATTAATACTTGCCTGGTATTTTTTTTTTTTTAATGAGTTGCAACTCATTAAACTCATTAAACTCACTGTTTTCAACCAAACGTTTGCACCTGGAAGTGCATTTATTATCATTTACAATTTGTTGGGTTTTTTTAGTTTAAGCTCTTCAGTCTCTCCAGTCAAGAAACAGAAATACTAGTGTGTGATTGAGCCAACCAGTATAAACATTATTATTAAAATCAACTAACAAAATATTATACTGTACAATTTACAAAAAGACAACAGATTGGCAATTGCTTGTCCAAACTGTATGGTAAGTATATTCCAGTAATGAGTGGCTTAGCAGAAAACAGGAGAGAAAAGACCACAAATAAAATCAATATTATTATAAATATTATTTACCACAAGTAATTTGAAAAGCTCCGTTTTCATCCAAAACATTTGTTTTAAATTATATGCTGACATATTCTGGAAATAACTATGATAGACTATTTTTAAATTAGTAGTACACAAAGGAGTTTCTTCTTTATGTCCTTTTTCACATCAACAGTTTCTGATTTCTGACGTGCTAAAATAGACTTGGATAGGAGTTTATGTGTGTGTGTATGTATGCATGTAGCCACTTTTATTTATTTATTTTCTAGTTTGGACTACAGAATCGTGTGCTTTGGGAAGCAGGTGGTTTCCAGCATTTGAAGAGATCTGCATGTTAAATGAGTTATGTTTTGTATTGCAGGGAAGTATTGCTACATGTATTTTCATGACATTCCTTTCAGGCATCTTTTTGGGTTCATTTCCAAAATGCTATGAAAAAGTGATTTGCTTTCAGAAAAGAATTGCTCAGCTAAAAATAATAAATATGTTATAGCTAATGTGGAAACTAAATATGTCAGAGGTGATGTGGAAAACATTGGAGCAGACTGAGCTGAAAGGATAAATGATCCCAAGAAGGAGTCAAACGAAGCTGTTGCAGAAATTCTGACTTTTACCAGAGTCAGGACAGTTTCGAAACCACAGATGAAAGACCCTTGCTTCCCATAGAGGATTCAGGAGAACCAAGAGACTTTCTACTGGCTTGAGTCAGTCGCTGCCTGGCCAACGTATCCTCACACTGCCCCTTTCTGGGTGAAGGATCCAAATGTCATTGCTGCCCCAAGCCCTGCAACACCATTATGGGATGGCCAAGTGTCCCACAGAGGTGCATGCAAGCTGGGAACGCCATGTACTTATAGTTTCTGTGGCAAACACACACCTGTGTCCAGGATGAGCATTTCGTACGTCATATGTGTATGTTGCTTTACCACCAAATATCACATTGGCTAAAGGCTGACAGACAGCTCTGATGGGTGTCATCTCTGCTTTTGAGAGCATTCATCTTACCAGATCTCTCAGATCAATTCTCCAGTTTGGTGACCAAAATGAAAATTAAACATCCTATCCACCAGGAAAACTGATTTGAAAATACATTTTTAACCCCAGAGCAATCTTTTACTTGGAAACTTAATTGTGTTCCTTTAAGAAGATGTAATTAAGTATCCTCATGGCAGACCATCAGTTTTTACAAAGCATCTCTAGAGCAGATAGACATCATTACTAATACAATTCTTGGAGGTGCAGGCAGGAAAATAAATTGGTTGTCATTGGGACGTCATCAATATAATGAACATCTGACATGTAGACTGTTTGTTTCAGATGAAGCAGACATAGATGAGGGGGAAAAATTGTTAATAAGAACAGCAGACAGGACGTTGCAGACTGTATCTGTCTCATGAAATGTTATTTGCTGCCAACACATCACAGTAAAGAAAGTCTGTTCTACCTGGGAATAGATGAGAAAAATAAAGTGAAGAGACACTTTCAGGTATGTCCTGAGAAGCACTGCTGGATAACGCAGTTTGAGTCTTTGACTTTTTTTTATTGCATCTCGGTAGCTACTTTCATTTCAGGCAGGAAATTGATAGTTTGCCTGTCTTTTATTTCCATTTATCACTACAGCAAAATTGAACCTTTGATTTTTGAAACTATACTGTCTCCAAGAGAAATCAGTAGCTAACATTGTCATTCAGACAAATACAAAGCAGAGCTGGTTCAAGTTTTGCAAAGCCTACGGGGAAATTTTGACATGCAGAAATGCATACCCAAATGCCCTTGGCTGCCTCGGGGATTTCCGGCAGCATCTGCAGGATGCGGAGGAAAAATTCCAGGGTTGAAAACAGCTGAAAATATTCTATGATAGTGTCCCAGCTCAGCACTCTTTAGTCTTACTTGTCTTACGTGGATTTAAGCATGTGTTTATTGTTAAGGGTAGATGTGAAATTCAACAGGAACCCACTGCTTTTCTAAGCAGGACCTTTTCTGATTCGTGAATTATTTGGAAAGTGAACCTAGACTCTTTCAAGTCTTTTCTTCCAATATTCATTAACAAGTTTGGACAACGTACACTCTTTGATTCAACTGTTTCCTATTCAATTTACGTGATGGGTGAATTAAACCACACAATATAATTCCTTTTCCCAGTTTTAGATGACTGAAACACACTGAAGGAGAAAATTTTCACTTTGTTTATTTGGAAGAGTTTTGAATGAACAGTTACTCATGTCAAAGGGATTAGCGAAGGGATTTATCAACATACTCACACAGATCTGCACTTGCCGGGATATGTGTTAGCTAAAACTCCACAAGTCAGAGCAAACTACAAGCAATGCCATGAGAAAGTATCCTTATGCAACTAGAGCAGCTCGAAGCACTGTGCACACCCCGAGCTCATCAGGAGGTATAAATAAGCCTCCTCGTGAAATGCATTTGGCCAGAGAAAGCATGGTAGACAGCGTCAAAGTTTACCTGGAATGTGAAAGAGGTAGCCAAACCTTGAGAGGATCAAAAGTTCAGATAGACAGCCTAATGCTCAGATACTAGCGTGAATGCTCTCCAAACCTACCCGAGCCATCTGGGCCCAGCTTATTAACCTAGCAGTGTCATGAGAAATGGTTTTCTCACAAGGTTTCTGATGCTTCCTGTTGTTTGACAGGCAGGAAATACCATCAGAAGAGCCTTTCTCGCTGGAGTTCATCATTTTCGGTACGAGAGGGAATCAGGAAGTGCAGAGGCAGCGCGAAAATGAAAAACAGCACGCTGGGGTTGGGATGGGGGGGCAGAAGGGATATCGAGAAGGAAAGTTAATCAAATTTTCTAATGCCACAGAAACAGGCTAGTTTTGAGAGGTATCAGCACACGTGAGAACGGGCTGCTGCGTCGGGCGGTAGCAGGATGTGCTTCTGGAAGAGCGACTTGCCCCACCCGTTGGTGCAGCCCAGGTAATAACATTTCCCTGCAACTGGGGAATGCAGCAGGATGAGACACTGTTGAAATGAGAAGCTGCAGATGCAGCTCTAAAAAGACACTGCAGCTCTGAAAAGAATTTTCCTTGTAAGGATCCCAATTCAGTAACATTAATCTTGATGCTGTTGTTGCTTCGCAATGTATCTGGCATCCTGGAAAGGGTCATCATCCATTGTTTTATTATTATCTATTTTTTATTTTGCAAGGCTCTAGTTAAAACCTGGGCTACCTGCTAGCCTATGTGGCATCGCCTCATTGCTCCCGGGTGACAGGACAGCAGCAATCACCTCTGATGACGGATTCGGCAGTGTACGGCTGTGCTGTTTTGCTACAACATGAGCAAAAGGAGGATTCTTTGTGTGCAAGGCTGAGGCTGTGTACACATGTGCGTGAACTCTCCAAAAGCAAACAACTAACCTTTATAAAGCCAAATTCCAAGCAAGAAACCAGCTCAGCAGCTGTGAAAGGTGTCTCTGTGTTTCATTGTTGATGAAAGTACAACCCACAGTGACTCAAACCTCAGGATGTGGTGAGAAGCTGAGAAGAAAAGAAAGATAGAGAGTGGGGGAGAAAGGGGAAAAAAAACCTTCTCAGGATGAGGAGTTCAGACATGCCAGATTTCTTTGGCGCAGACATTGCTGTCATGAGCCTTGCAGACATTTAATGTTTGATTCCCTGCTTTCTTTTCACTTGGCACTGAGTGTGAAGATTTTGAAAACAGCATCACAAAGTGTTTTAAATTGCAAAGCTGACCTGTGAGTGACATAAACAGCATCTCCTTCATATGCTACAAGTTGACAGTGCAGGCAGGAACCTGCCATGTGAGAGCTGTCACCAATCTGTCATTAACCTGCATCTACTCACTGTGACATAAACGTCGATGATCATTTTCCTCCACTCCAGCCCTTTCTTGAACTCTTCTGGGAAAGCAGAAGGCAGCAGCCTGAAGGACAGGGACTTGGCTTGGAAAAAGGGAAAGGGAAAATCTAGTTTGGAAGCTGAATGCTAAAAGTAAGCATTGATTTCCTATCAGAGAGGTGAAGTGTTCAAATTTGCTACGCTGCTTTGGCTTGAAAGGCATTTATCCAGTCATTGGGACGACCAGGTGTGCTGTGTTCAGATGAGATAATGCTTCAGGATTTGTTCTGAGGCCCCAGATTTTACTTCACCAGCTCTGGCCATCTGGCTTAGGCACACTTCTTGCTGAAGCAGCAGGAGTGACTTGAAGCTTGGTGGCCTCAGTGTTTCTCCTGTGATGCTGTTGTCAGATATTTAGCTATAGAAACACTAGTTCAGGCATAAGAACAAAACTATCCTGTAGCAGATATTACCTAACTAGCAGAACAGGTCTTTTTTCTATTGAATATGTGTTTTCCTTCACTTGCAGTGAAAGAGGAGTGCAGCCACAATATGAATGAAGTGAGAGCAGAATGAGGTAAGGGACAAAGAAAATAAGAAATGGAGCAAATCGCGTGAAGACTGTATGGGCTTGTCTCTAGCATTTACTGATAGGAATAATACAGGATCTCCTGTCAGGTCTAATCAAACCTGTTGAGTTGACAGATGCTGATTCAGCACTGAGACACAGTGCCCGCTCTTCAGAGGAGGATTTACAAAGGTCAACTTGAGCCCCCACAGCAGTGATTTTCACAGGAATCCAGGAGCTACTCAGACAAGGCCCATAGAACATAACTAAGAAAAATAAGGCTATTATTGATAGAATTACATTGCTACACCTCCTCCATGAGGCCATTACAGAAGCCCAAGAGGCCTACAACTGGAGAGAGGTTGAAAATGAATGCTCTGTTGTCAGTGAAGAGGAGTCCAGCTTCAAAGGCTGTTTCAGAGCAGGAGCCAAACTGAGCTCCTCTACAACACCTTCACCGATGGTGACGAGAGTGGGACTTCAGTGTCCCTGGGGGAAGGTCTGCCTTTGAGAATAGCAGGTTGTGTCTGGTCCTTTTTAGCCTGCAAAGAGTTTGAACACATTGTTTGAGATCTGAGTGGTTGGAAAGGACCAGATACAGGAATAATTGCAGTGGTGCTACCTGGGCACCTCGGCAGTCACTGACACCTGATCTATGCCATGCATTATGGTCTTTGGTCTTTATTGGCTGATCGTTCAGAGATACTGACTGCAGCTACTCAGGAGCATATCACATGCAAGTCCTCCAGGGACTGCTCGCAGTGGGCATGGGGAGAAGCCATAGTCTTGGCATAAGCAGAAATGTGAGCTAGCTACTGCTACTTGCTGCTTCTTTGCTTTTGGCTCAGCGCTGAAGCATTGTAACAGCACTTTACAAAGCTAAATGAAAAATATTAATTTTAACATTCAATATTCAAATGTTCCTATACACATATGCACTTATGTATGTGTGTGTGGATACAACACATATATAACATAAATATATTCGTTTATCAGTGCATTTCCTGAATGGCTGTTTTTTTTTTAATAGTGCTATCCCTTTGTCTCTACAAATGAATAACATTATTAGGTCTGATTGCTAATTATATTCTGAAGACCAAGAAACCTCTGAACATTTCTGGATGTCTTTAATTAGAATAAAAGCCAAACAAAACAACCAAAAGAAAACAAAAAGTGGTTGATGGAGTCTCGCTACCCACTTGCTGTTGGTTAGGAGTAGAACTGGGTAAATTAGTCATTGCAAACATTTGATGATTTTAGACCTGTCTAACTGTTCTCTGCAAACAGGCTTTATTTGTTGTACATATTTATATTCTTTGAAATTTTTTATACATATTTTGTGTAAACATGTTTCAACGCACTGGATGGTAAAGTAGTTTTTCACTATATTCAGGGCTGTTAGCAGTATCTGTGTGACATTTGGTAGGTTTTGTAAATCATGTGGTGCTGTATATGCTTATACTTGAATAGCTGAAAACACCATAAAACACAGGGTGGAAAAAATCAGAGATTTTTAGGTGATCACAAAGGCACTTGCCTAAATTCTTGCAAGGATGCAAGACTGGACAGCGTGACCCAGTGTTGTTTTAGTAAAAAGGAATGGGTGGTTTTAATCCCTCATAAATGTTTTCTTCCAAATTATGATGAGGTTTTAGTTAATTTTTAATGGTGTAATGCATGTTGAAAGATATTTTACCTTTACTCATTTCTTATTCTGATGATTTTCATAGCAACAAATTAGCACCTTGCTGTAATGCAACTGCCTCTGGGGTGAAGCATTTCTGGTTAACTCCAGCACAGAAGCAAATCACATCTGTGCCTTAGACAAAGAAGCAAAATCAGGAAAGGAGAATTGGATGGAGAGGAAGAATTTGACTTGGGAGGGAACACTTCTGAAAGTACCATGAGATCTTCAAGAAAGCAGAGGGATCGGAGCTCTCATTGTATGTGAATTGCCTGAACTGCACAAGAGAGCTTTAAGGAGAACAGTAATGAAAGAATAAAATGGCTTACAGGGTACATCAGCCTGTTTTACAAATTCACCTGTTTCACCTTCTTTGACTGTTGATACCCAACAGTGATGTACAATTACTTCATGTCCTAGTTGTTTTGTTGTATCTGAAACACAAAGCTTTCACTTTAAACCTGGTTGAAGAATAAAACAAGAGAATGCAGCAATTTCTAAGTTAATCATTAGCTCAGCAGCAGGGTTTTCTCAGTCTGTTTTGAGAGAAGAAAAAAATGTTTAAAAAAAAAGTAGTTTAAACTTTTGCCTCAAGCGCTGGAAAACTATTTTTCAGGCTGTTTAACTTTTGTCATTCTCAGTGCATCTGTTCAAATTAGCTTCAGACAGTGAAATAAATAGGAAATATTGCCAAATGCTCCTTGGTTTTGTCAGAAGGGACTTTTAAAAAAGTGGAGGAGAAGAAGAAGGAAACCTGATTCACGAAGGCCTGCTCAGTCTTTTTGCTGACATAAAATCAAAATTGACTGAGGTTAAGTTCATTCAATCATCACAAACACCCCAGTGTACAAGAAAACCCATAAAGTGATGATACTGGATTAAAAGTTCAAGAGAAGACGTGGTGTGAACTTCCCCAGGTTTGAATTCAAAGTTTCAGCAAAGGAAAAAGAATGCCAAGTAAGTCTACGAAACAAGTTCAGAGAGGGGGAAAGAAAAGATTATTTGCTCACAGTACAGAATGGCAAAGCAGCCAAGGTATTTGCTGTGACAGATGTCCTACCATATCCTATGGGCTGTACATTAAGATCTTCATGTGTCTTCATGTTAGGAGAAGTGAGTGTTGATTCTAGAGAGCCAAATGGAGGGAGAGCTTGGACATTCATACATCTTAGCCACAGCTCAGTAGAGCATCTCTCCTCAGGCAGCACTTTAAGCAATTCTGCCCTAATAAACTCTGTTCATGACAAAATCCTGGATACTTGGTTCCTCTTCTCTTAGTGTACTACCAGACCATGGAAGCATCTTTGTTTTCAGACTCATTTCTGTACCAGTCTCCTCTCTGCCCAATTTGCTGAGAAAACCCTTCATCATCTGCAATGATGTAAAATATTTCTATAACAGTGATATGTTACATATATACATGACCACGGCAAGATGCAATAGCATCTCCTCGTCTTAAAGTCTTTCCCTGCTCCCTGCTGTCCATGGTTTTATTCCTGATGGGTTGGCAAAGCCTGTTCAATCTCTGTGTTTTCAGTAGATGAGAAGTACACTGGCCACTCACAGATGGTGATGGTTCTTGTATAGGTGTCCTACATATTCTAACCAACCAATCAACCAACAACCTACCTGAAAATGAGCAAGGTAAAGCAAGACCATCCAGGCTGAGATGTCCCTAGAGCTATTCCCGTCTTTCCTCTATAGATCTTCTGGCCCTGCTGGCAGTGTGGTCCCAAGGCTTCTGGCAAGGCAATTTCATTTCTCCCTGTCTTTGCAACCGTCTTGCTTTTCTGGATGTATGTCTATGACCGCCTGGTAGGGTAAGGGACCCATCTGTGACACAGATGAACACATGCAATGAATGAGCTACTAATTTAATATGGTGGTTGGGGAGGTTAATTTTTGATACCAGCTCTTTACAAGCAACAAGTTGACATGACTCCCTACCCCCAGTCTGTTTCCATTTCTACTCCCAGTAGTTTACTTCTTTCCCTCAGTCACATCCCTTCCTAAATGGTCTCTAGTACCTGGTATTTAATCCACGTGTTGTTCCCCTGTATCCTCTGTATGCATGAATTAAACTATTATCACCAAGAGGAGCTTATCTCTTCTCCTTTATTGAATCTGGAGTTTGCTAATACATCCATTACCCTTATATCACAGAAAACAATTAACAAATGTGTTTGTTCATAAAAGAATCAGTTTATCTTGGTTAAATGTTTGTATCTTGCAGCACAAAGCCTTGCACAGCACGCTTCTGGTCCAGAGTCCTCCTGGAGCACCAATAACATCCTTTAGATCAAGCACGAATGGCATTCCTGTAAATGACTTCATTTAAAATATTATTTTTGTGTCACAAACATATCTTGCTACCACTGATGATTTTTCTCTAAAAGTTAAATTCAAAAATATCTAAAATTGGCATGAAAATATACAGACAAAAGAGACTTATTCATGTTTTTGTCTAATTTTCACTTCTAGGATATTTTGTGAGAAATTAAAATGCACTTCATAGCTCTCTGGCATGAACTACAACTACATCAACATTTCTAAGTATCATAATAATGATGATGATGATGATAATGATGGCCACTGCTTCCCACCTATTTGCTGCAGGAAAAGAGCTGACTGCAACAGGATGTACTATGAGTTAGATTTATTCCTAGATTTATTCCTCTCCTCTCTCAGAGGTAAAATAGGTCAATATTCTATTATAGTCCAAGCATTATTAACTTTGTTTCCCCATATATTTTGATATTCCAGTGAAAAAGCCCCATGAAAATCAAAATTGAACTTCAGAAAAATGACCTTTCATCTCAGGTGTAATTTTTAAAGTTTTCTCAACCCATGTTTTCCTTTTTTTCCTCTTCTCCAGGGTTCCTGTGTGGGTGCTCTTTGCTTTCTCAACAGCAAGAAAAAGGAAAACAAAAACTGAGGACTCAAAATGGAAGAAAACAAAGCAGATCCTGGTGCTTGTGGTTATTTTCATTGGGAAGAAAAACCCATAATGTCTTTCCCCAAAACAAATAAACATTGATATTATTATTTATTGCAATACCAGCCCCTTTTTGACAAGTGCTGCTCTGGAAAGGTGTGTCTTTCCTGGCGTTGTGTTGGAAGCCATGCACTCCAAAATCTTAGTCCTTTCTTTGGGACAAGAAAAGAAAACATTGAACTGCCAGCATGTGAGGGTATTTTCTGGGTAGAGCAAAGCTCTTAGTAGGCAGCCACATATATTAAAGCTGATTATTCTGATTACTCTAGCAGAGGGCATTCACTGGTTTATGCTGCCTACTCTGACAGAAGAGAAACTGCAGTAAAGGAAAGAAATTCTTCCGTGTCCAAGGTTCAGGCAATCTGTAAGAAAGAATGAAAATGACACAGAGAAATGCGTATCTCATTTCAGCAAGGTCTGAATCATTATCATCAACATTTTGGATGATTCGGCATGTTTCCTGGCTTTTTTTTTTTTTTTTTATTACAAGGAGTGTTTCTGTGAAAATGAAAGCACGAGGACCTGAGCTTATTTGTGCCTCTCACTCCTTTCTCTGCTGTACCTGAAGCTGTAGGCTTATTTTTCCTCTTGTTGACTTTAGGATAAATCAGGTGTAGGTGCATTGGAGGTCCAGTACTGGAGAAACGCTGGTGTGAAACTGGGCTGAGTAGAGACACATCACTTACTGGGTGTTACATGTCTCCAGATCACTGCAGAGACTACAGGCTGGGAATAAGTAGCACATGTTGAAAAATCCCTAAGAAACACAGCAACTTTTTAGATGAAAGGGCTGGACGTCGGTGTTAATGGCCAGGGCAATGAATAGAAGGGAAACAAATATTATCGCAAATCAGAATCCCTTCCCAGGATCAGCCTTTCTTCTTTCCCCAGCCTGTGCGTGGAAATCTATTACTCCTCATTGGAAAATAAAGCTGTGAACGCATTATTAAAAACTGGACCGATCGATGTCTTAACCTTTTCATTTAAACATGAGAACAGAATTTTTAGGATTAAGCATATTAATTGTTCCACTGATATGTGATATTTGCTATTGAGGGTCAAATGTTTGAAAGCAGTCTCAATTTTTTTTACTCACAATCTACTACAGAAGCAATTAATTATAAGCACAAACTGGAGGCTTGTGGAGAGGCAAGAGGAGAGAGAGAAAAGGAGCAGCTGGAGTAGGTAGCAAAAAGAGAGAAGGAGGAGGAAATGAAATGGAAAAATACACATAACCACGTTTGCTGTAGAGGTAACAAGGAGAAAAGTATGAACTTGGGTTCTTTGAAAATGTTCTTGTTGACAGGAATCTGGAATTTTTATTCACCATCAGTTCTTTCTCCAAAAATATCACTTTTTACTTGAAATCTCAATATTTCATATAATTTACATCCTAGGGAATCTTCATTTCCTGCACTTCCCCCAGATGTGTGGGATGAGAGCTAAAGTGTCTAGATTTTATAAAAAAGGAATGAAAACTCAAAATCCATAGCAAATATCACTGATAACATACAAAATGATAAAATCATGTTTTCATGCTCTTATGAGGTTGGGTTGCTTCTTTTTTCATCCTGCCAATCATTTCCTTTTTGAGGTACTCTGAGGGAGGGTAAACAATGGCATCAGATAAATGGCTAGCAGAGGCTAGAAATGGCTAGTACAAAAATAATGATAGCTCAGACTGCCTGTTTGCTTTATGCTTTGCCAGTGCTACAGCTCACTTTTATGGAGTTAATTATTATATTGTGAATGTTGTTTGTCAAGAACTGTTCACAGGAGTCCTCACCACCCCAGAGCTGTGTAGCGGCACTTTCAGGCAAAAAACACAGTTATGGAGCTAAAATGGCAGATGTTTTAAACAATTGCTTGAAAACTAAGTATGCGGTCAAAGTTATAGGTAAAAAGCCTGAATGAGCATGAAAGATATCCCTTGAATTAAGGAAATCGTGTCCAGATGAAGAGGTCACTTCATCTAAAAGCCTTAGGCATTGCATGGATAATAATCCCCAGGTTCAAGCGTTAACAGGAGAATAAAAGACAAATGGACATATCTGCCATTTATTTCCAAATAAATGCAAGTTTATTATGCACAAAACCTTCATCTTGTCTCAACAGGCAGATCCTAGAGGGTAATTTCAAGGCAGTTTTCCCTGGTGAGTGTTCCCTCCAGATTTATGTGGGGTTCTGCTTCACCTCTTCAAGATACAGCATCGGGCTGTTCGGAGACTGGCTGGTGAACAAAGACTACTTTTGGTGAACAAAGCTCTTCTTGTAACAATTCCACGCATGTTTCTTGTAAAGAGATTTCTTTAAGTTTACAGAAAGACCTACAGTGATTCTTGTGGACCATGAAAGAAGCCCATGGAGATGTGTTTCTACTGCCTCGGTACATGTCTGGGAACGATGTGAATGCAAACAGGCCGAGATTCAATAAGCCAAGATGGAAATGATATCCATGAATTGATTAAAGCATTTTGCTAATACGCAGGGAGGGACACGTGATCCTGACTGAGAATGATTGGACCTGCCCACTTGTGGGCAGGAGAGATGTGATGATGACTGCCATGCCACCAGACTGGAAAGGGTTAAAGAGCACTAGTTAAACTGCAATCAAGCAGCTGAGAGGCATAATTAGCCAGAATGATTAGGCCATAAGAGCTATGGCAAGAGGTAGCTTCAGTTTGCCTGGAGGGGGCAGTCTGTAGGCTGTGCTCCCTGGAGGAAGGCTTGGAGGACTCCTGGACTGGGACCATCAGCTGTCCTGCTCCATCCCAAGGGCAGCTGCTCTGAAAAGGAGCTGAGAATGGCTATTATTTTAACAGTGAGTAATTATGAGGCTTAAATACAA
Source organism: Platalea leucorodia (assembly GCF_965183815.1). Lineage (NCBI taxonomy): Eukaryota > Metazoa > Chordata > Aves > Pelecaniformes > Threskiornithidae > Platalea > Platalea leucorodia. The sequence continues at coordinate 45,290,409 of NC_138831.1, forward strand.
TGTTCATCTTCTATAGTTATGCTAGACCTGCTTCTAGTCCTTGAGCTGAGGCCTGGTCTGTGTTTATTGGGCTGTTTGAGATTTCCTAGGTTGGCTACTTTGCAGGGCAGGGGACACAACAGATGCTCCAGCTGGTCCCAACTTATTCCCCTTCCTTGGCAATATCGGGACAGGAGAGAAATAGCAACTGCTCTTCAGCTGCCTGGGCTTTTTGTGAGCTTCCATGTGCTGAGGTCAAGCTGTTGGGGTGCTTGGTGTAGGTATCTAAATGTGAGCATCTGAAAGCCATGGAAGCAGCATTGTGGGGTGGGGGTGGGTCCAGGGCTCTAGAACAGTTTGATGCTCTGCTGAGGAACCAGCCTGTTCATCCTCTAATGGTTGCTGAGACTTGAGGGTCTGCTTTTCCTCTGGAGCAGTGGTGCAATAAAGGAGGGCTGGAGTACTGATAGAGGTCCTCTTTTCATTTTTCCAGTGCTCACCAGTAAAGTGTTTGAGGGTCCCCCCAAAGAAGCGGGGGAGGGGGAAGCAAACTGCTTTCTGTAGTCCATTGCTGAAAAACAAATCAGTGCATCTCTTCTGTGGCAATAAGAAGAATTTAGTACACAAATACATTTTGTTTTCTGGCTTCCCAAAGAATCTAAAGAAGAGGCAAGGAAATAACTAAAAAAAGAAACACACACAAACCCTTATAAAAAGTGGCCCGTTTTGCTGTTTCCCTGCCTCCTAAAGCCCAGCACACCTTCAGACATTCCTGGCTGAGGTAGATATAAAAAAACATGTCTAATTTGGATTTGTAAAGCCCAATCCTATCCTAAACAAACAGTGCTGCCTGGAATCGCTTGCCAGACAGTTGGCATATCTTGCAGATTAGCTAACACTAACAATAATGCATTTCAAGAAGGAGAAAAGGCTGAACTTGGCCTTCACTCCCCAGCTGGAATGCCATGCATGGCCCCCAGTATCTGACCTTAGTTGGAGTGGAAGGATTTGTAGATAGCAGGTTGCTCAAGCCCAACACCGAACCCTGCATGGAGGTAGGCTGCAAACCGAGCTGGGAGAATAATTCCACTACAAATTGCTGCAAGTGTTAAAGCTCCAGGGAGCAGATTTAATAGCTCCCTTCAGCTCCTGCATTGGTTTGTCAGACTCTGGTTTATGGGCACAGCTGGATGATGGTAAGAGAAGGCAGGAAGGGGAGGCTATACTGCACTTAAATTTGTGGAAAAATTAGTTTGCATTTGTTCAGGCTTTCCTTTGTGTTGATTCATCCCTGTAAGTTTAGATGCATGGGGGAGAGGTGCAGGCTATGAGTGAGGAGCTTTAATCCGGCTTGCTGAGATCAGGAATGTGGGAACCAGCACCAGCCAGGCCTTACACACATTATGAACAGCGAAACAAGGTTTCAGCAGCTTGGTCTGGAATTTGGGTGGCCACATGTAAACACCAGTGAGCTTAGCTTTCTGGGCAAAAAAAAAAAAAAAAAAAAAAGTTATGACTTCAAGCTTATATTTGCCTCAGATTTCAAACGGTGAACGGGGGGAGGGAAAGAGTGTATAAGTGCCAACTCAGCAAAATAAATGGTTCACACAGAAAAACCCATGTCAGGAGTGAAACCTGACTCACTGAGAGCCTCTTGTGTATTAAGTGCCTGTGCTGTAGTGACAGAAGAATGTCCCTGCTGCCCCCATCGTAATACAATGAAAACTATGCTTATTCAAGTGTTTAGAGATCAAAACGCCGAGAGGAAAGGAACAAAAATATCTCTCTAAAGATGTGAATAAGTGGAAGCTGGAGTTTCAAGTATCAGTTCTGGGGTGTGTGCAAGGCAAACGGTAGCGATGCTTGCTGGAAGCACAGCCCAGCACACGTGCTGTGTACCTGCAGGACAGATCTTCTGACTCCAGGGCAGCGCTGCAGAGCTGGGGGGTGCTGGCATCTCCTCGTTGGAGGGAGAATCTGGGGGAGTTGCCATCCCAAGTGGAGCTGGGAAGGAAGTACCTCAACATCATCTGTTTCTGTTAGCTTGTGTGGAAATGCTTATCTCACCTGGCAGGCTTTGCCAAGCCTCACTTAGGAAATAGAAACACTTTTTTGAGGTTCCCGGTATTTGTTTCCATTCTCCTCCCACACATTCCTGTCCCCAATGGCAGGATCGCTCTCCAGATCTCAAAGCTGGTGAGCAAGGGCTGCCAGTGCTCTTGCCAGTGTTCACTCCTCTTACCTCCAGCCCAGGGCTTGTGTGTCAGTCCTCTGTCACTGAGGAAAAAAACAGCGTAGTCCTGTAATGCCCACAGAAAGGCTTGTGGTGCTGGAGCGGGCTCTGCACCTCACTTCTGACAAATTCAGTTCTTAGCAAGGGTAAAACTTCATTCTTTGGCTTCTGAGCAATGCAACTTCTCCAGGTCCAAGTCTTTTTATTGCTCAGCTGGTGTTGACCATTAAAACTGGTCAGAAACTGGAAAACTCTGGGCAAGGGGAAATATTAGGAACATGTTTGTAAAAAAAACCCATCAAACCACCAAATAAAACACTCCAAACTGTATGCAGCTGAACCAAACAGAAACAAAAAGTTGTCCAGATAGCAAAAATACTCTGGGCTTATCTAATACTGCTTCAGGCCATCCTAGACGCCCAAGGCTGTGCAAGTTTTCACTTGCTTGCTCATAAGCTTGGCCACACTTTCTGCTTGCCAGCCCTTGCTCCCGTGCCAGGGTTCGGTGTATGCTCCCAAGCCAGCGGTGCTGACCTGCCCGCACAGGCCGGGCGTGTGGGAACGGCGCAGGCCCACCTGCAAACCCACAGAGCCAGATGTGCCAGCGGGTGTGCGAAAGCCACAGGCGATTAAAGGGTGGCAGAAAGCAAAGCGAGCACGTTATGTCGTGACTGTCACAGCTGTACTGACATCTGCAGAGGTGGAAGAGCTCGTGCGTCTTGTAGCTGGCTCTATCCTTCCCAAAGGGCGTGGAAGGCTTGAGGCATCAGTGTTTCATCCCTTGCGGGGCTGCTATGCGGAGCAGCGAGCACAAGGTGCCTTTCCACCTCGCAGCTAAGGGCCCCCTCCCTCCGGCGGGCCCGGGTCGGTGCTGGGGCCGCAGTGCCCTCTAAAGGAGGCAGCCCGCCTGGGAGGTGAGGGTTGGGAAGCTCGGCAAGGAAAAGTTGCCCGTTACAGTTTGAAATTGCTGGAAATAATTTCAGGGAAATCTGGAACCTGCCTGAAAGCATTTATTAACCAAAATTGCAAAGGATTTGAGAGCTTTTCCACAGCGCTCTGTGTGCTAATATGCTTTGTCGCAGCGGGTGAGGAGGTTCAGCCCCAGGAGGTAGGCAGTAAGTGCGCAGCAGGGTGTTTACTTGGGGAGTGATCCTGTCAAAATAAAAAAAAAAAAAAAAAAAAAAAAATCATCTCTCTATGGGCAAAGGAGGCGGCGTCTCCATCGGTCAAGTGTGCATGGGGAGGGAGATCCTCTCCAGTGTCCGAAGCAGCTTCTCATCCTTGGTCTTTCAGCAGTTGGCCGTTCTAGGTGGGAAGACATCTGTGCAAGGACCATTTAGAGCTATGTTAGCAACGCGTATCGAAGACGCCCTTATTTTGCACAGTCTGATTTTGCAATTTTGACTGTTTTGCTGTTGAACACTCTCCTAAGGTAAATGGAGCACATCAGAGTGAACGTTCCTGACAAATTAATGAGCAAACACGTTAGTAGCTCTGGAAATGAAATGCCTACACATGACATGAATTCATTTCACAGTGTTTATGTATTTATGGAAATGTCTTTGAATTATACTCCCAGCTCTAGCAAAGATGATTTCTTCTTCCATTATAAAGCAGGTTATGTGGTGATAACTTCTAGACCCCTATGAGCTACTGGACCATGTAATTATCTTGTTCCACTTATTAATGATGAAAGGTCTATGCAAGTCCCAGAGTAGCTGTATGTACTATGCTCAGTAGTTTAAAGAGGCTGGATAAATTTAATTTAGTTTAAAATTTAGTTGCTGACTTAAAATAATCTTCAAATATGGAATATAAATGTTTTGGGGCATTTAACTTTTCAAAATTATAAATGGGTATGTAGTAATGCAAATCTAAACTTACCATTGTGGTGCTAACATATGAAACAGAGAAAGTGAACTGTAAGCAAAAGAAGCTGACCAGGCTCTACTCTGAAATGCATATTGCAAGCAAACACCAGGCTAATACAAATTAGGACTCAGGCTTTTAATTTTGAAGTAATATTACTGGTAACGGAAGATATGCTAAAAATTAGTTTCATCTTGACATCCTTGGAAGGTGGCCAATTTATATACTTCTGGGCTAAAGAGCTGCAAACCTCTGTTCCCCAACCTTCCTAAAATGGCATCGCTCGTTTTATGATGTCTCCTAGCTATAATCCTGCTTCTCCAGTCTGCCATAATAATGCTAATTAGTTCTATATGTAAATAAACTATTGTTGACAGGACACTTTCAGCAATTCACATATGACTCATGGAGAGAGAGAGGTTTTAAAAATGATTTATCCATAAACAGAGATTCCATATGTCCTAATCTGGCATGGATTTCTCTCCTCTTTATAGTAAGGAATGTGTGTATGCCTGTATAGCAGGGCTATAATGTGACAATTTGTCTCAAAGTGAAACCAGGATTTATGGTACTTACTGGAGACCACAGAGGTAAAATGAACAGCAGGCTGCATTTAATCATCTGAATTTTCAAATATTTCTTTCGCTTGGGTAAATGTGTCTTTGTTCCTTTTTGGAAACATGTTCAGCTGTATGATTGGTTCCTGTAAAGTTATCTGAAAATACTGCAGGCATGCTTTTAGTGAAGTGCACGGAGGGGGTGGGAGAGGAAGCATGGATAGGGGACATTTCTGCGGGAAAAGGTTTGGGCCCAAAACTTTCTAGCTGAGTGTACTTCTGGCAAGGCTGCCACTATTAACATAACCTTGAAGAAAAGGCACTTATCAGGTGTCCTGTGCACATTTCTAGAAATCGGGGCACATCGCACTAATCCCAGATAAATGCCATAGGAAATCCAGGCAGAGGAGAAAGAGGAACTGTGAACAGTTAAATGTTGTTCATGTCTCCTGTAGGGCCTGATCCTGTGGCCTTTAGTGATGTGATACTATTCCAGCCTCGAGAGGAGTTGTGCTGATGCGAGTGTACTTGTCAGAGGCAAACATACCCTTTGCAGGGTTTGGAAACTTCCCTTAGGTTGAAGTACCTTGTATCTGTGCTTCTTATTTTTGTCCTTGTAGTCTGGAATGCAGACTATATATCCTTCTGGTGATGCTGTTTGTTCTCCTTGTCTCTTCCTTTTGCCTCTTGCTTTCTCTTTAATTATTTTTGGTTTTAGCACAGGGTCACTTATGTTACTACAAGTAATTTCTGTAACTTGCTGATTCTACTCTTCTTTGAAATCAAACCTAGGGTTCTCATAACCGCAAGACTTCAGGATATGGAGCTTTGGGTAAAACAACCAGATATCATGGAGGAGTTGATGCCTAGAAAATGGCAGCATGGGTTACCTGAACACATAGAAAAGGCAGATTAAAAACCCACAAACCAGTGGCAGGTGGTATTTGTGCCTTCATAATTTGAACAAGACAATGCTGTACATGTGAGCCATAAAATGGGGTGAAACAAAGTGCTACTGGCAGTGAGTTGTGATGACAGAACAAGAGAAAAAAAAAAAAGTTGAATTTTGTGTATGTGGGGGCAAAGCTGGCACCTGCAGAGAAAAAGGCTGGCTGCTTATTCATGGCAAATTGGAATTGGAGCCCATTTTCTTCCTTCAGAAAAAGAAAGCTGTCTAGGGGTGACAGTGGTTTAATCAGGATGGCTTGTTACAGCCTTTGGGCTGCGAGTCCTGGTGAGGCTGACAATGAAGTGCTTTCATCAGATTTTTTTTTTCTTTTTTGTTCATGGCCTGGCTCTGAAGAAGTCCTGAGCCTGACAGTTGTCGTTTGCTGGTAACGGTGGCCAGGGTTATCAGTGAATCTTGCTGGAAGAGCTGTTTTTCATCTGGTCCCAAGTAGCCCTCTTCCAGCCACTGCTCCTGCATCTGATGTATTAGACTGAGAGCATCCTTTAGTAGCATCCATGCTGATATTGAAGTCAAGGTTCTACAAGTGTGTGCCAGCAATAATATAATAATAATTAATAATAAAAAAGTAGGAGGGATTTTCTGAAGTTGTTGTTCCTCATGTCCTGATTGTCGCTTTCTCAGCTGTGAGACTTCCGGTCTGTTCTGCTCTTGACTTCAATTCACATATGAGCATTTGCTATGAAAAAAGAAGGTGGTTAGAGGGTATTTTCTTATTTTGTAAGGAACTAGGACGGAACCTCTGAAATGTCCAACCTGAGTCCAAACACAGGGATAGGAAAAATAATTACCCAAGAAGGACCTGATGAATTGGAAATGTGCTTTGATTAGTTTCTGATGTTGGCAAACTTGCAGAAAATCTGCATTGAGGCCCTGATACGTAGGTTTTACAAACCCAGCAGTGACTGGGTGCAATTCTGAATCTGAATACAGAGTAGATGATAGTAAACTATCAAAGGCTAGCTAGAAACTGGAGCTTGATTCAGTTCTGATAGTTTTGTGGCCCATTATATTGCTAAAATACATTATTGTCTTCGACCTTACTTTCCCACTTAGGCATTTCTGGTGTAAACACATGGTGATGATAAAAGTGAAATAAAAGCAGATTTTGGGGAGGCAGAGCAGAAATGTGTGTGTGCAGCAGGCATTGCATTTGGCCAGTTCTGTTAGAACTTTCATTTTTCCCCTCTGTAAATGTGACAATTTATGGAAGGATCCTTGGATTACATTTTTCATGCTGTTGTCATTGCTTGCTGTTTGAAAGTTTAGATGAAGAGTTGGGTTGCTTGGTTGTAGTGAGGTGAGTAATGTGTGTTTACTGAGTGGTGATCTGCTGCCTGCCAGCACAACTTGGATACCTGTACTTACTGGGTTTAGCCACAGAAAGAGCTTGGGGTTATGTTGCATTTCATCTGTTTAAAAACACAAGAAAGAGAGATTCTTTCCCATATCTTTAAACAAATTCCTTAATGAGCAATATCCCCAAAATAGGCTGAGCAAAAAGGTATCTAGCTATTCTGGCCAAAGAGGATCATCCCAACCCAGAAACCAGCCATTCTCAGGGAGCTAGGATTGCTGGAGAGCACAATTTTGAGCATGAAAGGGGAGCTCAGAGATATGGCTCGGGGTCATCTGGTGTAATTTTTCAGGGAGTTTTGAACATTTCTGAAAATTCAGGTGCCAAGAAGCCTAGTGCTCCCGTGAAGTGATAGCTGCTGTATGAGGTTGCACTTGAACTCATGTAGAAATTTCAAGGATTTCCTATGTACTGGAAGAGCTTTAATTGGGGGATGATTTTTTAGACCCCAGAAATTCTAACCAAGTCAAAGCAAGACAAAAGCACAGAAAAATCTTCTGCTCAAGCTAAGGCTTATATTTTTAATTGCTTTAAGGCAGAGAATGTGGCTGTATTTGGAAGTGTAAGTACAGGACAGGGCCACAGAGGGTTCATTTCCTATTCCCAACCCTCTGCTCAGTTTTTCTGCTGTTATAAATATTGAGAGAAAGGCTGGTGGTGTCAAAATCTTGTGACATTCCTTCTGGGAATCTTTTGTCCAAAATGTGAAATTAAAATTTACCCTCGATGCAACTCTTCTATATGTGTGTAAACTCTGAACAGAAATGGCAGGATTATGGCCAGAGCTGATTGATTAATCAGTTAAAGAATTTTTACAGAAACACTTTGGAAGAATCCTCCCAAAATTTCTGCTTGTATCTCAAGATATAGGTCTCAGGGAAAATGTAAACGTTTGATTTGCAGGTGCAGCTAGCAGTTTAGCTCTGAATTATCTGTATTTGTTAACAGATGGTTGTGGTTGCTGCTTATCTTCCCATCCATTGGAGCAGATTGTTAAAGGCTAATATTTGCAGTGATGGTTATGGATTCCCCTGGCAGAGTCAGAAGTGTGTGGGCATAAAAATGCAGACTGATTTATGTGAACTTGAGTTACTTATTAGAAGTCCCTATTGAAAGGGACTTCCCGTTCAGGCCTCATGTTGCTGTTTCTTTATCTGATAAGAAGTTGCTACTGATATGAAGTTTTATTTTTCCTATGATAGTGTTCCACTTTAAGTTTGATAAGTCTTTTCACAGATCATCTGCCCAAGCCTGCAAACACACAGTAGCTGTACTAGTTACCCTATAAAGAGTGTGTGAATTGTCAGAGCCTGAAGCTGCTGGGATGTTCTTTTCGAGAGGTAAAAGAAATTCAACTTGTTGAAAAGCAGTGATGACAGTGAACTTTAATATGGGAGTATTTGGGGTAGGCTGTGACAGGGAGGTGGCCGAGATGAGTGACTACATTTGAGGTGAAGTAGCTGTTTATTGAAATCCTATTTCCTCCAAGGGGGCAGTGAGGCTGTATGGTATTTCAGGACACTGATTTCCTGTGGACCTATAAAGAAGCGTTCAGAAAAATGTGGCAATTAAAGGACTGTTTTGGAGTTTCTTGGTGCTACTAGCATTTTGCATTAGCATGCAGTGCAGAGGTCAGCTATCGCTGCAATTCACATTAGAACATCGTCTGGGTACCTTCTAAGCAATGCATCTTGCTCTGGTGTTCAAGAAGTTCCTATAATACCTTCCAGTGACAGGAGGAGGGGGGAAATTGGATCTAGAGTTGCCAGAGGGACTGGGCAGGCAAAAATTAAAGTATATCAATAACAGCTTGCATTCAACAGAAAGGTAAAAAGACACATCCAAGAAAGCAGATACTGGTATTGTTCTTCCCTTATATGTTCTTTAAGAGCAGTGATTGATTGGCTCTGAACAGCTCTGAACTCATGATGTAAGTGTACAGGCTCTTGTCTGTCCCTTGGTACCATGATACTTCAACACTGTAGTTTTGTCTTTGATATTCAGGTACTGTCTTCCTAGAGCGAACCTTGTAACTACCCCAAGGACTCTACTCTTGTCAGTCTGTCCAGACTTATAAGTGATTGCCGCCAAGCAGCTGCTGCTTTTGACTTGTATCCCTGACAGCATCCTCTCTCGGCTAAGAGGATGGGGAATAGGGTGGAAAGTTTTCTCATGTGTCTAGGTTGCAATTTTGATGGAAGGATCACTGAGTGTTTAACAAAGAGAAACAGTTTTGTCTTATCAGAAGGGCATCCAGGGAAGGTTTTATTGATGCTATGAATATCAATAATGCAAGGAGGATAAAGAGCAAATGAGGTTCCCAGGATTTATATGTAAGAGCTTGAGAGTATACTTGCAGCTAGGCTGCTCTTGCTTAGTGAACTAGTGGGGCCACCTAAGAAGATCTAGTTCACCATGAAACAGGCACTGTGTGGGTGACTTTGCAATACTTATAGAAAGGCAGCTGGGGAAAAAGGGATACCAAATTGGTCTTCAAAAAGGAATTGCATCAAAACAGGTGTGGATAAGTGAAGTAATCCAGAAACTATCTCTTTGGGTTTATTTAGCAGCTTCTGAAAAGCTTGTCTGAACACAAACTCGAAGTAGCTCAGAAGGTGAGCCTGGCGTGACCTAAACATACAGGTATTACTTGAGACCCATGTTTTGTTCCAGGCTCTGCTACTGGCCTGGAAAGAAGAAGGTATTTGAAGAAGATATTTTGTCTGTCTTTGATTTTCTGTAAAATCAAAGCAGTGATACCAGCTACCATGAAAGCATGTGGAGATAAGCTGATGGAATGTTATTCATTATACTAGTAAAATCACTTCCATGATTGTCTGTGGCAAGGTTCCCAAACTAGACTCTTGAAATAACGTTTTTCAGTAAATAAAATTCCCTTGTTTTATGCCTCTTTCCCTCTCATGTCCAGAATACAAGAGGGATCTCAACTTTCTCTTGCTTCCACTTAATTGGATTAGTCATCTACTGCTAAAGGTATGTGCCCCAGGTTCAGTTCTTGCTGACAACCAAACCAATGGGCCATTACATGAAGTAGGTGGAATTCAACATCAAAGGAGAGAGCAATCTGGGTTGGATAGATGCCAGGAGTTTTTTTGTGCTTATCCAAATACCTGCATGCACTGAGATTTTTCTTATTGCTGCTGGTGCTCCGTTATTGCATGTTGGAAAGATTAAAACCTTTGCTTGTGAGTAAGGTTGTACTACCATTATCTCCAGTGCCTGAATGAGAATGGTGATGCTTAAGATGTTGGAGATCAATTCTCATTTTCAAATGCTGGTGGCTCTGGAGAACGAAAGTGAGTGCTGCATGAAGCTATCTACACGTGGGATTTTTAGCAGTGCCTCAATATGATCAGCTCTTCCTGTCACACAATCAATGAACAAAATTAAGAATTATCATTGCTATAATGTGGCAGGAAGGGGTTGCAAGGAGAAGAGAGCACAGAGTTCCTGCAGAGTTCTCCTAATGAAGCTAGTACTGCAAAATAGCTTCCAAAACATCTGTGAAGGTCCCTGAGAGCTGCCAGAGATGTGATGTTGAAATAGTTTGCGTTGCCCTGGTATAGACCTCAACAGCATGCTCTGTGCTCTTGGCTATGGTAACCCACAGCCAGTGTCCCTGTGGAAGTGACATTCACTGTAGAACAGGACCACCTGCAATTTGAAAGCAATTCCTAAATGGCCACTGGGAAAGCTGGAACTGAATCCAAAGTCTATTGAAGTGCAGGAAAAATTCAGATAAATATCCACTCCAGCATGTGTGAGAAATTAATCCCCAAGACCTCTATGGAGCTGAGTGCAGCTGTTTTGCAAATTATGACCCCTTTGACTTGTACATCGAGCCAGACAGCTCAAGAGACTTGTTTACTGTGTTATTTCTAGTATCCTCCTGGGAAAACAATCTTTGTGTTCCTTTTCTGCTGAGGAGTTTGGAAGCAGAGGCAGAAGAAAGGTAACTGGGCTTTACTCCTTCTGAAAGATACAGTGGGGTCAAGCAAATGCACAGCTAACTTAATCTGGAATGACCTGCTCTAGTCAGATTGTCAGCCAGCCTGCTGGGCACAGCACACCTCCTTCTCTGTGCCTTAGTTTTCATGTTTGAAAAGTCGGATGATGCTACTGGTCTTTGAATTACTTTGTAAGTTACTGATAAGTAGGTGTCTGGAAGAGGAAGGTACTGTTTGAGCATTGCTTAGGTGATGAGACCTATTTGCTGTGGTTTCTCTGTCCTTATCACTAATGTACAGAATTGAAAGCTTTGTTGCAATCGTGGGCTATCATATGAAGAGCTATGAAATCATATGAGTTTGCAAAAAAGTTCAGGACCACCTTTACAAATGCAGCCTCTCATAGAGCATCTGCTAAAGCTATGGGGGACCTGTGCTGGCTTATTGGGAGCAAGGGTGTTAGGGCTGGAGCACCCTTTATGGCCCACAATACATTTACAGCTACTTCCCCACCAAGATGAGTGCTCAATTTTCTTTTATGAATCCCTGGCTGCCTTTAGTCCTCCTGCTTTTGCTATGCTGAGACTCAGCTTTTTCACAAGCCATGGGGCAATTTGCCCATACAGATCAGGCAGGTACAAAGACCACTCTTGAAAGTCTTGTCCTGGGGGTCTGCATCTGTAAAACCTGGCTCTCTAAAACTAGCATTTGGGTATGGTTGTTCCCAGCATAGGATAACGTATGAAGTCAGGAATTCCAGTGTTAGTACTGGGCGTGGATTTGCCACTCTGACTTTTTTTCAAGGAGAAGATATTCTTGCTTTATTTCCAGAGGCAAATCTTTCCAAAGTTGTGAACACAAGAGCTTGCCAAATATTAGCTTTCAAGGTTTTAAGTTGCACAGTGTTTATTCAAGTTACCTCTTCTTGAAGTCTATATAAAGAGTCATGTTTGCTCAGGCATACTTCTAAAAGCCCCAAGACATGGCTCTGGAAGGAGGTATGCAGCAGCAAATGTAAATGTTGCTGTCCTTAAAAATGGAAGCACTCTGAGTAATCTACAGAAGGAAATAGTAATGTAAGGAAAAGACTTTATAAGATTTGGAGGTGAAGACTACAGAATAGTATCTGGAATGGATAAAATTCAGAAATTCAGTGATATTGTAAATACAACTTCTCTTGGCCCTGCAATTGCAGCTGCTCTCTTCTGTTCCCCAGTGTTACCCTTTGCTGTCACTAAGGCAGCATTTTCCCATACCCCAGCCTCTGAAGCAGTTGCTGGGAACAGTTTTTAGGGACTTTGCTGGCCAGACTATGCTGGCCTCTTGCTGTGGGACAACAGTGGGAAACAAAATATTCCTTGTACTTTGCAAAGTGGTTCCCTTCCACTTTTTGTAGAGCATTTGGTGTCACTTTTCTGAGAAGGTTGTGGAAATGTGAGCTGAATTTCGGGTGCTCTATGGTATGATAAATGGGAGAGGAATTTTCATGAAGGAGTGCCTAAATACAGTGCAAATAAAGAAAAATAATCGGATTAAAATTCAACCACAATATTTACAAGCCTCTCCACCTGCCCATATATGCAGGTATGCTGAGACCAAATTCACATAATGAGTTTCCTGCAGCTGAGACAAGTGAGCAGGGTGCGGGGCTGGCTGAGGAGAATAATATTTGCCCTTGCCATTCCACTTTTTCTATGTGTCAACAGGCAGCCCATCAAATCTCCACTTACTTTCTTTCTTCTCTGCAGACAGCTATTATCAGCCTTCCCACAGCAGGGGCAGGATGTAAATAAATGGAGCTGAAGAATTTTTATGTTGCAGCAGAAAACCCTGGGCACAAGTTAATGCAGAATAATTATACTTATCAGTGTATTTCACCTAACAGTGCACTGTCTAGGTGAGTGAAGGATTGCTGCAGAGCTGGAGGCAGCAAGACCAGCTGTGATCCTGCACCCTGCAGATGGATTTATGGTTTCCCGATGCCATCTGCTGGCATGGGCCTTGCTTGTGCACTGAGCGGTGAAGCCCTCCAGCTTCTCTCTCCCATAAACAGATGCTGCAGTTCCCGATGTCTTTGCAGGTGGTGTAACCCCAAAACCACCCTTTCTTGATGATTTCTTGAGCTTTACAGAGCAAATGCTTCCTGCAGCCAAGCACCTGTAAAACCACTCTGCTCATGGTCCCTCCTGGAGCTGTTCTTCACCTGGGTGCCCTGTAGGCTTTCCACATCTCCCTTTTTCCCTGCTGTAATGCTGTATGCTCTATGGGATCAGCTCCAGATCCAAAAGGATCTGCAGCTGGATCTTTTTCTGTAAACTACCAGGCTAAACCTCCAAATCTATGTGGTTTTGAGGGAGTGGGTTTGTCTTTAGTGTGGTTATGGTACCAGTAATGCTGCATGAGGGCATGGTTGTAAAGATACTGCTGGAAAGCTTCAGGAGCAATGGAAGTTTGAGCTCTGTATAAGTCCCTGAAATAGCCTGAAAAACCAAAATGAATATTCAGGTAGTAGAGGATGTAGGGAAGTTTGTCCTTTTCCGTCTTGCAGTCTTGCAAAAGGGCCCCGTGGCAAGCAAAGATGCACTGTGATAACAGCATTAGTTGATGATGTTCCTTGTCTTTCCGTGTTAGCACTCTTGATGTCCTGGTAGAGCTGTTTTTATGCCTTAAACTAGCATCACTGTCTCCAGCACGGCATCTGCTCTGGGATGATGTGTGCTGCAGGGGAACTGATCTCTGAATCTTCCTCTGATTCCAAGCAAGAACAACTCAGCTGCTTGTAAGTGTTTCTTGGCAGGTGCCAAAGACCTGGCTGTGCCCATGTGCACTGTACGAGCCTAAAGACAGGATCTGTGTCAAAGCAAAAGCCTAGTAGCAAAACTCATGAAATTCACTTTTAAATCTTCCAGTTTTCAGAGGTAATATTTCATTTTGTGTAAATACCACATTAAAAAAAAAAGACTTGCTTCATGCACCTCGTTTTGACTTCAATCCAGGTTTGCTCTGGGCTTCCCTTATTTCTGCCTGTGGGGAACTTGCACTAGTTAACCACAAATAAAGTGGAGTTTCTGACACTTAAATTCTAGTATGTCAGCAGTGGGTAGCAGCAAGACCTAGCTGGGATCTGTATTAGCATGTTTGCAGATATGGATCAGAGGTTTGAAATCCAGATGTCATGAGGATGAATGAAGAGGAGAAATTGCTAATCAAATTCTTGAGGACTGCAATGCAATAAAACAGGGTAACTTGATCGAAAATGTAGTCAAGCCTGCTAGTCTGTTTTCCAGATACATTTAGGCTCCAATTTTTCAGTCCTTATGCCTCCCTCTTCAAATGGACTTTAAAGGGAAGGAGGATGTCTGTGAGGGTCAATGAAGTAATTTAGTTTTACCAAGCAAGTCTAGTAATCCTGCTGGACAGATCTTCCAGAGGCTTCTTCCCCTCGGCTGGGGGAAATATTGTAAACAAATTCTCCATCTTCAGACTACTACTAATACAGATAATGCTAAAGTAGAAACATAATGTTGGAGTAGAAAAAAAAGGATTATTTTTTCCCTTCATTGGCCAATAAGTGGTTAAATTTGAGAGAGGTTTTCTATCGTTCACATATATAAACAGTTTTTTCCTGAGTTCCAGCACCTGGTTTTGTGCTGGGAGAAACTGGTACTTGTGCCAGCTGTCACGTTTATCAAATTGATGCAATTAAATGCAGAATATTTATCAGTAAAAAGTGTTCATAGACAATAAGTTATAATGGACTGCATTTATTTTTTTAATTGAGGTGGCTGGACTCAAAATATTGCCCTCTCATTATTGAGTGGGGGTGTCCCTTTGCTTACAAACTTACTGGATACAGGGATCTTCAGATATTCTGACATCCCTGTAGGATGAAAGGAGCGGAGCAAGCTCACAGCAGAGCTGCAGGTGTTGGCTTTCTACAAAGTAACCTAAACTGGTTTTATCTGAATAATGCAGTGTTAAAACACAGCAGTAGCTGACATACTGCCTGTATTTTGAATCTGAGCCAATATTTAACCCTGAGAAAAGTAATGATCAAGCACTTTGGGTTCTGTAATATTTCAAGCACATCACTTTCAAGGTTTTAACACTGGCCAGATGGGACACGATGCACAGAATTGCTGCTTTAAGACTTAAAAGGTCTCTGCAAATTAAGCTTTTCATTCTTCCTCCTTTCTTCCTAAAATTTGCTTGCAGGTTGCATGTAAAACATTGTTTTGACAGGAACAGCCTGATTGTAACAGTAAGCTTTAGCTTTCAGGGAAAATGATAAACTGCCAGCAAGTTATGTGCATTAATGGGACAGGATTGCTTTAAGACAGAACTTTTTTGGTTCCATCTTAGAGGCAATTTGTAACTTTAATACCTACAAGGATATGTGTATATGTATCCTGGGTCTTGCAATCAGTGACATAGGGATGTTGTTAATTCTTCTAGGCCATGCAATAAAAATAAAATGGAGTAAATACTTGAGTAAGTGATCAGACCTTGCAATGGGTAGCATCTTCAGAAGCTGTTTAACAGGCAGGATTAAATGAGGGAGAGTCATAGCCATAGGAAAGGATTTCAAGCCTCAGCTTGTTTCTTAAACAAACAGGAGCTGACACCACAGAAGCTAGGATAAGGAACAGATCTCTAACATGAGCCCATGTACTCAGACGTTGGGTTTCCAAAGAAGTTTGCCTCACCAGAGCAGCAAACCATGGATGGCAGTGATCAGTGAGGCTGGTGGAAGTGGTCCTGTAGCTCACTCTGGTTTGGCCTGTCAGGTAAGACAGTGTAATTTAAAACACATTTCAGACTGCTCTAAATCATGGGAAGGAAGGGGGGCAAGTTCTGTTGACCCTAAACTTGGGGGATTTGAAATGACATCTTATACCCACTTCTGTTGCACCACAGCTAATGAGATATGGGGGAGGCTGACAAAGCTGGAGGGATGCTCTGGTTGCTTACAGCTGTATAAAACTTACAGGTTTGCTTTGCTATGAAAACAGAAGCAAAAGTTCAGAAGTCAAATGGAAGGAGCTCCCCTTGGAAACTCTCATGTTGTCTGTTCTTATTGTCTGCAATTTTCTACATTTCTGTTCACCCCATGTAGGCCTCCAGGACCTGGGAATTGGATGGATTTGAGATGCTGCCCTTTGCTTCATGCTGTTCCTCTGTAGTCAGCAGTTATCTGTGAACTGGTGAGTGACTGCTTCTCAGATGCTTCATGGAGGTTTGGTTACACTGAGCCTTCAAGTTCACAGGGGGATAAGCCTTGATGCCAGAGCCAAAATGGCGTCTGGAAGAAGCTTTTATGTGTTTCCATGCATCTATACTTATATTCACTGGAAGGAGACATGAGAACTTTTGCTCTCATGCTCTCATGTTTTCATTTTGCCTCTGCACTGTTTTGCACCCAGCTAATTTGGTTTTTGGGCTTGCTCAAAATTTTCATGTGGTTTACCCCAGAGATGGCTATACTTGGTAGTGGGAGAGGGTTTACCTGTATTTGAATTATAAAAATGCTGAACTGTTTAGTGGACACAAAATAGGAAGTGCTACAGGAAGACAGTAAGGACAATTATTTAACAACTATACTGCAGAGGGAAGACATGATTATTTTTTTTTTTGTGCTCATTTTGAGTCCCTCAGGCACTGTGGGGAGCTGAGGGCTGCAAAAAACTATGTTCCTTGGGGATGCTGAGAGTTTCCATCAATATCAGACTTGACTTTATTCTTGCCAGTTGACTCATGCTCAGGCTCTAATCTCTCATCTTTCCCCTCAGAAAAAAAAAAATGTATATTTCTTTAATAATATCTCGTTTTGCCTGCAAATAAGCTACATAAGTCACCTGTATAAGAAAATACAGGGGCCGGAGTCTGTGATCACGGCTGTGGAGTTGTGTGACAGTTACAGCATCTTGCTTTAAGATCTTTGCTCTCAATGGCCACACAGTGGCAGCAAAAACCAAATCGGTTTCCCCATCCTAAGTCAATGTGGTAGAAGGAGGAATGAGTCCATGACTGTACAAGATCCAGTTTGTGCTGATAAGGTATGAAAAGGTGTATTTAAGTAAAAAACCCTCCTACCTATAGGTCACGGAGGGGAGAACATGAGCTCACGCTGCTCGAGTGTAATACTTGATTGAGATGAATCCTGCTGCAGGGAAAGACTGATAAGATTCCCTTCTAGCAGTACTTGTGTCCTTCTGTGCTCTGCTCCTGGAGGAATTGAACCAGCTGGGAGGGACATAAACTTTCCTGGATACTTTTAATGAGTTTTGGTCGAGTTGCATCGGTTTTCAAGGAAACGAATAAACATGGTTTTATCATCTCTCTGAGGATGAATTAAAGGCATAGTGGAAATCAGTCTGGTTTGGGAGCATATATAGTTTAGTTCAGTCTGGTCGTATCGTCATTTACAGCTTCAGGGTCCTGTTAGGCTATGTACTCTACAAACACAGTATGAAACTATCCCCTAACTAATCCTTGATGTCTAAATAAAAAGCAATAAGGAAAGGACACTTTCATTACAGATAAGGTACCAAAGCATGGAGGCAAAGGATTACTTCCTTTTTGTGGCTAAGGATTTATCTGGAGAAAACTAAGGAGCTGAATCTCTTTTTAAAGAGCCTAATTCTCTTGGGATGAAATCTTCAAGCACTTGAATGCTTCTTGCCTAAAACTACACTAGAAATACCCCCAGGTGGGGATTGGAAAGCAAATTTTTGTTACAGCCCTCTGACACCACATCAGCCCTGGTCCCAAGACCCGGTTGCTGCCCCACGGCCTGAGCCGTAACCAGCAAATGAAGACAAGGCTGAAAGGCAACTAATCATTTATTATAAAATAAAAATAGTGCAACCCAAAATGGATATTTACCTCCTGGTCCATAAATCTTCATGGTTTCTCTCCTTGTCTAGGACGGGAATTTCTTTGTGACAAGAAAAAGATGTTGGCTGTGTCTGTAGTGTGCCCAGCTCAGCAGAAGGGAAAAGTCTGTGCATTATGTGCAGCCATAATTAGTTTAACATAATTAAAGGAGGAGCTGTCTGCTAAGCAATCACTAAGTGAGGTATGAGGCTCTGGGAGCAGCAGAGAGCAGCATGGGCAGAGCACTTGCACGAAGGAATGTGGTCATACAGGAAAGCGGGGCAAAACACCACCGGGTGTGTGAACTCTGAAGCTTTTTTTTTTGCCTTCCTTGTAAGTGGATTAAAGGAGACAATCTGAATATCTTCCTTAATTATCATCATTTCCTATATATGGAGTAATTTACTAGTTTAAATAGGAAATAATATAGTACAGTTTATTTAAATGACTCATCAAGTAGAGTAAGACTGATTCAGCCCAGTGTTTTATGCCTGTCCTGTAGGAAGGGGTATCTGAAGCTATAGCCATACAGATGTGCTGTGCCCCTATAGCACAGGCTGTAACTTTTGGCTGTAGCTCTTGCATATTGCCACAGGCCTTTTTAATACTTTTGTTCTCTTGTCTTTTCAGGTTCTTCAGAAATGATGTATTACAGTTGAGATGTATTTATCTTGCAGCTAACAACAGTTAGATGGAATAAAGAGCCTGTTGCCAATTTTAAACTTTTCTTTTTCTCACTAATCATTTATTATAAAAGAAAAATAGTGCAACCCAAAATGGATTTTTACCTCTTGGTCCATAAATCTTCATGGGTTCTCTCCTTGCCTAGAAGGACAGGAATTTCTTTGCAAGGTGCTATAGATCAAGATTAATGCTTATCTGTGTCCAAGGCTGAACACAAGACTTGAACACTGGCAAAGCATCTGCAGAGTCCTTATGATTTTCCACTATACTTTGAAAAGGACATGTTCTAGCATGGAATTTGTCATTATTTCACCGCAAGTAGCTCTTGGAGGGCTAGTCTGACTGCGAAGATAATCTTGGAAAGTTAGGTATTTGAATGAATCCTTCATACAAGACTTAAAGTTCAGGTTTTCAGACTGCTGGGTGCAGATGTGCTCACCTGACTCATATGTATGTGCTTGTCTGCTAATGCCAGGATTTCCCAGAGATAGCCGTCAGGAGGACACAGGCACTGGGGCATTGAGGAGCACTTGGAAGTGTCTTCTGGAAGGGCCTGTGTTCAAGCAGGGTCATCATTAATGTGAACAGGAGGAGCACATGGACGGGCAAACTGGTGAAATGTATGGCTGGTGCAGCCCGCTGTCCTGTCTCAGTGCCCTGGGACTCAAGGCTGCAGAGCGAAGCCAAAGACTTTGTTAAGGATGCGCATAAATCCCCATCAGAAGAAGCCTTTTCTCCCCGACATGGAAGGGAGGAAGGCTGCTGCATGCCAGCATGTATCGCTTAGTTCCTGAAAAATTACTGGGTACCCAGTTATCATCTCATGGTTATCTGAGTCTCTGTGCTCCTCTTGCCTTTCTCACTGTTTTTTCTGGTCACTGCTCACAGTGTACTCTGACCTGTAGTATCTGACAAATTGGCCATGGGTGGGCATTCAACTTGTACGGTGAAGGTAAGTAAAACTTTCCGGTGATTTTTCCTTTCAGGATAATGAGCAGTGTCCGGTTCCCCACACACACCCCTCACCTGCACCACCACCCCTTCCCCAGCATCTCCTGAACTTGCTGATATTTTCAGATATCAATCTAAGATTAAACAGTGTTTGTGGCAGCAGAGTTGGTACCTTTTTCTTTGGTCAATTTGCATTTTTCAGACATTGTTGTTCTCTTTTACCCAGCTGCTTGCATGTGATGCCTTCTTTCTGGAGAAAGGAATTAGAGATAAACCTTACAACCCAATTTCTAAGCAAGCCTGAAGAAGTCTCTGACCAACCTCTTGCTGTCCTTCGGAAGGTACAAATGTTTGCACAGTAGACATCACAAATACTCTGGACCTTGCCTGATACTTTCACAAGTCTCACTGTTGGTTTGTTGTTTTTGTTTTTTTTTTTTCTTATGTATGTACTCAACTTCCATGATAAATATTTCATTTCCCTCCCTCCTTTGGTGGTCGGACTTTCAGCCCCTTCAGTGCAATGCCAAGTGTGGAACGTCAAGGGTTCGGGTGAGCTGTCAATGTACCTCCCTTTCTCCAGGGTCCGGTTCAGTCAGCTCAGTAGGTCTACAGTTGGGCTTTTTCCCTGAATGTGCCCAGATCCTGTTATTTGGTGGTGTTCCTGCTTGCACATGTTCTCTGAACTTTTGCTGGCTGTTTGCATAACGAGAAGCGTATTTCCTGGCTGGCGTATGGCCCTGGGATTTGTTTATTAGCAGTAGTCTTGGATGGGGGTGAGCTGGTATTCAGAGTTGTAGGCTCATGCTTCATGTGCTCTGCAGAGTCTCCCAGGGGTTTAACTCCCAGTCTCACTTAAAGTCAGCTTGTGATTTGATTTACCTTCTGTCCTGTCCCCCACCCTAAATATCAGTGTACTTGGAGCTTATGCAAATATAAGATTCCCAGATTTGATCCTGGTGATCTGAGGGAAACTGACTGGTACCGCATTGCCTAGTTCGGTTCCTCTCAAAAGTGTCTAAACATTATCTATCTTCTCACCATGCAACTGTACACTGAGAGTGTCTTGAAAGCCAAGTTTCCAGGACATGGAATCATTCATGGAATCTGAACACTAATGATGTCTTAGCTGCACTTTGAGCTCAAGATTTTGGTATTTTTGTGTATCCATTTGTTAGCACAGTGTTTTTTCCTTATCTGATTTTCAGATTCAGTGTGGTTTTCTTGCAGACTACAATTCTTCCTCTCAAGTCATCTATCCATTGAGTGCCAGCTGATCATCTTTAGTGTCTCAGGCAAGTCAGAAGCCAGTATTTCTTTGCTTTTCCCTCCTGTGCTTGCTATTTCTTTTGTTGACACTTAATGGCCATTCAGTACCACAGCTGCACAATTGCATTTTCCTCATCCAGTGTACCTTTTGTCTCCTCTGTCGTCAGACCTGCTCTCTGGTTTTTTGGACCTTCCAGCTCATTTCAGGCTTAAAAACTGTAGCTGAACCACAAGGGAGGAGTGTTTGCTTGATGCTGAGGACAGCCTAAGCCCATTTGCTTGATGCACACTGCAGAAATGGCTATCTTCCAGTATGAACAGCAAACCACAGACACAAATCTGCCAAAAATGTAGAGGTACCCAGAAACCAACCTATGCCAATGGCTTTAGAGCCTCATGCCAGAAGATGCTTCAGATGTGTTTCTACTTAGCTTCCTTCTGTAAGAGTGGGGCTGCTTCCCTGAGGACTATGGCATAAAGCTTAGGGGTAAAGAAAGTGAAAGAAATCACGTGATGCTCATTAGTATAGGCTAACAAAATTTTCTGATCTTATTTAATCAGGTACAAAGCAATTCCTATTCAAGACAAACAAGGGAAGAATCTGAGCTTTCTTTTCAATAACAGCAGCTATTTTTCTGCAGAGTTCAGGTGCTGTGATCACCTGAAATGGAAAGCCAGTTAACACTGGAAATGTATTTGCCACTTATACATGCCACAGAATCCATGGTCTTCCATAACTAGAAGAAAATAATATGCTATAACAAGACTGTGCTGTGGTGTTTTCCTGTCAGTGAGAAGTAAAGGAAGAGAGAAAATATTCATTTCAGGGGGAGGAGAAGGAGAGGCTTCCATCAAGTCCGTCTTGTATTGCCAACTCTGGAAAGAAATATTTTATGCTTTTTTTATAACATTACTAAATCATACAGGAACATCAGACTCTGAATAAAGAATAGCATGGAGGAAAAGAATGACTCAAAAGGTGATCTGTCTTACTGAAAATGCAGTTAAACTGTGTGCATGTACTATTCCTGAAACTGTTTTCCCTGCTCTTAAGGTTTATCCTTGAAGTCCCTGACTTACTACAGCTATTGGAGGAAATGAATGTTGTAGTCTGTACAGGATGTTTGTAATGCTTCTAGTGGTATAAAAATAACTTTCCCAGTTTCAATTAAATTGAGTCCTCATAAAGACAATTTTGGGTTTGTGTAATGAAATTTGGGAAATTCCTAAAGATGTTGTCTATTTAACTACCTGTGTTATAAACAAGATTCTGAATGTACATCACTATTATATCAGCTGTTAGAAGTGATAGACTTGTAAAGAAGCAGCATTTTCCTTCACATTTAGCATTGTATTTGTGAAAATCAGTGTAGTCTGCCTCACTTAGATTAGACTTCATTCCTTGTTCATGTTTTTTCCTAGTTTTTGAGGTTCCAGACTTTTAAAGGAAGGTTATTTCCTTCTGGAAATGTGACATTTTGATCCTTAAAAAAAAAAAAAAAAAAAAAAAAAAAAAAATTCCTAGATTTTGTTCTTCTGTAAAAACTGTAGTACTAAATTTGATACCCATTTAAATTTTCACTTTTTCTTCTAAACATACAAAAGGTAGTGGTGGGGAAACAGCTGCCCTTTGGATAGGCCACAAATTAGTCAGTTTGCAAGCATTAAGAATGTTTATGCTGTATCAGACTTTCTCAGCATTCCCACTCCTTCACACTAAGACTTAAAGCTATGTAAAATACAGCTGTGTGAAATATTCATGAAGGCAAATGAAGTAATAGTCCACATTTGTGTGTTTTTGTTTCCCATGACCTATGAATCAAAAAAGGGAAACATTTTCATCTTACAATTTTTTCAGACAGAAAAATTCAATATAAGTATTAATAAATAATCTTTAAAGGAAACTCATTTTTGGTGGGAAGTGACTTGCTTTGTAAGATTCCATGTCTGACCTAGTTAATCTGCTCTGTCTTTGGGAACCAGGACAAGAGCAATAATTCTACTGAAAAGGTGTGATTTGAAGAAACCATAATGAACCCTACGGTGTGATCAGTGGGGTCCTCTGCCTGTAGCTAAGATGTTGGACAATATTACTGTTCCACAGGTTATCCATGTCACATCTTGCTGCTGGAAGTGGTTACCTCATTGGAGGCTCTGGCAGAGTGAACTGCTCCCTGGGTGGACTGAGTTGGGTGAGCAGCAGGTTGCAGGAGCATCTGAAGGGGGTTGGAGAGGAGGCAGAGTCCCCTTCTGCTGACACCAGTGTTTAAAAGGCTGTTGAGTTTCAGCTTCTCTTTCATAGCTACAGAGGAGATGGGTTCAGGCAAACCTGATTCTCAGCTTGCATCAGCCAAAATAGCCACTCAAATTTATGCAACCATTTCAGGTTTTTCCAAGTGATGCAAAACTAAGCAAAGTGGGACAGCCTTACTGACATGGTTTCCAGGGCTGTATAAAGAGCAGAACTCAAAGGCCAGACTACTTGGGAAGAGTTTTGTATGAATGCGGGAGAAGTAAAGGATCTAGAATAGTTTGTCTCCCCAGATTGTAATCATTTAGCAAAATTACTGCCAAATGCAGTGAAGCAGGGAGGAAGATACATGTTGGATCCTTTAGTACAGGATTAGAAGGGCTGGGAGGGTAACCTGAAGGAATTTTTAATTAACTGAGTTGAGCTGCATCAGTATAAAAAGGAACTGTAATGTATTACAGTAACTCACCTTGTGCTGTCCTAGACCACTGAGCAGCAGAGCTGCCTGTTCCTGCTTGTCCCCATGGCCCTGCGCCCTGGACCAGAGCATCAGATATAGGAGCTGTGTTCTCTCCACTCTTACAGGTGGAGCAGGAAAGTGTCAGGATGCTGAATGTCCTGCTCATTCCAGTTTTGCTGCTGAGAGTAACTCTGCTTTTTCCATCAGGATTATATCAGTCTTGGATTTTTTTCCTCCCCGTCTAGTTCTGGAACATCCTGGAGTATTGGTCACAGGCAGAGAAATGGTGTAAGGTGAGCCAGGCTGGGCATAAAAAATAATTCAGGTACTGACTGAGAATATTGCTTGCTTTTGGGGGGTCGCTAGGTTTGGCGCCAATATTGGCATGGACCTTTAAAGTCTTTTCTTTACTCTAGTGTGGCACAGAGGTCTGCTTTCAGGGACTATCTGCTATTTTTGCAAAGCTACTATCTTCCTGTTAAAGGAATCTAGAAGAAGACAAAATATTCTTGATGCTCTTATCTGATATTTTTCTGTGGAATCCTGTAGCTTGTGGTCTCCTACAAAATAGATCTAGATTGGTCTTGTGGTACCATGAGGGTGTTTTGTGGCATCTGGAATAGCATGTAAAAGTTGTGGACACCCCTCTGGACTGATCAACTGTAGTAGGGTTGCCTGTGACTGAAAGCTGGGTTGTGATGACCTTCCTTCTTTCCTCAACTAAATTTTAAGGTGTTTGTTGGTGGTGGGGAGAAGAACTTGTACTTTTTCAGAAAGTAAATACCTGTTTCCTTTACCCGGTATGTATCCCCTTTCTCCTCCCCTATCTAACTTTCCAGGTTACTCGCATGTTTTCAAGGTCAGAGTCCAGAAGGATTCCCAGTTTGCTCCACTTAGACACCATTGTAGTTATAATTTCACACTTGGCCTTGAGCAGAATTGAGTGCTTCATCTCTTGGAAAGGAATATGCATAGGAAAACAAATAAAAGCACTTAGCAGCTGGTGCCTGGTGAATTATACTGTTTGAAGTTCAAGGATATTGAGAATAGTACTTGCTTGATTGGTGTTTATGTGGATGTTTGGCACTATTTGGCCCTTTCTAGCACTATATTCAGACATATATATGCTAGTGTAGTTTCTGTCTTGCCATGTGAAAAAGATGTTTAAGCTCTCACCAACTTTCCTTGTTCCCTCTAGACACTTGATCTCTTCTCTTCTTGCCAGCAAATAGTCTAGGTTGGTTCTTGATCCCACAGAATTGCTCTTTAGTTCTCGTAAAACGTAGGTGGAGACAGTCTGTAGCAACAGCTGGCTGCCAGAAATGCCTTGATCGTAGTGCAATTCCAGCAAGGAGGAGATGTGGTGTAATTTGCCTGCCTGCTGTCAGCTCTTAACCTCTTGTGTTACTGCTGGACAACTCTCCTGCTTTCTGTTTATCCTCTCTATCCTTCTCCTCTCCCATCACCCAGCAAGTGGCTTTAAAAATTGTACGTGAGGGTTAAAAGGAAAGTAAGAATGCTTTGGTCTTATCCTCCTAGTATAAGAGGTGTCATGTCACAACTTCCTTCACAAGCTGCTAGATCACAGCTTGCAACATGAAAATGCTGGCTGTGTTGAAAGAAAGTTTTAAAAGTTAACATGGGGAAGTACTTTTCCCCAGAACGGTGGGAGATTTGGGGCTCTGGTTTCTACTGAACTGGACAAAAAATGGAATCATCTTCAGTTGTCTCTGGGATTGAGTAAAGATAAGACACTTTGGTGCTAAGGCTGCACGGTGATAGAGGAGGGAGTTAACATGCTTTATAAAGAAAACAGTACAATGACATGCTTGTACTACAGTGTTGAAACTTCTTTAGTTTGTCCTCTAAATAATCATGGAGTGAGTCGAGAATTTGTACTTGCCTAAGCAGCAGCACAGCTTTTGTGAAGGGATTACTGGCAAATTTCTCTTACCAAGTTTGGAAAATGTTTAGATACCTACAAATGTTCAGAGGAGTTAAGGAGCAAGTATTTTTCTACAGTGGTAAAAATCCTGTTTTTTGAAGAACCAAATCTCTTCTAATTTGGCTGTCTAATCTTTTTCAGATACTAAATTATTTGCATCAATTTGAGATTCATAAAGAAAATGAACAACAATATGCTTAAATGATACATAACGTTGGAACATCTTGCCATGTGACTTATAGAAATGCCATAAAAGTGCATGTATTATGCTAAGTATTAGAAAGCCCTTTAAAACACCCACACTCAACAAGTTGTTCTCTTCCTGTTTTCTTTTGCTGTATCTTAGCTCTAGATATCAAGGATGGTAAATGTACAGACATAAGAATCTGTTTTGGTAATTCTGTACCATAACCTTTTATTCATATCCCTATGCAAAGCAGAATATGCTTTTATTCCCAACTTATTGATGCTTGCATATCTCTTATCAGCAGTGCTGAAGCCGGATGTATAAAGCACCTGGCTGTCATCTCCAGCAGTTACCTAGAAACATCACTCAACTTTTAGTGCTCTTTCTCGCCTTTCACCCACCTAGTCCTTAGGTAAATCGTTTATATTAAAAACCTTAACAGTAACCTGTTGGGTTTGTCAGGGAGAGGGGAAAAAAGCAAGTTTGAAATACTTTTGTGTATATATATTCATTTTATATCAGCCTTAAACTGCTGAGACAAGGATTAGGCATTTTTTTTAAGGCTTCAGTACAATAAATCTCTAGACTGGCACTTGTAGTTTATAGGGGCTGAGTGGCTGTGGTGATCCTCCATAAACAACTCAGACATGTGGAAGATGAATTTTAATGAGTGCTCTCAAAGCTAAGTGCTACCTCTTGCTTCTACACCTCAAATTCACCCATTTTTTATTTTTATGTTATATCAGAGGCTGCTCTGTGCTTTTTTTTCCCCTAATTATCTACACTCAAGCTGGATTCTGTCAAACCCAGAGGAAAGGGAACATAGCTGTGTACACAGAGGTGGGGTTTTCACCTGGCCTCACTTAAACAAGGGTTTAAGCTCTCAGTCAGAACACCTGGGCTTTTAAAGAGGAGGGATTAGCATCCTGAGTTCAGGGATTGCTTCATTTAGTTTTGCCTGTGCAAAAGGCTTTTGTGTTTCATGTCCTCTCTGAAAAATGTTCAACCTTGTTCTAGGAAAGGCTCCAAAGTAAATTAGAGCAGCCTCAGGGGCTGTTTGAAATCATAGCAGCTGAGGCCTTACCCCAGCACTTTATGCTCCACCCTGTGCCTCTTCCACCAACATGCTCTACAATAACCTTGGATCTTTACCTTTTCACAGAGAAAACTCCTTGCTTTGCATCACTGGTAGGTTTTCCTAGGCTGGGAAATTGTCAGATCTGCTTTACAATAAGCAAAGAGAATGAGAAAGGGAGCCCACGAGCTTTGCTGGGAAACCGGCATTCACCAGTTACTGTAATTCAGCATTACTCTTTATATTCTGAAGTGCATAGACTGACGAAGTAGGAAAAACACAGCTAGAATAATTGCTCCTGGGTATTTTGCTTTCAGATGCAAACGTAACCATTCCTGAAGCTACTGAGGACAATTTCCCTGAACTTCCAGCATTGTGCAATTGACCATATGCCTTCTCTGGGGTTTCTATTTTCCTCAGCTCTGACAAATATCGGTCCCTGCCGGAGGCAGGGCAGGGAAATTGATGGATCAGTGGAATGATCCAATACCAACAAATCCATAGTTACAAAAATAGGCAGTTATTCTTATCATTTCCTTGTTCCGACACAATTTCCTGCCCTCCCGTTAGGCTGTTCTGAAGATCGCCTGGATGACAGATCTGCTTTGAAGACTGTCAAACCCCTCTGCAAAGTACTTCTGTTAGAAATAGCTGTCTTGAAGAACAATGGCTGGGAGCTGGGTGAGAAGCCCTGCTGATGTTAACAGCCTTTGATCACCCTTGCCATGTATCCGACTAGTGCCTCTTGGGGGTATTGCTTGTTTTTAACATTTGTGATCCTATTGCACTAAAGCGTAGGAACTGTGCTTTGCTTGATGAGTTTTATTATACCTCCTACAGATTTAGTGATCTCCAGCTGCCTTGGAGCAGCTTAGAACAGGAGAGGGACATGGGGACCAGAGGTGTGCCTATATGAGCTAGTTAGGATATGACTGCAGCAGGCAAGGGAAGGAAGGTGAACTAGTTTAATTAATAGGGTTCTGCTAGTGCAGTTTATTTTGACAGAAGAGGATTAATGAGATCTCACAGCTGCAGCTCTGCTGACAGCTCTGTGTGTGATAATGTCTGGCATGAGGTGGTAGTGTGCAGATGGAGTTGGTAACCTCTTTGGCAAGTACAGCTGTCATTGGCATAGGAAGCATGATAGCCTTCCCTTCAAGACCTTTAGGGATCTATGTACCAATGGCTCTAAGGGTGTACGTGACAGTTGGCCTGAATTTGCAGGTTGGTAACCTTTAGTTGTCATCATCAAACCTTGTTAAGCTTAGTTATGGTAGTGGTCAGCTCACCTTTGATCATTTTTGGGTCTTAAATATTAAAAAGTAATTGAAGTTACAAGACTAAAGAGTCCATAGCTCAGTGTTTTTTAGAACTAAGTCTTTCTGTTTGCTTATGGGATAACACTTGGAAAGCATCACTAAGTGAGGCTCTAAGTAGATTCGTGACTATATCTACATGTAAACACTTGTTCTGGCCCAGGACCCTTAATATTGCATAGTTTAGTTTGTTCAACATCTAGAAGTATGTGCAAAACTAATATCCTTCAGAGTCAACAATTCTAGTGAGTTTGATTAAACAACTTATTGGAAATATGTGTTATTAAAACATGGGTGGAGTCTGCTGTCCTCCCAATTTTAGAGTTTGGATTTAGGCTTAATGAGATTTTGTACTATAATGAAGTGATAAGTGCTGTAATGGAAAAACATTAACAGTAGCAGAAATGAAATCAAGTAGCTAAGTTTCCTCATTCAAGTCAGTTTTGAGGAATGCAAAACTTGCTGCTTAGCTATCAATTATCAATAAACACAGTTGAAGAGTCTCCTGTGTTAAAACTTTTCATGTATAACTTTCCTTCCTTTAGCTATTTCAGATCACAAATTTTTGAGCAAATGACAGTTTCTACAGAGGTGGTGCAAAGTAGGAGAATACTCTTGAACATGCACTTTTCTGAAAATAGACATAAAGGAAAAATACCTTACTTGGCAGAGTCTGGAACAGAGTACAACTCTTAAATTCATGTCCCTGTTCTCTAGATCCAGGACTTGCCTAGAGCAGGCTGTATTACTCTTCCAGTTTGTGTTTGCATGTTCTTCCCATGAGGATCACTTTGAGAAAGCAGGGATAATGTACACCAATAATCTGCTTTTAATAACTCCATATATAAAGGAACAGGGAGAGGATATCCAGGGGAAATTTTACAAAAATATTGAAAGACTATTTTTTCATTTTTCCAACCCTGCGTTTCTTCATAACTTATTTGCATTGTTCAGAGTCTCTATAGCTTGTGTTTTCTGTTGTGGAGTTCATCTTCAAACACTTTAAAAAACAGAAAGGGAAGTGTATGAAGAAAAGCATGGCTCCAAGGAGCAAAGATTCTCTGACTTCAGTAGACATGTTCAGATCTGCAGGCTGGTGATGTTTCTCAGTGCCATAGGTTACAGAAGAAGTCAATTTGATGATTTAAAGAGAAGTTACCTAAGCAAGAGATTGCTGTGGGGTAAAAAAAACAAACAAACAAACAAACAAAACAAAACAAAACAAAAAAAACCTTCACATGTCACTGAGCAGAGCCCTTGGTATTCTGTATCTGTCCCAATACAATTAATAGTGTGTCAGTGGTATGTTTTAAGCTGTAGTTACCTTTTGGCTTAATGTTTAAAGCTGGCAGAGGAATGAGCAATATGTATAAAGTGGTTTAGCTAGGGTCAAAGCAAAAGTGAATTGAATATGGGAGGTGCAAAATTCTGGCTCTGGGCTCCTCCTGTGTTTGGAGCTCAGCAGGAGCTGGGACCTCCTTCCTCTTCCTATGGCAAGATCTCAACACTGCCTGAAGCACCTACTGAACAGCAAAAAGGGACAGGGAAGCGGCAAGGGTGCCAACCTTACCTATTTCAAGGACCAAATGCCTCACTGCAGCTCTGGTAAGAGCACAGGATTAGAAGCTGAAAACTCCAGGGACCCAGTTTTCCCTGTTCAAGAAGTACAAGCAGAAAACCCAAACCAAACTCACTCATCTTTTCCTTCCATACCAAACACTTTGGTGTTACTGGAAGGATCAAAATTTCATTTTCTATTCCTGACTGTTACTGGTTTCCTGTCTAACCTTGAGCCAACCATAAAACAAAAACTTAGCTCGTATTAGTCATTTTTATGACAATACTTCTGAGATGTATGAGGATGAATTGATTAATGCTCATAAATTCTTTGGAAATTCTTAGATACAATTCCTTATTTAACTCCCTGAGTAGACTTTTGTTCTAGAAGTTGTCAGCTGCTTTCAGGAGCACATACATACATCCACCGCACAGCTCTTCACTACTTTTGGGATGAATCAGAAGCTGAATTTTCAAATGTTTTTGAAGTTCATTGCTTGCACAAAAAACAGTCCTCTGCATTGCTGCTCAATGAATTGTCAAGAAAATTACTACATTGATGCTAAATTATAAGATCTGTCACAAAACGCAGCCTGCTTAAATTGTTCTTAAAAGCTATTAATAAATTCTGAGTGGTTGAAACAATTGTCTCACATCTTCATTCTTTCTCACCAGGTACAGCTGATCAAAATGTAGTCAGCACTGAATGGCTTGAAATGGTTGAGCTGCACACAAACGTGGGCATGTGATTGAAAAAGAGAGAAGAGGAAACTTGAGGTTGTGATGGTTTCATTTCTTTGAAGTTTAAGCTCAGGTTTCACCATGTGACATTTCCGCTGTTCAGACAAAAAATGCTCAGTGACATTTCAGAGCAGAGACTCCAGCTCTAAAGAAGATATAACACATTTAGCCTATAAGGTGAATCACAATGACGTTAAGTGGGATAAAAATATGTGGTGTTTCAGGGTAATCTGCTGAAGTTGAAAGTGAGTAGTCAAACCATAACTAATTATCGTCATTCATGTCTTAATCCCAGACTACTGTCATGCTTAAGTCTCCGAAGGTCTTTAGTACATTTATTTGTGTAGTTGCATAGAATGACTTAAACCTTGCAGCCAGCTTGGTTTGCATTCTGGGAATGGCTTAATGCTCACATACCTGGAGAGCAAGCACACCCTTGGTCCTGCTCCAAATTCTGGCTGTAAACCTGGTGCTCACCTGGAAAATGAGCTGTGTCTTAGAGACTTGTCATTCTCTGTGTTGGGGTCATCAGGAATCCTGGGACCCAATTGTCCAACTTTGGAATGAAAGAAATAAAATACAACACTTAACTCTTGCATGAGATTTCACCTTGGATTTTTGAAAAGCCTTTATCAGTTGCATACATGAGGGTTTGTGCCCTAGGCTAACAAATGTCAAAAGCAATCTATTAAGCAAAATTCTGTAAACAGGTCAGTAAAGTTGGTGGCAAATAGGTGGATGCAAACGGAATTGCTCAGAATTATAAGGGGATCTTCAAAGCGTCTGGTGGTGTTTCTGATGAACACCACCTACCTGTAGGTGAGATAGAGACATGAGGAGGAAACACTCATATGCTTTTTATTTGATTGAGTTCCAAAGACTTGTGTTACTAGATTACGCTACCTATGATGTCAGGAGAAAGGGTGTTTTAACATACATGGAAGGGCTGTTTTCTTCTGTGATTTGATCCCTTGTACCCCTGTACCCTCAAGTCTCTTCCTCGTAACCCTGAAGATGTGCTGCTGGAAACAGGCTATGCAAAGGGGTGGGCTGGATACTAATGCTTCACTTGCTGCATCTCTGAAGGGTTGCAGCTGAACCCGTGATTAGGAATGCAGCTAAAAGCAATATCTTAAGCAGCCTCACATTGATCTACATTGGCCAGGTTTTGATAAAGGCGGGTGAGGTCATTTTTTCTCTCAGCAGCCAGACTACAGGGGAAAAAAAAAAAATCAGGGCAAAGGAGAAAAGTTGCATTTTTTTCTTTGCTGAGAAGAGAGCTTTTCTTTCCCTTATGAGAAAATGAGACATTCACACAAAAGATGAGTAGGATTTGATAATGCCAACTGTGGTTGTCAATTACATATTTTTCTCTTTTCTTCCCTCAAAGGAACTGATAAGAATTGATGAGAAGCTCAACATGACCCAGCAATGTGCATTTGCAGCCCAGAAAGCCAACCGTATCCTGAGCTACACCCAAAGAAGTGTGACCAGCAGGTTGAGGGAGGTGATTCTACCTTTCTACTCTGCTCTCGTACTCACCTGGAGTACTGTGTTCAGCTCTGGAGCCCTCAACATAACAAGGACATGGACCTGTTGGAGCAAGTCCAGAGGAGGGCCATGAAGATGATCAGAGGGCTGGAGGACCTCTCCTATGCGGACAGGCTGAGAGAGTTGAGGTTGTTCAAGCTGGAAAAGAGAAGGCTCTGGGGAGACCTTATAGCAGCCTTCCAGTATCTGAAGGGGGTCTACAAGAAAGCTGGAGAGGGACTTTTTACAAGGGCAGGTAGTGATAGGACAAGGGGTAATGGCTTTAAACTGAAAGAGGGTAGATTTAGATTAGATATAAGGAAGAAATTCTTCACCATGAGGGTAGTGAGGCACTGGAACAGGTTGCCTAGAGAAGTTGTGGATGCCCCATCCCTGGACATGTTCAAGGCCAGGCTGGATGGGGCTTTGAGCAACCTGGTCTAGTGGAAGGTGTCCCTGCCCATGGCAGAGGGGTTGGAACTAGATTATCTTTAAGGTGCCTTCCAACCCAAACCATTCTATGATTCTATATTAATGTCATCCTTAATAAAATCTAGAAGAAAAATATTTGTGTGCACGAAGGGCAGGTGCACAGTGGCTCCTTGTGAGTATTCCTGGAAAGGAATCTTGTTTAGGTATACACACTTAAATTTATCCTGTTGAAATGTTTTTGTTTATTTGTGGTTTCAGCTGTGCATTTGGTTTTTGATGGCATGTTTTACAGTGGGATTTAATTAGTGTTTATCTCTAAGTCCTACACTTAATGAGTTAATGTTATAATAATGAATATCTTGGCTCTCAATGGCTTCAGAGTGCATGGGAGACATTCATAAGATATCCTCACATGGGCTCCTGTCATGTTTTATGTTGATGTTTTGCCAGCTTCACTGGCAAACTGATGTTTCCAAAGTGTTGGGTCCCCTCCTCTCTTCCCCTCAGCCTGCCAGTGATGTAAAGTTATTCCCCAGAAGATCTGCCTGGTATTCTCCTCCCTTTCCTTTCTTGGTCATCAGTGAAGCAGCAAAGAGCTTTGACATTCAGCATGCTGTGGTCTCAGATAGCATCCCACCACTGTCCTTGTAGCAACTCTCACCAAATTTGGGCTGATTTCTCCCATTACTTCCCTTTCATTCATGCGGTGATTATTTTCTTTGCAACTCCACTTTAGAAAGTGTGAGGCATACTCAATTCTGAAAAAAGTCAGCACACAGCAGGGAAAGTTTAGTTAGCTGAGAAATCTCTCTAGTAAGCCATCAAATTGGAGGTCTGACCATAGCATGTAATATCTCTCAATTTCATAGGGTTTTTTTCAGATGTACTATACCCATATAGTGTAAAAAACTGCCTATAAGAATTGTTAAAGGCTATTTTTTTTTTTTAAATAAATAAGCACTAGCATTTGTTAAAAATATGAAGAGCTAACACGAATGCTAGTCAATAGGTATATTGTTTCAAGTATAAGATAAAGACGGGACAAGGTCTCAATAGTTCTGATTTCTTGTTTATTTGCTATAATTAGGTGTTCTAGGAAAAAAGTTTTAGATTATTATGAATATATCAAATAGAGGAAAGTGAACCATGAATAGATCAAATAAGGAAAGCATCTATAGGGACTGAAGAGTAGTAATGAGTCACCACATCCACTGGCCGCCACAGGAACTAGAAACCAGATGCGACTTCTCACTCTGAATGTCTCTTTGCAGTGGCAAAGCAGTGAACAAGCAAACCCAATGCTGTTATAGAACAAGTTTTTTTTCAGCTCTATCTGCACTTCCTTAATAATCTTCTTACTCTAGTCCAATCATTCTACTATTTTCCCAACATGGCACACAGTGAACATGTACTGGTTTCCCACCTGTTGCATAGGCAGTGTTGAAGGACGGATATAAGCAGTGACATGGTCCTGATGGGATAAAACACAAAGGCCACGCATAGTCCTGGTAACCGGCATGTTCCAAGGCAGCTGCAGCAGTTATCACCAAAGACACCTTAATATTTACTAAGAACTTAATACGATTACATGCTGTCCAAGAGAAGAAAATGTCTCAAGCTAATCTTTTTAAGAGTCCATATTTGGGTAGTCTTATAATAGTTAATTGATTTATCTTTTTATTGCCACTAAATCATGGCAAGCTCTTCTCATTTTGGTTGATAGTGGGTACAAGAATTCAATTTTTGTATCTCTGTCTTCTTCCTGTTGCATCCAAGGACCACTGTTACATTTTATTTCGGCAGAGGCACACACAAGCTGCTTTTTTTTCTTTGCTACTCCAAAAATCAGCGGCCGCCTTTATTAGATTGCCCTTGGGTGTGTCTACAGTTTTTTCTCTCTTGCCTGCAGTCTCTGACAAAACATGTACCAAACTATTTTTGATACACATTTTGTGGAATCACAGAACTAACAGAAAAGTATTTTAAAGACTATATTGTTGTTGTTGCTCCAAACCTACCTAATTATCTGAATCTGATACCTTTCTTGGTTTAGATGAAAGGATGACAAAAACATTAGTGGCACAAGTTTTCTTTTGTCTCTGTTTTTCAGTTTAGGTGGTTGATTAGTTTTCTGTGTTCAGCCAACTTCCCCTTAACTTTTTGGTTGCGTGAGCTGAGTAAAACTGGCCTGCTCAGCATTTAGCAAAACTTTGGGACGTTATATGTACTTTAGTAGTTGCTGCATACTTCTTGATATAATATTGACCACAGTAACTGATGTTGTCGTTGAGGCTGTGCTGGAACATTAGGATCTGGCCATTCAAGCATGAGCTTTAAGTCAGGAGGCAAAATAAAGCTTTGCCAATTTTTTTTTTTTTTTTTTTTTTTGCCCTGATCCTGTAAAATTGCTCACGTGTCCAGGCAATAACGTTACTCACGTGTAGCTCCTTGCTCCTGACCTTGTTGGATCTATGTGGGACTGTGCATGTGTGTGAATTTCTCCTCTCCAGATTTGGTTGAAGGAATTGGAGTAATGGCTTTTATAATGTTTTCCCCCTGTTTTTATTCAGTGGTTAGTGGAATGATTCTTTGCAATAGGACAAACCCTTACCACATGTGCATGACAATTTTTATTTTGCAATGGCATAACATGATTGCATCACTAAGTTTCAGTACCTGATATGAGGTGAGTGTCACTACATCAACTATGCTCTTAGGTAATGTGCAATTTCTGTTGATCAGAATGATAGGCATGGAATGTAAATAAATTCCATCACTAAGCTTTTTTTTTTTTTTTCTCCCCTCATTGCTCTGCACCTCATGTAGTGATACCACACTCAACGGAGGTGAAACATCACAGGCAGGAGTGGCGACGTGTGGCGTGCATGAGATCTCTGTGAAGGTGTGTGGTGGAGTGTGAGACCCACAGTGCTCCAGAAACAAGCTGGTGTTGAAGGGGCTGCTGGGTAGCATTTGCCTTTCCATGCCATGGCAAAACTCATGAAGAAACACGTGTGGGACCTTATTTCAGCTGCAGATATGCCAGGTAAGCAAATCATCTTACCCAATCCGGCCTCAGTTTCCTTGCCTGAAACACACAGCTGTGATACTTGGCTCCCTTGTTAGGCACCAGGAGATGCAGCCAAGAAAAAGTGTTAGGAGATGCAGCCAAGAAAGTGTTACGTGGCGGTGCTGCTGTTGATTTTATTTCCCTTTGCCTGCAGTCATTCACGTAGTTTCCTTCCCAGCTCCACCCTCACCCAGGACTCTCCAGGGGAGCGCTGCCAGCCCCCCTGCCCTCTGCCACCACCTTCCCCTCTGCCCCTGGGCCCTTGGGACAAAACCTTCGGGGTTTTGGATTTGGTCGGGGAATGCTTTGGGCCAAACAGTGAGGGGAAGGGTAAAGGTCTGGGAGGGGATGCTTCTGGGGATGCTCCGAGGGAAACGGCCCGTGGCGGGAGGGATGCGCCAAGGTGGGATGCCCCGGGGAAATGCTGCGGAGGGGGTGCTGCCGAGGGGGTGCTGGCGGGGGTGGGTTGCGGTACGCCCAGGAGATTCCGCGCTGCGGTGGAGGCGGGCGGGAAGCGCGCAGGGAGGCGCCGGCGGCGGCACCGCCCCGGGAGGCGGGCGGGGGTGGCGACGGTGACAGAGACGGCGACACCGGCAGCGACAGCGACACGTGCCCGCCCCGGGACCGGCCGCCTTTGCTGAGCGAGTCCGGCAGCGGCGCGGCGGGCCGGGGCGGAGATGGGCGGCTGCGGGATCTCCGCCGGCTCTGCCCGGGCGCTGCCCGGCCGACAGGTAACCGGGCGGCCCCTCCCCGGGCCGGCAGCCCCTCCTCGCTCCTGGGGGCTGCGGCCGTGCTGGCTCTTTCCTATTCCCGTCTGCTGTGGTACTTAGCACGTCCTGTCGTGTTGCTTTAAATACAGAGTGAATTAACTTTAAAAGAAAAATCTCAGGGGGCTGTAGGAGTGAGGGGTTTCTGTGGGTGTTTTCTAGAGACTTGGTGGATTTTGCCTGCTTTGTGCCAGCCGAATTGCTACCGCTGTTCTTACTTTCCCAGGTATCCGAGAGAACTAACTTTGTAGTGGGAGGCTGGCGGTTACGCCGTGCTTTGCTTTGCTGCGTGTTGCTTCGGTGAAGCTGCACGAGATACTTGGACCTTGTGTGAATCTTTTCATTTTTTGTTTATGTGAGAAAATTCTGCTGGTGAAATCCTCTCCTTTACCAGCCAACTTTCACTGAACTGATTCATCCCTATGTGTACTTGCTTACTGAAATTGAGTTATTGGTTATTGACTTTAGTTAAAGAAATAAGCTGCTTAATAATAATGAAACAATCCCTAAAATAAAAACAAACAAATAACAAAGAAAAACATTCACACAAGTACATCAACGTAGCAAAGTTGCTTTAAGGGTACTTTTGAGGGAAATTTAAGATGTAAAGTATAGCCCTTTAAAAAAATAATCTGTTCATGTGCTTGCAATGAAAAATGCTGTAATTTTTCAGTGATGTTAGCATAGCATAACTATGGCAACTGGCAAGAAACCAGTTGGTGCCCTTAGTTTTATGGCAGTCAGTTGCTCAAAGCACACTGGGAGCTGAATTACTACTAAGTGACATTAAGAAAATAGAAATTCTCACCTGGATGTTTTTGTATTAATTTCCATGATTAAGCTGTAGAGTTTTTCCTGTATTTTGCAGTGATTTTGATTCATTCTCAGAAGATGATGCTGTTGAGTGGGTAGATTCAGCTGTCAGGATGAATGGGTGTATTTGAGTAATAATCTTATTTGTTTGATTTCTTGCTGCTGTTCAATACCATCATAAAATAGCTTATCATAAAGCAAACAACTTTCATACGATGTAGTCTGAAGATGGATTCAGTATGCGTAGTTTCACTTTGCAGTAGCTGTGGGAAGACCAATTTGAAGAAAAGAGTGCAGAGAGGAAATTTTCATTTTATTTCTAAAAAATTTTTGGTACTTTTCATTTTTTTTTCATAGGGATGATAAATTTTACGCTGTTAAGAGCTGTTTGACTTTGATTATATTAAAGAAGCTATAGAATAGGTTGTAGATGTGTGTATTTAAGGTGTCGATTAAGAAACAAGGGCACAAGGAGGTGCACTGCTGTCATTGACAGTCAGTAGAAGGTGGGTGTCTAAACAGCACGTGGGTTCCTGTAACCATCCCGTCTTTGGCCAGTGCATAAGACTGTAACAGAGGGCTAGAAGCACTGCTTATCATGTCGTTCAAGGTTATTAGTACCATAACTGGCTCAACTTCACTGCAAGTTTTTTTTCCCCAGTGGCTTTTGCGTTTAGTCATATAAGCAGCTGCTTTCCGACTAACTGCAGTGATGAAATTCCTCTTACTTGAACAGATAATTATTCAAAAATGTACCTGCTCAGGCAAGAAATGCTTCTGAGGAGAATAGTGGTTGTGCTTTGAATGCTGAAGTTCGCTGGGATTTGGGGCTGCCTGTGATGAAGCTGGGGTCAGGCCGTGTGTGTGGCCGGGGTGGGCTCAGGACAGGGGATAAACCTCACCCCAAAAGCCTCTCGGCTCCTCCAGCTGAGATTTCCAGGCAATAACGAGTGTCGTCTTCTGCTGCTTTAGTCTGCATTGTGCTGATTTCCCCATCTCATCTCTAAAACTAATTTCTTATTGATAGCTGAAGGTTGCCATGAGGCCTCCACCAGCAGTTGTGAAATTCATGCAGGACACGTGTAACAGCTTGCGCGGTCATTTTGTTATGAGAATCTCGGGTTTTATCAATTTTGGTCACTCACTTCTATACCATGAACTAATTTTAGTATGGGGCTTTGAATTTCAGTCTCCCAAGGTACAGAGACATGGCGTCTCTCTTAGCATCTCCGTGCTGGCTGGGGTGCCTCTGCCCAGGCAGCAGCCTGCTGGCGTGGGAGAGAGGGAAGCACTACCTTAGAAGACGAGAGCAAAGCATGCTAACTATGCTCTGCATTTCCTCCGCCCCATTTCCATCCTTCAGTGGAAAATTGCTCCCGATTTCCTTAGATTTGGAGGATTTACATTGGCACTCTTCCCACATTCCCATTTTACTTACTATTTTATTTATTAGATAACATACTTGCATATAAGCTTGTTTATAAGCAAAAGGAACATTTTTCTTCAATCTGTTCCTACCAAAGTTAAGCAGTTAAATGTTCCCTGGGTCCCAGGGGGCTGTTTCTCAAGACTAAATTGGTCTTTGCAAGATCATGAGGCTGTCAGAAGCACGAGCGCTTCAAACTCTAATTTCAAATTGACTATCAGCATAACAGCTGTACCTCAGTGCACCTCTGTTTTCTAAGCTGCCAATGCTATAAAATCAAATTATAGAAGCAGAGGGGGTATTCATATTTAGACAATTTGTGTCTCAATATCAAGGCTTTCTCTCTGTATTCCATGTAAGGATTAACTCCCTATTGCCTTCTGTGTGCGGGTCCTAATGAAAGCAGAGAACAATAAGAGAAACTGGGCCAAGTCTCCCGTGTTTGATCAAATGATTGACCCACCTTATTATATGCTTGGTAATTTCTTGCTTGAAGAAATTAGTTTGGGTGTAGCTACAGGTTTACCAGCATTGCCACGGTAGGGCGATTGCTGTGTGGGCAGGCAGTTTTGGTGCAATTTAGGGATCAGTAATAAGGAAGCCTGGTTGATGGAGACTTCGTTTCTGTTAGATGTGCTCCATCTTCCCTGGATTTTGGGTATCATGTGAGTAGTGAGGCCCTATGGATGTGTAGTCTGTCTGTCCTGCCCTGAGGATGCCACCTCCTAAAGCAAACTTGGCTTTTGCCACCCTCATTGCAGCATGCTTTGCTGTGCTGGGGTAAATATCTGCACAAGTATAACTTTATTCTCACTAATTCATTATGTAGCTGCTCTCCACTGATATAAAGGAGGCTCTTGCTATAATTTTTAAAAGTATTTAGGAATTACTAGTTCTCTTATTTAGCAAAAAATGCAGTCCTTTTTAAAAAAAGCTGCACAACTAATCATAGGTGGTTTTAAAACCCCTTAACCTATTCTTTCAACTTAAAAAATATTTGGTTAGTTACACCTAATCATAAGACTGTGGAAAATAAGATGATAATTAACTTTTCTTGAAACATTCCTAGAATGGTTTTGGTCTTTGATTGTTTTGCACTACATTATAAATTCAGAAAAATCAATTATCTCAGGGAAAAAAAAAAAAAAAAGTGTTTGTATGCCTGTTGTGTGTGCCACTTAAGATATTTGGATGGTATAACTTTAACCAGGATCCTTGAATGATATGTGCCTTTCAGTTAAGAGAGATCATTAGAGATGATAAGACAGAAGTGGGCAAAATCTGAGTGATATGGAGTAAACAGAGACCACTTACTCATAATTTCACATAACACAAAATTTTAAAGACGTGAGAATAAATGACCAAAATTCAATCATTTTTTTTTTCTGAAGAACTGTTCAATAAAAGGAGATACTGTTTCATACAAGCATAATTTATCTATGGAACTCATTACCAAAGGATGTTCCTGTTGCTTAAGATATAAATGAATTTTAAAAGTTGTTAGGCGAATTAATAGAGAAAAAGTATGCTAGGACTGGTAATCACAAAGATGCAGATACAATTTCTAGCTGCAGTAGCCCCTAAATCATGGATTCCTGGAAACCAGGAGATTATTTTGCAGGCAGAATCACTATATAATTTCCTGACCTTATATTCTTTCCCTGAGCGTCTGCTTTTGTTCAGAGTTAGAGGCAGCTTATTGGGCTAAATCGATATTTGGAGTGATGCAGTCCACTAACATGCTCTATGTGATGAAAATTCCGATGGGTTTTTCTCAGATCATTACTACTGTGTCCAAAACAGTTCCAAGCAGGTGAATATTAGATGTAACTTCAATTTTCAGACCTGGGGGGAAAACCTGCAGTAAATACTGTACTCAATGCTGTGTTTCCTTAAGTTTTAAGTAACTGGCTATTCGTAACCATCTATTAAGAATGCAGATTGATCTGACATTTTGCAAGGCTACGCTACTGCTGCAAAGCTTCATTGTTTTATCACTCATGAAATAATTGGGTTATTGTGTGAAAATCTGGAGGATGTTATGATTTCGGCTTTGGTATCTAATTTCTTAAATGTATACTGCTTTTTTTTTTTTTTTTTGAAGGAGGCTTATTTTTTTTTGTTATCTTCACATAAGCAATCTGCTGACCTTTAGGCATTTTATTTTCTAACTTTTCTTTTTGATGCTTACACCGCCTCTTGTTAAACCCTGCGTCAGGGCTGATGGTGACAAATTGTGTGTGTCTGCACTTTTCCGTTGACTTCAGCTGCTGCTTGTCTAAGGAAAACAGGCCCTTGAGCTGGAATTCTTCAGGGCTGCTTGTGGAATTAGAGCTGGAACATTTTCAGTTTGGTCACCAAGGTGTCCAGCCTTCCCTGCCACCAGAGAGGACCCTCGTGTGGGTAGGTAGGATGCATAGTGTGACCACCGTTGGTCTTTCAGGAGAGCATCTTGGTAACACTTTCTGGTGGTCCCTAATTAAAACTAGTTAGCTTAATTGTTGTTTCTGGTTTCTTGGTTAGTGTATAGTGAAAGTTGGAGCTAAATGGCCTGGAGGATGACTTTTCTGCCTGCCGTGGTGGGTGCCTGTTTCAGATGTATTTACACAGATGCTCCTTCGCTAGCTTGTTTTCACTTTCCCACAAATAACAACTTGCTAAAATACAAGCAAAATAATAACGTAGGTTTTGCGATCTTTATTTTCTTTTGTTGGCCTCTTGGAATGAGGAAAAACAAAAGGGTTATCTTATTCATATCCTTCCTTTCTGGGAAGTACTTGTACCCTTGACAATTCTTCCTGTTGCCCACTCCTAAGAACTACATTTGTAGTCTGCAACGTAAATTCTACTTTACTGGAAACTTTAGGTTTGGGCAGATTTCATTGTTTTGGAAATTCTTGGAATTGTATAGCTTTGCTGCCTTAAGATCAGAGATAAGAGCTGATTTGGAAATAAAAGATTTCCAGCTAACTCCGTGTAACACTATAAATTAAGATGCCGAAGCAGCTCTGTCTTTTCAGGATTTATGAGTGTTTGCTTTCATTCCTCTTTGCTCCTAAATACATAAGACTTACTCTAGAAGTAAGTTTTCTCCAGGACAGGGTATATAATCTTTCTTGTTTGATAATCTCGTAATGGAGATGAATGGAAATGAGATGGCCAAAGTAATTTATTTGAGCCAGCATTTGTCTCTATTGCCATTGATAAGGAGGTGGCAATGATCTGGAGCTGTCAGTGAGGATGGGGCAGACTGTCTTAGCTCATATTAATATGGCTGTGAAACTTTTTTTAAAAGCCCGGCTCATTTGGGTTTAAGTGGGAAGGGATTATGTAGCTCTGCTCTTTGAAATTTTATTGGATACAAATTCCTCTTAAAGTAAAATCCTATTGAATCCAATGGTTTTGACAATTTCAAAGAAAAATATCTAAGTGAATGAAGTAATATAACTCAGCCCCTTGTTGCTGCTTCACTGGGTTTCAAGTGGAATGTTGTTTTGGTCTCTTCCCTCATGGGAAACATCTGCAAAACCAAATGGCAAATCATTAATGCTCATTCAATAGCAGGCTTTGTTCCAGGTTTCTTGTTCTTGGAAACAATTAACTGTAGAGTTTTGTTTTGTCTTGTTTTGCTTTTTGAATGCAAACATCTAATTCTAGTTATATATTCTAGTGGATTTTGTAGAAGTCCTGCTATTTGGGATTGCTTGTAGTTATTTTAGAATATACGCTCCCTACCCAAATTCAGATAGTGGTAATTGTGATAGTACCTTTGTGGTTGAGGTGTGATTTTATTTATTTATGATTTTAAGTGGCTGAATTTTGTTCAACTAAAACTATACTTTAGGACACAAATCTCATTACAAGCTAGGGGAAGACATTTGCGTTTTGAAATGCAGCCTGTTTCCTCCAGTTCGGGAAGGTTTCTGGTTCCTAACATCCACCAAACAACCTTGGATACCTCATAGTGACATTTCGCAAAAAATGTGTCTAGCCTTTGATACTAAGCAAATGAAAGCTGAAGAAGATGAAGCATTCATCTACTTTGGTGCGAAAGTTGTTTGAACCAGAAAACCTCCTATTTAGCTGACTGCAAGCAGTTTGTGTTTCAGGACACTTGCCAAAGTAGTGTCTCTTGCCCATATCTGCTAGGCACAGGTACCTGGAATGTGGTTAGCTCTTAAATCCATGAAAAACATTGCTACATCTTGAAAGATTTTTATTGACAGCTGTTGCAAAAGTTTTGGTTTTGAGCTGTATGTGGTTTTAATCCATGAACAAAACCAGGAGACTGTATAATTACGATAGCTGAATTAAAATGCCTTTTAGTTTAGTATTCACCAGAACCAAATATCCATGATTAATAAACTCTGCATTTTGTTTGTTAATTATGGGCTAAGTGGTCATAATTTATGCACTTAACATTTAGTTTGTGAATATGTGAATGGGGCGTGATAATGACAAGTGTAGCGGTCAGTTTGATGTGTTCTAAACTATCCTGCCTGGAGCTATGTGTGCATGAAAGGAGAATTAAAACCAAAAAAACCCACTGTGCTAACAGTGTACACATGAGCAGCCATTGCGGTTGGGCAGCATGAGCAAGGAGCTGTAGATATGCTTAATGGAAAGTATTTAAAGTTTAGCAAGCTTTACCCCACCCTGCCTATGGCAAATTTACCCTGGATGAATCAGGTCTGAAGTGTTTAAGGACTGTGTAACGTGTCCGCAGTTTTTCACAATAAAAGTAGTTTGATTTGGACAGATGTTAACATCTTTGTGGGTCTGCCACCTAGATGTAGCATGGGGCTGCCAGGAGCTCTCTGTTTGGACCTAGGATTTGTGTTCTTCAGTCTGATGTAACTGAAATGGAATAAAATCTAGCAAACTCTGGCTCTAAATGGAAAATCTCTTTAATTCTATTTAAAATACTTTTATGTTGAGGTTTGGGTGTCTCATGCCAACAGATAAGGTAATCACCCCGTCATTTGATGGTGTACAGTGGGAATGAATAATGCTTTGAAAGATGCATGCAAGTTCTGCCATGAATCACTGGTCTGTAACAGTGTTCTTCAAAGCGTGGGGTTTCCTTCTTCCCTCTTCTCCCAAAATGCATTTAAGGGGAGGTGTGAATGATTAATGATGTGTTGGGCTGAAGATGCTGAAGTGAGGCAGGCATTGGGATTGAGCACTGCTGTGTGACACCCGGGTTAGCCCCGACTTTGGGACAACGGCTCCAGCAACTGGTCCTGTGCAACGTGATGATGGCTATACTGGGTGAGATCGAAGGACCATGTCCCCAGGACCCAATCTCTGACAGTCACTGACAGGGCATGCAGTCAGAACAGTGAATATCAAAGAAGCCCTTACTGGGGCCCAGAGAGGACAGAATATTCTGGAAAATTCTGGGTTAGAAACAGAAAGCACTGAAGAAAATTGTCCATGACATCAGATTAAGTGGCCAGGATGCCAGTGTAATGCCAATGAGCCTAATTCCTACCTAAAAGCTGCCTGTAACTACAGTGAGGACAAAGATGTGCAAAATGAAAGCTACAAAGCAGGTTTGTCGTATAAACCAAATATCTTAGAAGAGCTGAAAGCAAATTTTAAATTACTTTATCAAGTGCAAGTAAAAGAGGCATCATCCTAACTCAGCAATGGCAGTACTTCTGGTTTGGGGAGCTTT
Source organism: Platalea leucorodia (assembly GCF_965183815.1). Lineage (NCBI taxonomy): Eukaryota > Metazoa > Chordata > Aves > Pelecaniformes > Threskiornithidae > Platalea > Platalea leucorodia. Next base: position 45,334,369 of record NC_138831.1, read on the forward strand.
TCGGATTAGATCACTTCCAGGAATGCACCAGAATTAATAAAACCAGGCTTTACTATAGAGTTGAGTTTCTCTGAACTTCTGCAGGTAAAATCCCGAACAGGTCACTTGAATATTTATCTCTGCATGGGACTGTAGAAAATTCTTATATTTTAATTTTTGACCCTTTTATTCAAACTTAAAATAGTTACTGGAATCATAGTTTGTGGTTTCCTTGATAATGATGTCAGTATTTAGGGGCTTCAGCAAACTGAAACTCCAGTGTTAAGACTTGGGAAGTGCCAAAGTGTAATTGCCAATGAACATGAGTTAAATTTACCAACTTTCTCTGATCTTCTCAATGGGAAAATAATGCTGTAAAAGAACCCAGAGTCGAGGTGAATATTTCTACTGCCAGGAGGCTGAAAACTCAAATGGTATATGGAAAGATAAACCTCAAAGCTGGTTCTCTTCTGTGAGAAATGACTGGCATTTAGAGATGCGTGCTGGCATACAGTTAGTCTCTATAATTGGAAAAAGAAAAGTTTAAAGGCGTTTTCAGGTTTATGCCGCCATTTGTGTACTGAACATTTCACTGTCATGACTTCAGGGGAGCAATGTGACTGGTTTTAGTTGCATATGTTGGCTTCTTCATATTTAAAGTACTAAGTTATTGTCCAGGATGAAATTTATTCACCAAAATCACAGCTATGAATAAGGAGGATGAAGCTCCTTTAGTTCTGGAGAAACGTGTATTGATGCATTTGCTTGCTTTTCCGTGTATAACAGAATCTTGAAGTTTTACCCAGAAGTCTGGCTTAAGCAAGAGAAGTTTTCTTGGCATTGGTGACTACTTTGTATGTATCTCTTTTCTACATTTTTTGTTATCAGACTAGGTGTTTTGCTGCTTAACTTTATGAAGTTAGCCATATAACTTATGGCTTATTATCTAAACTACTGTCATCTGTAAAAGCGTAGCTTATTGCTGATTATTAAAATTTCTCATAAAATTGCCTTCCCCCTGCTTTCTGTAGCAGGTATACCATACCCTTATTGTCATTTAGCCAATACAAAACCACGGTTTTTGAAGATCTTTATTTTCAGGAGTTGTTCCCTAGTAATTACCTGCTCCTGCTTTAGTATTTTTCTGAGTGTCGTATCTCAGGATCCTTTGTAACTGAATTTTGGAGTAGCTGAGGATCCATGGAGCCCACTAAAATGTTCGTGTATTTTGAAAAAAATCATGTGGGGGAGCTTTGTTCTTGTAACATGGGTATAAGTATGCAATAGTTCTGTATACTGACAGTTGATTTCTTGGAGATTTAAGAAATACTGTGTGTCTTCCAGCAATACTTCTGTAGAAAAACACACCAGTGACAAGAAGGGGCTTTTGTTTCCCCCCAAATAAACACTTGTTTACCAGTTATAGCCTGGAGGTCAGACACAGATTCATTGTGGCTATGACTAAGTGCCTTCTGAGGCTGAGCATCTGACGACTGCTTTGAATGCTGAATATTTGTTTTATTCTTCATTTAAACTCCCCTGTGCTTCTCCCAGGCTCTCCATTTCCTTTGTGTTTGTGGTCTCTGTCCATCCTCAGTCTCTGTGCTGTTAACTAGGTACAAGTTAGTTGTACTGATAACTGTGCCATAGTGCAGGAGATGGTACATGAAACCCTCAAACACTTGGCTTCACTAAGAGCTTCCTAAGGGCTTTATTTGTATGTGGGTTTTCCAGTCTCCCTTTCAGCTTTCTCAGTGGCGATGCACTACACCAGATACCTAAGTGCAGTGATTTTTTTGTAAGGAGACTTGTGGTTCTTGCAGAAAATGAGGGCTATTACTGGTGCAATTCCCTCATTCAGTGATATGCTACAACACACCAACCTCTGTTTTCTTTAGGGGCAGTTACCTTCAGCCCTCCTGCCTTTGTGAATTAAGAGACTGTAAAAACACTGGGTCACTTTATCTACAGATATACCCAAACTATGTGGAGATGTTAAATGTGAAAGGACATATAATCATGCAGGTCAATACAGATTCAAAGTAATCTCAACTCTCCTGTGTACTCAACTTGCACTGTGAGCTCTGGCCCTGGCATGTGCCACGTTGCTGTTGGGTAGAGGAACACACTGTAGTAAGGAAGAAAAGAGGGTAAACTGTAACAGCCTGCTTAGCGCAGGCTTTTGTCCTGTTCAAGTTAGCATCAGGCCATTTCTACACATCAAAAGTGTTCTGTTTAGGCCACTTTGGTAAATTTTTGTTAAATAAAGAATCATGCAGAGCTTTTAATAGATCTTTCCTCTATAGTCACTGAGTTTTGATAAGTAGTGTGACAGTAATAGTAGTTATTTAGGGAGCAATCCTGGCACATGCACAAGTAATTTGCATATAAACATAAACTTCTTTTATTTAAATATGTGACTTAAGTGCTAGTAAAAGGCACTGCCTGATTTGGCCTCCAGTGGAAATGAGCCTCCAACTTCCTTCCTAGGTTTGTTTTCCCTGAGAGCTATGAAAAGGGATGATCTATTTCTGTGCACCTCTTGTTATAAAAATATACCTTTTGTTATGAGAGAGATGAACAAGGGCTTGAAGGAGAGAGTGAGGAGGAAGGAGGCTGCAGGGCTGGATTCCCACCGGAGCTCCTCTGGATGGGCATCAGCTCCTTCAACACGTGGGTCCCTGCCTTTCTCCTGATCTTGTGTTGCTCTTCATGTAAGCCCTGATAAACGCCTCCTTTTTCTATTTATTTTAGAGCTCTCCTTATCTCACTCTTATTCTGATTGTACCTACATCTGTCTTTCTTGCTGCTCATCAGCTTTCCCTCTTCCCCTGCTCCTGGAGGTATCCTGCTGTAGGTACCACCTTTCCCAGGGATCACCCAATGTGACTGGGATCAATGAGGCAAATTATAAAACAGATATATTCAATGGTGAAGAAACATCCCTATTGCTGTCATGATCTCAGCACATGCACAGTGCCTTCCATGGGCAGGATTTGTCACACCAGGATCTTTCTTGGAGTCTGGTTTGACGTGCACATCATTCCCTGCAGTACAGGGCTGTAGGAAGCAGATCTTCATGCATAGGTGTCCCCGGAGCAATCTGGTGCTTGGCAGGTGTGATTTGCACTGTAAAGATCATATTTGATTGTACCAGCTTGGTACAGTCCCATGAATTAAATTGAAAAGATTGAAGGGGCCTTCTGGCTTGCACAGGTACAATTGCAAGCTACAATATTTTGAAGGAAGCTGAAAGAGTGGAAGGAACTTGTGAAATATTTTTGCAAAAATACACCCAAACACTTCCTCCTTCATTTCCCCCATACATACTCATCATTTTTCTTCTGTTTTAGAATAGACAGAAACAAAGCAAAAGCAATACATTTATAAGCTGGAGGCAGGTGCAGGGTTTTTTTTTCAGTAACTTTCACTCTCAGATGCTATTTTAAGATGCTTGTAGCAGCCAGTCGTTCTGTTACTTCTCATAGTTACTGTCTGCTCATAAATGTTGAGGAAAAAAAGCTCTTCAGATTGTGCAAAAGAGTCTCTAAGGAGTTAGAGCATCCCTGTTCCTCTCTTGTGTGATAAGTGGAGGAAGATGTGTGCTCATTTCACGTGTTTGTGAAAGATGGAGCTCATCACATTTGAGCCAATTAAAAAACAAAAAGCAAAGCATGGGATCTAAAAGACCAGACCCTAAATCCCCAGAGATCTGTAAACCTCCCCCCTCCAAAACAAAAAACCCAAAACCTAAAAAAAATTCTTACTTAAGATGCCTGTATTACCTTCATATAATAAAAACGTTTTTCTTAAGCTTTGTATTTACCCTAGATAGTATTTGTGATCTTCTGCAAAGCCTGTAGATTTCTTTCAGCTTACATTAAGAAAACAAGGCTGGTTTCTTTTGGTCATCTTATTTCCATTCAAGCATTGAAGCATATAAAATTGTCTTTTATGAAGCACTTGTACTAATTTGGTTGACAGGAACAGGTCAAGTTTTTATTTTATTTTATATTTAAGTTTAGCATCCCACTATGCTTTGCAAATGAGTCTGTAACAATAGAGCAATAGAAAAGCAGGATCTGTATCAACAGACTGGCATCATTTGAAGGCCTACTGGGAAGCTTAAGCTCAAATGCAATGGCAAAATTTGGAAGCTGGCCAAGACATGACCCTGCTTTTGCAGCAAGTCGCCTATGCAATGGAGACGTTAGCTACACTTCAGCAATGCGCTCCCTTTGATGCTTGTTAGTACTAAAAATAATTCTAACACTGATTTCCCCAGGGTAATTAGCCTGTGCAGAATCAGATTGAGATTAGACTTTTTCTGGTGCCTTATCAAATTTAAGTTCAGGTATTTACCATATGCTGTAAGACACAACTGCAGGAAGAAAAGGCTATCGCAGATTCTCAATATCGTGATGTATGTATCTAATTCAGTGTCCCTTGTTAGCTCCTGTGATCGTACCCAGAGAGGAATGGTCTCAGGCCTTTCATTTTGGACTTGTTTTTTCTGCAAAGGAAGTGCAATGCTTAAAGGTGCTGATAATCCAAGGGACATCCTGCCCCTGGTAAGGTATTCCCTTTTCTTTTAAATGTCTTAAATATCATATATGAGTGTAACTGGTGCTGGGTTTGTAATGCTCCATGAGAAACTGCTAACTCTTAATAAAGTGTTACTTTATTTGGATGATATTGTCTTATCTCCGTGGTCATTGATGCTTATCATAACGTTACTGCATTTCCAGATAAGGTACTGAAATAAGCCATTGCAAAGAAGGAAGAGTAGGTTTCTTTTTCTAAAGTAATTCTACTCTTAGTAATGATTCGTATTTGACTGTGTTCTAGACACAGTGATAAGAAAATCGTGGAGTACTTAGTATGATCTGTTATAGAAATAGCTACCCAGCACATAGTTGTTGTTTAACCAGCTGAGAGCTATTTTCCTGATATTTTCCTTTTTCTCCCAGGAAGGAATGGTTTAATTTATGGCTCCTAGGGCCAGAGGGTGGAATTTACAGCACAAAGCTAAAAGAAGGGTGTGAAAAGAGGATCCCAGTACCTTTCCCCCCTGCTCCCTTATCTCTTTCTAGATGTCAGCTTCATTTCTCAGCACACTGATTTCAAAAATTATAAATCTAAAGGGGTAATACTCTTATTATAACTTTCAATAGCTAAATGCTACGCTGCATAGCAGAAGTGTAATTAGCTTTGCTTGTAACGTGTACAATGTCTCATGCGTTAAGTTTTAAACCAGGGAATCTGTGCCAGGCAGGCGGAGATTGGGGTGAATATCCTATGCCACAACAGACAGAGTCAATAGAGGCTCTACAATGAAGGAGTTTCATTAATTCCTTCCAGTTTGAACCTATGTTAAGATGCATGCAAGTGAGAAATTTCTTCCTAACAGCCTCTAATGCATGTTAGTATTTTCAGCTACAATGGGTTTAAATGTTGGCTAGCATTTAGTTGTAGCTGAAAACATACTGACTGAATCAGACATTATGAAGATGGATGGCATGCAAACTGACCCAATGTTTTCACCTTAATTGGATAAGTAAATTGAGTATAACAATTACTAGATTTATGAAAGTTATAATAGCGGTGGTGGTGTGCTTCGTTGCATTTTTATCCTCTTGCAGGCTTTGAGGACACTTCTTTAAAGCATTAGCAGGGAGCATTTCAGGGGTGCTTCAGTGAGCATTGTGTACTTCTAGGTGTGCAGGGAATGGTTACTTGGTGAAGACAGACAACGTATTCCATAATTTCCAATATGTAAATCAATTTGGTTTTGTTTGCTGGTTTAGTTATATTGGGCACTTTTATAATGTTTTCAGTGTCTTGCAGTACTTCTCACTTGTGTCTTTTCTGGCTTCCTGACAACACAGTAAGTGAAGTAGAAATGCAGAATGATTTCTCTAGGCTTTCAATGGCTTTTGAAATATCTCTTATAGCCACCTGCTAGAACATCTAAAAAAATCATTTAGCTCTAAGTATTATAACAATTTAAGGGAGTATGTAGGGAGTGTTATAGTGAGAGAAAGCAAAGCACATTAAAAAAAATAAAAAAATCCCAAGGACCATAATTAGAAGATACTTAAGGGAGGATAAAATGCTAGAAATATTTGTTATATCAGTCAGATGGTGAGCTGTGACCAACTTTTCTGTCACTAATCCTTTCCTTCTTGCCCCTATTGCCCCCAAAAGAGGAGGAGACAGCAAAAGAAAAGTATGTAATAAAAATGACAGGTGCAATCAAAAGTGGTCTCTCTGAAGGAAGAGATTAAAGTATATGGATTTTTCTGAGCATTTGAGATTTAGCAGTGTATTAAAGAGAAGGCTCAAGAAGATAGGCTAAAAAGATTTTTTTTTTTTCTTATTACATAAGAACAAGGAGCTATTCAATTAAATTAAAAACAAAGACGTGAAAATTGATAACAGGAAATGGTTCTCTTTGGTTACTGTTTGCAGATTTTTGCTACAATGTGCCATTGATGCAGGGAAAGAATAGAGAGGCCAAGCTTAGACCAAGACTTTGGCAAAGTATGCTTTTCCCTGTGGTTGCTTAGGGAATATTTGGCGATACAGTTGGCACCGAACTTCTGAGGCTGTGGAAGGAAGAGGGAAAACTTCTGGCCCGTGGAGGATAAGGAGTACATGAACAACATGTTGGTACCGAGAACACGCTTTTTACAAGCAAGAGAGAACTTATTTTTCTTTAAAATTCTGTTTCTATTGATGTTGCTCAGTATGGAAAAGAAAAGCAGAGAAAAATTGATGTAGGAAAAAAGAACAGTTGTGCATGTGAATACGTGCTGGTGTTATAGCTGCAGCAGGAGTGTGGGTGTAAAGGTTCAGAGGTGGAGTATGGCCAAACTCCTTGGCAGTCCAGGGGTGGGCTTGTTTCTACTGTGGCCTCAGTTCAGGCAATCTGGTGCTCCCTATGCAGCAAATATCACCACTGTGTTGCCCCAGCGTGGGAGCTGGAGTGGGAGCTGCTAGGTGGCAGGTAGCTGGAGTCATCCCTGCTGTCTTGACCAAAACCCAGAAACTTTTTCCCCAATTTTTTTCCTTTTTTTTTTTTTTTTTTTTTTTTTTTGTCTTCCATTGTGATTCTGCCTGGCTTGAGGACTCTGCTCATTCTGGATCAAATGCAAGTGGGTCTCAGAGATACAGTATGGTCCCTGCGCCATCCTTGCTGAATGGGCATTTCTATTCAGCAACTGAAGGAATGTAACTGGAAAAAACATTCAACTGGGGGAAAGTAACTGGAAAAACCTACAGGAACAAGTCTGCTGCTAGGAAACAAAATCTCAAAGCAAACAAAATAAAAACGACAGCAGTGGGTCATCAAAATGAGAGGGGTGGAGAATAACAGGAAGGGAATAGGAAGCAGTAAGAGCCTTGGGAAGTGGATATTGTGAGCTGGGTCCTGCCTTTCTTTGCAATGTTTTTACTTCAGCAGGTTTCTATGCATGTAGGCGAGCGAAGCAGAGCACACTGGCAGTAGATGAGTTGTTTAAATGAGTCCCAACAGTGGTATTTCATAATGTTTTGTGCAAATGTGTTTAGCCTAATAATTTCTGTTATTGGCATGTGATATAACGCTACCAAGGAGGCCTGCGGCTGCTTTGTCAAGTTTTTTTTTCTAAAGAGGGAAGACCCTAAGTGAAAGGTGTCAGCTGATGAGAGCAAATTAAGCTGCGTCTCTGGTGAGCTTGCGTAGGGCATCGGATGCTGCTCCAACATGGGCATTTCTGCCTCTCCAGTCAAATGTGTTAGGGTTGACATTTATTTCTTTTCTTCTCCCCCTGTAAATCTGATCATCTTGCACTTCACCCCAAGTTCAGTGAGAAAAGAAAGCCCTGCCATGCCTTTGTGTGCCTCAAATCTCCTCCTGTGAGGTTCAGAAAATTATTTTTGCTTCTCAGTGATGTTGTGAGGGGAAAAAATAATTTCAGTTTGTCCATGTGCACTTTGATACTCGGTCTGACTTCTGGAGATAGAGGTGAAAATACTGTGTTAAGCTGATATATCTATACTAGCACACCTTCCTATTTGGACAAAATTTGTTAATGCCTTGTGAATGCATGTAATGCCATTAAAGCTTATTATTTTTTGTATGGAATATAATGATGCTGATATTAGTCATTTATATACCAGTATAAATGGGGGGAGGATTGTACAGCTTTAGTTACGTAGTAATACAGTTAAAGCATTTTTGCAGGTGCCTGAACACTCTGCAAGTATGGTGGGGTTAGTCATAAAATGATTTAAATAAGTTATTAAGTAACTGGCTATGCAACCTCCTTCAAATTAATGAATGTAAGAGTAGATTTCTTTGAAAGCAGACAGTGATTTCTCTATCTGGATTCATCCAACAGTTGTACTTCTATTGCCTGTTCTGGCGTTTTCCCTAGTGGTCAGGAAACCAGTGGGATAAGTCATTTTTGGTCAACTATGCAATTGTTAGAACGTAAATACAGCGAGTTTTGGAAGCAGCAGTCATGTAGTTAACGGGTATACATTTCTAAGGACATAGGTATGTATATACTGTAACCTTTGTGTGCGTGTCTTTGGGACTGTAAAGGAGTAAATCTGCAGATTTCATCAGCTTTTTTCTTAATGGGTTTTGATGATGATTTGACTATCTCTGCTTCACAGAATAAAGCTGGTTGCTCAGCTGTTAACCACGAAAGATGCTGTCCATGAGGATATTCCTATGCACAGAGGTGTCCATTCGACTGCTCCCTTATGATGCAGATACAGTAGGTGATTTTGTTTTGGCTCTTCTCTCCTTGTCCCTCCCTACTGTATAAATGCTCAGTATGAATCAGCTCAAAGGCAAGAGTTCACCAGGTTTTCAAAATCTGTAAGTGATCCATCCATCCATTTTTGTCCTCATTTTCTCTCAATTGCTTTCTTTATAAGGAAAATTAATTCTGCAGCGGTGACTTTCACTGGCACTGGGTTAACGTAAGGGAGTGTTTTGGGGTCTCAGCCGGGATTTCTCACATCCTATGTGTCCTCTTCAGCCTCAGCCACTTAGTTTGTGGAGCTGTTCTTCATGTTGTTCTTGTCCACTAACACGTCATGTAAGAATCCACATAGCCTAGGAAATAGCCAAAAAAACCCTACATAGACTGGAAAAGCATCAGCAGAAATTACGGTGCCAGCTTTGCCAGCATTTTTTGTGTGCTAGCATTATCGCGATTTAACTCCCATCAGTAAGTTTTGTACAGAAACAGTTTCAAATTGGATAAATCTCAAATTTTTGCGAATCGGGACTTGGCAGAGGAAGAAATATAACATCTCCTCTTAGCAATCATAAAGTAGTGGGCAGACATTGCATTTTAGTGTAGGATTAAATACTTGTTCCGGCTGTTTTCCTCCTAAATAATCAAACCTACCCACCAGATTGTATTTGGAAGCACTTGCTAATGCGGCATGCTTTGTTTTAACTGTTTAGAAAAATAACTGAAAGTTTCAAGATGAGACAACATGAATCATAATCTTCAGCGGCTGTTCACTTTCGTGACTGACTTGCCTTCTTCCTACGTTCCTTTTAGTCACCCTGGGAATTGCTGAAGCTGTTTCGTGCAGGAGGCATTGCTGAGATTCCCCTTGCAGCAATGGACTTGGATAAACCATCCGTCTGGGGATCCCTGAAGCAGAAAACTAGACCGTTCCTGCAAAACCTAAGTGTGAAAAAGACAAAGAAGAGGTCTAGCAAAATGGTGGAGAGGAAGGTCCATTCCTTGGACCGACGCCTCAGTGTGTCGGTGCCTGACATGCTGGAGGTGGAGACTCTTACAGAAGAAGAAACGACTTATTCGAGTACTCAGGTGTTGTCAAGCTGCTCCCCCAAGAGCTTCTCCAGGTCTGTGGTGTCCCTGAAAAGCAGAAGTGCTTCAGTGAGGCCGGCGGGAGAGGACTGGCCATGGGCGCTGCAGCAGGAGACACGCACAGAGGCGACAGTCACCCACCCAGACACGCAAGTCGCGGGCAGCCCCGTGTCCGAGGCGAAGAGGAAATCCAGCAACAACCTCTTTGAGCTGCTGCAGGGCACCCGCCTGAGCGCTGCTCTGTCGGACGTGGGGGCAGAGGTACGTGCTTGGGCACCAGCTGGGTTCAGTGGCCACCTTGGGCTCGTCATGCTTCTCCTAAATTGTCTGGGTTATACAGGGATGGAGGAGGGGGCCTATTCAAGGAATGAATGGGGGATAAAAATAAGCATAAATCATACATGATATATAAATTATTGGATGCTATTTCAGATATACTTTCTGGCAATCTGGAGCTGCAATATAACCCTGCTCCATTTTACTTTTTTTTTTTTTTTTTTTTTTAATTTTGGCAAGGTTATGATACTTCAGATTTTTGAGTTGTTCGAATTGCTTGCATAAGTCAAAAGTTGTTGCAGCCCTCTGAGCCCTGAAATGTGCTGCTGACACATTTGCCGTGGTATTCTTTTTAGTCAATATAGCTTTACCAGGATTGGTGTACAGCAAAGTCAACTTACCATCCACCCACTCAGGACCCAGCTGAAGGCAAGAGGTGAAAGATGACGGGTGAGCGAGGTGAACTTCTGCCTGTACCTGGAATTAGCCAAAACAAGCACGTGATGAGTACAGGAACATGTAGCATCGTGCTCAGGGCTGTCCTTTGGGTTTGCGTTGTGATTAATTAGAGGAGGTGCAAAATCAAAACATTTCCTCTGCATTCCCCGTCTTGTCCTCCTTCCTTTTCCCCCCACCTTTGCGGTCAGTATTTCTGTGGCTGGACATACTGTCCCATGAACAGGATGATCCTAGTCCAATGTGCTTAAAATCTGACATGAAACAGTAATTCCTGCCTGGCCTGAGCAAAGTGGGGAATCCTGTGGAGTTGCATGATGGCTTTGTAATATAGACAGCAGGTGAAGATTGTCGCTGCATGAAACATTTTAGGGAAAACTTGTTTTATTTATGTTTTGTGGAAGTGTATCTCTTCGTGTTGAGTTTTCACTGAGAAGGTTAGATTTTGAACTTTGTTTTGAGGCCTTTTTCCCCATAACCTAGATATTGCAGGTATGGTAGCTGCTTTCCATAGTCATCTGAGATGCAAAAATGGAAAACATGTTTCGGTTTAAAGTCCTCCTTTGGGAGTGGTGATTTCACATGTTAATTAATATTTTTTTAACTGCATGTTCAAAATAATGGTTAGTGGTGCTGTGAGGAAAACAGTCCTGTCTGATATAAAACTGCTTGTTCTGCCTCTTGAAGGTCTGTGTATTCTTATCAAATCAGTGTTATCTCCTAGTCAGTTGTGATGCAGAGATACAGACTGGTGTAGTTACTGATCATCACTTCCAGTTTAGTGTTGCTAAATTGTTAACACATTGGCTTCAACTCACTGGAGTGTACCATTATTCAGATGTCTGCATAAGAAAAATAGCTAAAATAGTATATAATTTTGTTTCTGTGCTTAAACTTTACTCAAAAGTTGTAGCAACTTGGTATAAGGTAGATTGGACACTATGAACATGTCATTATTTTAGGATTTTTTTCCAGGTTGTTTTAATGATAGCAGCAGTTCTTTCCTGCTGTTGTACACCAGAAACTCTAACCTAAAATTTACCACAGCACCACCAAAGTTAATCCTAAATCCTGCTTTGACTTTGGGCAAACTAAGTGCTTTAGGAGAAGGAGGCACCTGTATAGTGATGGAATAGCTTAACTTCAAGTTTCCTCCAGACGCACAGTCTGAGTCTGGCTTATTCTCTGCAGCATTTAAATCTTTCCCAAATTGTGTATTTGCATATGTGCTTGTGTGTGTAAATCATTGAATATTTACTTTTATACTGAATCATCTTGCTATGTGAATATCCAGCTTTCCTTCCTATAATCTGCCTCCAACTACAACTTTTAAATGCAGAAAGAGATTTTTTTTTTTCCTAGAGAATACAGAGCAGAGAGTGAAGCAAAGAAAAGTAGAAATAGATAAGGAATATTTAATAAATTTAATTATTTTTAAATTGAATTGGGTAAAAACCTCAATATTCAGCTTTTCGTGTACTTCACTGAACAGCTACAAAATCTGCACTCTGTGTGGCTTGGATGGGGACAGTTTATTGCAGAGGTTATTGGTCTCCTAATACTGGGTGGGGTTGCTGTGAGGAGCATGATAATGGCTCACGTCATTCTTTTGTGAGCATCCTTCACTGATCAGTGAGGTAAATCAGAAGGAGGGCAGATCCCTGGAACAAAACAAACTAAAAAAAGCAAAAATGTAGGTTGAGCTTTTTTTCCCCCTGAATTGCTTGTCACATGCCACCTACTCATTTCCTGGTTATCTTTGGTCACCCAATATCATCAGATACTTTCTGAGCCTCATGCATGAGCTCAGTGTGGGCTTGTGGTTTTTATACTCGTCTAAACTCTCAGTACAGAGCTGTCAGTGCTCAGAGCGAGCCATCTTCTGTAAAGGCTCTTGCCACAGCTACCATATTTCCATTTGCTAAGAGATTTACTTTATCTGTTGTCTGTTGCAGCCCAGCTAGGCAAATTTGAAGGGTGAAGAAGCGACTGAAGTTTTGATTGATTGATTGATTCAGCTTGCAAAGGGCACCGTTGATGACACTTTTTGCAGTTGGGTTTTGTCCGTGGTCACGCATCATTGCTGAAGTGCACTAACACCACTTCTTCGTCTTCTTACTAACACCTTGCAGTGAGTCACTGGCAACCTGAAGCCTTGTCCCATTGCTGATGCACTCAGTGCCCTTGTATTTTGAATCATTCTTCTGCAGAAAACAAGAGGAGGTAGAGGTTGTACATCTTGTCAGGAGGAACATTTGATTGATTTTTATATATATATTCATATACATACTCTTGTTTGATTTGTTTTTACACAGATGCATTTGGGACTATGACCTGCTTAGTGGATGTGGCCACATTTGTTTACACTTTAAAGTTCAGAAACGTCACTGTAGTTAGATAAAAAAATCAAGATTTCAGGACCATATTTTCAGCAAGGCTTTTGTCTATATTCAGTAATCTCATTACAATTAGCTACCTAGAATAACAGTGATTTACATTATCTGGAGCTAAAATGAAAAAACAAGCTTTTTTATTTAAAATTATAATCTTTGTTTAAAATCTGTTGATGTAATGCAAGCAAACAAAAAGCAGAATAAAGACAAAAATCATAACTTTGAGGGTAATTTTTTTTATTATAAATGATACCAAGCTAGCAGAGAGGGTACTTTTTTATTATTTTAATTTCAATGCAGTTCTTTGATTCTGTGTTTATGCCATGTAAAACAAGCTGTAAAGAGAAACCATTATCAGTGCCAATGATGGTGCCTGAAGGAGATTCCTGTGAAGCAGAGACTACGACAAATACTAGGTTTAATGCACACAAGTGAGATTTTATGCATACTAGTCAGGAAATTCAAAGTTAGGGTTCCCCCAGCAGCTGTAACTCAGCTCTGTTGTGCGAGAAAATTCTTCTGCTGCTCTTTATGATGATAATTTTTCTACTTTTAATGTGTTTTTGCAAGGTGGCCAAGTTATGATTACTGTGGGAACCATAATGTTAAATTTCATCTGTCGTGCAAGTGAAATTTTACTTGCAATTCTGGATTACTGCACTTCCTGATATGTAATATATGTATTTGGGGGGAGGAGAATTACACAAAAGCATATTTATATTTATTTCAGCATATCAATATCTCTAAGATTTATGATCTTTGGTGCAGGAGCTGGTTCTTTTTTTTATGTTTGTATAGTGCTCCACACAATGCAGCTCTCATCTGAGAGATTTGGATGTTACCACACTGCACATAAGAACATTTTCACATGAGGATCGAATTCCACCTTGTGTGCATTTCTGGAGACTGAGGTTATTCTTAGCATAAATCTTTGTATTTGAATGGACTGTGATTGCCCTGCATTAGACCAAAAGAGTTGCCCAGGCACGTAGGTCCTCTTCAGCTAAAATGATGATCATAGACTCTTCTAGCATTCAAAATAGCATCAGAGGTATCTTGACCGATTCATCCCTTCTGTGTGTCCAGACAGTCTAGACACCATGCCACCGTAGCCTCAGGTTTTTGGATGAGTCAGTATTTAGGAAGAAATGTTTGACTTCCTCTCCTATGCTCAGGACTAGATAAAAATCCTTTGGATCTTCCAGTTACTGCAGAGAGTGGGGGGAAGTACATGTCCAATGTCTTCCCCCCCCCCCCCCCCCCCCCCCTTTCCCTTTGACCATTTCTTTCTAACTTTTCCCCTAAGCTTTTTTTTTTTTTTTTTTTTTAAACAAACAAACAAACCAAAACAAAACTTTTCCTGGACCTTGCCTTTCGGGTGACGAAGGAGAAATTGTAGTCGAGTGAGAGCAGCCAGCTCTCCACCCCCAGGACATTGCTGCTGCTGCTACCACTTCTGGCATTTTTTATTTCATCTTAGCGAGGACACTTGGAGATTCAACAAATAAAATTCTGCTCAGGAATAGGGGTCAGCATTGCAACGCTGACTGATAAGTCACCAGATGCAATAACCTTCAGGCATCAGGAGAGTTTGTGGTAAGGACCTTCAGCACTGAAAGCACAGGGAGGAAAAGAATTTATTCCAATAGCTGGAAGCAGGCACTTATTTTTTTAGATTAAACTCAAGAGACTAAGTGCAATTACTGTAAAACAGGAAAAAGAAACATATATCTAAATTATGGAGGGGAAGGTTCTATAAGCAGAAGTAAAAGAATTTCACTGGTTACACATGTGTATGAGTACTTTCTTGACTGATACTAGGAGTATTTTCTTGATCACTATATTACTGTTGTCTAATTCATTGTATCTTTTTTTAATAGTATCCATGTGGAGAAATGGATCTAGACTCTTCCATATCGTCGCAAATTTTTGATGATCAGATGGTAAGTCCTTTTATTTTAAAGCACTATGAAACTTGATCAGAAGCACAATTTATTTTAGATTTCAGTTCTTTGCTTCTTACAAATTTAAAAACCCAGCAGGTGAAGAGCCTTTTATAGATTTCTCCAGTGTGGTGTTTTTTGGTTTGTTGGGTTTTTTGATTGTTTAGTGGTGGTTTTGTGTTTTTGTTGTTGTTGGTTTTGTTTTGTTTTTTTTGTTTTGTTTTTTTTTTTTTTTAGTAGTGCAAAGCAGTTGCTAATGTTTTAAACAGACCCAAATGTTCTTGATTTTTTTAAAGTATTCTATCATTTCTGTGTTGTACTGGTAACTGATGAAAGCAGCAACATCAATACTCAACTAGCGGCCCAGGCACAAACTGGATTAAAATAAAGACATCAAATACCTTAACACGGCTGTAGGGTTTGACAGACAACAAAAACAGTTTTAGGGCAGTGCAAAAAGGCATCGGCAGTTTTGACACGTGTTCTTCTCATGTAAAGCATATTTGCCTGTTGCAGATGAACTTCTCTACCTTTGCCCTCTGATAACCTCTCAAGTGCTGTCCAGAGGCTGTTTTCACTGAACGCACCGGCTGGATGCTGCTGAGGTGTGTAACCCTGGCAGCATCTCTGATGAACAAGAATCCTCTCAGGTTTGCTACTGCAAAACCTCACAGTTAGCATTGCCCGCTGCTGTGTTTCTCACTTTTAGAACTGTGTAAAGAAATGCTGTCCTCTCAGTAGCTATATGCAATGGATACTTCCTCTTGAGGTAATATCAGATGAGTACAAATGAACTCGATGATCCTTATGGGTCCCTTCCAACTTGGGATATTCTATGAATGCATGAGAAACAGCTAGAAAAAAAAAAAAATGCAGTAAGTTGGTAGGATTTGGAAAACCTGTACATGCGTTCATGATTGTTAATATTACCACTCATTTTCAGGTATAACCCTCCTTGCGTTACCCCTTGCTTTGTTGAATGTACCTGATGCTGATGATTAGCTTTTTGCGTAATGAAACAAAGCCTGGGAAAGAAATCCTTTTTTTTTTTTTTTTTTTTCTTCTTTCTGTAAAAAAGATTACCCTAAGGAAAGAGGAGAACTTTGTCTCTGCAAAACCGAGAGAACACCTGCTTCATTCACGGTCCGCTTCCGGAGCTGTGCAGCGGTGACTGATTTCTTTGTTCTCCTTAGGCTCTAGAGGAAGCAAATGATTGCTTGAGTGACCTGCCCAGCCCCTTTGCCTACCTGCTGACCATCCACCTGAAGGAAGGCCGGAACCTGGTTATCAGAGATCGTTGTGGTGAGCCCCACCTTCCACCTCATTTCCTTTAAAATTCACACAGCTCTCCTTTCACCGATTTCAGTTTGGCAGCAGTTGGCTTCTTTTCTTATCTCTGATGCAAGAAGTCATTGACTCCTGTCCCTTGCCTGGGTCAGAGCACTCAGCGATTGGGTTTATCCACCTTAGGTACAAAAGGGAGGGAGCTGCCCTCTGCTTGCCGCTCCTCCTGTCCGACTGTGCAGCTGCAAAGCACCTCCTTGGCTGGACTTAGCATCTGTACCCATTCAGGAACTGCAGAGTGATTAATCTTGAGAAATTCTATTTGAGCTTAAGAAAAAAAAAAGCTAAAGAATATTTTGAAATTCATTAAATGATAGAGCTGCTTTAGGAGTTCTTTTCGGGTTATCTGCAAAGATTTTAATGAAAGGGAAACCATGGGAGCAGGGCTGTAAACCAACAATCCCCTCTGTAATCTGGAATGCAGCCTAAGGAGGACAACATAAAAAAAAAAAGAAGACGTTATCAAACAAATTACAAAAGGATTGGGGAATTCCTGGAAAAACTGTGTGAAAGTGCCTGCTGTTAGCCTGGATCTTTTTCAGGCTGTTGCAACAGGGAGTAAAAGTGTTTATAAGCAGCCAGTTGGTAGTTTCTCCACTTGCCGTAGAGGGAAAAGCTGTCCTGCCGGAGGCTCTGTGGAGGCTTGTAGGGCTCTGCAGCAGCAGCTGCTTCAGGACCTTTGATCTGAACCTGTCAGAGAGCTCTTTCATATGTCCAATCTTTCTGCATTTTAGATTTATTCTTTATTTCATGTTTTTTTCTGCATGTGGAAACAGTTCTAATACTTTTGCATTGCAAAATGTATGAGCAATTGCTCTCTTTTGAGATGAAGCAATAGGGTTTATTCATACAGTTTCAAAGAAAATAAGCTTGCACAGCTTGAAGGCCTGTGAAGGTTTGCACCTGGAGGGACCTGTATGGATTTAGAAACGTTCTTGCGTGGTGTGCTGCTTGTTGGGATTTCCCGTATCTGTTATCTCAGTTAACTTTTTCCATGCTGGTTTTTCATATCTTCACCAAACAGTAACTCTTGGCCAAATGTATGCTCATTTTTCCTCCCAGCTCCCAGCTTTTGGAAGGAGTGAATGAATACTTAGATTAAGATCTTTACTCTTTAAACAGAAGCATGTATTTCCTAGCAGTGAGGTAGTTCATCAGATTTACTAGCAAGTGGCACAAGCCAGGACACATCCAGCTCCTTGTATAGAAAATATGCTATAAATGAGCAATTCCAGCAGACTAGTATTTCTAAAGAAGACAAAGCATAGTTTGCTCTAGGCTGTGTTTTGTTGCATAGGAAAGCAAATGCTTGTCTTAGTGAAGCATTGGACAACACAGTGAAACAACAAAACCAAGGGGAAAAAAAGCACTTTGATGGGTCTCTGATGCTTTGTGGCAAATGACCACTCATTTAGTAAACTAAGTATGGGAGATGGTGCATCATTCAATAAAATTCCTGCTTTTTTTTTTTTGCACAGACACTGGGAGGGCGGAAAATAGTGACTTAATGATTATTCTTCAGTCACCATCATGTTGCAGTGGTGGCTTCTTAAAAAAAAAAAAAAAAGCCATGCTGCTGATGCACACCTTCATAGGTCTCTGCTGTCATACTGGTTACTTAAGATCTTTGTGTGACGCTTCGGCCTGACCTGCAACCAATCTGCTCTTTGCAATGTGCTTTTAAAAGCGGGAAGTTGTCAGCTTTGCTCATCTCTCCAATGTGAGAAAACCTCAGAAAAAACTTGTGGGCCAGGAGAATGTGACTTCCCTCTTCTCCCCCCACCACAACGCCGGATACAGCCGCTGCGCTGGGGTATACCAGCCTGCTCCGAATAATCTGAATATAGGAACATGTTGTCCGCAGCCGGCGTATCCTGCAACTTAGACTGTGGCTTGGGCTGAAGGCCAAGTTGTCCTCGTTCACGTTTTGAGAACAGCAGACCTCTACAGCTAACCAAGCAATGCTGCCTGACACAACTGGGAGAGGGTTTCAGACCCTCTTCCCCATGCTTTTCAGTGTGCAGCGAGGTGCTGGAGCTCTCCAGTGGGTAATACTGAGCTGCTGGTCCTCTGTTTTATGTGTGTCTTAGAGTTTGAAACCTGCTCTGGTCAGCCTTGTGTAAGCAGCTGCAAAAATGCTCTGGTTAGGCAGGAGTGGTGGCAGAGTGTTGGAGTTCATAGGTAGGAGTAGCAACGTCCTGCTTTTATTCAAATAAAGTGGTCATATCCAGCAGTAACTGCTTGAAGTAACAATTTCCTTGATGGAAACTAACTCCAAACACTGTGTGGAGTATGTGATACGCTAAGTGATAAAATGTTCACATGAAAACCACAGAGCCTGAGTGAAGCAGCAGTGCTAGGTTAACGGTTGGACTTGATCTTAAAGGCCTTTTCCAGCCTAGACAGTTCTATGATTCTAAGGCCAGCGTCTTTAGCCTAAATTAGGTTTAACAGAAGTTTTGCAAATCTCCTAAATTTTAATATTCGGTTATTATGGTATCAGTAATTGCTCTAAAAGAAGTCTCAAAGCAGTCATCAAACCCATTTTTGGGGGGAAGTTCTGTAGCGGCTCAAAGAGAAAGCAGACGGCACTGAAGCGCGGTGTCCCGCCCTCCTCTCATGCCTGCGCTTCCCCCGTGGTTTTGTGGCGGGCCGGTTGGGGGGGCTCCGGCGGCGGGGGCGAGCCCCAGCCCGGGCGGCCGCTGCCCTCTCGCGGCCGTTCCCGGCGCTGCCGCAGCCGCCGAGCGCCGGCCCGGGGAGCGCCCGCAGCGCAGCCGGGCGGGCGGCGGGGACGGGGGTGGTGGTGGGGTCCCGCGGGCCCCCCCCGGCTCAGCTGCCGGCTTCATCTGCTGCCCTAAATGCCACGGCTTCAGAGCTGGGCGAGGATGCAGTTAGTTGCGTTGTGCATTTCAGCGCTGTAGCAACTGTTGGTGCAAGGAGGGATGAACAAGATGTACTCGAAATTCGAGCGGGAAGAGTGAAGTCTCTTGTACTGGCGTTCGGGCTGTGTTTCTGCCTCTGTTTTGTCCCAGCGTAAGAAATATAAGTCTCTGTGTGTATATAAGTATATAAAAATAAATCCAAGGTGTGTGACAAAGGAGAAATATTTCTGCCATTGCAAACAGCTGTTGCTGGAAACTCCTGGTTCTACTCAGCAAACTCACAGGGCTCCCTGAATTTACTTGTTATATGCTTAACAGTTATTAAGTAGGAATTAATTGCATTTGGCTGAGCAAAGGTGAGCAGTAGTTCTGCTGATAATTGCAGGATATAAGATCAAAATGTGACCTTACTTTTTTGCAGCTTTCCAGGTATTTTTCCAGAATTTTTGACACGCTATGTACTGCTCTTTCCAGGACATGTTCCCTTTAGTGGGATTTAAATTCCTCCTTCACTTTACCAGATATTTATCCCTTTTTTTTTCCACCCCTTCATAATATTATCCCCGTTAACATCTGCTCTTTCCTATTTTTCTCTCTACGTTTGCCTCTTGCATTGTTTCTTATCTGTCTGTTGTGTCTCTCCACTCCCTGACTTTCTGTAGCTCCTCTCCTTCTACCTGCTCTTTATAGAGAGGGTGCAGTGCATCAGCCCAGGAGCCCGGCTCAGCTGTGTGCGCTCCCTGGTGCTTCCAGTAAAGTGCATAAGCAATGCAGGAAAAAAATCAGAGTTGCAGTGTTTTCTTCTACTTTCTCTCTTTTTTTTTTTTTTTTTTTTTTTTTTTAAAGTGTAAGGTAAAGAAAAAGCCTCCATACAGCAACACCCAATATATGTCCCCCAGCCAAGGACGCAGAGTGCTGTGTAGAGCAGGTTCTTGGTTCTGGTGGAAAGGGGAGAGGCTCCGAAAAATCCCTCTTTGGGTCAAAATTGCAGTGTCCCCTCATGGATGCAGGATGAGAGAGGTGTTACCTGTTGGTCATCAGCTTCCCTGGAGTCTGATTGATTTGCTTCTCACTGCTTCTTGGGATACAGTCTAACTCAGTGGTACATTAGAAATTGCCTAACCAAATAATAGAATCATAGAATCGTTAAGGTTGGAAAAGACCCTTAAGATCATTGAGTTTAACCGTTAACCTATCACTGTCAAGTCCACCACTAAACCATGTCCTTGAGCACCACGTTTACCCTTCTTTTAAATACCTCCAGGGGTGGAGACTCAACCACTTCCCTGGGCAGCCTGTTCCAGTACCTGACTACCCCTTCAGCGAAGAAATTTTTTCTAATATCCAACCTAAACTTCCTCTGGCGCAGTTTGAGGCCATTTCCTTTCGTCCTATTGCTTGTAACTAGGGAGAAGAGACCGACCCCCACCTTGCTACAACCTCCTTTCAGGTAGTTGTATAGAGCATGGTAAAGTGCGCTTGGCAAGCAGCATTCACATCACCTGCGTGTACCTTTGGTGCTTATTGTTAGACAGTGCATGGGTCCTGTATTTGTAGTTCTTGTAATTGATGAACCAAACACTGAAGGTTATGGATCTGTGTGTGTACATACACAATAGCAAAAGTTTGGGTTTTGTGTCCTTTTTAAAATATTACTGTTACTAGATGACATGATGAATCTTGGTGATGGCAAGGAGTTTGTGATCTATGTAGTTTTAATACTGTAGTAAGAAAGCAGAAACTTATTTTATTAATTAAATATCTGTGAAGCACTGGCAGTTCTGCAGAATACAGAGATAATTACACTATATCTTATTTGGCTTAAAAAAAATTAAACATTCTTAATCATCAGTGCTCTAAGTGTTGTCATTTTGTTGCACCCTTCATGGTTTTATGGCCTCGTTGAGCCATTTTTTGTGAAGCTTGCAAGTTCCAGCGCCAGATGCTTTGAACTGGGAGAGGCTGGAGCCCATTTGTACTTGCTGGTTCGCTTTCACAGGGCAGGGTGATGCCTCATGTTCGTTTGAGTCAGTCTAATGAAATCTGAAATGTCCTGCTCCCTCATGACTCTGAGATGCTCTGACTGTGCACGTTGCTGCCTGTACGAGTCACCTTTGCACAACGGTGATGCTGTGACACCGAGCAGCAATGTGATGCCACAGCTGTAAGGAAGCGTTACCTTCCTTGAATTGACAAACCCAGCTCTGCCACTGTAAGAAAAAACAAACTGGGGTTTGAGTTGCCTGCAAGGGTGAGAAGCTGCTCCTGTTTCCAAGTCCTGTACTTGCAAAGTTTGAGTATATTTTTTCATCTGTTAAATGGTGTGGTTACAAGAAATATATTTCTCGGATGTGATGTCAGCTAGTAAGTGCCTGTGGTTGCAGTCTTCCCCCCTCCCCCAGCTGTGTTGCTCCAGCCTGAATTATGTGTGTGTCTCTTTTCCACATAGTCTTGTAGTTTTTAGATTTTTACAGGATATTTGTGCCTCACCCCTCTCTTTCTTTCATGATTCCCTTGTTGCTTCCTGTTGCTGCACTTCGGTTTTTACTCTCATTTCTTTCTTCTTGTGATACAGCTGACCGTGCAAAAGGAGCAGGATGCATTGCAGGAACACAGAAAGTGCTGTCACCTTTCTGGGTGCATCCCACCTCCCCTATCCAGAGCACATCATCATCTGCTCTCACATCTAACAGCACCCACTGCTAGAGGGTCCCGGTGCGCTCCTGGAGCTGGCAGAGAGGCCGTGCTGCTCTGCTGCATGGGCAGCTCCTAACATCAGTGTGGGCTGTGCCAAAGCTCAGTCTCCCAAGGGCAAAATAAAATGAAAGAGGGCAGAATAGCGTGTCCTTTTAACTTTAAGCAGTAATGAACATGCAGTAGCCCACCCCTGATAGCTCTGGGCTATCCGCTGCCCGGGTCCATGCCGATACCAGGATGCTGGAGGAAGGGATGTGTTTGTGCTGTGCTGGGCATTTGTCAGCTTAGAGCAAGTCCATTGTTTGGAACGCAAATGCTCAGAGCAATTAGGCTGAATCGTTCCCTGCAAACACGCTGATTAATTTAGACTTTCTCTGTTTTCAGAGTATCTGCAATTAGATCATTAGTCCTTCAGATTTATTAATTATTGAGATGTATTAGGCAATTTTTCACACTTCTTTTTTGAAAGGCGTAATCATGGCTAATTTACAAATGCTAAGAATTTGAATGATGCTGGGTACTTATTTTGATGTTTTCTGGATCCCGTGTAGCAATACGTACAGCAGCTTCTGCTGGGAGCATTTGTGTGCGCCAAGTCCCGTTTCTGGAAGTGCAACGTGTGCGGCTGAAACTTTGCCCTTATGCACAGTGATCCCTGCAAGGCTCCCTCCTGGACTGGCCATGGGAAATGAATGCAAAATTAAGTTAAAACAAAAGCAATGAATCTAATGTGTCTAGCCACCTTTGATAAATTAATGTTAGATTAAGAAATACAAGGATGGCAGCACTGGTAGAGAATACGTAGGACCCAGAGAATACCCTATGACTCTTCTTTTGTAGGTAATTGTAATTTAGATAACAGGTTTCTTAAACTGATCAGGCTCTATCAGTTGTCAGAGTTGGCTCTTTGGGGCAGCTGCCTGTGTTAGCAGCTCATACTGGGTGTTTCTGGGACCCCTGTGAGGAGATTTTATAAGGCCAAAGGCTGAAACTACAAGAATATGCAACTATTTACACCAAAGGTCCTCAGTGCTGACTAGTAATTTGAAAGTGGCTTCTGCCCTATCCTCGTGGCCTCCTGTGAGTTCATACCTGTGCTCCAACTGGGAATACGATGTTCAGTTGGACTAATGGTGTTTTGGTAGGGTCTTGGGTTTTTTCTTGGTTTGTTTATTTTAGTTTGTTTTTTTTTTTTTTAAACACTATTTCTGAAGTGTCTTGCATAGAACATCCTGCATCTGCTTCTTTCATTCTATGAATATTCAGTTCAGGCTTTTTTCCTTCTTTTTTTTTTTTTTTTTCCCCATCAACTGTGGGTTTGTATGCATTCTTAACAATTCTCTGGTCTGTTTGGTTTACTGGTTTTTGTGGTGGTGGTTTTTTGTTTGTTTGTTGGTTTATTTTCCCTTGGAACCTATTGGTGATGCTTGTTTCCAAGCAGTGTTTCACTTCCATCTGGCCATGTAAAACTAGCTGGGCACAAAACTTTCCAAAATTACCTAAATTTCCTGCCAGTGCAATACTTTTTTCCGATTTTCCCTTTAAACCTTGATCGTAGCTATTTCACTACAAGAATAAAGTGGTTTTCCACTTAAAAAGAAAAGTGTGTGTGTGTTCCATTTTAAAGTGTCTTTTACTCCTTGTTATAAATAACTTCAGTAATTCTATTTCTAGGAAGATTTTAAGAAATTTATTCTTTTTGTGCACATAAAATAAATCCTTCATTTCCTTCTTCAGATTAAAATTTAGGTTTTTAACCAAAACTTAAGATGGTATTGGTTATGTTTCACATTCTTTGATTTTTCAGGATCTTAAGGCAACTTGGTGGCAATTTTTAAAATTTATTTATGTAACGAGACTTGTTTCATATGCTACATTTCCAGTAAGTTTACTCCTATAAAATAGTGTGTGGCTTGAAATTATATTGGATCTTCTGGTTTTGTTGTTTGTTTTTTGGGTTTTTATTTTTTTTTTCCTAATTATGAAGCAAGTGTGTAATAGTATTAAACACAGTTGATGTGATACATCTCTCGGTAGCTGCTAGAGGGCAGCAGTACCCATTTAAAAACAACATTAACAGTTTCTTGGGCTACTAAACCCTGTCCTGCTGCTGTGTCACAGCAACTTTCGCTCACTGAAGCTTGCTCAAATTTTAACTGGTGTTTGGTCTGCCTGCACTTGTTGCCTTTTAAGTGTTAGTGAAAGAAAATAGGAAGTAAAATGGATATTATGGAAATGAATTCAAGGGAGCATCACTATTGAGATGCATGTTCTTTCTCTAATGAGAAAACAGGTCCAGCTGATGGAATGACTTTTTTAGAGGTCATCCTTTCTTTTTACTTTTACTGGGTTTGTTTTAGGCTGAGAAGCAGATGATCCTGCTTGTTTTATATATTTTGTCCATATATTTTACTGTGTGGGAACCTTCTTGTCATTGCGTAACATTTAAATTAGCCTCAAAGCATCACACCTTGCTTTTCCCACCAGAGAAGTACTTTTCTCAGGGTAAATTCTCAACTGATTTCAAGAAGAATCAGTCTCCTCGCGTTACCCCATTGACGCATGGTTAAAGCTGATGTGACCGAGATGAACAGGTTCAGACCTTGCATTGCAGAAGAGCCTGGGTGCATGTGCTTAAAAGTTGACTTGGTTGCCTTCACTAGGAAATGGTTGCTGAAAAGCTTTATTTTTTTACTTTATTAATGGCCTAGCTTCTTCAGAAAATTATCAGGTGCCTGTCATGTTTAAAGGAAAATTATAAAAAAATATATCCTTTTTTAGACCGGTTCATCTCTAAAAACACTAGGCACTTTTTTGAAAAGTTATGTTTTTCTGGCTAGATTGTAGATTGTCTCTAGTAAATAGCTGTTAATAGATCCAGACGTCTTTCCGATCTTGAATCCAGAGGGCTTCAAGCCTTGAATTCAAATGCAGTTAATAATTTGCAGTCTGCTGTTTGTTCTGTCAGCCAAAGCTTGTCCACTTGACTTATTTCTCATTCCCTGTCTCCTTTTTAACCTATTTTGATCACCTGAACACACTCTGGGGCATCTTAAAGAAAAACAGAAATGGGCACATTGAGCCAGGGAGGTACAGGAGCTTCGTCAACATCCTAGGAGCAACTTGGGGGAAGCCTTGAAAGACCCAAAAGGGGCTGGGGTGCCATATCCACCCCCATCATTTCTCTCCTGGCCATCCAGGTCCGTCCGAACAAACGCCACTGAGCCCCGGTGCGTGCCAGCCCCCGCTGTGCAGGTGAAAGTCCATCTGTTTGCTGGCGCGGAGGTGTCAGCCCGTCATTTGTATGATCCCGCGCCGCCGACCCCTTTCCCCCTCCTGCCTAGTTGAGATGTTACCCCTCTGACAGCCAGACAGGCGAGCGCCGCCGAAACCCGTGCCCCTCCGCAATTATTTTCCCGAACAATTAACGCTGGTACTAACTTGACACCTTTTCCTTGTTTGGCTTTTGTAAACCATCATCCCTTTTTCTATTAATTCCCGGCATTAATATTTTCTTTCGCGCAAGTGCCGCTGTTCACCCGTGAAACAGTTTGAACATTATGTAGCTGTCAAGATAGCGAGGGATTACCCAGTGTGCCTTGCCGGAGTAAGTGACACCACTGAGGCCCCGGTTTGAGATGTTTATTTTGAGAGTAAGCTGACAAGCATGAAGGCCTGATCCCAGAGTGGCAATCTTATTTAATTAAAGGCCTCTTTTTATTATAGCTTTTTTCCCTCACTGTTTTTTATGTGTTTTTATATAAAAAAAAATATATATATTTATATAAATATATATTTCTTTTATATACATATATATGTTTTTATATATATAAATATATGTAAATATAAAGGAAGACATTTATATATATATATAAGAATGATTGCTAAAGCCTGGCTCACATGAGCAGTGCTGGGCATCCCTTCCCCCTCTTTTATTTTCCTTTACTGTATAACAACCTGGAAAGCTTTCAGAGCAATAATGCAATTGGGATGCTTACTTAGCTACAGTCTTCTTTCTTCCCATCCTTGGAGAAAGGGCTTGGAGTTTTATACTTGCAGTTATTGAACTTGCTGGCTGTTTGCTTTCTCTTTCTCCTCTTTTTCTCTCTTTTCAGGTTTTGCTCTCGTTCATGGGTTTTCTGTGCCAAAAGCAGATGAGTTATGGCCATAGACCACCTGCCTCCATCGCCCTCCTCATGCTTTCATTTCATCAGTTGCTTTCCTTGTCTCAGCCAGTGGCTATTTCATGCACAGAATAGGTTGTGGACATTATTATTACTACTATTATTGTTCTTTTTAATAATGCAGCTTGCTCCTGCTTATCCTGTAAATAAAAGCCAGTTCGTTTTTTTTTTTTCTTTCTTTTTAAAGGAGCTGGAAGAAACTAACGCCAAAGAGCTCAGTGCTGTTATTTTTCAACTTTTGCGTCCTCTGAGGGCTACTGCCCACATTGTGGAGCTATAATTTATCTGTGTATTCCCTGTCATTGTGGAAAGTGTGCTGGTTTTAAGCTGTACATTTTATATAAGAGTATAATCACAGTTCTGAGAAGTATTCCAGGGAAAGGTCTAGTCCTAACCCATTGAAAACAATGAGAAGCTGCCCTCTGACTTCCCTGCCTTTGGATCAGGCCCTTATTATTATTCTCTCCTAAAAGAGAAGGAAAAGAAACTTCTTTTAAGTTGTAGCATTTTTCGCGAAAAGGGATTGATTTCAACAATTCCTATTTAGCAAAAGGATCAGCTGCAGATAGTATTTGAAAACCAACTGATATTTTCCTTCTGTGAATGAAACACCCTTTATGTGCAGAATTGGCCAGGGCTCTACAACTCTTCCCTTTTGAAATTAAAACAGAATAAAAGCTTTCTATAATTCTTAAAAATAAGTCTGTGTGTCCCAGGAACACAGTTCTTTACAGTGCTACATAATTCCAAATAGATGCTAACACATAGCTATTTTTTCTTGAGTCTAAGTCTGTCTTCACATAACACTGGTCAGAGCTTTGGATGTTTAAAGATGGATTTTTCACATTCTCACCGTTTCACCAAACTACTGACAAGACCGAGTATTGGTCTTACGCTGGGTTATCCTGAACTGCCATGCGTTTGTCGGCCAGTATCTCAGTGGGAACCAGGGAGGACAGGTTCAGATTATTTCTGAATGTGAAGCCTGGTGTAGGAGTCGGTCTTTTCCTGCTGGCAGCCCACGCTGCAGGCTGGGGGGCGGCCAGAACCATCACGTTAGCTGTTATTCCTCTAATGAAACTGAACTGTTAAGAGGGAAGTTTAATTCCAAATATGAGGTACAATACAGACAATATTGGATATGACAGATGAACGGCACCTGGGATCAGTTAATTGTATATGCTGCGACACCTCATTTTTATTCTTTCCCTTATTTGCAGCTTGTAGGATTTTTTTGCAAAGTCTGTATACATTGCTAAATCAACCACCTAGTTAAATCCTTCGCGTACCTTGTTCCCCCTTTTGTATGGTGTCCTGCATGGTGGTTGGCATTAGTGCAGATGCCACCAATTTAATAACAATAATAAAAAGTTGATTCCCTCTTCTGTTT